>NC_140493.1:34272133-35472133 GCF_964271855.1 Acomys minous | reverse complement strand
CTTACAATCTCCCTGCCTACTATGCCACATAGATCACTGAGCCCTGAGGGGGGAGGAGTTTCACACATACGTCTCATTTAGGACTGAGTGCCCTATAGTCTCTCACTCTCTAAGACCGTATTCTTTCTTTACGACAATAGTCTGAGTATTTTATGTTAATGTTCTGGGGTCTGCTTAAATTCAACATAAATGCGCTGTAACTCAAACCAGGTCAATGAAGATGACAAAAAATTATTGTAATCAAGCCACTACTAATTGATCAGGGCCACAAAACAGACTCAGGAGCTGAACTAAGGCCCTGAAAGGAGGTTGTACAGCATGCTTAAAGGATAAGCCCATACAATGAGGGGAAGTAGGGTAGGCTGTAGTGTTGTCCAATCATAATTTGACAGAAAGGGTTGAGTGAGGGAGTTTTCCATCAATCAGGATAGGAGTAGGTTCCTGGGTCTGAGAACATGAACGTATTTGACCCTGCCAGCAAGATGGAGAAGTTGTCCTTGAGATGCCTGGACTTAGACAGCTGTCTCCTTTACACATTGTCCCTGAGATGTCTGCATTCAGACAACCGTTTCCTTCTTTCATGTTTGTTTGTTTAGTCACTTTTCATCCCAATTGTGTCCCCTTCCCTTTCCCTCTCCCAGTCCCAATTTCCATCTCTCTTCCCCTTTCCCCTTCTCCCCTACCCATCAGAAAAGGGGAGCCCCCTCCCAGCACAGCAAGTCACATCAGTTCTGAGTGTATTCTCTTCCGTGGTGGTGTGGCAAGGCAGGCCTGCCAGGAGGATGTGATCAAAAAGCATGCAATAGAATTCTTGTCAGAGACAGCCCCTGCTCCCCTTACTAGGGGACCCACATGAAGAATAAGCTGATCCTTCAGTAATCATAAGTAATCATAAGCCCTCCTGGGCCCAAATTAGTTGGCTCTGTTAGTCTTCTTGTGGAGCTCCTGTCCCCTCAAGGTCCTTCCATACCCCAGCCCCCCCAACTCTTCCACAAGCCTCCCTGCACTCCTCCAAGTGTTTGGTTGTGAGTCTCAGCATCTGCTTCCATCCACTGATAGGTGGGACCTCTCAGAGGACAGCTATGTTAGGCTCCCTTCTGCAAGCATAGCACAGTTTTGTTAATAGTTTCAGGCGTTGGCTCTCTCTGGTGGTGTGGATTGGTTGGACCTTCCCTCAGTCTCTGCTCTATCTTTATCCCTGCACATCTTATAGACAGGGTAAATTTTGGGTCAAAGTTTTTGTGGGTGGGTTGGTGTTCCCCTCCCTCCACTAGAGTCCTGTTTGGTTACAGGGTGGCCTCTTCAGTCTCCATGTTTCTTGCTACTAGGAGTATTAGCTAAAGTCACCCTTGTATCCTCCCAGGAGCCTACCCTGTCGTAGGTCTCCAGCTTGTCTCAGAGATGCCCCTGGTCTTGATTTCCCTTCCCTCTGCAAGCCTTCTGTCTACCTTCCCTCCCTGCATATGGTCTCCACCCTCATTTCCCTGAGCACTCCCTCTCCTATCCTGTCCTCTTTCTTCAAGCGCTTCCTCTGTCTACTCTATTTCCCCTTCTTAGTAAGATCCAAGCATATTCCCTGGGCCCTCCTTTTTTCTTAGCTTCTTTGACTCTGTGAATTGTAGTATGGTTTTCCTGTACTATATGGCTAATACTCGCTTATAAGTGAGTACATGCCATGTGTGCCTTTCTGGGTCTGGGTTACCTTACTCAGGATGATATTTTTTAGGATAACTGTTTCCTTACAACAGAAGCTGTTCAGCTATTGAGAACTTCCCAGTTCTCCTAGGGCCTGGGACATTGAATTTAGTTTCTCCCTATGATTAAATGGAATCTGAAAATGAAACGGAAGTACTTAGAATAAGTTTCTTTTGCTCATTCCCAACATTTGTTGCAAATCACTATAGGTATTTAAATGTGTTCCTAAGGTACTTAGCTTTTCATGAAGTGATTTGATTTTTAAAAAACAAATACATGAAAATGAATGGGAATTTTTAGACATGTTTTCCCTTGGAGAGCGAAAACATCCAGTCATATTTAAATATTTCCAAGTATATTTTGGGCCCTCTTGTCTTGCTATTTGAATTTCTTATCCTACTGTTGATTTTATGTATTTTTCTATCCATCTACCTATCCATCTATCTATCCATCTATCTATTTCCCATGCTGCCCATTCCTCGCTAGCCTAGTATGTCTTCCATCCTTACACAGAAGGAGAACGGGCTGCGCTTTTTAGAGAATACATGTCCACTCTCTAAGACCTCCTTTTCACCTCAACTTTCTTTGGCTTGTCCTCCTCACAAACAAATAATACCCCAAATCCCCTGGAATTAGCTCATTTATTACCCTGATTAATTAGTATGTGTACTTTGCTTGCCATTTAATGAAATGATTGTGCATTTCATCATGGGTAAATTAATATTTGTAATAAATGGAGTTTGTCCATATGGAATTTAAACTGGCTGTGTGACAAGTGCATACTATAGCAATCTAGTTCCCCAATGCCAAACCCTGCATCATTCTGCTGCCTGTTTTGTAAGTAAGGTTTTATTGGTACATAGCCATACATACTCATTTACATCTTGTTAAATTATCTTTCCACTACAATGGTAGATCTGAGTAGCCATGACAGAGATCGCTTGTCCCACAAAGCCCCAAATGGCCATTGTCTACTTTGCTTTAAAAATCTTAAATATACATTTCTCAGTGCCCGAGGATTAAAATCTCACAGACAATCTGGGCACAAAGTCCAACAGAATATCTGTGCTTGCTGGAGGAAGGAGGGACCAAAAATCCATAAACATGGATTGAAATCTCTACCCTCTATTTGCTGATGGGATGCCCTCAGACAGAGACTCAAACTCAGAGGCCTAGGCTCATAAGACAGCTGGGCTGAATAACACTGCCCTTCCTTGGACCATAAGTAACACAATACAGTCCCTGGACACACTCCTACATGGCCTTTTTCAGGCTTAGCTTCGTTCTCTCAAAAGCCATGTTCCTGTAAGTATAGGTTTATGCATTTCTGGCAGTTGAGATGAAAATAAATCTTGTTCTCTCCTGTGCATCAATTCAGCTTCCCCCAAATAACCCCAGTTCCCTCTACTCACATTACATGGCCACTCTGGGGCCCATCATGGCCCCACCATGGTCCTGTGACTTTACAGAGTGCTGTTTCCCATCAAAAGGAAATGCAACCAAATAATAACAACAACAACAATAATAATAATGTTACAAACTGTTCTCTACTTTGTTTGATCTCATCTTTTAATTATTAGCACATCTTTGCATCTTCACTTGATATAAAACTTTTCAAGGGCAAAGGTCTGAGGCATTCATGGATACATTTTATAAGGCCCACTATAATAATGGACATGTAAGGAGCAGAATGATTCCTTTATGAAGTATCTATGGTAGCAGCCATAGCTCATTATGTTTCTAGGACATATTTGTAATTCTATAACAGTATCCAAGAACCTTAAGTTCCCATCTTCCTCGATAAAGATGATTTTTTCACAAAGACAACACATAGCTGTATACACACACACACACACACACACACACACACACACACACACACACACACACACCACTCAGAGTTGTGTGCAGTTCCTGCTTGCTGGCCATATCAGGTTCTTCTACATTATGATAATGGATAAGAATGAAAATGTGGCATTCATTATTACAGATGACCTTGAATCTGGAGAGGAAAAATAATCATAAAGCACTCGCCAACTTCATCATTTTATTATAATTAAAAACTACTAATGGCAGACCTCATCACTGATCACAGTACATTGGGGACCTGTGTTATGGTGGTTGAGAATCACTACACAGGAAGAATTTGGGGTCACCTTCAGGTGATAGGAGAGTGGTATAAAATAAATGATTGTTCAGATAGCATAGGTTGAGTACCTGTGCAATAGAACTAGCATCTGTGTCAACTGAAAGGGCATCCCACAGATAGGGAATTCTTTTATTTGTGTACCTGTGTTATCTATTAAGTCTCTGATTCTAAGAAATAGAAAGAAGTCCTACTCGTAGCTTAAGCAAAAATGCAGAACTTATTTTAAGAATTTGGTAGCCTGTTACAGTCCTCAGTCAATGAACTTAGAGCCTGGCACCACATAAACATTTATTGAATAAATACGTGATGCTCAAAATAGTATCAGAATCCTAAATAATATGTAGTCTCTAGTGTTTGCCTCTTCTTCTGTGCATCCTTTTTTCCCATTTCTTCATCTTCTCCCTTGCAGTAGGTATCTATTTCTCAGTCCATGAAACAACAAACAAATACCTTTAAATCTTGAGTTTATCTGGTCTAGAGACTTGACCCTTTGTTCTCATTTGTAGATTTTTGGCGGAGAGATTATCTGATTGACCCAGGGTGAGAGACTGTCTTGTCCAGTCTGAGGAAATCACCTGTGACACAAACAAGGTGGCTGTTTCTAGAATCTGTTTCTAGAATCCTGTGGTTCTATGCTTCAAGTGTCGTAGGACCTTCCCACATAATTATGATACAGGACACCCTGTGTCCATCATTAGATAGAAGATATGAATAAATACCAAAATGATCTCTCAGTGTGTTGTATAGGATTTGCTGAGTACAGGTGGCTGAAGCTGGAGTCAGAATAGTTCAGTCTCTGGTCTTGGGAAGAAACCAACCCTGTTCTTCCTCTATGTTATTGTCTGTAAAGCTCTGGGACACACAAGAGAACTTAGAACTGTCATTTGAGACCGTGTCAATTTGAGACATCCTTATTTTTGTGATAGCAGCTAGTTGGTTCTGAATAATAATGGAATTCTATTCCTGGACTTGTGATTTCATCTGTGAGAAAACGCAGAACAGACCTTGGCAGGTGTATCTATGTGTGATTGGCAATGCCAAGGCAGCTCACACTGCTAAAGCAATGGAGCTGATTTGAGTGACATTTCTGGGCTGTTTGTACTGAGTATAATAATGATTTAATATGGAATGTATCATGCATTACTCTTGAGAGGTTAGACGTGGTGGTTCCAAAGTGTCAGCGGGTTTATAAGCTTTGCTAAACCACTTCCCACCTCAGCAATATGGAGTAAGTTCCTTCACTTTTCAGAGTTTTAACCTTGTCAGTTGCAAAATAGAGACAATGACAAGAGAGTTAGGATAAAGAGAATATAAATACCTTACTTTGTGCAATATACAGATAAATTTCATGTGGGCAACAACTTAATATACTAAAAGAAATCAATTAGTTTCTGTAGGAGTGAAGCTTTTTTTCACCTTTAAAAAATATTTATTTATTCACTTTATAGCCTGGGTGTAGCCACATCCTTCTTCCCTTCCCAATCCTACCCTTTCTCCCTCTCTCCCTTCCCCTCCCCTATCCCTCAGAATATGGGAGCCCCTTTCCCATCCACTCAAGCTCATCAAATTGCATCAGAAGGGAGCCTGTCATCTTCCCCTGTGGCCTGGAAAGGCAATCCCATCAGGGGGAAGTGATCAAAAGGCTGGCAACAGAGTCCATGTCAGACAGTCCCCTCTCCCCTTACTAGAGGACCCACATAAAGCCTGAGCTGCCCATTGGCTACATCTTTTTGTAGGGGGGCTAAGTCCAGTCCATGTGAGGCCCTTGGTTGGCACTTCAGTCTCAGAAAGCACCTCTGGGCCCTGGTTAGTTGGCTCCGTTGGTCTTCTTGTGAAGCTCCTGTCACCTCAAGGTTCTTTCTTCTTCCCACCCCACCCCACTTTGGCACAGGACTCCCTATGCTTCACCCAATGTTTGCCTGTGAGTCTCACCATCTGTTTCAAGGTGCTGCTGGGTGAAGCCTCACAGAGGACAACTCTGCAAGCATAGCTGAGTATCATTCATAGTATCAGGGGTTGGCTCTCTCCCATGGGGTGAGTGTTGGGTTGGACCAGGGATTGGTTGGACATTCCCTCTATCTCTCCTCTATTTGCTCTATCTTTATCCTTGCACATCTTGTAGGCAAGGTGAATTTTGGGTCAAAGTTTTTGTGGGTGGATTTGTGTTCCCCTCCCTCTACTGGGAGACTTGTTAGTTGGAGGGTGTCCTCTTCAGTCTCTATGGTCCCTGCTACTAGGAGTCTCTGCTAGAGTTTTCCTCATTATACTCCAAGAAGTCTTAGGTCTCCAGTGTGTCAGAGATGCCCACGGCCCACAGTTTTTTTTTTCTACAGGCCTTCTGTCCTTCTGCCCCTCTTTCCCTAGGTCTGATCTCCATCCTCCTATCTCTCTGTGCTTCCTCTCCTACCTTGTTTTCTCTCTCTCTCTCTCTCTCTCTCTCTCTCTCTCTCTCTCTCTCTCTCTCTCTCTCTCTCCTATTCTATTCTATTTCTCCTTCTGAGTAGAATTTAAGCATCCTTCCTTAGGTCTTCCTGGTTGCCTATCTTCTTTGGGTATATGCATTGTAGTATGTTATCCCTGTGCTATATGGATAAAAATACACTTAGGTGTATCTTTCCAGATCGAGGTTACCTCACTCAGGATGATATTTCTAGTTCCACCCATTTGCCTGAAAATTTCATGATGTCTTTGTTTTTAATAGTTGAGTAGTATCCTATTGTGTAAATGTACCACAGTTTCTTCATCCATTCATCAGTTTTGGGACATGTAGGTTGTTTCCAGATTCTGACTATTACAAATAAAGCTGCTACTAACATAGTTGAGCAAGTGTCCTTGTTGTATGGTGGACCGTCTTTTGCATGTGTGCTCATGAGTAGTACAGCTGGATCTTGAGGTAGTTATTCCTAATTTTCTGAGAAAGCACCAGACTGATTTCCAAAGTGGTTGTACAAGTTTGTACTACCACCAGCATTGCAGGGGTGTTCCTCTTTCTCCACATCCTCACCAGAATGTGCTGACACTTGAGATTTTGGTCTTAGCCATGCTGATAGGTGTAAGATGGGAACTCAGAGTCATTTTGACTTGCATTTCCCTGATGACTAAGAACATTGAGCATTTCTTTAAGTGCTTCTCGGCCAAGATTCCTATGTTGAGAACTCTCTGTCCATCTCTGTGCCCCATTTTTAAACAGGGTTATTTTGTTTGTTGGTGTTTAATTTCTTGAGATCTTTATATATTTTGGATATTAGCCTTTTGTTAGCTGTATGATTGGTAAAATTCTTTGAAGAAAATCTTCTTCATTGTTGTAGAGTTAAGAGTAGCTGCATGTACAAAGTCACCTGAACACTGTTAAACACAGATCACAACACTGGAAAAAGTATTTGTAATCTAAATAGCAGACATTTAATTTATTGTTATTTATTATTTATGAGTTTTTGGCAAAAATGGTTATATAGATTAATCGAATAAAGGAATAGGCAGTTCAAAAAAGAAATTTTCTTTGATGAAAAGATCAATATATTTAACTTCATTGGTAATCAAATAAACTCACTTTTAAAATAAGTTTCCTTTGCACAAGATCTGAAAAAAGTTTTAAAACATTAAAATATCTGGAACTGACATGTACTGCAAAAACAGTGGGCACTTATAGTTGCTGATAATGAAAATATTCCTGATGAAACGTTATGTTTAATTCATTTTGGCATTAGTTAATATATGTATATGATGTATATGTATATATGATGTATGCCTTTTAATCCAGTAATTCTCCATTGATTATACAGTCGTATACATATAAGAACTCTTATTTCAATTTTATTGTAGAGAAAAAATAGCAGCAGTTTTCATTAGTAGAAAAATACTTAAATTATGATATAGTCACTATAGGGAAAATTGAAATAAACTAGTGTCTATTGGTAAGGGAGTAGCTAAAAAAATTATGGTATGTCCATTCAGTAGTCTATTATGCATATTTAATTGACTTGCAATTAATTTATAAGTTAAACTATGACAAGTGTTTCAAAGTCCATTTTTAAAATAGAAAAGAACCATACAATTGAAATAAAAAATGAGATACTGTTTATAAAATGTATTTACATTTATGTACAATGTTTTAGTATTCAAAAAGATAGTATTGGTCTTTGTAGAAAAACAGATCATGAGTAAGGGATGACATTTGCCACTGCTTGCATTATTAGTAATTTTATGTGAAGCTATATCCATATGTTTCTTCTGACATATAATTTATTTCAAGTGGTATTAATGTGAGGCTAAGGTACTAAATGCACACTGCTTGGTATATAATAGTTTCTTGATATATATTAGTATTTCTTCTTATAATTCTAAACTGTAATGCATACAATTTAATAAAGTTCAGAAACATTCTATTAGTTACCACTATGTATACTGGTAAAAATTGATGTATCTCAGAAGACAGTTAAGTAATATGAGGTATGCATTTATGGAAAAATTATGATGTATATTAAATAAATAATACAAATAAAAGTAATCCTGCAACTGTATGTGTTAGACACTGCACACCTGTTGGCACTGGAGGCAGTGGTCCCTTTCAGAGCTATGCAGGCCTCTCTGCTTAACCACTTGCAAGCAGCTGTCTGACAAAGTTAGGGATGGCCAGCTAGTGGCCTCATAAAAGAACAAGTCTGGAGAAGGTTAGAATATGAATTGAATATTAGGAGTAGAACAAATCTGAATGGCAAGAGAGAATTGGTATAATATTTAGTGTTCATGTTAGGAATGTAAGAGTAAAGATTGGGAAAGCAAAAGTAATAAAGTTAATAAAAGCTTGCTCCATGGCAAATATGCAAGAATTAATGGTATTCTCTCTCAATTTGAATGCTGTCCTAGAACTGGAAGCAAGGAGGCACATTGTATTCAGTGTGTGTGTGTGTGTGTGTGTGTGTGTGTGTGTGTGTGTGCGCGCGCGCGCGCACGCTGTGGGGTAACACTGTGAGATATTAACTTTGACAAATATGGCATGTTTACATGTTGGTGAAAACGCCTTAACGGTTCAGAAGAGACTAGTCATGCCTGCTGTTACTTGAGGGACCGCATTCTGTTATTAGGTTTCTGCAGGAGAAAATGTGGACTCAGTCTACCCTAGGTAGTGAGGATGCAAGTGACAGAAAGGGGAAAGGCTCTAGGACAAATTGAGGTCATAGGGAAAGCTTCATGGTTTACTATTTGGAAAGAGGAAATGGGAAAGTGTTCTAAATGAGTGCCAAGGTCCCATGCTTTTTGGCAGGCATGTGGCAAACATGCTGCTGTCTGGTTGCTAGAATTACAGGAGGATCCAGCTTCCTTGTGCAGCAATGTATGAGGTTTGGACATATCCAGGAAATCAGCTGGCTCTGTGGGGCATCAGTTACTCTTCTGGTTGTTGTGACCAAGTACCTGACAAGAGTGACTTAAGGGGAGGAGTTATTCTGGTCACAGTTTGAGAAGACAGCCTATCATGGCAGGAAAGCATAGGAGCAAGCTGTTCCACAGCAGGGGAAATATGAGGTAACTTGTTTTATCTTAGCGGTACATGATGACAGAATGAAGTAGGAAGCAATATTAGAATATAGATTTTAATGTCTGTATCCTTGTGACCTATTTTCCCCAGTGCCAGACCTCACCTCTAAAGGTTCTGCAACTTCCAAAAGCATCTTTTTGTCAGCTGCTGAACAAGAGATCAACACATGATCCTGTTGGGAGAATTTCACACTAAACAATAGCATTCCAGTGTAGAGCCAAGGGTGGAGAATGCAATAGAAGACATCCTTTGAATGCTTTTTAGTTTATCACGTGCAGTTCCTTGACTAGTATTTATTCCCAAATGCTTTATGTGGGAAATGTTTCAAGCTCTACAGGCCAGGATTTCTCTTCCTTTGTTTGCTTTGCCTTATGCCTAAGAAGATGCATTTATATTGATTATATTAGGGCCTTCTTGGCCTTATTGCCTTTGACCTTGAAAAACATATTCAGGCTCCTGTCCCAGTGTCTTTTCTTGGCACATCACAACTGCTCCCTACCTTGTTTTCATCATCCGTGGAAACATGAGTTTTCTACTTTACCACTGCCAGTATCTTTTTGACCGTCTCTTCTAGTAATCCCATTTGATGTACCATTTCAAGCCTGCTACATCTGGACAGTAAACAGGGCTCTATCCTAGAGGTCAAAAAGAGACTATCTAGAAGTTATAACAAATACTGTAATTTAACAGTTTCTCGGGTGATTCTGGTCTGTACCCACTCTAGACAGGCTTTCCTTCTCTGCTTGTCAGAAAATGGAGTCATGTGAGAATTCTGAGTGCATGAGAAAACTCCTAGAAAACAAGACGAGAGTGACCTTGGTATCTTCAAAAGCGTGGAAGTGTTCTTGGAATGTGCTTTCATGATCTTCCCAGGTGTGGCAGATAGAAATGAGTTTACTTCACTTGTTGATGGTCATATGCCTCTATGGAAAAACATGTTTCCACGTGCAGCTTGTCCTTGTAAGTGTATACTTTGAACCATCAGAGTATCAACTGCCTACTTCTCATACTAATTCCTGAGACTTTAGTCCTCGTCATTTATTGGCTCTGATCTCCCGCCTCCCACTCCCTTTAGAGCAGAAAATATGTGATGACCCTTCTAAGGCTTATTAATACTATGAACCAGACGGCTGAGGTTAAAGAACCCTGCCATTTGCCACTGCATGGTCCTCAGAAAAATTATTTACTTGCCAACATCAGATTCTGTTAATGCAAAGGGAGTTAGCAGTTTCTCCTTCATCTTATCAAGATGCTAAAATAAGGAAACACATGTAAAGGAAAAGAATGCCAATAAGCTTCCAGGAAGTGTTAGTTATTACATAGTGACCATTTCCGTTTACTCTCTACACTAAAAGTTTGCCATCTTAGGACAAGGAGAAGTTTTTACTTATATTGAGTCTTGAGAAGTACAATGAATAAAGGAATTTCAACAAATGCAATTAGATGTTTTATAAATGTTTATAAATGCCTAAATTATTAACTTCATTGAATGACAGAAAACTGATGTGACAAAGTAGATGCAGCTTGGTACTGTTCTCTCAGCTAACGTTTGTATATACAGTCTTGTGAACATAAGAACCAAATAGCTCCTGAACATAACTGCCAAGAGATGTATTCTATGGGTACTTTAGGAACACAAATGAGATGACAGAAGCAGGACGTAGTAGTGGTGCTTGTGAGATGTCACAGACATTTCCAGCTTGTCTACCCATTGAGAAGAAGACAGAAGGCATGTTTCTGTTACAGGAAACACATGTGGTAGCCACAAAATTTGAAAATGTACAGTCTTTCTGTCTTTTTCTCTGCAATGTTCTGTGAGCTTAGAGGCAGAAGTGTTTTGTTTATGTATCCCTGGAGACTGAGTTATACAATTTTGCATTTTGTTGGGTCATGTCTCTCTCTAATCATTTCCCTCTATTGCAAAGAGAAATTTTCTTTGTGTGTGGGTGTGTGAAGACTACACATATCTCTGGGTATAATTACAAATACTTAAGTTATTTTTATGCTGGTTTAGTAAAGTGGTGGTTGTATGCTATCATCCAAAGTCCATGACTTCATTATCCCAGAGTAGTTGGCTATGTTTCTGAGCGTGATTTATCTCCTTTGACTGAGTCTTAAGTCGAATTGGAGAGTTGTTGGTTACTGGCAATATATGCATGCCACTACTGCACTATTAGGGCTGTTGTGTCATGGTGGTTGTTGATGTGGTTCATAGGCATCAGAGCTGGGTAGGATTGATAATTATCTCCCTCTTTTGGAAGCTTGCATGCCTCCTTCTGGTTCTGTAGAAGCTACTATTCAGGAAGGGGGCTTTTGGGCCAGTTCCTGCTCAGGGGCATCAGGGTCCTGTTTATGAAATGCATAATGTCCTCAGCAATTAGAGACATACCTTTTACCTTTTTGGGAAACCAAGGACAATAACAATAGTCTGTATGTTTTGGGAATCCCTTGGAATTCCCTGACCAACAAGTAGGACACTAATAGATTGACAAAGTAGACATGGGAAAACCTAGAAGGCCCTGCCTCTACACAAAACCACTATATGCAGCTAAGGAATGCTGAGAGTGAGAGAAATAGTCTTTTCCAGCGAAGAGCACACTAGCTTGTTGTCCAATACCAAATGGTCATCTCTGAAAACATACATACACATATCATTATATAGATGTGGGTTATACTTAGAACTATATATGTATGTATATATCCGTGTAATGACAATTAACGAGAAATAGGCCATGAATTTGAAAGTGAGCAAGGAGACGTATATGGGAGAGCTTGGAGGGAGTAAAAAGAAAGGAGATGTCATAATTATGTAATAACCTCAAAAATGAAAGAACAGACTGTAGAAATCACTAGATTGGGGGTAGCTGCCTGTGACAAGAGAACACAGAAGGGTCTGATGAACTTGATGATCATTATTTCCCTCAAGCTAATGTTGGTGGGTTCTACTGCGAGTCAGGTATGGACCTTGGTCCTTTCAGCAAGGATGAATGCAATTTTATGTCTGTTGTAATGGCACTTACATTTTTGCAAAAGCCTTCGTCAATAAGCAAATAGGGAAAAGTACAATGCTGTGATGATCACTGTCATGGGAAATTATTACAAAGCAAGGTGAGGGGCAGGCTGGGCAGATGAGAGCAACAGTGAGAGGTCAGGGATGACCTTACCAACAAGCTCACATTTGCTATGAAACTGGAAGGAAATGCAGGTGGGAGCCTACCTTGGGAAACCTAGGCCATCATGGGTAAACTATACAAAACCTGGGAGGCAGAGCTTGCTTGAACAGAAAGTATGGCTTCTGCAAAAAAGATGGCTGGAAGCACATCAGAGAATGGAGAAAGAGTACATTGAATAGTGTAGGGAGCCTCTGTGTACATTTTTGCCTTTTCTCTGAGAGAGCAGCATCAGGCTGTGATATAATCTGAAGCATTTTTGAAGTGTCACTCTGGCTGCTGTGTTGAGAGCAGACCATCAGGGCAAGAGGGAGGCGGAAATGCCACTTAGGAAGCTATTGTGCTCATCTAGGGGAGGGAGAGAGAGAAAGAGGCTGAACAGTAAGGACACGGTGGCAATAGAGAGGAGGATTCAGGCATTTTTATTTTGAAGGTAAGGGAAATGGTATTGGGTTGTGGATGGCTTGTGGAATGCCAGAGATAAGAAACAGTTAAGTCTCAGTGGAGGTTTTTTGATGAGAGCAATGGGAAACCCATAGGAAATATCCTAGTCAAAGGACTATAAGAAGATTAGGCTTGCTGTGTGAGGATATCAACCAGGAATTCTTTTTTCAAAGTTTTCAGGGAAAGATATTGAACAGGCAACTTGATGGATAAGCCTAATGTTCAGAGAAGTCCAACGCTGCAGATACAGATCTAGGAGGCAACAGCAAATAAATGGTTTTCAAACTGGGTGAGTTTCCTTGGGGAGCTGATGCCTACTTAACGCCGGGGCATGCTTAGAAAACAGGGGAATTAGAAGGAAACAGCAAGTACGCAGTTAAGAACAAACAGCAGAATAAGAGGGAAAGTTTGTGAGTTGGCCTTGATGCTAAAACCAGAAAGCATCCCTAGGTGTGATGGTACAAACAAATGTAAGATGAGAACAGGGCCTGAGAGCTGACCCTAGAATTCAGCAGTGTGGATCCGCATTGATGGTGGAAGCTTTGTCTGTGTAAATGGGTTACCTGTTTTGTTTGTTTGTTTTTAACTCTAATGGGTGTGGCCTCAATAAAGAACAGGCCAAGTGCATGTGGAGAACAATAGCAATAAAGGCTTTCTAAGCATCTTACCCTGAAATGGAGCAGGAGGGGGATGGAATGGAGCTGTAGGGTAGAATTGGTTAGAAGAATGAGAGACATAAAATGATAGTTATCATTGAAGAGAACTCTTGAAATTTGTGATAAGGATGCTGAAGTGTACCTCTCCACAACTGTGGGCTTCTAGTGGGTTGCAGGTAGGGGAGAACTAGGTTTTCTTTAAGGGACTGGCTACTGGGAGTTTGACTATGCTCCAGTGTGTATATGGTCAACACAAATTGGATTTGTGATACTGTTGCTCCTGCTGTTGTTGTCCTCCTCCTCCTCCTCCTCCTCCTCTTCCTCCTTCTCCTTTTTCTCCTTTTCTTCTGTTTTGGGGGAGGAGGTTACAAGAATGCCGGGCAGACCTGGAGAGAAAACAAAGTGAGCATGATTGGGGTGCATGATGTGAAATTCCCAAATAATCAATAAAAATACTATGTTGGAAAAAAATGGTGATACTCAGATGGCATGACCACATCAAGGGCAAATAGTTGAGGATGTGGGGAAAATAAGAAACACACATTTGAATTTTTGATTTTAGCCATTCTGATGGGTGTAAGATGGAATCTCAGAGTTGTTTTGATTTGCATTTCCCTGATGATTAAGGAGGTTGAGCATTTCTTTAAGTGTTTCTCAGCCCTTTGATATTCCTGTGTTGAGAATTCTCTGTTTAGTTCCAAGCCCCATTTCTCAATTGGGTTATTTGGTTTGGTGGTGTTTAATTTCTTGAGTTTAATTTATATATTTTGGATATTAGATCTTTGTCAGATGTAGGGTTGGTGAAGATCTTTTCCCAGTCTGTAGGCTGTCGCTGGAATGCAAACTAGTACAGCCACTTTGGAAATCTATCTGGTGCTATCTCAGAAAAATGGGAATAAGGCTTCCTCAAGACCCAGCTATTCCACTCCTTGGAATATATCCAGAAGATGCTCCAGCACACAACAAGAAAATTTGCTCAACCATGTTCATAGTAGCCTTATTCATAATAGCCAGATCATGGAAACAGCCTAAGTGTCCCTCAATAGAAGAATGGATAAAGAAACTGTGGCACATATACACTATGGAATACTACTCAGCTATTAAAAACAAGGAATTCCTGAAATTTGTGGATAAATGGATTGAGCTAGAAATGATCATAATGAGTGAGTTAACCCAGAAGCACAAAGAGTTAAATGGTATATACTCACTTATATCTGCATACTAGCCCAAGGTGCATGTCCCATGAAAGCCTTCACTTACCAGGAAACTGGGACAGAGGGGAGGACATCCCATTGAGACTCTAGATGAGAAAAACATGGGAGAATAGCAAAGTAGAAGGATCCAGAGGGTCCTAGAAACCTACAAGTAGAACATTATGGTAGCAGATTTGGGCCCAGGGGTCCTGCTCAAACTAAGGCACCATCCAAGGACAATACAGGTGGTAAACTTTAAACCCCTACCCAGATCTAGCCAATGGTCAGAACAGTCTCCACAATTGAGTGGAGAGTTGGATATGACTTTCTCACGTACTCTGGTGCCTCACATTTGACCATGTCCCCTGGAGGGGGATATCTGGTGGCACTCAGAGGAAGGACAGCAGGTTACCGAGAAGAGACTTGATACTCTATGAACATATACAGGGGGAGGTAATCCCCCTCAGGAACAGTCATAGGGGAGGGGAATAAGGGGAAAATGGGAGGATACAAGGGATGGGATAACCATTGAGATGTAACAAGAATAAATTAAAAAAAAAAAAAGAAAAAAATAGAAACACACATTGGGCAGATTGACTTGCAGGCATTCACAGTTTTATGAGAAGAGGCAAAAGAAATGATAGTGAAGATAACATGGGCAGCACAGCCAGTGATGTATGTGGCAGGAGGATTATAGCGATCTATCCTATAGCTGGCATAAGAGCTCCCATTCAGAAGTGCAAGTGTTGGAGTATGAATTGAAAGGATGTGAGTGACAGGTTGGGTTAGGGACAACAAGGACACCAAGAAGACTGTGAATGACTGGCCCAAGATTTCTTTTTTCTTTTTTTTAAACATGTATATATGTGTAATAATGTAAATATATAATAAACTGCCTACAGCAAGAAGAACCATGAAACAATCAGGAATTATATAAATGTTACATTCATAGTGTTTTGGCTATTTGTATTTGGCAACCTTGAAGAAAATATCTTTCCTATCTTGGTGAGTCAAAAATTCTGAATATAAATCAATATCAATAATACCTCCTTTTTATCAACATAATAGATTTCGAAGGACACTAGGTGGCCTGATTGTGTGAGCAACCAGAGGCACTGAGTAGAGAAGAGTTAAGCAGATGTGTTCATAACAGGCATGCATGTCGTCAACATTTCAGAAAGGCAACACTTAGACCAAATCAGTTTAGTTTTATTCTCTGGGCACTGGTAAGCACCCATGGTACATTTTTAGAAGGCAAACTCTGACAGCCATGACAGTGTGAGTGGAAGGAAACACTCTACACCGTTATAGTCAGTGATGGGAACCAATTCTGAACTGCCTATGTCTTAGCTTCTCTAACAGTGGTGCCTGCTTTCAAGTTTATGGGTTGCTCTAAATATGGACCTAGCTCAACTCTTGGATATTTTTGTCTAAAAATTAAATAATAATAACTTTTCTTTCCACAAGAAATTGAGAGCAGCTCCTTTCTGTTCCCCTCCTGACAGACAACAATAAAGTATGTGTTAAGTCAGCAGTCTCTGACGGCTTCTCAGAGCGTGATTTAACATTCTGTGTTCCTCAGTACACATATGTTGTGTACCTTTTCAGTTCAACATGTGTGTGTGTGTGTGTGTGTAACACTTTGTAAAGCTCTCTAAATTTGCATTTTCAACTAGAGAAATATCAAATATCAGAATGGCCCCAAGGACCAAAATAGCCAAAAACATTGTGTATCTTATTAAGCAGAGAGATCCAGACAAAATCTACCATGTGGGTGTGTGTAAAATGTCTTTACACCAGCATACTCTTTTACAGTCTTGTCTTGGGATGGCCTTAATGTGCTTATTTGCTGATGTCCTTAGGAACAACATATGCCTTCTTTTTTGTTTGTTTTTAATTTGGATAAATAGAAGAATATTGAAAATGTCTTCTTAGAATCTATTGTTCTGGGTTTGCTCACAATACTTTCGCTTCCTTAAGATAACCGATTAGGGAAGAGGTACTGACATGACTCACATTTAAGTTGGTTATGAAATCTTTAATCTTGTGTTGTCACCAGCAGATAAAAAGTTCACAGCAACTTTGTAAAAAAAAAAAAAGTCCTTTTAAATGTGAAATATTTCTTTCCCATTTCCCTTTTTATGGGCACTTCGTTAAAGGTCATGCTTGCTGATGAAGTATGATTATTTAGTATTGAACTTAACATCTATTATTCTACGTCGGCATTCATTTTTAATTTAATTTGGCACATGGATTGCTGTTACTATAAATCAAACATTGATGCGCTCCAGTCTCCCGCAGTGCTCCCGAGACTCTCTCTTCCGCTCACTACATTATCACCAGAGGCCTCCAAAGCTGGAGAACTAAGTGTGAGTGGGTTGTTGGGTGCATGTTCTCCCTTCTCTTGCTCTCCTTGGCCTCTCCTCTCGTCATCTGCCCTCCCTTATATATGTGCACAGGGAGGAAGGGAGAGAAGGGGAGACAAGGAAGGAGAGAGACACGCAGACGCACACCGACTGACTGACTCTGACCTCGATAACCAATTACCTTTGCTACGCAGTCTCTGCTACCAGACACCGTAAACGATGAGCGGTTATGGGAAAAAAACGGCTTCGTCCCCGAGGGCTCACGATTTTGAGAATATTGGCAAACCATGTGTATCATTTGTCTATTGACCTTGCTAGTTAGCCAGTACTTCCTTGGTAAAAATGCATTTTCTGTTGACAAATATGGTTACCGACTCCCTGTTAAGACTCCCTGTTTAGTAATACAATGTGAATTTGAAAGACTGGGCAAAAACATCCATTCTTCTGCCCATGGAAGGTTTGCATTGCTACTTCTGAATTGGGCTGAATTTTAGCAAAATGAGGCTATACAGGGGTACAGCATCTAATTACCTGGGAAGAAAGAAGCTTAATGAAGTCTTGGCCTTGTCACTTAACATTATTATTATTACTATTAAGGAGAATAAGGGCCTCATTGCGATCAGTGGCACGGGCCAAACAGTCTTGGATGAAGCCCGGATCTGTGTGTTAAGCATAGACAGTGGTGAAGGTCATGCATCATTCACTTCAGCCGTCGTGTGCATATCTGGTCGTATAACACTATCAGCCTCGGCATTGTCAAATATGCAGGCAGCTGGAGGATAAATATGGAAGCAGTGTGAAAGGCAAAAGCAAGAATGGGAAAATAAATGACAGAGAGCACTTATCTCTCAATAAGAGAAATGAATTCAAACGCGCCCTCCTTCAGACCAGCTCTGACAGGTCTCTAATACAAAATCCTCTTGCATCCGCGAGGGAGAGACCCTGTGCTCAGCCACCTCTGCTCAGCAAAGGGATGAGGGAAATGGACATGGCATCTGGTATTAAAGGTGCTTAGCTCAAAGGGAGGATCAAGGCAAATGTGACAGACAGTGAGTGCCGGGCAGAGATAACGGCTGCATGATGGATGTTTAGAACTGTGTGAAGGATTGGCCAGTGCACAAAATAAAGTGGAGAGGGAGAAACACTACAATTTTTAGATCAGCATGCACAGGATTGTTTGTTTGGACTAAAGGGGGGAGAATCTAGAAAGCATTCTTGCAAGCGTAAGTCTATATGGCATGAGGAAAGAAGAATTGATTCATACCCATCATATATATATATATATATATATATATATATATATATATATGCATACATAATACATATATATATTATAAATCTACACAGAGAACAACAGATCTTTAGTGCCTGAACATATAGAGATTGACGAGACTCATAGTGAATCTGTGCTACATAATAGGTTTACCCTTGTCCTAATTATTTTTTATGGATCACTACCTAGAATGGATATAAAAAAGAATGGCTTTAACCTTTCTCTCAGGCTGATTGGAGTTTTACTATCTCTTTGCTCTTCTCCTTCCTAAATCTGAGAAGAAAAAGTTTGTATAAGAAACACCAAATTGAACCACTATGACCTTTTGATATTTGGGTGTAGCCAAAAAAAAAAAAAAAAAAAAAAAGTAAGTGATTGTCTTGAGATGGTTTATTGATGAGTCTTCCAGAAGAGAAACATAAACTTGTCCTTCTGATGTTAAATGTTCTACCACTGAGCTACCCTGCCAACCAGTTGGCTTTCCTAAATCCTTTCTTCCATCACAGTTTAGTACTGTAAGCCTGGATTTTCTCAGTTGGGTTATATTCTTGGAAACATTAATCCATGCACATGCCTTGGAATAAATGCATCAACATTTTGAGTTCACTGAAAATTTGTATTTTAAGTTTTCTTTCTCCTATTCCCTTTATTCTTACTCTAAGAGTGTAGGAATAAAACTGAATTTCAGTGTGCTAAGGGGACCTCCTGTTCTGTGGTAGCAGTAATGGGCGTGTGTTGAAACACCTCACATTTCTGTAGTGTGATCCCTTTTCACTTCTGCCAGTTTAAAATGACAGTCCTGATGTGAGAATATTCAGGTGGGCGTCTAAATGATTTAAATTGACTACATTTTCTGAACAGTCAGCAGGATTTTTGAAGATAGACATTCTTATAACTATTTTTCCTTTGTTGCCAAAAACTCGAGGGATATTTCAGCTTTATGTTTCTCATAAGATAATTAAATTAGTATACCTTAACTTATACCACAAATGAGCTTAGCAGCCTTTTCTCAGCTTCAGTTGAGTCTGTAGTACCTTCCCTGGGGTATTCTCCACTGTGGGGCCACAAAAAGCTCTTTCGTATTGCTGACAATTACCTGAAATTATCAGCAATCATACAGCGGGCAATTATAACTTCTGGAAGCAGCAACATAATTACTACATTTTTTTAACAAAGAACTTAAATGTACCTAATGGCTTGAACACGAATGATGTCGCTATGCCTTATTAGTCAGCTGATCTAAAAGACACAGACTAGCTGTTACATCATGTTGTTTTGTTGCAGCCAGTAAAAGCATGTCCTAATTTTAAGTGTATGCACCACCAGGCAATCTGTGGAAGGTCCTTCCTTTCTTAAGTAACTTGTTCCCATAGGCTGCACCAAGAAGCAAATCACACTCAGGCAGAGCTATATGGAGTTGCATGTGCTGCCTAGGTTATCATTCATCAGCATCCCTCAATGAGAGACACCATCATCACCTCCCACGTTTCATTTGAAAGCAAAGGAACAGCCATTGCACCTGCATATATCATCAAAATGAGTACAACCCTGTTGCGTGTACTTTGCAATAGACATACATTTATTGTACTCTGCTGATTGGTAAAGTGGTCCCAGGGAGCGTTAAAGTTCTGTGAAGGAACATAAGGATGTCAACCAGAGCTGCACTAAATTCTGGGATCAGGCCCACTCTTATGTTTTAACCTCTTATGCTCTTCTTTAATAATGAGTGATACAATTAAAGATGCCAAGTGCTTGGCAAAATGTGTGGTGTCCAGAAGGGGTGTGGTGAATATGTATCTCATCTGCTGTAGCTCCTTTGAGTTTCTTAGAGGATAAATAGGGAGACTTAAGGCAGCGTCTGGGAAACCATGGATCAGAGAAAGGCACCTTTTCACTGAAGATCTTAAAGAAGTGGGCAGTGCTACCCTGAGGTTGAGTTTTTGTCATTCCCCCAGGGACACACTTGCATGAGGTTCTGGGTTTACTGCATGCATTGACCTTGGTTGGTAGAGTAGTTTGAGCTGACTTGCCTGGATCCAGATCAGCCAGCCTTGATGGTCTTCTTGTAGGTTTTTAAGACCTTCTGGATTCTTCTATTTCACCATTCTTCCTTACCTTTCTCACCTAGAGTCCCAATAGGAAGTCCCAGTATCTATCCCAGTCTCCAGCTAAATGAAGATTTTCAGGGGACTTCTTTGTTGGGCTAGTGTCCAATTATAAGTGAGTATATGCCATGTGTATCTTTCAGGATATGGGTTAACTCACTCAGGATGATGATTTCTAGTTCCATCCATTTGCCTGAAAATTTCAGGATTTCCTTGTTTTTAATAGCTGAATAAATGTACCATATATGAGTAAATGTACCATAGCTTCTTTATCCATTCTTCGACTGAGGGACATCTAGGTTGTTTCCAGGTTCTTGCTATTACAAATAAGGCTGATATGAACATGGTTGAACATATTTCCTTGTTTTGTTGTGGAGCATCTCTTGGATATATTCCAAGGAGTGGAATAGCTGGGTCTTGAGGTAGCCTTATTCCCAGATTTCTGAGAAAGCACCAGGTTGATTTCCGAAGTGGTTGTACAAGTTTACACTCCCACCAGCAATGAAAGAGTCTTCCCCTTTCTCCCCATCCTCGCCAGCATGTGCTGTCACTTGAGTTTTTTATTTTAGCCATTCTGATGGGTGTAAAATGGAATGTCAGAGTCATTTTGATTTGCATTTCTCTGATGACTAAGGACTTTGAACACTTCTTTAAGTGTTTTTCAGCCATTTGATATTCCTCTGCTGAGATTCTCTGTTTAGTTCTGAGCCCCATTTTTTAATTGGGTTATTTGGTTTGGTGGTGTTTAATTTCTTGAGATCTTTATATATTTTGGATATTAGACCTTTGCCAGATGTAGGATTGGTGAAGATCTTTTCCCATTCTGTAAGCTGTCACTTTGGTCTGTCAACATAAAACCAGAGACACTAAATCTGTTAGGAGAAAAAGTGAGGAAGAGCCTGGAACTCATTGGCACAGGAGACAACTTCCTGAACAGAATTCCAACAGCCCAGGCTCTAAGGTCAACAATTAATGAAGCTGAGAAACTTATGTAAGGCAGAAGACACTGTCAATAGACCAAAACTTCATCTTCTAATTTATACTGAGGATGGTGTTTCTAGGAAGCTAATTCTTACAAACAAAGATACTCAAAAGCTAAAGCAATTATCACCACATGCTGAACGTTTTATTAACCATCTACACCTCCTCACATGTGTGATATTTTATAAGACTGTCTGTATCCTCCTAACAGGCAGTAACAGTAGACTCCATACAACTCAGAAATCTTACATTCTGTAAATGCTTGTGGAAAATTTATAGAAATTCTTAAAGGTTGCCCTTATGGGACTAATATTCTCCTCTTTGGTGTTTTAGGTATTATCGGGTCACTTACTATGTACCAGGAACTATTGTTAGACATTAACAGTAAATTCACTCTCTGAATAGCCATATGGGGGATGATACAATGACTGTTTCCATCTAAGTCCAGCAGGTGTATGAGACTCCACACACTGATGTAACCACACACAGTGGATGTTGTACTCAAACTAGTTTGACTTGTACATGGATTTACTCTAGACACTCTCTCCCTTCTCTTCACCTAATTGGTTCTCCTTGTACATGAGTGCACTTTGAAACAGGAACCACTATGAATTAAAATGGTTTATTCCTCATCGGTTATTGATGGGAAAAGATACTGACCCATATTAGGGAGACAAGAATCAGCCTAAAAATGAAGACCATACACCTTCTAACTGCCTTGAAAGATGGAATTTATAAAACATAATATCTTTGCGAATACAAGTTAGATCCCAATTGATGGCGCTGAGGAGAGGGCTCAGCCAGTAGAGTCCTTACTATGCAAGCATGAAGACCTAGGTTCTGGATCCTTCCATGCACCTGTGATCCCAAGGCTGGAACAATGGAGACAGGAGGATGCCTGGAGCTTACTCCACAGTCAGTCTGGCCCATGGCTGACGTCCAGCTTTAGTGAGAGACCCAGTCTCAGATATCAGGAGGAGAGCAACTGAGGATGACATCAGTGTCAGTCTCTGATGTCCATACACACAGCATACATATGTGTATTTGCACCCAGGAACACAAATAAATAAATAGGTTTGATTTTTATTTTATTATGGAAAATGCAGGAAAATGTGCTTTTCAGCAACACAGACAAGCCTTGGGATAGATTTAAAGAGAAACAAATGGACAGGAATAGATAATTGGAGCCAAAATATTTAAAATGCAAAGTATGAGAAAGCCCCCATGTGGATAGGGAATCAGAGAAACTATAGGGAATCAAAAATTTCCTGTCTGACTTTATGTCTACCCTCTAGGGTGACAGGCTTGACACTCAATCTCTTTTGAAGAACAGCCAGAATAGGTTTGTTTTGTTGTTGTGTTGTTTTGTTCTGGTTTTTGATACAGGGTTTCTCTGTGTAGCCTTGGCTGTACTAGAACTTGCTCTGTAAACCAGGCTGGCCTCGAATTCAGAGATCCACCTCCCTCTGCCACTTAAGTGCTGGGATTAAAGGCCTGTGCTACCACTGTCAGGCTCAGAATGGGATTTTTTTTAAAAAACTAGCTTTAGAAATTAATGGGACTTGAATGATGGCCAGAGTAGATGGTCAAGATTGTGGTACTGGACCGCTTGAGTCTTAAGCTATTCAAAGCACTGTGCTAGACAGATACATCTGTGACACAGTGAGCAACTGCAGGGTCTGGTGAGGGGGAAAAGATGGTTTTGTCTACCAGAATGTGGGACGTGAGAAAGACTAGGATTAAAGAGGTACTCCTCTGTGAGAAAGGGGTCAAGTGGAGGGCCCCAAATAAATATCGCTACATCTGTATACCTGCCCATGCAATTTTTACTAACACCAGTGGAATATTTCAGACTCTGGAGCTTTCAAATTATTCTCCCTAACATCTTGTTGCTCTGTGCCCTGGTATAAGTACAAGTGACCTCCCCTGTACACAAGTGCAGGCTAATTTAATAATGCTGTCTTCCCAATGTCAATTGTTTTTCACATAAACTTATCTTAAACTTTCTTGTCAACTACTCCTTGTCCATACTGCCATTTAGTTCAAGGCTGGCATCCATTATAATGCATAATTGCCTCTATTTAATTGTCTTGCGTTGACTAAATCCATCTTTCATATTCAAAAGGGGATAAGGACTCGCGGATGCTTTGCAACCTAAACAAATTATGAGCTACTTTAAATACATTATAGACAAAAGGAGCATGAATGACCTTAGACAGCTTGTTAGCCTTCTCCTGTGGCAGTGGAGAGAACTAAAGGCCTGGGAAAGTCTCCCTTATAGATGCTGCTCACTAAGTTCTTGCTTGGAATGATATGTAATGATATGAACCAGTTAACTCCTTTTCCCTTCTTCACATCCTGCTATGAGCTTTCTCTCCAAATTGTGCTGAGGGTAAACTCAGCCTGCACGCAAAAGCAGTCTATAGACATATGACACCCTATAAGTATCCAAACTCCTCACATATCCTCAGTTTATCTTTGGCACCTCTCAGCTCACCTAAGTGAGCATCTAACTGGCAAGCTCAATGCCATTTGACTGGAGAGATTAGCTTCCAGGTCCCACTGTATACAACACGGTCTACACATCCACCAGATAGGTTGACCTGGCCTGCCTATATAGATCTAAATTTCTTGTTTAAGCAAGGTGCCCGAAGTTGATAATAGAAATTCAACTAAATTATGAGTTCTAAGTGTTTCGGGAAAGGTTTACACCTCGCTTCTCCTATAGAAATGATAGGTTAGAATGAAGTTGCCTTGATGTGTTCCTTCTGCATTAGCTATGATACCCATAATAATCTGTCTCCCCCTAAACCAGAAGGGAGTTCTCCTTTGCTATTGATATTTGCGGGCCCTCTCTAAAGCACTCCTCCTCATTTACATTACCTGCTTTGGCCCTGGAGACTGTCAAGTTTGTGACCTCCTCCAGTGGACATTGTAAAGACATGAAATCCCATCTTTACTCAAAGTGGCCCCACTGCTAACTACATCTGAATGATTTGCCTTTGAAGCCTCCCTTGCAGCCTTCTTTTTTTCTTTTAATTTCTCTCTCTACAGCAATCAAACCAAACTCTTTCTTTTTCTATCCATATATATGATCTATATTAGAATTTTCTTGCATATACACAGTATATATTAGAAATACATACACAGAGATGTATAATACGTATTGTACATATGTACATATATTAGAAAGAGTGCTTGGTTTGGTCTAGTTTTTAACAAAAGTGTGTGTGCATTGGTTTTGTTTTTATTTTTATGTTTATTATTTTTTAATTTTTTGAAAGCTCTATGTGGAGAAGCATCCTCTCTAACAGTATAGTTACTGTTTTTCAGACCATTCTGCTCTTTTTCAGATCTACAGCCTTTTATACCGACTTTGATTTTTAATATTTATCACTGTATGCAAACACCTCTTTCTTTAAGACTTTTGACTCCATCCTTTTTTACTGAATTGTTTCGATATTCTATTTCTAAAATATTATCTTCACATTCTTTGTCCTTGAAGCACCTGTATTTAGAATAAATATATTGCTTAATTTTATGGGCTCTTATAAGAGAAAAAAAATCAAGTAATAAATTTATGATTAATATAAATTGAGTATTTAATATTTATTCATCTTTGCCAAGACAGTTCACCAAGACTGGCTGTGGGAAATGAATATTGTTTTTAATCTCAGAATCATCACACTTGAGTAAAGAAGATACACACAGAGGACAAAGTACAAGAAAAAAATTGCAGTGCTTAGCAACATTTAACAACTTGCCAGGCATGGTGGTGCATGCTTCTAATCACAGCACTCGGGCAGGCAGATCTCTGTGAGTTTAAGGCTAACCTGGTCTACAGAGCAAGGTTCAAAACAGCCAGAGACACACCGCAAGACACTGTCTCCAATCAACAACATCAAACAACTTACTGTACAAATCTCAGCAGTGTATCAACTCCTTCGCACATGGATTATTTGACATGAGCAAGAGCTTTGTAGTGGGGAATTGCATATAATTGATGAGATGATTGTGAAAAGCCTCACAGAGGAGACTATAAAACATGAATGTGAAGGGCAGTTTGTACACAAAAGAGTGGAGACAAGTCTAGAGGCTCTCGCCAAACCAAGGAATCGCCCAGAGCAATGCAAGGGGGCATGCTGGAGGGACAACAGTGTGAGTGGATGATAGGAGGCAGAGAATACTGCTCTGCGTCATATCAGTGGACACATTATAGAGAATTCAACTTGCCATGCTAAGTATCTAGGCAGGAAACTATAAAGCTCCATGTTTTGTTTCTAACCATTGGCTGTGACATATTTTCCTGTGCATGGTCTGTTAAAAATTTTAGATATAACCCTGTGTAGTACAATGTGATTCATATTTGAATTTTCCAGAATTTAATCAGTTATAAGGGACATAGAAGTAACACAGAGTACTTTATTCAAGCAACAAACCATAATAGGGTAGGTATTTTGGCTCAAAGACCTGAAAACCCAGATGTCAGGCATGGCTAGATCCATAGGACTGTGAATATCATCTTCTATGTATTTTTTTTTCTTTTTGTCTGTTCTGTTGATTTGATATTTTGTTTTGTTTTGTTTTGTGTCCTTGTGTGACATTTCTGAGCTCAGAATCAAGTAGTATATGTTTACTTTCCAGATGTCCCTACCCAGGTCAAAGGAATCACATAAGTACATTAGTGATAGTTACTCCCCTAGCTGTGGATGAGACGGGGGGGGGGGGGGAGGGGAGGGGGGGGAGAGGGGAGAGAGAGGGAGAGAGAGGGGAAGAGAGGGGGAGGGAGGTGAGAGGGGGTGAGAGGGGATGAGAGAGAGAAGATACAGATATCCTGTCTTCCAATGAAAAAGGAAAGACATACATAGCTGATAGCTGAAAGGAAATACTGATTAGAATGACACACATTTCTGAGCTCAGAATCAATATTTTTCTTTAAAATATTTATTCACCCTTAGTTATTTGTAAGTAGGGGTTTAGATTCCATTGATAATTTTTAAAAATCAAAGTTAATTATCTATGTCCATCATAAAAATTTCAAGCATGTTTGCATAAAGACTCTTTGTTCTCTGTCAATTTGAGTTGAAAATTTTAATTTTGACCAACCTGATACAAACTAGATCACCTGGGAAAGGACAATATTTAATGAATTTATCCTCCTCAGATTAGCCTATGGTATGTCTGTGAAATATTTCTATTGATTGGTAACTGATGTAGAAAGGTGTTGCATACTGTAGAGGTGACACTCTGGGCAGATACTCCAGTGTTGTATAAAAAAAAGCTCTCTGAGCATGAGAGAGAGAGAGAGAGAGAGAGAGAGAGAGAGAGAGAGAGAGAGAGAGAGAGAGAGAGAGAGAGAGAGCGCCAATAAATAGCATTTATTCATGGTTTTTGCTTGTCTCTCCTTGGCTTCCCTCAATGAAGAATTATGACCTATCAGTATAGAACAAATAATCCCTTTCCTCCCCAAGTGTTTTTAGTAATGATGTTTACCACAGCAACATAAAAAGAAGCCAAGACAGAAACTGGTACTGAGTAAGGTTGTCACTTTGACAGAAAGATTTGGGGAGGATCGTGGAAATCTTTGGAAGCTTGGGCTCAAGAAGTCATAGAATGCTTGGAGCTTAGTGGACTGTTCTGTAAAACCTTGGAAGATAAGAATGCTGAGGGAAATACAGATAATGGAGGCCTGGCTACTAATGTTTCAGAGGTGAGTAGGAACCTAATTACTGGACCTGCATCCACTTGTGTGGTATTTAGATTAGTAAGCTATGGGAGTGAAACTATTATTTTACTTGGACAATGGATCCTGGTTTTGAAAAATAGCTGTGATTAATAGAAACCCAGAATCCGTGGAGTGAACATCTCCGGGAAGTATTCCCTTGAGGTCATCACACAGAAAGTGGTTCAGAAGAGCCCAAGACTGCATCTCAAGCTAGAAGCTGAACTCAAAAATGTCTAAGAGTCTCCTACAGTGTAGGACCTACATAGTGCTGGTTTTAAAGGCATGAAGGGGTCATGAAAAGTAGCTTAGCACCATGTGGTAAGGTGAAAATTACACTACACAGAGGTCCTGAGAAGCCACAGGTGATGGTGTAGCATCAGTTGTAGTGAAGACCCCAGCATTAAAAAGGCTCTTAGATAGAAGCTAAAGCTAGACCAACTGTGCCATGCAAGGCTGGGTTCCTTGAACAGAGATCAGGAGAAGCCATTGGTGAAGGTGCTCCCTCTGTTGCTGTGTAGCCCCAGCATATTGGACAGTGGCAGGTGTGAAGTAGAGACCAGCCAAATGTACAAGACAAGTTATGTGTTATGCAGATGGCTGAGTCAGAGGCGTGGGCCTGCCTAAGCCCTTCTTCTCCCAAGGGATCATAAATGAGTCCTAAATGTCTGACATTGAGATACTTGCACTGTTGCATTTTTTTTCCCTTTTACTCTATTATAATTGTTATTGTGCCCTAGTTCTTATTCCTTGAACTAAAAACATAGACATATAGGAGCCCACAGTTAGAGAAACTTTGGAATTTTCTTAAAGAGAATTTTGGACTTTTAAATCACTAGAAAATAAAAAGACTGTGGAATTTTACAGTTGGATTGTGTTTTATATTGGGATGTTAACCTGAGATCTCAGGGACAGGGAATAGTTCTGGTTTAGCAGTGATATGTCCATCTGGTTGACAAAGCACAGCCTCGCAATGCCAACCTTCGCTGTCAGCTGGACACATTTGAGAAGTGGGAATTGCAGAGTTGTCTCTAGGGCATATGCACATGTGTGGGGGACATTTTCCTGACTTCTAGTTGGGGGCCGAATCAGGCAGTTTGGCCTGGGATGTTTTAGAAACGCAGCTGATTGTGAGCCTGGAAGCAAGCTAGTAGGCAGCATTCCTTTGTAGTTTCTTTTCAGTTTCTGTCCCCAGGTTCCTGCCTTGAACTCCTGCCTTACTATCACTTGATGTTTGCTGAAGTCAACTTTTTCCTCTGTAACTTGCTTTACTCATTCATGGTCTTGATCACAGCAACAGAAACCAAAATAAAAGAGAAATAGAACCCTGATGTTTGTTTCCACAAACAAATAAATTTGATTAATGTAAACACAATGGTACATTGTTTAACCAAAATCTGTCTATATGATGTCACTAAATGATCTGTATGTCATTGGGAAGTGTATTACATGGTAGATTTTGTGTTCCGTAGTGTTAGGAAATGTTTGAATTTTTCTACTTTACTTAAGATTGTTGCATAGAAGTTTGAATGTTTGAATTTTAAGAAATAACATGATTCTCCAAACAGAACCTTAGGCTTGCTTGGGCCACACCATGATCATTGGCACAACAGAGACTCAGTAGACATTGCTTTGAATTTTATATTACTAAGTCTACCCAAGTTTTCAATCTACAAAACATTCATTCGTATGTATTCTTTTAAACACTAGGAGATGTCTAAATTTGTCAGTTGACCTGCTAGACACATCATATGGCCTAAAATAGCACAGTAAAGTTAAAAAAAATGATGAATTATCAAATCATCTACAGTTTTTACTAGTTTTTTTTTTTGTGTATGAACATTTCAATTTCAATTGAAGTCAGTTTTTCTAAATAAGAATTGATCTTTTTCTACATTCCAGGCCCATCATTCTGAAAGCTTTACAGGGGAAATAACCAAATCACATTACTTTTTATAGCTTTGAGGTTTTGTATTTACTTATTTATTCTTTGGTAATTTGGTGAGCATTTTATATTAAAATCTCCCTTTTGTTAACAGTTCAGTTTCCTTCTGCCGTTCTAGATGAGTTGTCAATGATAAGCGAAGCAATATTTGAATTCCAGTATATTCTTTGTGAAGAAAAATATAATATCCAAGACTGTCACAGTCATTTTATTTTTAAAATGACACTACCATAATAAAGTTTCACAGGAAACTTCAACTTTTCCTAGCAGTGAAATCTGTAGTGATTATGTCCATTGCTTATTTGATGAAGTGCTTTCTATATGTTGAACGTTGACAGGTATTAGCAACGTTACTTATTGCTCCAGCTCTTTTGATAGAAACACTGTGAGTAATACTAAGTAAAGTAAATGTCTCAACGGTATATACTCACTTATCTCAAAACACTAGTCCGAGGGATACGTCCCATGAAAAACTTTACATACCAAGAAAGTGGGTCAGAGGAGAGGACATCCTATTGAGACTTTAGGCGAGAGTAGCATGGAAGAATGGGGAAATAGTAGGACCCACAGGGTCCTGGAAACCTACAAGAAGAACTTTATGACAGGCAGATCTGGGTCCTGGGGTCCTCCTCAAACTAAGGCACCAGCCAAGGAGAAATAGTCAGTAAACTTCGAACCCCTACCAAGACCTAGCCGACGAACATGATATTCTCCACCGTTGAGTGGAGAGTGAGATCTGACTCTCAAACAAACTCTGGTGCCCCTTTTCTGACCACGTCCCCTGGATGGGGAGGCCTGGCGGCACTCAGAGGAAGGATAGCAAGTTACCAAGAAGAGACTAGATATTCTTAGAGCATATATAGGGGGAGGAGGTCTCCTTCAATCACAGACATAGGGGAGGGGAGAAGGGGGGAAGTGGGAGGGAGGGAAGAATGGGAGGAAACAGGGGAAGGGCTAACAATCAAGATGTAATATGAACAAATAAAAAAAAAGAGATAAAAAAATAAAAAATTTAAAAAAAATTTAAAAAATTAAGAAGCAAAAAAAAAAAAAAAGAAAGAAAGAAAGAAAAGAAAAAAGAAAAAAAAGAAGAAAAAGAAAAAAAAAGAAAATGTCTCCTTTGTCCTAACATTTTAGGAAATGATGATTACACAAGTTCCAGGCGTTGGGTACTTTGTAGAGCTGGGCTACAGTACCCCACAGTATGACCAGTAGGTGCCACTCTCCAATGGATGATGCCTTCTCAAAGGCTGTACAGCATAAACATGTGGATGGGTGTTATTTTCACTCCTGACTTGGTGTTGCAAACACCTCTGCTCAGAGGTCAAGAACAAGTGTTATAAATGAAATTATCTATCTCCTTAAATGGCCGTCATGGAGTATTATAAAAGAATTCTCCTTTCTATGTGTATAGTTCCTACCTCAAAAATGGTTATTGGGAAAGTTGGGAGAAAAAACCCTTTGTTTCTAAGTGGATAATTTGTCACAGAATTATAGGAGATGCTCATCAATAAAAGATCTTGGGAGATCTGGGAGTGCATCTCAGTGGTAGAGTGCTTGCCTGGGAATGTGTGAGTCACTGAAGCAAAAAGAATCCATATGTCCAACCAATACCTACTGTGATAGTCTTGCTTTGTGAAATTGACAAACCTCAGCTCAAGAATTGCCTCCATCAGTTTGGCCTGTTGTCATGGGGGGGTGGGGGGCGGCAGCATTTTCCTGGCTGCTAATAGATGGAGGATCACTCAGAGATGGGCAAGGATTTGAAACAAAGGTAACTGAATGTGAGCCAGGAAGCAAGCCAGTGAGAAGCATTCTTGTGTGTCCTCAGCTTCAGTTCCTGTATCCAGGTTCCTGCTTTGAATTCCTGCTCTGGCTTCCTCTGATAATGAACTGTATAGCCTGTAAGCTAAGAAGTACCCTCTTTCCTCCCCAAGTTGCTTTGGGTCATGGTGTTTAATCACAGTAAGAGAAAGCAGAGTAAAACACACTCTCAGGCAGAAATTAAGGTGGGATCGCAGGAGTCTAAAGCAGCAGAATTCTCAAGCCTCTCAGGAGATTCTTTCACAGATCAACCATCTCTATTTTTAAAATGTTCTACCAACTATAAAGCAGTTGTCTAATACATCTTTAGGAGAGCATCTCTTCAACTTTAGAAAAAAAAAAGAAGTGTGAAAAAACAAAATGCATATGTATATATGTGCTCACATGCATGCCTGTGACTACTACAGACTGCAGAGATAACCCAGCTTGACTATTGCATATCTGTGGATATATTAATTATTATTAAAGTAACTTATTGTATATTAGCTCTAGATAATGCAATGTTTCAGAGTGCAACCATGCATGAGTGCTTAGATATTCTTTTCTCTATTTTATTTTATTTTTAATTTTGAGATATGGCCTCTCTACATAGCCCTGGCTGTCCTAGAGCTAACTATGTAGACCAGATTGGCCTCTTACTAGCAGAGATTCACCTGACTCTATCTCCTGAGTGGTAGTATTAAAGGCGTGCACCATCATGCCTAGCCCTCCCATGAAGATTCATAGTCTAAGATGGATGGTAGTCAGTGGTGGATATGTAAGGCGTGAGGTTAAAGACAACATCAATGAAACTCACATTTTTAAATGTGTTGAAGCAACTAGGAGCTGTTGGTATTGTTCAATTATAAGTCAAAAGGATGAAGTCCTAGCTGGGTGGTGGTGCACGCCTGTGATCCCAGCACTCACGGAGGCAGAGGCAGGTAGATCTCTGTGAGTTTGTGGCCAGCCTGGTCTACAAAGTGAGTCCAGGGTAGCCAAGGCTTCACAGAATAACCCTGTCTTGAAAAACAAAAAACAAAAAAAAGTGCCACAGTCTGAACTGGAAACAAAAGGAGGGTAGGAAGAAGTATTGCTTAATGTTTATTTTTGAGTTTGAGATCATTTTTATAGTCATGATTTTACAGAGGCATACATTTGCACATTTAAGTAGGAGGGCAACTGCGGGGATGGCAACTGGGAAGCTACGTCACGTCTGTCCAAGTCAGGACTAGCTTTTATAAAGACAAGGAGTTCCTGTCCCATGGGAAGGAAAGCCTCAGACGGCTCTCCCCTCCCGGTGCCAACAGGGCAGTCAGTTGGTCTTCTTCATGCCTCCCCACTCTGCCTGGTCTGGCCTATGCAGCCCACTGGAACTGATCTCATGGCTGTTTTGCCCTATATTCTTGATGGTGAAGTATTAGTAAAGTTTGGATGGTTGGTCAAGTCCCTCCACACAAGGTTTTGTAACTTTCATGTAATTATTCAGCACTTAAGGGATACACACATACTGAGACATATCTCACTAGACTTATGATCTTTTCACCTTCTCATTGAAGAGCAATTCAAAATCACCTCCTGAAAGGGATGTTTTTCTTCTGTCAAAATGTTATTTAATCGTATGGGGAAAAGGCTAATATTCTTGGTATTTTTTATCATTCTTTTATCTCTCAAGTGTCAATTCACTGTCAATATTTAGAGCAGAGTTTTATTAAGAATATAAAATGCTATTACAAAGCAGATTCCATATGAAATTTGATCCATCATTTCGGTTGATATCAGACTTTCAATCATGTTGTAACATTAAAGCTCCATTTTAAATGTTGCTTTTCCCTGGATTAATGTTTAAAGTTGAAAAGTAAAATGAGTTTGGAGAAAAAGATTTTATTCATCCTTTTTATACCTCAACCTCTGACATGCTGTGTCTAACTTTCTGATTGCTCTTGGGAATTTTGTTGAAAAGAAAAAACAGTGTGTACTCACTGAGCACTTTCTGTATACCCAAAATTATTTCTGTATTTTGTAATGGTGCAAATAATAAATCCCCTTGCCTAAATAATAAAAATTAGTATAGTAAAAAGTAGGCTATGCTGGTGAGGTTGAGGCCCGAATCTAAGATGATTGCTGAGTTTCCTGCTTTATCTTCAAGATACCTCAGAAACTGGAAGTAAATCAAATCAAAAAGTCCACATTGATTATTGGTTCTGAGAATGGTACTTTACTAGTGGTATTGTAGTTTAAAATTACAAATCTTAATTGTCTGTGGGATACTGTACAAGTTGCCTGGACTTTCTAGGACTCTGTTGTTTTAGTTTACAGAAAAAGAAAAGGAGTGTCTATGAGACATTGATGGTCATGCCACACTTGGTACAAAAGTCTTTGTCGTGTGTTTTTTGATAGATGATATCTGCATGACCAATACTTTCAAGGGCTTTACAGTCTGTTTGTCAATCATGAGTATATAGTTATGTGGGGTATAATGTAATATAAGGTAGCATTCAGAAAATGCACAGACAAACTCCCAGAAGACTGAGAAGATATGTTACTTCATTTGAGCTTTGAATTAAATAAGTAATGTTTGAGTATGTCAGGTGCTTTTCTAGGGACTAATTGCACAAGCAAAGTTAGAATGGTAAAAGTCCACAGCAACCAATAAGGTGCTTAGTGTGCCTACAATGTAGAATGCATGAAATACAACCATGCAACAAAGACCAAGACAAATGAAGCTGGTTCTATTAATATTGCTTATGTAAGATCTGGAGTGACTATATTTCTTAGTTTGGATTTTTACTGTAATCCTTTGGACAGATTTATAACCACCATACCACTGACAGCTGAGAATCCTTCCCACCGAGTAATAATGGTGGATACACAGGATTTGTGGCAACATTACAGCTGAAGTTTCTGACCGGCTCTGGGCTTCTATATTATGCAGCTGGTCACATGTTCCATCATATGAAGGTAGTCGCAAACATTAGAAGTCATTTTTGAGTTGTCTAAATGAAAAAACTAACAGTTTTGAAACCAGCCAGGACTGATGGTTCTATTAGAAGTGTTCATATACGAAGCTCTCAGAAGAATGCCTCTGCCTCTAAGGCTTCTCAGCTTGTGCTAGTAAACATATCAAGTCCACATGAGACATTATATTTTAAAGGATAACCAACTGCTTTTTCTTTTACCCATGTATAGTTCAAAGGCCCAGGCTGAGAGATGGTGCACCCTTTTCTAGTTCTTCTAAACATGGTTGGTACAGCAGCAGGATCTGGTAAAATAACACAGAGTAAGTTCTAAGGTGTTGGGCAAGATGGAGACTCGCCAAGAGGATAGTGGACTCTCTACAATGGTCTTTATTCCAACTTCAGCTTCCAGAGACCATTCTAAGTCATTTCAGATGTCTTAAGTACTCTGGTTCATAAGAATAGTAACTTACTAGGATTAATGGGTAATCAATGAGTTAAAAAAAATAAAGCAAAGGCTTGACTTAGTGTGTATTTCACTAAGAGTATATAATGGATTAGGAACACTAGAAAGTTCTGGGAAAATGAGATGTCAACCTACAACCCAGAGCCTAAATTTTCCTTTGCCAGTGCTTCTGCCGGTCCAATCCTTCTGGTTTAGAGGGACCATGGCTCTGATTTCTGTACCTATCCCATTGAGATGATGGTAGTTATAGGTTCTGAATTCTGTTCATTTCTAAAACAGTAATGAAGAACTATAACTTGAATTTAAAGGCTGTTTTAGGGATAATGATATTTGATGTTAATGAATAATGTAATGGCCAATACATGAAGGAATATCTAAATCCTATTCGGAGGCCCATGGATGATTTTCCAGTAGCTGGAGGGAGATTAATTCATCCTTTTTGGCTACTGTTTCCTTTCAGATTCTGATGTGCAAAGCTCTAGTAATTGAGTTCACAAAGAACAGTCTCTGTTTCTAAGCTGGTGAACATACTAGGATTATATCTGGCTATGAGTTGTAGAAAAACTAATTAAATGGTGGCTTAAGTGCATGGCTGACTTTTCTCACATGGCTCTGAAGCCCAGAGTATGTATTGCATGCCTGGACCCCAGATGTGCAATGTCTCCAATGCCACAGGCTCCTTTTGCCTTTCTCCCCTGCTTTCCTTAGCAGCAGCTTTGCTAGTTGCAAGACTTCAACCTGACTAGGGATATTTGCATGCCAAGTCCAAACAGGTGTGACCCAAGGGACAGAGATGGTCTGTCCTTCTGAAAGCGGTTTTCCTTGGGGATGAAAACTCCTATTTTGAAACCATAACTCAATCACATGTTTAGTTTCAAAGGGTCCTCCAAAAAGAAGGGTGTTTTGTTGTTGTTCTTGTTCTTGTTGTTGTTAGTGCTGCCTTGAAAATTAGGAGTTCTATTGGTGAGAAAAGATGATTATAGAAGCTGATAGCGTCAACTTCCAAAGTTAATGATGTTTTAATAAGTTCCGAACAAGTAGACCCCAAGATTGCTCAGACTCTGCTTCTTTTCACCAAGGTTCAGTTCCAGATTCCATCATAGTGCCCCCCCCCATTCTAACTCTTGTCACATGTGGGGCCAGAAGTCTGAAATCAGTGTGTTATCTCGACTACACCCCTACCAGAGGCTCTAGGGAACCACTTACTTTTTTTTTTTTTTTTTTGCCTTTTCCAGTTCTAACTGCTGGCATCTCATCTTTCTGCCCTGTCTTCATGCTGCCTTCTCTTCTGTCTCAAATACTCTTGCAATGTCTCCTGGGAGTATACTTACCACTGAATTTAACATCCATCTCTCCATTCCAAGGTGATGTCATTATCTCAAGATCATTACATTCGCAATGAATCTGAGAATTAGTGTGTGGCCAGTTTTCATGGCTACCATTCAGTGTATCTCTGCTACACTCTGAGATATTGAGTGCCATGTCACTGTAAGCTTTTCTGAAGAAATAGAAAAGCAAAGGTCAATCTACCAGATGATCTCACAAGGTTGAAAAAGGCTACAGATTGGGTCCTTTTGGTTTGTGGTCAGAACGTCTGGTCCAGGATAAGTAGTCCAGAGTATGTCTCATTGCTGTAGATACAGTGGCTGTTGCTGAAGAGATTTATATAATCTTCCTCCCATTCAACTCTGATATTAGGATGTAGGCAAATAGTGAATATGAACTTTACTAAGTGCTGACTCAAATGAAAAAGAATACTTTTTCCATGGTGGTGTACATCACACTTTTAAACACTATGAAAGCTAGACAGTAGAGATGAAGCTTTCAGGTCATACCCAAGGGAACCATGAAGCTTTTAAAGATAACTGGCCTAAGTTTTTCTGGAGTGTGTGTGTGTGCATGTGTGTGTGTGTGTGTGTGTGTGTGTGTGTGTGTGTGTGTGTGTGTGTGTGTCTTTATGTCTGTCTTTCTGCCTGTGTCTCTGTGTATGAGTTTCTAGTGCTTTTTCTTAGTTTACTTCTTTTTGTTAGTTTGTTCATTTTGTTTGTATTTATTCTTGAAAGAGAGAGAGGGAGAGACATACAGAGCGACAGAGAAACAAAGATGTCATGGAGTTGGAAGGGAAGGGAGGCAGGAAGTCTCTGGGAGGAAATGAGGCAATGGAAACCATAATCAAAATACATTGTATGAAAATCTTTATATTCAATAAAAATTGTGGAAAAGGTAACTGTCATCGCAACACATACACACTCATGCAACAGTGTCATGGGAGTAACCAACCCTTTTTAGATGTGATTCAAACCCCGCTCCATAATGTGAAAAATTCCATACCTGTCACTGTCACCAAGTCAAGACTCTGTGACAAAGAAACAACCTGATATTCTTCTACTAAATGGACACAGTATAAAGCCAACTTCTAATGACTTTTCAGTACTCCCATATATCAATATATGTCTCCACCGTCTCCTAAGAAGCTTCTATTTGAAGTAAATGGCGATTAACATAAAAATTCACAACTGGACAGGTACAGGAAAGAGACCGAAGAGTGCTATATACAGATATAGCATAGCCCATCTCCCAAGGCACAGATGCCAATGTGGAAGAGGGGAAAACAGAGTCTAAGGCTAAAGGTGGTGGATGACTACCAGGAAGTATCTTCTTGGGGAGGCTGCACATAAGACTTCACAGTGATTGTGTTAGTATTCATGAAGCCAGACTAAATCCCAACATGGAGAGGGTAGATGGACATGGAGTTCTACTCTTAGCCATGGAGTTTTGGCCATTGTTAGATGCCAGTAGAGGGGGAAACAGTTTTCTCTAAGAGTGTAGCCCCTTGTAAAACCAGGAATGTTCCAGTGGACGGCCACATGCCAAATATTATGTGAATAGCACAAACTGATCTTAAATGGTATAAAAATGGAAGCTAGAAGCATAAAGTTGTGTGGGTAGAGAAAGAAAGTGGTTATGGGAAGAGTTGGGGAAGGGGATAAACATAATCAAAACATATTGTATAAAACTCTTTCAAAGCTAATAAAGATAAAGATTTAAATGGTAGCAGAGATGGAATTCAGCCAAGGAAAAATATGTGCCATAGGCTATTTTGGGCATAGATTCACTTAGCTTCTCCTTCAGGGTGTGGCTTTTGAGACCGTTAAATAAGGAGGTTTGCAGTCTAATCACCATCTGATATTGGCAGCTTGGAAACTTGGTCTTATTTAAAGATCCTAAAAAGTCACATAAGACAGCCAGTTTGAGGCAGGATTCATTTTTATTTTAGTTCTGGTTAGGCATTATTAGTTGCATGTTACCTTGGGCAGAAAAGAGAACACAGTTATGGAGGATTGACAAGAGAATGTGAAGATGCCCATAGTGGTAATCGTGGGGTTCTCCGTCCTGCCTCTAGGTGGCGCTTGGTCTCTGACTAATGTCCCTTACTTTTCAAAGCATTTTTTTCCTCCAGAGTTCCTCAGAAACTAAGAGAAAACATAGTCTTGAAAACAAGGGGCTGTGTCTCTGTGGGCTTTGTTTCATGATAATGAATTGAAGTTGTTTTCTTGGAAGTTTTCAATAGTTAAGTAAGAGTTGTTATGGGTGGACCATGGAAGTGTTCATGGCTGGGCCACTGTACTTGGTGGCACACACCTGTAATTTTAGCACTGAGGAGGCTCTAGGAGGAGAAATGCTCTACCTTCGTTGCCTAGATATTGAAATGCTATTTCATTGGGGCAGGGTAAAACTACAAGTAAATAATGAATGTAATACTGGCTCCTGAGAAGTGAGCACATGCCAGCATTTCAGAAAGTGTGTTAAATGAATAGACCATCCCAACATTTTCTATCCAAGAACTTTCCTCATTAAAACCTCACTCCCAGTCACAGAAGTAATCACCAAAGTATCTTAATTTCCCCTTATGAGGCAGCATTGAGAGGAGAGCCTATTTTCTAGTATGAAACCAAACTGCAGTGCATGATACATTTCCTTTGACTCTACACAGACAGCATTAATGGATTTATTTTAAATTGTTGTTTGTAAAATGAAAGCAAACTCCAAATAATTATATGAAATTGTTTTTTAATGTTTGCATAATTTTTTCATCATTAAAAGCCACCAGTCTCTTTAATATTGAGGCACAATCAACCATTGGACATAAAAAATCATTACCTTGATGCTTTTAATATCTCTGCTCTGCACATAGATGCCTAGTTATTTATAGTACTTGACACATTGGCACCTTATTATAGAAAATGCATTTTTTGGGCTTGAACTTTAATATGCAGATGGAAGGGATGCAGGAAAATCTTTATTCTGACATTTTCTGGATGCCCACCTCTGCATTGGTCTTACTACAAAGACTGAAAGTTGCTCTCTTCTTAAAATTTGACAGACCTCTGCTATTATAACCTCTTCTTTCCATTTACAAAGTTATCCCATGCATCAACTATAACTCTGTGTTGGACAAGCCTACAGAGTCTATTTACTGGGTTGATTTTAAAGACATCTTTCAGAAGCAAAGAGGTGGCCGAGATGTTCAATAGGTATCTGCTTTGAATTTAATTGTGCATTTTTTATTCACCCCAGATCTGAATGAAAATGTGCCCTTCAGTATCTTTGAGATTTGAATACCATTAGTACTTTAACTTTCCCTGGTTTTGCAACAGTAATGAGAGAGAAAACATTCTTCCTCCCATTTCTGTTTTATTGACACCTAACCTGAGACTGTAAGACAAGCTGCTTCGTAGTTGTAAATGGTTGTTTTCATCTCTGCAAGTCAGGACATTCATCAGCAAAACAATATGCAAAAATAAAACACTAACGCTAATGTGCATTTGTCTCACATTACCCACAATTATGTATTCATCAAACAGTCTCACTGGTCTCATGAAGTGACTGACTTTATAATAAAGAGATGTTATAAATGTGAGCTTATATTTATTTATATATTCAAGGTAATGAAAGATTCTTTGTGGCTGCTCTCATAAAGTCCTTATAAGATAAAGTTTTAAAGTAGTTCTCTAATAAATAAACTAATAAGATAGCTCAAGGTGATCTGCATGCCAACAGCCTAGAAGCTTGTTAGAAATGCATGAGCTTGGTACTCTTGTTCTCTGTGGTCCAGAGAATGATCTACAATAGCCATACTTTCAGTCTCAAGTGAGTTGGTTCGTTAGGTATGTAGCAAAGGAAAATATACAAGAACAAATGACAAGATGCAGATAGAGAGGAAAACACCGTCAAATCAGAAGCTTAAAACATCCATAGAGGATTGGGACAGTCTGATTGAGAAAGCAAACATATGTACCACTATCAGTTTACAACTTCCAGCAGAAGAGCTGAGAGTTGTAGGGAAGAGTGGGGGATGGAAGGTCCAGGAGGGTACAGGAGTCCATCGAGGCCTGTGGATCTGGACACAGGGATGTCTGCACAAACTGATGCACCAGCCAAGGACAATGCATGCAGAGAGCCAAACCCCATGTTCAGATGTAACCAATGGAATGCTGATTCTCCACATGGGAGGGAGGTGGGGACTGCTGCTGAACCTCTGACATGCACTCTGGTGCCCATGATTTGGTCACTGCCCTTTAGCAAGATGGCCTTGTGGGCACACAGAGGAAGAGCATGCAAGCTATCTTGATGAGACCTAATAGTCTGCCACCAGACAGTTGGAGTAAGAGCCCCTCCCCCACCATCAGAGGTCTAGGGAAGGGAAAGGCAGAAGAAGAAGAGAGGGTGGTATTGGGGAGATAAGAGGGTGTAGAAATTATTCATATTAATATGAATAAATTATAATAAATAAAATATACATAAATGAAAAAGAAAGGCAGTAAATGCTTGAGCTCTCAGTTCAAAGTCTTCCTATAATAATCTTATGGCTTTCTATTCCCACTGTAAACAAAAAGCATTTATTTACTAATTTGTTAGTGTGTAAGTGTATATGTGTTTCTGTGTATAAGTGGATGTGCTCATGCACATTCAGATGTGTGCCTTCCATGTTCATGGTGAGCAGAACAAAGTCTCATATGTCTTCCTTCTCTCTCCCTCTGCTTATTCCTTTGAGAAAGTCTCATCCCAAACCTGGGACTCAGGTTTTCTTCACCATGCTTAAAGCCAGAACACCACATTAATCAATCTCTCATGTCTCCAACCTTCCTCTGAACAGTGGCTGCAGGTACATAGTAGATGTAGCCAATGAGCTATCTCTCCAGTCCTCACTGTAGGCATTTTTATATCATGTAATAAATAATAGTAATCTCTGTTGGAAAGGATTTCTCCTGCTGGTTGTTCTCAAGGACACATTATTTTCACTCATGGATGGTTTTGCTGTTCTTTCTCCTTGTCACAGGGATAGAGGCCAGCCCATCTACCACACAAGGGTGTGGTGACACTGATACAAAAATGCTTGGGTGTAAATGGGAGTGTCGTATTTACCTCACTCTCAGGGTTGGCTTTTTAATAAGCCTAAATAGCATGTGACTATTTACAGATATTTTGTATATTACAACTGTCAGCTACTGAATCTGCACAGGCATTTTTAAGAGGCTGCCCAGGTAATCTGTATACATGTTAACTCTGAGAAACATAGGACTGGTCTTTACATATTGCAATAACATTATGAAAGGAAGCCATTATGACACATGAACACTTAAATAAATGTACTTTCCAGGTACCACTCACAAAACTAAGGCCAAGCTGGAGAGGTTCTTGGGCCACATCTAAAGAAATTATTTTAATTAGTCTGCTGAAGACGAGAAATTTGTAATTATTAAAGTTTTTAATTATGATCTATTGAGAAATTAAAATGTGCTATATTTATAGTGAACAATCATTTTGAAGTAGAATCACTGAATTAAGCTAATTAACCTATATAGTTTGATACTTGGAGTTTTGGGGGTGTGATGAGAACACTTAAGATCTACTTAAAGCCTTTCTATATTTTGGAATGCTTCTCAGTTAGTTGTGATGAATGGCTAGTTTTGTAGGAAGCGAGATCTTCGAAGAATTGGACATGAAACAGACAGCTTCAGAAACTGCAGTATAAAGACAGTGGGCCAAGGGAAGTTTCATATTGTACAAAGAATCCAGCAAGACTGGCTGCAAAATACACACTCCTCGTCAGTTGGGAGCTTTGTGAGGAGAGCCATAAGCAATGGGGAAAGGAGGCACTCAGTCCACCCTGCATCTGATTGCAGAAATTGGGTAAAACTGCAATTCTGCTCTGACTGTAGAAGCAGAAAGAATCAGGAATGGGCACCCAGAAAGGAACCCCACTCCTGTATTCTAAATTCTACCTTATCAAATGTAAAAATGATTTCTGTAGGAAGGAAGGAGAGAGGGATGGAGGGAGGGAGGGAGGGATGGAGGGAGAGAGAGAGAGAGGGAGGGAGAGAGAGAGAGAGAGAGAGAGAGAGTCCAATGACAAGCACAGTACTAAAAGGCATGGGATCTTTCTTGGGCTCAGCTCAACATCTACTCTGCTGTGCATAGCAAAGAGAAGCCAGGAAAGGCATCCAGCAAACTGTGGCAAGAGCAGTTTTCTGTGGCCGCTGGCTGCACCTCACCATCTTGTTGATTATCAGGAGAGTCCGAGGTGGAGGAGGTCAAAGCCTTTTAAGTTTTTCATTATTGAAGGAAAGGGTATTTGAAGTTCTTAGATTTCTTCTTGATAGTGAAGAAGGCTTTGGCCAAGATTCACAAATTGTGCTTTGATCCACAGTGATCATTGAGCAGATTCCAACTTTCAACTGTTTTTCTCTGGTGCTTGCAGACAATGTATTACTCCCTGAACACATGCAACTCAGATCCAGCACAACATTTTATAGATGTTCACCTGCCATCGAACCAGGGAAGCTGTAGGACCACTATTGAAAATAGGAGTGAAGCGTACTAGTGTGATTGGCATTTTGATTTGAGAGATTAAGTAACTTGGTGGGCAGGTGGCTAATCTCAGAGCTTGAAATAGACCAATTTCACTTTTCTACTTGTACGTTATAGTAGATCAGTGTGGTAGTCATCGGCTTTGGGTAACAATATTTCACCTCTTTTTCTTCTGGGCTCCTAGAGACTAAACTTTCTGGTCTCCTATTGGCTGGATGATTCTAGCTAATCAGCTGTAGGTGGCGATGATTGCATGATGGTATGCTCCAGCCTTCAGGAGGAGGCTAACTACATCCTTTCTTTGTCAGTGTTAATCACTGACCCTGTATCACAGTGCTGCTTCTCCCGGCATAAGCTCCTGCCTAACTGTAGGCCTGCATTGTGACAAACCTGATAGAGGTGATTTAAAGAAGGAAAAGATTGCTTTGGCTTATAGTTTCAGGAAACACAGTCCACCTTGTCAGGGATGCATGATGTTTGAGCTGTCATTGGCTGCCCAGTGTGTGGTTTATTCACATTGATACTGACCAGAAAGGACAAATAAGACTAGAAGTAGGGCTGGGCTGTACCATCAAACTCTGTCCCTAGCAGCCTGTATCTACTACATCCCAAAAGTTGTACAGCACACTCAAAGAGCACTATCAGCAGTAGATGGCGTGTCTAAGGACATGAGCCTGTGGTGGTCATTTCATTTAAATCACTACAGAATACGTGTTGTAGACATGTACTATGGTTTCCTGTAGGTTTCGACCTTTTCCAAACCTTCTTTATTTGAGGTTCGCTAATGCTTATAACTCCTTTCCAACCCACCTATTCTATGTAGAAGAGAAAAGAGGTTAATGGGAACAGGAGAAATAGACATTATTGGACTCAGTTCCTGGGAGCAATTCCCCTGACATAGTCAGCAGGGTTTCAGCAGACCAGCAATTCAACCAAAGTTGCTGCCAGAACCTGGAACAGCAGCCCGAACCTGGACCCTCGAAGCTTTCTCTAGAACAGTTCTATCTAGGAGCATCTTGAAGTGGAGCGATGAACATCCAAACAATACCAAGACCCAAAAAAGCCCCCGCCTCCTCTTTTGGGCTGATATATATATATATCTCCTCTCAGAGTCTGTACTAAGATGTGTTTCAGCTGGAAAAAAACCAAGCCCCCGCATGAGGTGGTTCATCTACTAGTGGACAAACATCACCTGTTCTCTCACAAGTCTGTTCCCCATCCCACACTTGGGATCAACATAAAAACATGTTTACATCACTACATATCCCACACTTGGGATCAAAACAGAAACATGGCTACATCTATTACAGTCCCCGAATAAAATTATTTCAATACTAAGTCACTAATATCTGGGGCATTGTTACTGCAGTATATTCTAGCATACACTGGTAAGTACATGGTCTTATCTGTCTAAGCACCAGAGAGAGGGTGAAAAAAATAAACCTAACAGGTCATTATGGATCAATGTTATGCACTTCACATGTTCCATGACGTAGGCTCATTGTCATTCTCATCATACACATACTCTCTTTGAGAAATGGTACTGTGTTTATCTCTCACCTTGTAATGTTAACGTATATGCCTAAGAACATTTATGCTTAATAAATAAATAAAATATATAGTTCTATTTTGAAGTGAACTCTGTGGATATATTCCTTTCTATCGTGATGTATTTTAGCAATATCATTTCGATTTCTAGTGTTTTTCATATTTTCTGTGCTTCTCTGTCTTGAGCCAAGGAGTTTTGGGCATAAACAGCAACCCTTTCTAAGGTACAAAGCTTGGGAAATGTATGAGCATGTTACTGTTAAACTGCCAGCATGGGTTTCAGAGGAGAAAGGAAGAGAAGATGCAGTGACATTATTATAAATTCAGTGCAGGAGACCCCCAGTTTGATTTGCTGGCATGCCTGGAGTCATTCACAGACCTTGAGGAGCATTGTAAAGTAATAAATGTTACAGGCATAGCATGCCTATCGAACAGATCTTAAATGTATTAGTGTATACTGTTTTTTTATTGTATATTTCATTGTGAACCCTATGTCATTCTCCTTTCTCTTTGATGTACCATACTAATGAGCCTGTCTTCGTGGAAATAGCATATTGTACTATATACAGGGTCTTTAAATGGAGACTATGTAGTCATTTAAAAGACTAAATGGATTTCAAATACTTTCCTTTAAAGCAAAGGTGCTTTGTCTCAGCTTTACTCATAATCCTGCTGGCCATGAGAAAAAGATATGTGTACATGGTGATATACCCTATCGCATATTCTCTGCCTTGTTCCAGCGCATCAGATTTTGCTTCCTCTTCTTCCGTTTAATTCATCCTGGGATTCTTTTGTTACCTCTCTGTGTGCATATAATATATAATATGTATAATGTATATATGGGTGTATGCCTGTGCATATGGAGGACAGAGGTCAGTCTCAGGTGGCTTCTTCTACTGTTTTCCATCTTATATTTTGAGACAGAGTCTCTCACCAAACTAGATTTGCTGACCAGTGACCTTCTGGAATCCTACCTCAGTGCAGGCCTGGGGGGTTGCAGATGTGAGTGCTGCGATTGGCTTTTACGTCCAGGAAATGTATCTGAATGCAGGTTCTTGTGCTTGCAGGGCAAGGATCGTGTCAACTGAGCCATCCTCTGTTTACTGTTTCCACTTTCTTTCTCTGTTTCGATATCTGGTTTCATCAAATTTTTTCATTATTAACTTTTATGTAAGTTCCACTGCAATCCCCACACTTCAGATCGCATTAGTGTTTTCTACCTGCTTTCTCACATTGACCTCAGCCGTTTTCTTTTTAAGAACTCATATACCATTATTAGATATGTTTATTATCAAAGAAGGGATATTGCAACTACACGTTCCTAAGTGTTTGTGATTGTTAGCATTCTTCTGTGTTCTTTTGGCTAGTAAGAGGAAAATCCGGAGAGGGAGGACCATCTGGTGTGAGCCCTTGAACACACATTTCACAATAAAGCCTCAGAAAATTAATATCAGGAGGAGCTAACATTTAACATCTGTATATGCCATGTCCTTCTGTGATGTTTTGCACACATTATCTCGGTTAATTTTTCCTAGATTCCCCCAAAAGGACATTATTATTGTAAAATGCCTTGTGCAGATCAAGGAACAGACCGGGAGCAGCATTAGGAAGAGGCTGCAGTTTGCCCAAGCCACCAGAACCAGGTCTCCAGTCTCTAAATCACAAACTCAACTGTAAACAGGGCAAAGAGAATAAAAGGCATTGCATAAACACCTGAGCAGAAACACCTGCATATCTTCCAAGACTATCTTCCCACCAGGGTCAGTGTCACCGAATTGCCCATTTTCACCTTGGTCATTAATACATGTTTATTTATTAGTTGACATGACCAAGTGCAAATGACACCCAGATGAATTTAAATGAAGTGCCTGTGTGTATTTGGATCTTTCTAGATGGAGAGTGGAAGAGAATATAAGGATGCCACACATCTTTTAAGGGCCTGACTTGTGCTGTTCTAAATATCCTGTGCTGTGGTTAGTGCCAAGGATCCATGTTGGCCTAGTGTGGTTGGAACAGGAATCTTTCAAGAGTCTGGTGGCTTCAGCCACACAGTGGCTCTTTCCTACCTTGATGCACTATTGCCCAAGCTCACCCTTCGTGATCTCTCATCTTCTACCAAAAACACTGATGACAAAGAGTGCTCACCGAAGACCCACTGTATGGCAGACACTCATATCGTGCTGTCTTGCACACTTTCTTGTGAGAGTCTTGTGACTCCAAAGCACACAGACTATATTGTACTTTGTTCTATGCATAGGGACACTGAGCTTAATGAAGACTTTGTAGCTAATGATAGCACAAGTGGGGCATTACAGAACTGCATAAGCCCTGCATTTGGCAGAACATTTGCCAAACACTCATCACTTATGAGGGTGAGGCCCTGCTGCACACTCGGGGCAACGGTCTGGATTTGACCTTCACAGTCATGTAGAAGAACATTTACCCAGGTATGAGAAAAATGAGTAGGTAAAACATGTTGAAGAAAGATGGCCAGCTCCTTAAAATTAAAAAATCAAAAACCTGGAGACAGAGCCAAGGCCTCTGTTGATTAAGCAGTCATTAGGCAGCTAGGATAAGTTCTCAGAACAGAGGTCACATGTGAGTATAGACTTCAGGTCCTCAGGAGATGAATGCAACAAAGAGTTATGAGTGTGTTCATGAGGACCCAGGGGCTGCCTGCATGGCTCTGGTACGTCCCCAGCTTACATTAAATACAGTACATGGTGCACGTGGTACCACTAAATGTTACTCCTCCATATTGAGACCAATTTACTGGCTTGTGATAAGTGAGCTACTGCCTCATGGTTCTGGAGGTCTGAAGCCCCAAAAGGCAATGAAAGACTAAAACTAAGGTATCGATAGCTTCCTCTAGACTCTGGAGTCTAGAGGGCCTGGGAAAGAGTCTATTTCCTTATCGTCTTCACTTTCTAAAGGACTTCTCCATTCCTCAGTGCATGGGCTCCTTCTAACATTCACAAAGCCAGCTGCATCATCTTTACAAATCTTCCCTACTCTTGCTCTCCTGACTCTCTCTTATAAAGACTCTTAGAGTCCGGCCTTCACCTTCATGATGTTTGTGAAGAGGCACACTTCCTTCTGCTGACCACGCCAGAGTCAGGGGAAGAGACTCCCCCGGGCTTTGTTTAATAGAATCATGGAGATGAACAGAAGCTAAAAGAAGCTACCAAAAGAAAAAGAAGAAAAAATATCTAGAGCAATGGTTCTCCTCTCTGGGTTGCGACCCTCTTGTGGTTGTCCATCAGATATCTTGTTTATCAGATGTTTACAGCATGATTCATAACAGTAGCAAATACTACGGTTATGAAGTAGCAACAAAATACTTTTACGGTGGGAGAGTTACCACAACACAAGGAACTGCATTAAAGGGTTGCAGCATTAGGAAGATTGAGAACCACTTCTCAAAAGATGTTTGATTGTGAGCTGATGAGGTCTTAAAAAAGGAGTACAAGTGTTGCTTTTAATTATATGTATGGCACCACTTGTTGTTTTTAGATTACCAGTATTATTACTATGCCCGGCTAGCAATCAATCAAGACACAGACACCTATTATATTTTAAAATAGCCTTAGTTAACCCGGGGCAGGGCAGACATTAATCCTCTAAACTACTTGCCGTAGTGGGGCAGGTATGGGATACTTGCCCCAATCCCATGCCATCTGTTTCTAATAACTCTATCAAGCTACCTCCCATCCATAATCCCAAATGCTTGCTAATGTTCTTCATCTGGGCCAAGTCCTCCATCCATGCCAGCCATGTGCTTCTCTTCCATCTAATCCATGGTGACCTTCTTCTTTTCCCTCTCTCCTTGGTTTCCCTTCTTCTTCTTCTTCTTCTTCTTCTTCTTCTTCTTCTTCTTCTTCTTCTTCTTCTTCTTCTTCTTCTTCTTCTTCTTCTTCTCTTGTCTTTTTCCTCTTCCCAGGATCCTCTCCCTCTCTCTCTCTAAGCCTGGGAACCTATCTCAGTTGCCCTGCCCAGGTGGGATGGCTTTTTATTAATCAAAAGGTGGGTCACAGAGACAGCAAGCAGTAATTAGCATCAAAATGCGTTAGGCCATCCCCCAACATACAAGTGGGATTAGAAAGAGGTGAGTTGAGAGGAATTAGTATATATAGCAGTTGCCAGTTAGCTGGATAAGTAAAAGAAGGAGAGAGAGAGAAGTTGAGAATGACCTCAGATTCTCATTGTCATCTGGCTAACAAATGTTCTTACTTTCTATGTAAAATAATATTTTGTAAACCTTTAAGTGTTAGCATAAATATTCTCAGCCAGTACAGCATTAACTGCTTTGACTTCTAGCAAATTATTGGTGTTGCTCCCTCCTGCTGCCTATTCACATTTTCTGTTATAGTATCTTTTCTTTCCTCTGTTGTAAGGCACCTGTATCTTCTGCACTAAATTATACTTTAGTGTGGTATTTAAAGCTGGCATATTGAGATTTTGATAAAAAAGGGTTCAGATGTATTCCTTTTGTGGTTTTTGATGCATTTAGGAAAAATAATTTTTATAAGTGCTTTGGGTAAATAAATTGCTTTTTTGTAATATAATTGTAGATTATTAACTTTCATGAAAAAGTTAGAATGCTGGACTTCATTCATGGTATATGAACTATAATTTAAACATACAAGATTATCAAGAACCCATAGAATGGTTTAATCCTTAATATGCCTCAAGTTCCCTTTTTTGGTTTATTATCATAATGTATATCTTTTTCAAGATAAGAAACTTAAGAATATATGCTAATAACACAAGGGAAGCCATTAAAAAGATATTGAAGACATGTTAGTGGTCTGTGAGTAAATATTAAAATAGCAGAAAGCCAGTGAGTCCATTGGAAATGGATGAACCAAGGTTCGTTTAACTTAATAATTCAATTACTTCTGCCCAGTTAAACAACTCCATCCTTTCTAACTTAATTTAAAATATATTTATTAAATGCTTGCTTTTAAGCATTGTTTTCACAGACTGAGAATATGCAATGTATTTATGGGACAGGCTATTTGTATTCAGAATGTATAAATGTGTCATAAAAACCAACAGAACAGACAAGCTACCCGGTGTTGTAAATGGGCAATGACTCGAATAGATACTACAAAAAGGATGTTAATGTTAAGGCCCTTGGGTTAGCCAGGCACAGGGAAAAATAAAATACTAGAATAAGCAGTACATGGATAAAGTTGTGTTTAGCATTTGAAATGGGAAATGTAAATTAGAACCACAGTGAGATGCAGCCTGACATTGAAAATGATGGAAAATATTGAAAACATCAAATAACTGAAAATACCGAGAACATCAATTATTAGTGAGGTCTGAAACAAAGTTCTCATACATCCTCAATGAGAATGAAAAAATAATACAGTTACTTTTGGAAAGCAGTTGGCAAATTTTCAGACACTCCCAGAATACCTAGAGTTAGTGTGAGGCTCCATTGTCAGATTCCTGGTACCACAAAAAAAGGGGGGGGGGAGGGGGGAAGCTAACTACACATTTGCTCAGTGACTCAGCACTTCTACCCCTGCATGTTTCCAAGTACATTCCAAGCTCATAACAACAGGGTTGACTCAGCAGACAGGGGTGAGCATAGTGAGACTAGACCCCAAAGCACATGACTGAACAGAGGATTTAGCTCATGAGTGAGGCCACTAGAGTAAAACAATGTGAAGAAAATCAAAGGGAGTACCAAAGGATAGGAAACCAACCTGAACAAAAATCACTGTAAATGATAGTGTCTGCTGCTTCAAAGAAAAGATGGGGACTTTTCTGTTGCTGTGATAAAGCACCATGACAAAGGCAACTCATAGGAGAAAGGGTTTATTCTTGTTTGCAGTTCCGGAAGGGTAAGTCCATCATGGCTGGGAAGCATGGAAGGACAAGGTGGACATGGCATGGCAATAAGAACATGAAGCTGAGAGCTCACATCTTTAAATCCAAGCACGAAGCAAAGCGAGAGAGCAGGAAGTAGGACAAGACTGTAAACAGTCAGAGCCAGTCTATAAACAGTCAGAGCCAGTCCCCAGTGACCTACTTCCTCTGGCAAGGCTCCACCTCTAAAGATTTCAAAAGATCCCTTAATAGCACCATTGGCGTTATACCACGTGCTCACATATCTGAGCCTATGGGGCACATTCTCATTGAAAGCACCTCAGCCAGTGTAAAGAAACCTTTTAGGAGAATAGAAATGTGCTATATGGATTGGATTGGTCCGTTGGGTACATGAATGAAAACGTTCCTCACTGCTCATCAAATTCCATAAAATTATATTAATGTTACTATAATAATATTTACCTAAAAGAAAAAATATACTTGGCTAAATTCTAAATGGTACCATTGAATGACAGCATTGGACTTTCTACCTTCACGGATTCTTCAGTTGACAAGGACATTTTCTAGAGAATGAGTTTAAATAATAAATTCCTGGCATGTAACCTTATGCTATGGGGGTCACAGGAGCACAAAGCCAATAGATGGTGCCTAAGGGAACTTAGCTGCTCAAGGTAAATGGCATCTGAGCGATGAAGGAGAATGACTCAGATGAAACTGAGGAAGCAGACAGTGAGAAAATTCCACTCTAATCTAAAAAGTATGAAGATATTCACGTATTCAGGGGACTCAGACAGTGTAGTAGAAGAAGGGCATGAGGAAAGGTGATAGTTACTGTTGCATAGGTGTCCACCTTAAATGAGAAGACAGCTTAAAGACAATGTGGCTCAGGGTTATAGTAGTGTCAGTCCATTGTGGGAGGAGTGGTGACAGAGAAGCTCACACATCTAGGCCAGTCAAGGTTACATGCTCCAAGGTCATGTCCCTACAGACCTTTCCCCTCCAGACCGGCTCCCCTTTTCACAGCTCCACTACCTCCTAATGGTTCATTTGAATTGAACCCATCAATATTTTAAACCATTAATTAGGTCATGAGCTTCTCTGTGCTAATCTCCTCTGGAAACCCCCTCACAGGCACACCTAGAGGTAAGCTCTGCTCATCTTCTGGGAATTTCTCAATACAATCCAGTTGATGAGCATGACTAACCATAGCAGAGGACGGGACATTGTGGGCAAGATTGAGCCTGTGAAAGTTAGGTGGAGCCTGCTAAGTGCTTTGATATTTACCCATGGGCAATACAAGATCATATTTGGTTTTTCTTTTTAAAATTACCTAACTGGGATAGCAATGCCTAACCAGGTTTGCCAATGTTATGATCATTATTCTGTTTTCAAAGTCATTAGAAAGGCATCACCAAACCAGTAAGAGTAAAGGCTTCCTGCCCTAGTCTTAGTCTTCCTTGGAAACTTGTGTCAATATGTAACTCAATTCTGTACAACAGGATATAATTGGGTGTGTTGTTTGGTAAAATATGGTCATGATCTCGAGGAAGGAGCTAATATGTTCCCATTCTTTTCTCCTTCCTGGCTTTAGAAAGCCATATGTAATTTTCATCTTTACAGATGGTGGTCACACCCTACTCACAGATTCTGTATATACCGTGGAACATATTTTATGCAGCTTTTAAAGTCCTGAGTTATGAGATGTAAGAAAGTATAATGAGTAGAGAAGGTAATTTAGGACTTTGTTATTTTTCCTAGATAAGCCTATTCACAACCAACACAGTTAGGTTTGATTTTTTTCCAGACCACCTTAGACTCACCATTACTCTTAAACTCAAAAATCCCTTTTCTTTTTTGTGGTATTTTTCCTTCTGTTTCTTTGTCATTTAAGGATGGAGATGATGTAAATGAAGCTTTCTGTCATCAACACAAATAACATTCACATGCTTGTACTTTCAATTTATGTTAATGGCTGCCTTAAGGTATAGGAAAATGACAGGCATGATCCACAATTATAAACTAATTGGCAAATATCAGAATGAAATCTCAATAAATGGGTTCCTGTTCCATCTAGTTTGCAAGAAGCAAGGTTGATTAGCATCTTAAAGAGAAGCTGTGCATGATTCCCATATCTGAGTAGCTGCAAAATGTTAAGATATGATAATGATTTGCTACATCAACAATATCAGTGTTTATATTAAAAATACCCAAATAATAAGTACTTATCCCATTTTACTTAATAAAGATCATTCCTTCTGCCAGAAAGGCTACAGAGAAGTAGTGTGCAAAACAGCATTAATCTGAGTAGTTTAGAGTGCTTCTTGCAAGCCAAGCTTCCTCTTTTTCCTTTCATCTCCCACCATGCTTTCTGGCAGGGCCTCAGTATCCTAACAATAACCAACAATGTGTGCCCTTGTTTTGTACAATTAAAACATGTTGCTTCCTTTCAATAAATTAGGCAAGATGGCAACTAACCACAGCAACACAAATAGCCATTACAGTCACTGGACTTAGAAGGATATTAGGAGTTAAACCTGTTTCAAATTATTTTAATGCCTTTATAAATGCATCATCCAAAAAAAGATTGTAATTTCTAGTCCACGTTTTTAAACACTAGAATGAATTATTGAACAAAGTTCCTCGAGGTGGTTTCTCTTGAGATCTTTACAGGGGAACGGGATCATTTATCTTAGCTTAGAGGAAACTTGGTATGAGTTTAGAGACTAAAGCTGATGCCGTTTGAAAATTCCTTTTGCTAGATTAAGCCTGCATTTAATAGTCAGTGTGGTGCCTTTTCTTCCTGTGCTAACAGTTACCTTTGACAATATTGATCTACCTTGGCCATGCCCACTTACAGATCTTTCCATTTTAATTCAGCTGCATGGTTGACTTCCCTTGGTGTTTTGGGGTAACAATGGGCTGGAGTAAATATAGCCTATTGGTGAGATTAATCAGACTGAAAGGACAGAAAATATTGTGTGGCTGATAAATTTGACAAGGGATGAGCCTATAATCTGGAACCATGTTGGGCCAGTAAGAAATAGACAGAGATATAGGTCTGGAGTGAGAAGAACTGAGATCTAATTCTATCTTATCATAGGGCTCTGAAAAGTCAGTTTCCATCCCTGAGTTTCATTTTTATCTTTCCTAGTGGAGAATTGAAAGTGCTCTTCTCAAGAGGTAATATGGGAAAGGAGATTGAAATAATAGGTTTGAGAGGCTTACCACAGCCTATAATCCTTATTAATCTACATTTTATAAAACTCTGGGAGCCACACAAATCAACCAGGTGTGGATTGTGGATTTATTTATTTATTCCTTCTTCCTTTTCTTTATTCATTCCTTTCCCCCTACTTCTCTCTCTTTCCTTCTTTGCTAAGCAACCACACTATCAGTTTCAGCCCAAGTAGATGAAACCTAGATGCTTTAAACCAATGTGAATAGAGTTCTACAGTGAAAGGATGAATCCTTGAGACACACTCAGATCAGCCTGGGTTATCTTTGGTGTACGCTCATAGGTATTCCGTAGCTCCCCTAGAAGCAGCCTGTACCCGTTTTTGCTGTGATCTCATGCTGCTAACACTAGATTATATAGGCTCCCTTGTCCAATGGCTTCTGTTTGGGAAACACTCATATTTATGCCCAAAGACTAAGAAGATGGACTGTGGATTATCGATTCTTCTACTCTACCACTATTGGGCTCAGATTTGAGAGTGGCTGCATTCTGCTACAAAGACATCAGCTCCTGCTGAGTACCGTCATCTACTTCAGCACTTTACTCTCCTTGTTCTGGAAGCTGAGAAGTGGCATCTGCTTCTCACTGATGTAGGTCCAAAGATGCTTCAATCCCCCTTGTTGGATCTACTTCACTTTTCTTTGGTTTTGTCAATGTCACTTGCTGTGCCTATTTTTAATGTCAATACTGCAATCAACCCTACATTCTATGGCTCTATGCAATGTGTTATTTTACCCTGTTATTTTATATGCAAGAAGTCTGACATGGGTTGAAATCATGTATCAGTAAGGCCACCCTCCCTCCTGGGGTATATGAAGGAAGATCTGTTTCCTCATCATTTCTACCTTCTAGAGATTGTCCAGACTTTTTGACTCATAGGCCCTTTCTCCATCTTCACAGCCACCCAAAGCAGCCTCAGTGTCCTTGTGTTAGTGTTCAGCTACTGACACAAAGTGTTTGAAATAATCAACTTAAAAACCAGAAAGGTTGCCTGCAAAGTGGGTCAAGGCTCTTGTTGTCAATCCCAGAGACTTGAATTTGATGCTGAATCTTGCAGGGTAGAAGGAGAGAACCAACTCTATCAAGTTGTCCTCTGCCCTCCACAATACTTTCCACATCATAGGCCATGATCATACACATAAAACACACACACACACACACACACACACACACACACACACACACACACACACGTACACACATACACACACTAAATAAATAAGGAAAAGGAAGGTTTACATTATTTGTTTGCTTGCTTATGGTGCTGGAGATTAAACCCAGGGCTGTGTTAACCACACACATACACCCCTAGGTTAAAAGGTTTATTGTGAATCATGAGTTGTAGAGGTTTCAGTTAAGGATCATCATGTGGCCAATTGCCATTAGACTTTTGATGAAACACTGCATCATGACAGGAAGCACATGGCAGAGGAGGGCTTTTTCCTCATGGCAAATCAGAAAATGAAAGAAAAAAAAAGACAGGCCAGGGCAGAGGTCTTAATATGTCCTTCATAATCTCATCTGTCACCACCTTATAGTCACAGGCCACTGACCAAATTTGCAACATGTGAGTCTTTGACAAATATTCAAGAAGTAAATGTATGGCAAACCTCATGTCACTTCCTCAGGATCTCCCCAGTCACACCTTTAACATAGACCTTCCCAAACAACTGATGTCAATTTGTTTATCTCAAAGTCCCACAAGAAAACCCACAAAATCAACTGATGTGATCCTATAAGGGCTCACAGAGATTGAACCACCAACCAGAGAGCATCCATGAGATAATTCTAGGCACTGCATACATATGTAACAGATGTAGAGCTTGGCCCTCATGTGAAATCTCTAGCTGCAGGAGCAGGGTCTACCTCTGACTCTGTTGTTTGCCTTAGGATCCCTTTCCCCTAATTGAACAGCCTTTCCTAGGCTCAAAGAAGAAGATGGGTACAGTCCTACTTTATATGCCAAGGGAGTTTGATACCCATGGGAAGTCTCACCTTCTCTGAGAAGAAAGGGGGTGAGGGGAGGAGAGGAGGGAGGGGAACTTCCTCCTGGGATGTAAAGTGAATGAATGAATGAATGAATGAATGAATGAATAACATAATAAAATAAAATCTCCACCAAAAAATCCAAAACTTTTACATTTACCAGTAGCTCAAACCAGCTGTAAATTTCCATAAAGATTATTAGCTTATGATATAATATTAAATTTATAAACAATAAATATCAAATTTATATGCACACATGCACATAATGTACTAGTTCTCTAGAGGACAGACCATCCGCCTAATCAATATTTTGAAAAAGGAAAAGATGAGAAGAAAAGATGAAATCTATACTGAGGACTTTCAATTTAGGAAAGATATCGGAAATAAAATAGGTTCAACTTTGTTCTGGGTCCTTTCTTTGTCCTTTCTATCTTTCTAATCATTTAACTAGCTTATTTACTTTTTTATCTTTCTGCCAACCATCTCTCCCATTTTTGCATTTAATGTTTTGTGACTTTGATATGAGGTGTTTTAATGTACTGCCCATCCCAGGGATAGGAAGACCATGTCCTATGTCCCAGAAGTGTCATAGTCTGACAAGCCAGACCATCTGGTTTACATACTAAAACTTTACATATATCTTTGATTAGTGTCATAACAAATGGACAGTTACTCCAAAAATCTCCTTAATTCTAATCATGTGCTTTGCTAACCAAGGTCACATCAAAATCAGTTAGTGTAAGAGCACAAAAAGGAGGAGGAGTCTAAGCGTAAGTCAGTGCTTGCACCTGCAGCTCATGATAGTAGAAGAGCCAAAAAAGATTTCAAACGAGGACCAGTCATACCCACAAACCTCACTGGGTAGAGTCATGTGACTAAAAACTAGATGGTACCAATGGTCATTGTTTGGATTTCTTCATCTTCATCTTCCCAAAGACAGAAGCAAATCTTCATAAATATTAAGTGAAGGAGTCAAAGACAGATGATCAAGAGATAAAGAAGTGCTAGTTCAGAGTTTGTAACCTCTCCTTCAACACGTTTCTTTGACTGTATTCTGCCTCTTTGACATTGGGGCATGTAAAAGTAGACTGCAGTGTACTGGCAGCTCTAGAAGACCAAGCAAGAATTTATTATCTGTTTGTTTTGTGATTTATACTAGTGTGTGCTAGTTGATGAGGAGACAACGTTTTTATTTTTGTTTGTTTTGCTTTTTATCTTATTCATTTTTTTTGAAGTAATACTGATGGGCAAAAAGTTGTATTTAACACATGCAACTTGATGGGCCTAGGAGTAAGTATAGACCTGTGAAACCTGTTTTCATAAAGGTAACACACACCTCTCAGTGTTTCTTCCTCTATAATTTTTTATTGTTTCTTTTGTTACTTTGAGGACAAAAACACTTAGCATAAAATTTACTCTTAGCAGCATTTTAAGTACATAGTGCGGTATTATTACCTATAGGTGTATGCTGGAGAGCACATCTCTTGAGATTCCCACTGTAATCTGGAGGAGAGTAGCATTTAAGCCATGGAACTATATCCATGACACGTGTATAATTCACTCAGAGTAGACTACTCTAGGAGTCTTTCTTGGCTAACACACTATAATCTTTCTTCAGGTACTTGCATGATTACTTTACACAACTGATGTTATTGACATGATCATAGGTTCTCTTCTCCCATAGGATCTCCCCTCCCCATGTATACCTTTCTCTTTCTTTCCCTTCCCATCCCTTCTCATCCATAAGATAGGCTAAATGTATGTCATCCTGTTATTTTTTACATTAACTAGAAGTAGTGTGGGTCAGCATCTGGCCCTTCGTGATCAGCATCTGGCACTTAGTGGGTCTCAGCATCTGGCCCTTAGTGGGTCGACATCTGGCTCTTAAACAGGCTTGTGGAACATTCCTTATTTTAGTTGTGCATCTCCTCAAGAGTGTAGGCACTTTTATAATATAAAGGCATAAGAGTTTTAGGAAGCATTAATATTGATCACCTAGATATAACTTGCAATGATCATATTTCATCTTAAAGACAGAAAATCAAAAGTTGGCTACTGACCAGTAAATAACATGTTATAATGAAATTCACTAGGTGGCAATCTTGGGCTCAATATGACAAGTGTTAAGTAATTGACAGGAATTCTTATTTGTTAAAGCAAATTGCAAATGACCACCTCTGAGGACACAAGCAGAGCAATAAATGTAGAAAATGATTTAAGAGTAGGTGCGTATAATGTCAGTCCTTCAATTTACAAATCTAAATGGTACGTTTCTTCATAAAATGTGCATGTTAATGCAGAATAGTGTCTCCTTAAAATGTCAAGTGCACTGAATTGCTAAGATGTTGCTGATGGTTTGTGCTTTAACCTCAAACACTCCCTGTTATATTGTCTTGATTGTTACAAAGAGGAGGTGTGCTTTCCCAGATGATTATTACTTTATTAAATAATTTTGGCTAATGCCCTATATGTCTTCCATGTGTCTCCAATAATTTATTCATGAGCCTCATCATATTCTGCATAAAGCTACCATGATTATATTTGCACCTGAAATTTCTTTAGATTGAAATAGATGGCAAAGATCAGATACTTGAAAAATATTTTGCTGCACTGCCCTCTAATTGCCAATTTTACTGAATGTAAAAATGTAGATTTTTTTTCTTACTTGTGGCTTCCCTGGGAATAATTTTCAAAATGCCAAATGAGAACTGCATTCAATACAGAACAGGTAGCTCCTTCTTCTACTTCTTCTGGGGGTGTAAGAGTCAGAGTGTCCTTGTTATAGAGGGAGTGAAGTGACTTCTCTGGACATCCAGAATTGCTGTTCCTTGTACAGCTTTGAAGAAAGCAAACAAAAAAATATTTATAATATTTTCTTACCTTTTATCTGGAAAGCATTCAGTAAAAGTTTCCATTGTGGTTTATAAAATAAACAAATCAGGGCAAGTTAAAATATCTTTTCTCTGAGAGGCACCTATTGTTATGGTGATGGGATTAAAATAAATGTTGCTGCATGCTTTTGGAGTTCAGGTGACTGCTTGTCCAACCAGCTACATTAAAGGATTATTTCACATATGCAATTATGTTATCCCATACCTACTGAATTTAAAATATATACCACTCATCCTCTGGGAGAATGAATGCAAATAATGAAAGTGTGCTTATTTAACAAATGATGTTGGGTACCTTTCACTGAGGCAGAATTGCCTGTGTGCAAACCCCTGCTTAGCCACTATCTGATCTTCCCTAAATCGGCAAAATGGAGATAGTTTCTAATTAACTCATTGGGCTTTTGAGCAATTAAATGAGGTGATACATGTGAAATTAGACTTGAGCCAAGCACTTCTACTTATAACTTCCAAGGCAAACTGCAGGCCCCGCTTCCCCTGTGGCACTGTCTACTTCTTTCCTTTCCAGCTACCTGTGTGATTGATCACCCAAGCCCTATGCTGTGGGCTTTTATTGTTTTTAATGGAACTCTTTGTCGTGCCTCTGCCATTTCCCGCTATTCATAGAAGCCAGTCTCGCCCACACATTTATTAAGATCACTGAGGGTAGGTATTGAGACCAGGTGCTTTCAAATTCCTCCCGTACCCAGTACCACTGCAGGACTATGCCAGTCTTTGACTTCACATCATTGGTGAAAATGGAGCCCTCCTCTACAAGGCCTGTTAGGGTTTTGCTTTTCTACATCTATGGAGAATTTTTTGCTTCCTGCATAGTGTTTATTTATCCCTAACTTTTTTTCTTCTCTTCTACCTGACTGCCCCTCTCCCTTCATTCTTTCCTGTCACTTGTGTGTGATCCAACCTCCTAGCCATCTATTCAAGCAAATACACATCTCTTACCTCCAAGCACATGCAAGAGATGGTGTTAGGTGCTACATATACTGATGGGCTGTCTACTAAAGAGACACTGTGTTTTGTAGACATTCATATGCTGTAAGCAAGACTAACCCTTGATTATTAATGGCTGTGTAAGATATTACAGGAAGAGAGCCTCCATAAGATTTGTAGTTAAGGGAGGAGATGCTGAGAAAGTCATATTTAAAGTGACACTGAAAGAAGCCATTCTGTTATCATAGGTTGGGGGAATATGATGCTAAGAAAAGTCAGGAAGGGTGGAAGGGACTGTGTAGAAGGAGACATGGCAGTCCCTCAGCACTCTGAATGAGATCAATGTCACCAAAGTGCCATTGAAGCCAAGTCTAGAAAGTATCCCTTATGCAATAGGCTGAGATTATCCTGCAAAGCCAGTGAACCTTCACATTAATGTGTACATCAGAACTGCAGTGGGAAACCATTAAAGTGTCTGAAAGGATGAAGTTTCTCATTAGTATGTATATTTTTGTTTGTTTCTGTGGCCACTCTTTGTGGGCATCCAGGTTAATGTAGGAGTCAGTGTTGTAGGCAATTCCTATTACCCCACCTAACACACTGAGAATTTTAATGCTTAACTCCTCCTGCTTGGTTCTCAAGGTCCCAGGTCCAAACAGGACACCTGATACACAATAGAAAGTATTGAGGAGTTAGTAGCTAGGTGGTTTTAAGGGTGCTGTTGGTGCAGTTCCTCGGGTTTGCTGCTCCTGTGTTACCTTCTTGGTCACTTACTGTGCCTGGCTGAGTGCTGCTGTCTCTTACTTAAACAAGTGTTATATACCTGCCCCTTCCACAAATGCCTATGATCAAAGACAGTGCTCTCCCCCAAAATGGAAAGGTGCTTGCTTCTCCTTTTCAAGAGAAGCCTTTAAACAACCTAATATTAAAAGTTGCTGGGGAAAAAAAGTTTCTGAAAGTAAATATCTAATATTGTCTCATTTTCTAAAGGTTTTCTTTTGTTATTATGGCTGTTATTATTTTTCAAGTACCCACTTATTAAATTCAAATATATCCAGAGCGTGATAAATCTGGAAATAGAGATATGCTTCTCTATTTATTGCCTTGTGTGCTCCCTTGTGTGACCACTATGGAGTTGAGACATTGATAGCATCTAGGGATGCAGCAATGAGCACAAGGGACAGAAGTTACAAAGATGATTCTCTAAGCGTGATTTCATAGGATGGGTATGATAAGAAAAGGAAATGACTGACAAGAATGCCTCATTGAGAAAGCAGTGTTGTTGAAAATACTTGAAGAAGAATGAGCTATAATGATGTCATGAAAAAGTATACCAGCTACAAACAAAAACCAGGGCAAAGGCCCCAAGGCACAATGTGCCTGGCACATTAGAGACTGGACAGGAAGACAATGAGTTAGGACATCTGATCAGAGAGACAGAAGGGGAGAGCAGGGAAATACGTTTCAGTGTGTCATCAAAACGTGGCTTTCACCATGGGGGATGCGGGGAGCTGGTGCAGGGTTTTAAAGTGAAATAATTAAAGACATATTGACTGTTAACTGTTCTTCAAATGACAGAAGAAAAACAGCCTACCAAATGCATTTATCTTGAAATTGGTGCCCCAGGTATGGAATAGGAATTTGCTGACACTAGCCTTGAGTAATGATGCCATATTTTTATTGCCTGGGCAGCTTATAATGTCAAATAATGGAGTGTCAGCTCTTCTCTAATGAGTTCCAGGAGCTCCCACCCACTGCTGGGGCAAGTCACTTAGGACCACATGAAGTAGATTAATGCAACAAAGACTGTGATGACAGAAACTGGCCCAGGTAGCCAGTTGTTAGGAAGAGACTTCGATGTAACAAAAGTGGATGGGCAGTCCAAAGGAGTGTTGCATGGTAGGGATTCTTGAACCCTACCCAGTGCTTCCATCTCCAAGTTATAATATTAGGTATGTTAGGTTCCTGTGCCTCACGGGCCCCATGTATGAAATGGCAGTGATGATGGTTATTATGAGTTGTCATTGCAGCATCTTACCATCTGCAAAGAGTTTCCTTTGTTTCAAACAAAATGTTCATCCACATCATGCTTTTCTTTGAGTTTCTACCTGGCCATTCTTTATTTTGTGGATGTGAGGTTGGCCTCCTTAGAGCCCCATTGACCTTTTCCCGATCACCTGCCTCCTCCTTTATGCCTCCATATGGCCAATGGCTCTGCAGTGGAGCCTGAAGAATGATCTAGTCCACTTTTCTGTTCCTTGATGGAAAGAGAACAACAGCTTTCCCTCAGTGGGAACACTGTTGGAGAAGAACATTTTGGCCAAGACATCATGGTCATTATCTAAGACTCAAAGGAATTACATTTCTGGTGGTAGCTGAGCTTACTGCCTTTAAAAAATAGTTTATTCAATTAATATGATGTAAAGGCATTTCTATTTAAGTCGGTGTATGGTTCCCAGAATAAGAAAGAAGGTACATCCTTTTGGAGTACAAGGCTAGCCAGGCTACATTACTGGACATATATTAACTTTTCTTAAGTTCTTTGGATCTTGAAGAATTAACAGCAGTGTAAGACTATTGGTAGAATACTGGTTTATTTTATTCTGTTCTATAATCATGCAATTACAGTCTACATTTTTGTTGACTGTTACTTCTGTTCCAGGAACTTGGAACAAATTTAAAAACAAAACTTATTTCCATATGGCCTGGTAGGTAGTATCATACCTGACTTTCAGTTTGAGCAATCTTAGGCTATGATGTCCTAGAGTTTCACATGGAGGAGCCAGTGTTCATAGCTTCCTTTACCTACTCTTCAAGTTCCTATTCATCCCACTATGCATCCTTTTTGGTAGACAGGTGATAAAATAGTACAAGTGAAAAGGCTCGCTCTGTTCCAGCCTTGTAAGTAATATGAGTGCGTCCTTGTTAGAATTTGATGTGTTTCTATAAGTGTTTCTATAAGTGTTTCCTTTACAATCAGTGATGCTGGGAGATGTTGTAGACCTTTAGGAAGTAGAGCGTATGTGAGGTCCTTAGGTCACTGGGGATGGGATATGCACTTTGAAGAAACTGTTGGGTCTATATACTTCCTAACTCTCCTTCCCCCTCCTCACACTCAAAGTTATAATGTAACTAGGTTTATTTTTACATTCTTCTCCATCATGGTCATTCAGCTGTACCCTCACTAAAGACCCCAAACAGTTGGACAGTGCAATCTTCCTCTGAACCATAAATTAAGTAAACCTTTTCTCTTTATAGGTTGATTACCCTGGGTATTTCATTGTACTGATAGAAAGCCATACCTTCCCAGAGCCAATATCATAAAATTGATTTCAGAATAAGCCTAGTTTTTATCCTCTTCTGATTTCCTTTATGATTTATGGACTTCCAATGGGTATTTATATGAAAGGCACATTTGATCCATCCACATAATGGCAAAACAACAGAAAAGGGAAGCGCCACAAGCTTGAGAGAGTTAAGTGGGAAAGATAATATTTTGAATTTGAGGTCTCTGCATTTAGCAAAGGATCTTGTATCATATGCTAACTCTGTGTAGCTGTGTCTTAGGAAATGATCAGAAGCTGCTGGCCCTTGTGAAGCATCTGTCTGGAAGTGATCACAAATACTTGTGAGCCATGGGATCCATCTTTTGTTTGTTTGTTTGTTTGTTTTTAAGACAGGGTTTCTCTGTGTAGCGTTGGCTGTCCTGGACTCCCTTTGTAGACCAGGCTGGCCTTGAACTCACAGCGATCCGCCTGCCTCTGCCTCCTGAGTGCTGGGATTAAAGGCATGCGCCACCAAGCCTGGCCCCAATAGGATCCATCTTGATGCTACAAGTCATACAGGTTACTAGAGAGACATCCTCAGCGGTGCAGGTACAAGAAGTGGTGAGCCTGGGTTGAGCCCAGGTGGCTTCAGGTTTTCTAGAAGATTTATATTTATAAAATTACCAGCAGTTGGAAAGAGGCATTGAACATTGCTCCCAAACTGGTACATGGCCACGAGAGCTAAAGGAACATATGCCATTTTGTGAAAGCTAAAGTACTAGGGAGGAGTCTTTGATGTTTGGAGATGCCAATATGTGACATAACATGTAAAGATTTCATTATTTTTGGTAGTGGTTATAAAAATATGCCTAGTATTATCACATCTCTAGAGGCACAGATTTGTTGAAATGACAGCAATGCTACTTATCTTTAGTCTCCTCTGTTGCTTCTTAGGCTCGCTGCCTTAACATACCTATTTCTTGTGTGTTCTTGTTATGCATGATAACTGTGTAATTGTTCTGAACTAGCATCTGTGAATTATAAAACAGATGAGAGTTCACAGAATTGAAGATATATCTCAGCTTTCTTGGCTAGATTATAAATGGATTCTTATTTATCACTGTAACATGGATGGTTCACCCATGAAAGTACAGAAACTACCCAGAACAAATATATCACTCCTTTATTTAAAAAATAAAAATACAAAATACAAAACAAAAAATGAGTGCTTAGCACAACCTGGAAATTATTCACCCTGTTCCTTATTTCCATATCAAAATGATAATCTCATATTTTCATGATCCAAGGTGTGAAAACTGCCTGGGACTACCCAGATTTGGAGTAAGATTCTAGAGGACATTCCTGTAGCAAACAGCTAAGACTCCATACCCCAGGGGTAACCATTTCAGTTTGGACCACTGCTAGCAAGGCCAAATTCTCATGTTGCTTTGGGGAAGGATTTAATAGTGAAACTAGACAGAGCTTTTAGGTGCCATTTGGGCTGTCAAGGGACAGATACTATATACTCTTACTTAAAAGCATGATTTCTATGAAGAAGAAGGACTGTGGGAAATTTGCAAGCATTACATTGCCTGCTGCCTAGACTTTGGCATTCAGATCTTAGCAATGCCTTACCTAAGAATGCTGACTAATTTGTTAGTCTGATAATCCCGTCTGCTTCTCATAAGAAGTGGAGAGATGAGAGTTAGGTAAAGCCCACCATTCCCTGCAGTCCCTAGGGAGCCACTTGTCCTTAACCTTGTGCGAGTTACCTACCCTGAAGCCATCTGCAAACCCAAAAGCTCTCCTGAGAAACAGTTTCCACGCTGCCAGCCTGGGACAGTCACCAGTCAGCAGCGCAGTGGAGGGAACCTCAGCCTGGTGGCCCTGGACCCTCCCAGGTCTCCCTCTGCTCAGCCAGATCTGCCCACCTGTGAATCTGAATAAGAGACCTAAATGGTGAAGACAGAGTAGACTGTAGCAAAGGATCCAGATGGGTTGGCCACATGCAGATACATCTACGTAAGAGTTCCTGGAACTGAAAGGCTTGACAGGATTCTAAGATGGCAGTGACAAGGACAGGATGCACAGTGTATGATCTGCAGGGAAGAGACCACAAATGATACCGGGAGCCAAAGACCACCTCGGGAGCTGGAGAGCACTGGGTGAGAGAGATCTGCACAGTACAGACCAGAGGCCCATGGGCGGGCCTGACGTCCAGCCATCCAGCAGCACATGGAAGGCAGACCAGTCCCATAGCCTGGCTGGAGGCTGCCTGTGAGCTGGGAACTGTGGACTTGCTTGGCAGTATGAATTCAGTAAAGGGGACTGAAATCATCCCATCAGTGAAGCGTCAAAGCTTCTGGCCAGAGGAAATCTTAGGTAAATGTGTAAATGTGTCCTCAGACCCCCTCCAACCTACCCCAGAAGCTACCTTCCAACATCAGAGACAGCAAGATGACTAAAGGACACCATAAAAATTTAAACAACAAAAATCAAAACAATATGGCATCTCCAGATCCCAGCTATCCCAAAGAAAGCAACCCAGAGAACTCAAACACAATTGAAATACAAGAAAAAGACCTCAAATCCTTAGTAATGAAGATGAAAATGGAGGAAGAGAATAAAATCTATAATCAAATGCAGGAACATGCAGCCAAACAAACAGGTGGAAGACATAAAAGAGGTCTATAGAGAGGCACTGGAAAATTTTCAGGAAAATACAAACAATCAGATGAAAGATATCAATAAAATAGTTCAAGATCTTAAGGCCTATAAAGAGGCAATGGAAGAAACTCAAGAATATACAAACAACCTGATGAAAGAAACCAATAAAACAGTTCAAGATCTGAACATGAAAATGGATGCAACGATAAAGACACAGAAGAAAATGGAAATGAAAGAGCTTAGAGAGGAAAGCAAGCAAGACAGAGGTGAGCTTTTCTAACAGAATCCAAAAAAAATGGAGGAATGAATCTAGGGACTAGAAGATACAATTGTAGATCTAGAGGCAACCATTAAAGAAAATGCTAAAACTGAAAAATTCCTGGCACAAAACATCCAAGAAATAAGGATATCATGAAGAGAAGAAACCTGAGGATAATAGGCATTGAAGAGAGAGAAGATGCCAGACTCTAAGGCCCAGAAAATATTTTCAACAAAATTATAGAAGAAAACTCCCCCAATTTAAGGAAGGAGATGCTTATAAACATACAAGAGGCCTAAAGAACACCAAATAGAATACACCAGAATAGAAAAACTTCCTGCCACATAGTAATAATAACACAAAATATACAGAACAAAGGAAAATATTAAAAGCAACAAGGGAAAAAGGCCAACTAACTTACAAAGGCAAACCTATCAGAACTACACCTGACTTCTCAGTAAAGACCATAAAAGCCAGAAGGGCCTGGACAGACGTCCTGGAAACCCCAAGAGACCATAGATGCCAGGCCAGACTACTATTCCCAGCAAAACTATCAATAACCATTGGTGGAGAAAACAAGATATTCCATGACAAAACCAAATTCAAATAGTGCCTATCCACAAATCTGGTTTTACAGAAGTTACTAGAGGGAAAACTCCACCCCAAAGAGATAAGCTACAAGCAAAACTACACAGGAAATAGATAACTACAGCATCACAGAAACACAACCGCACAAACTGTCTACAGTAAACAATATCAAAATTAAGGGACTTAACAGTCACTAGTCAACATCAATGATATCAATTATCCAATAAAGAGACACAGACTAAATGAATGGATGAATAAACAAGATCCAACATTCTTCTGCATTCAAGAAACATATCTCAGCCACAGGGTAAAAGGCTGGAAAAAATTATTCCAAGCAAATGGTCACAAAAAGCAAGCTGGTGTAGCCATTTTAATATCTAATAAAATAGACTTTCAACCAAACTTTTAATCAAAAGGGATGAGGAAGGACATTTCATACTCACCAAAGGTAAAGTCAACCAATATGACATCACAATTCTGAGCATCTATGCTCCCAATACAAGGGCACCCACATTTGTAAAACAACTATTAACCAAGCTTAACCCACACAACAATCCCCACACATTAATAGTGGGAGACTTCAATGCTCCACTTTCACTGAAGGATAGGTAAATGAAACAGAAAATAAATTGAGAAAAAATGACATTAACCAACCTCATGAATCAAGTGGATCTAACAGATAGCTATAGAACTTTTCACACAAACACAAAAGATTATACCTTCTTACCACCCCATGGAATGTTCTCAAAAATTGATCACATAGTAGGTAACAAAGCAAGCCTCAATAGATACAAGAAGATTGAAATAATACCTTGTATCCTATCAGATTGCCATGGTCTAAGGCTGGATTTCAACAACAACAGAAAAAGCAAAAAGCCTACACACACATGGAAACTAAACAACTCTTTACTTAATGACACCTGAGTCAGGGAAGAAATAAAGGAAGAAATTAAGGACTTCCTGAAATTCAATCAAAATGAAGGAACAGCATACTCAAATTTGTGGGACACATTGAAAGCAGTGCTGAGGAAAATTCATAGCACTACGTGCCTTTATAAAGAAATTGGAAACATCCCACATAAGCAACTTAATGGCACAGCTGGAAACCCTAGAAAAAAAGCAGAAGCACACAAGAGGAGTGGACATCTGGAAATAATCAAACTCAGAGCTGAAATCAATAATTTAGAAACAAAGAGAACAATTCAAAGAAGTAGCAAAACCAGGAGCTGGTTCTTTGAGAAAATCAATGAGATAGACAAACCATTAGCCAAACCAACTAAAAGGCAGAGAAACACTATCCAAATCAACAAAATCAGAAATGAAAAGAGAGACATAACAACAGATACTGAAGAAATACGAAGAATTATAAGACCCTCCTTCAAAGGCATATATGCTACAAAATTTGAAAATGTAAGGGAAATGGACAATTTTCTTGATCAATTCCACTTGCCAAAATTGAGTCAAGGACAGATAAACAAACTAAATAGTCCCATTTCTGCTACAGAAATAGAAGCAACGATTGATAGTCTCCCAACAAAAAAAAAGGCCAGGGCCAGATGTTTTCAGTGCAGAATTCTACCAGACCTTCAAAAAAGAGCTAATACTGATACTCTTCAAGCTACTCCAAAAGATAGAAATGGATGGAACATTACCAAATTCATTCTATGAGGCCACAGTCACTTTGATACCTAAACCTCACAAAGACCCAATAAAGAAAGAGAATTTCAGACCAATTTCTCTTATGAACATTTATGCAAAAATACTAAATAAAATACTTGCAAAATGAATACAAGAACATATCAATTATATCATTCACCATGACCAGGTAGGCTTCATTCCAGGCATGCAGGGATGGTTTAATATACAGAAATTCATCAATGTAATCCACCATATAAACAAACTAAAAGATATGATCATCTCCGTAGACACAGAAAAAGCATTTGATAAAATCCAACACCCATTCATGTTTAAAGTTTTAGAGCAATCGGGGATACAAGGCACTTTCCTCGACATAATAAAGGCTATATACAGCAACTCAATAGCCAAAATCAAATTAAATGGTGAGATACTCAAGGAAATTCCTCTAAAATCGGGAACAAGGCAAGGCTGCCCACTCTCTCCGTATCTCTTCAATATAGTACTCGAAGTTCTAGCCAGAGCAATAAGACAACAACAACAAAAAAAATCAAGGGTATACAAATGGGAAAGGAGGAAGTCAAATTATCCCTATTTGCAGATGATATGGTAGTGTACATAAGTGACCCTCAAAATTCTACCAGAGAACTCCTACAGCTGATAAACACCTTCAGCAAATTGGCTGGATACAAAATTAACTCAAAAAAGTCTGTAGCCTTCCTATACACAAATGACAAGCTTGCAGAGGAAGAAATTAGGAAAATCACACCCTTCACATTAGCCACAAGCAATATAAAATATTTAGGAGTTACTCTAACTAAGTAAGTAAAGGACTTGTTTGAAAAAAATTTCAAAGCTCTGAAGAAAGAGATTGGAGATGACATGAGAAGATGGAATGCTCATGGATCGGGAGAATTAACATAGTAAAAATGGCCATCTTACCAAATGCAATCTACATATGCAATGCAATCCCTATCAAAATACATACACAATTTTAAAAAGACATTGAAAGTTCAATTCTGAACATCATATGGAAAAACAAAAAAACCCAGAATAGCTAAAACAATCTTGTACAATAAAAGGTGCTCCGGAGGAATCTCCATACCTGATCTCAAACTGTACTATAAAACAATAGTAATTAAAACAGCATGGTACTGGCACAGCAACAGGCTGGTTGATCAGTGGAATCGAATCGAAGACCCAGATATGAATCCACACACATATGGTCACTTGATTTTTGACAAAGAAGCCAAATCCATTCAATGGAAAAAGGGTAGCATCTTCAACAAATGGTGCTGGTCTAACTGGAGGTCTATGTGTAAAAAAATGCAACTGGACCCATATTTGTCACCTTGTATAAAACTCAAATCCAATTGGATCATAGACCTCAACACAAAACCAGAGACACTAAGTCACTTAGAAGAAAAAGTGGGGAAGAGCCTGGAACACATTGGCACAGGAGACAACTTCCTGAACAGAACACCAACAGCCCAGGTATTAATGTCAACAATTAATAAATGGGACCTCATGAGGCTGAGAAGTTTCTGTAAGGCAGGAGACACTGTCAAGAGAACAAAGTGACAGCCTACAGACTGGGAAAAGATCTTCACCAACTCTACATCTGACAGAGGTCTAATATCCAAAATATATAAAGAACTCAAGAAATTAAACACCACCACACCAAATAACCCAATTGAGAAATGGGCCTTGGAACTAAACAGAGAATTCTCAACAGAGGAATATCAAATGGCTGAGAAACACTCAAAGAAATGTTCAACCTCCTTAGTCATCAGGGAAATACAAATCAAAACAACTCTGAGATTCCATCTTACACCCATCAAATGGCTAAGATCAAAAATTCAAGTGACACCACATGCTGGCAAGGATGTGAAGAGAGAGGAACACTCCTTCATTGCTGGTGGGAATGCAAACTAGTACAGCCACTTTGGAAATCTATCTGGTGCTATCTCAGAAAAATGGGAATAGGGCTTCCTCAAGACCCAGCTATTCCACTCCTTGGAATATACCCAGAAGATGTTCCAGCACACAACAAGAAAATTTGCTCAACCATGTTCAAAGCAGCCTTATTCATAATAGCCAGATCATGGAAACAGCCCAAGTGTCCCTCAGTAGAAGAATAGAAAAAAGAAATTATGGTACATTTACACTATGGAATACTACTCAGCTATTAAAAACAAGGAATTCCCAAAATTTGTGGACAAATGGATTGAATTAGGCATGATCATAATGAGTAAGTTAACCCAGAAGCAGAAAGAATCAAATGGCATATACTCACTTATATCTGCATACTAGCCCAAGGGGCATGTCCCATGAAAGTCTTCAATTACCTGGAAAATGGGACAGAGGGTAGGACATCCTATTGGGACTCTAGATGAGAGAAGCCTGAGAGAATGGCAAAGTAGAAGGATCCAGAGGGTCCTAGAAACCTACAAGAAGAACATTATGATAGGCAGATTTGGGCCCAGGGGTCTTGCTCAAACTATGGCACCAGCCGAGGACAATACAGGCTGTAAACTTCAAACCCCTACCCCGATCTAGCCAATGGACAGGGCATTCTCCACAGTTGAGTGGAGAGTGGAGTATGACTTTGACACCTACTCTGGTGCCTCACATTTGACCATGTCCCTGGATGGGGAGACCTGGTGGCACTCAGAGGAAGGACAGCAGGGTACCAAGAGGAGACTTGATACCCTATGAGCATATAAAGGGGGAGGAAGTCCCCCTCAGTCACAGTCATAGGGGAGGGGAGTAAGGGAAAAATGGGAGGGAGGGAGGAATGGGAGGATATAAGGGATCGGATAACCATTGAGATGTAATATGAATAAATTAATAAAAAAACTTATTAACAAGTGAAAAAAATCAAGAAATTAACACCACCAAACCCAATTAAGAAATGGGGCTCAAAACAAAACAGAATTCTCAACAGAGGAATATCAAATGGCTGTGAAACACTTAAAGAAATGCTCAACATCTTTAGTCATCAGAGAAATGCAAATCAAAACGACTCTGAGATTCCATCTTACACCCATCAAAATGGCTAAGATCAAAAACTCAAGTGACAGCACATGCTGGCAAGGATGTGGAGAAAGGGGAGCACTCCTTCATTGCTGGTGGGGGGTGCAAACTTGTACAACCACTTTGGAAATCTATCTAGTGCATTCTCAGAAAACTGAGAATAGGGTTTCCTCAAGACCCAACTATTCCACTCCTTGCAATATACCCAGAAGATGTTCCACCACACAAGGACATATGCTTAACCATGTTCATAGTGGCCTTATTCATAATAGCCAGACCTGGAAACAGCCTAAATTCCCTCAGTCTTAAGAATGGGTAAAGAAACTGTGGTACAATTATACTATGGAATACTACTCCGCTATTAAAAACAAGGAAATCCTGAAATTTGTGGATGAATGGGTGGAAATAGAAATGGTCATACAGAGTGAGTTAACCCAGAAGCAGAAAGACTCACATGGTATATACTCACTTATGATTGTTCATTATCCCAAGAGGCATGCCCCATGAAAGTCTTCACTTACCAGGAGATTGGGATAAATGTGAATACATCCTATTGAAACTCTAGGTGAGAGAAGTATGGGAGAATGGGGAAATAGAAGGATCTAGAGGGTCCTAGAAACCTACTAAAAGAAAATCTTGATGGGCAAATTGGGGCCCAGGGGTTCTGCTCAAACTAGTTTACCAGCCAAAGACCATACATGCAGTAAACATTGAACACCTACTCAGATCTAGCCAATAGACAGGACGTTCTCTACAGTTGAGCAGGGAGCAGGGACTGACTCTGACATGAACTCTGGTGCCCCATATTTGACTACTTCCCCTTGATGGGGAGGCCTGGTGGCATTCATAGAAAGGATAAACAGGCTACCAAGATGAGATTTGATAGCCTATGATCTTATAGTGGGGGTTCAGGCCCCCCCTAGGTCACAGACACATGGGAGGGGAATAGGGTGAAATTGGGAGGGAGGGAGAAAGGGGATGATAAAAGGGATGGGATAACAATTGACATGTAATCTGAGTAAATTAATTAAATAAAAAATTAAATAAAAAATGTTTAAATTAAAGAAGTAGAGAGATGTATGTGAGTTGCTAATGGATCTATAACCCCAAATTGAGATTTTTCTCAACAGTTTCTATAGCCCAATTTAACCCTGTTACTTTCCCAGTACCCAATTTTGTATGTAGTAAGCTTTATTAACATTTTTAAATAATCCATCAAATACTATTTAAGTGCCTTTGAGAAAAACACTCAAGCAATGAGCACAATGACTATAGACCTGGTGCTAAGACTAGCTGGATTCTAGTTTTAATCCTGTAGCTTGTTTTTATATAAGATAATTAATTGCTTAAATGTTCTATACCTCCACATCATCATGTGTAAAATAGGAGTAATAATAGTACTTTCCATACTTGGTTGTTTAAAAAAGTAATATGTGTAAGAGCACTTAAACATTGGTAGATAGTCAGCACTATTTCAGTGCATAATAGATGAAAGAGACAAAGATGATGATTATGACAGCAATATTAATAATCATAGTGATCATTTGGTTGTTGTCAGGTTACAAATGAAAAGTACAGCTGTACCATCAAGTGGCTAATAATCTTGGAGGGGAATATAGCCATTTCAGTGCACTGTTGGGTAAATAAATTCAGGGCTGTGACTATATAGAAGGTCTTTGAAAGCACAGGTAGGCCATATTGACAGTTTTTCAGGGCACTGCTTTCCAGGCTGGGGAAGTAGTATAAACTGTACAGTGAAGTGGAGACTTAGTTCATAATGGTGAGTTGGAGTGTAGAGTTGGGATCAAGCTTCAGTGGAAGCCCACAAAGGCTCTTACATGCCTTAGTGGCTCCTATAGACTGTCTGCATTTTATTGGGAAGTTTTAACACAGATGAACAGCAGACCTGAAGGTGGCATAAAGTCAGTGAAACAAAGACTTAAGAAAGCCATAGTTACTCCTAAGGACCTGGAGTTCTGTCATCCAAAAAAAAAAAACCACATTGGGGACTACAGGCTGTCAGAGCGCCTGAAATGACAAGACCACCAGGGGAAGAGGGGTCAGAGCTTTTGTCCTGGATTTTCTTTAAAGAATGTAGAAAACATATCTTAGGAGACAGCACACTGGACTAGGGCACTAGTAAAATAAATATATAAAAAGAGATGGTTTAGAAGTATGCCCAGGGTTTAGAAATCCAGCAAGGCATAGCAAGGGTTCCTGGGGCTAGCTAGAGAGGGAACCCAAAGGGAGGTTGCACTATGCACAGAAGGATCACAGAAAAGGCAGAAGCCAGAGAAGAGAAACTCAAGGAAAGCAAGAAACAAGATACTCTGTCCTTACCTTTTTTGCATCTCCTACTGGTAGACCTTCCTAGAAACTCACTCTCACTGGAAGGCATGGGGCAGTGAAGAAAGAGCTTAGTCTTCCTGGCTGTAGAGAGATACTAAGACCAGGTCAAATAAAGAACAGCCACCTCTGCTTTATTCATTGATAATTTTGGCATCCTCTTAGTACCACCCAACCCCATCCCCACACTAAAAGTCTGCAGTCTGCAGAAATACAGTAGTTACGAGTAACATTGGAATGTGGAATGTAGTGCTTTCTCAGGTCACCTTTCTGTTCAGAGTCGGAAGCTCCCAGGCTTCTACAGAGCCCCCTTTTGTTTTAATTATAACCAACTCTTTTCTATTAAGGCATTTTAATTAAAAAGACACAGAATAAATACAATTATTCTTCCTCCCTTTTCCCATTTACTGAGAGCCGTCTGTGTGACAAGCTTTTGAGAGTGATTGCCAATACTTACAAATAGGGATTGGTGTCCTATAGATGAGGAAGCAGAGGCAGTGGTCATCCAGACACAGCAGCCGGTGCATAAGGAAACTAGGAGCCCAAATCAGTTTTGGATTTTGTCCACATCCCACTGCTTATATGCAAAAGATGTCCTCTATGTAAATCAATTGCTCTTTTCTGTGGAAGATACTGAGGAATAGGATATAAACTATCACATTAATCACTACTATTGCCCTCATCCTCAACCCTGCCACCAATTCGAGTACCTTTTTACCACCACCACCAGTACCTTCTAGACAGTATTATCACCACTGCTACTGTCACCACCATCACCATCATCACCTCTGGGACAATCATTATCATCAGTGTTCTTACAACCAAAACAAAAAGAACAAATACTTAACTTAAGACCATAAGCAAGGTTTATGGAGACTCAATCCAAACATCTTAAGCAAGAGTTTGTTCCTGGTCAACTCCACTTTTTACTTTGTTAATGAAATGCTTCCGTTCTACCTTTGCAAAGGTATTTTTATAGGTTCTCTGATCCATTCCTCTTGGAAATGTTTTCAGTGGTGACAGATTGGTTATAACTCTGTGTTACGAAGCACTTTAATAGAGTTATTGGTTTAGACACGACTTTAATTCTGTTTTGACAGAGCTAAAATTTCTGCAGCAGGGAATATGATAAAATTGTTCCATGCTCAGGATTATCCATCGCTTCTCACCAAAACACTAGTGGTTCTGAAAAGTCCTTAAACTGCAGACTAGGTAATTGAATAATTTGTATATCAAATTAAGGCCCAAATGATGCTTTTAATAGCATAATTACTCATAATAGGAAAAAGGTCAGCATTCACTAGTAATTATCTATTCTGTATAATTTTTAAAACATGAAAAAAAAACTGCTGTGGCCTGCAGATCCAAAGGCAAAAGGCGCTGTAGAACATCACTGCTATGAGAAAAACACCCTGATTATTAAATTAGTAATTTTGTTTGAAAGACACAATGTATAATTGATAAGCTAATTTGCCTGAAGCCTTTCATTTAAATACTATATCTCAAAGCTTCTCAAATGCATATTTTCATATTTTCAAAACCAGGTATCATATGTTCCACAGTTTATTAAGCAGAGTTCTTTTTTTCAACTTTAGTATCACATAAACTTAATTCATATCTTAAAACCATGGTATCCTACAGGAGACATAATAAAGGATTCAGATCTTTTATTCCCCTGATGAAATGTCTCTTTAAGATTTAAAAAAGCAGCCCTTTGGATGCAACTAATGCTGAAGAATGCTGAAGATTAAATTCACACATTCTAATATTGTCATTCATTTCTCTAATGTGTATTATATGCCTTATCTGTGTGAGACACTATGTTAGTACTTTATGAGAGTAATAATTGTAATTATAAATAATATCGTCTACTGCATTTGGATAGTGTTTTATAATTTATCAGAGGCTATTGCCTGTCTCATCTTATTTATGTGCGGAGTTACCTTGAAATGTTGATGTTGTTCCTCTACTCAGACAAAACATAAGGAAGGCCAATGGCTAGATTAAAGCTAACCGGGTCAGAGGTTTTAGATCCTCAGTCTTGGATCTTTAAGCCCATTCTTTCTACTACAAATAAACAAAACAAAATAAAATAAAACCCAGAGGAAAGTCATAGGTTACTAAGCATTTAAATCTAGCCCAGTGCATACTTGTAGCCTAGTACCAATGTAATTTAGGTTCTTTCTTTTCCCATATTAATTTTTAGTTGAATAAGTAATACATCTCTATGACCCTATACTGAAGAGGGGGAAAATACAGTGCAAAACACAAAGTAGCTCCATACCATTAACTTTTTCAGAGTATTTACTATGTGTCTGTGAATATAAAGAGGTTTTAGCATAAACTGATGAATACTTTCTGTGGTATTTTCTGACTTGACTTTCTCATTTTTACTCTACCTTGGTGATTTATTCATTCATTCAACAAATATTTGCTATTCCCAGCACTGGGAACTCCTTTTAACTTACTAGATCTCTCTGACAGAAAGAATATATATATACACAGACCATAATTTATTAATATATCTTTCAGTCACCGGACACATTTGGCTTGTTCCCAGGGTAATTTCAATTAAATTAATGCCATAATAACAGTATTATGAATTATAGCACCTGCCTGTCTATTCAAATGTATTTAATTGTGGAGTAGCTAGATCCCTAGGTGGCAAGAGGTTAGGCAGGTGTACAGAACTGGTACTTGGTTTGTTTCAGAGTGCACAAAAAGCACTGATGTGACAGAGCAGACACAGCTTATTTATATGGATTCCATTTATAAAATGTAAGTAATAATACTTATCTCACAGAGCTCAAAAATCCTGCAAAATGAAACAGGGCCATTGAAAGGTTTCATCCTTTTCACACGGAAGGTACATCAACTGCAAAGCATAAGGCAAGCAGCCAGTTCTTGGGTGTATCTGCATAGTCTGGGTAGTTCCAACTATTATGAGGAAAACATGAAAGTCTCATCAGATATGTGGAACAGCAGAAGAATAAGATTGACTTGCCAAACTTCAGCCCAGAAATGGGCTAGATCTCTATTGTCATCAGAGAGGCTTCCTCCATCAGCTAATGGGAGGACATGCAGAGACCCGCAGCCAGATATTAAGGTGGAGCTCAGGAAATCCCAGAGAAGATGGGGCAGAAGAATTGTAAGAGTCAGAGGGGTCTGGGACACTAGCAAAACACAGGCCAGAAAGTCAACTAAGCAGAGAGAGACTGAGAAGGCAACCATTGCAGTTGCATGAGTCTACACTAGGCCCTCAGCATCCATCAGTAGGAGTGTAGCTTGGGGTTTTTGTTGGACTCCTAAGAGTGGGGGTGGTGCATCTCTGACTATTTTGCTTACTTGTGAGTCCCTTTTTCCTCCTACTGAGTTTCTTTGTCCAGCCTTGACATGAGGGTTTGTGCCTTGTCCTATTGCATCTTGTTATGCTGTGCTAGATTGATATCCCCGGGAGGCCTACTCTTTTCTGAAGGGAGATGGAGAAACTGTGGATCTGGGGAAGGAGGGGACACTAGCAGGAGGGGAAGGAAGGGATATATTGTATGTGAGAAGAATAAAGAAAAAGAGGTGGGCTAGGCCGTGTCATTCCAGGAAGAACCACAGCATGGACAAAGGCAGAGAGAGCACCCAGTTGTAGTGAGGAATTAGCAGTTCAGATTATGATGGTGCTGTAGCTCCCTGCCACAACTTAAAAGCTGGAATAGGCAGGTACATACAGGAACTCACAATAGCTGTTACTGCATGCATAAGACTACTGCAGCATCCAGCCAGCCATCATAAATCGGGGAGAGATCAGAAAGTCCCACCTCTGTCCAGGGGGCAGTGGCAGTTGATGTGACTGGGAGAAGAAGAGTCGCTTCGGGGATCTGAACCCTGAGGACTACCCATGTACCAGTAGGTGGTTCTGTAAACATACAGGCTGCACTAAATGGATTCAGTGGGTCACAAACACACACACACACACACACACACACACACACACACACACACACAAAAAAAAAACACATGCGCGCGCACACACATGCATACATATACACACATGCAAGCACAGGACACACACAAACACACACATACACATGCACACAGACACACAAACACACACGCATGCACATTCACACACACACAAACACGCACACAGAAGTGGGACACACAGGCAACAGATACAGAAAGAGGGCAAGAGGGCTCACATGATGTAGGAAAGAGAAGTTGGCGTAGGGTAAGGGAGGAATTGAACAACAGGAAATGGGAGAGTGAGTTGGATCTAAGCATGTTACATTTACATGCTAATATTGAATAAAATATTTAACTTAAAAATTTTGTTATAATTGCTGAGCTTCAAATCTCATTATCCGTTCAGAAAATAATTCCCATTGTATTGCCACTTCTACTTGGCTTTTTGTTCCTTATTTGTCTGCACAGTGACAAATCTCTATACCCATGGATAAACTCCTGAAGTCATGCATATATTTGTGTTTGGGAATTGTGTTCATGAAAATATCAGAAATTGAGCAAAAACTGGGATAACGGATGTGCTCTGCTGCCACAGGGAACCTGCTTCAAGTCCAACTTCCTTGACTTGCTCTAGGCCCAGCATCCTGCCGGATACTTCTGTATTGAGGAGAGAAGTGACCAGGAGAGTTAGATGACAAGCCTCCAGGTTAGAAAAAGAATGTTGCTCATATCCACAGGGCTCTGGGAAGGACCGTGTGACTGTTTGCATCTTCCTTTGCAAGGAGATATTTTCTGAAGGCATTTCTGAGCTCATGGAAATACCAGCCGAGTAGATGAAAGACATTTTGGCCTTTTTTTTTTAAACAGAGGATGCTGCTGCCAGGAGCAATGTGTTTTTTCTAAGCATGAGAAGACTGCTATGCAGAGGCAGTTGGCAAAAACCCAGCCCTCCTTGCTAGTTCATGTTACCTCCTGGTGAGTCAGCCAAAGACCCTGATGAGAGACTTTTTGTTCTCTGTTTGTCTATCATTCACAACTACTTCACACTGTTAGGAATCTGGACCTGGTTTGTGTGTGTGTGTACGTGTGTGTGTGTGTGTGTGTGTGTGTGTGTGTGTGTGTGTGTGTTTACACATGCACACGATATAGTTTAACTGACATCTTCATTTTCCCTCTTGACAAGCAAGAGTTTTACAGTATAATAATGAAGTCATTGAAGAAACAAGAAGTTGGGCCTTGTAGCAGGTCTTGATTTTTAGGGGTTTGTATGGTGCTATCTATTCAAATGCTAAATACTGGCCCTCAATATCAGGTTGCTCTCCAGATGAGCACATTCTCATGTCTGATGATCTTGTGTAAACTTTGATCCCCAATATTCTCTGATTGGTTGAAACAAAGAAAGGTTGGCACCTGTAGTTAGGCAGCATTAAGCTTCCGTTCCCAGGCTGGGGCTTTCTGGAGAGAGAGTGTAGACAGAAGAAGATGGAGAATGAGGTCTGGCCTGATGGAACAGAAACAGCCCAGGTAGGAACAATTATTGCATGTAACTTGGGGTATGTAGCTGGCAAATAGCAAATTAGGTTAGAGGGTTGATACCTGCCCAGTGACTGTACCTTAAAGCTGATTAATAAATTGCTAAGTCTCTGTCTTCATTATTGTGGGGGCTAGCTGGATATGGTAAGAGCCCCCAGAAAGATTCTAATAATTATTAACCACACCTGCTCTTCCACTGAATGGGTACCGTGAGCTGCAGTTTGTGTGCACATAGCTCCCCATCCTTATTCCAGTACAGTTCAAAACGCTACGGGCCACATGATGTCAAGACCTTTAGAGTCTAGAATTCAAAAATTATCTTGGTGATTTGAACATGTAGTCTAAGTAGCACTTTGAGTGAGGAATAGACTGACCCTCTCATAAATAGACTGAGAAGCACCTACTCGGCATTTTTACCTCATCCTTTATGATGCAGGAGTCAAACCGATCTTTACCAACTTGCACATTTGGCTTACAGGAGATCACAAACTAGAGCATAAAGCTGCTCTAAGACCTGATATCCTTCCATCTTTAAGGTGAGTGGCTGTACCTGCTGATACCATGTTTCACACTGAGACTTCCTTGCAGCAGATTATGGCAATGTGTGCTCCAGAGGGACCTACCATTGTCCCAGTCACACTTTTTATACACAAGTGAGAACAGTGTGTGAAATGTAAGATGACAAAGTCAGTAATGGAAAATGAAGTTAGGCATTTATAATGTAAGTAGACACTTATAAAAATAAGTAGACATTTCAGAGAATAGATACCAGTCTGAGCACTGTACATGGACGGAACCACTTACCTCATCACTAGCCCTATAGAGTAGATACAGACATTTCCACTAGACACAGAAACAATGACATTCTATGATGATCTGCTGTGGGCCATAGAGTGCAAACACAAGCTCAGGCAGTGTTATTCTGGGCATCCTTTTCTGTAGTGGGTTATGCGGTCTCAAGGAGACCCTGAGAAAGTCATATGGGCAAGGATTTATAGGCAGGAGGCAGAAAATTTTGATGCTCAGTCCATTGCTCCTGAATAGAAGATGCAAGGAAATACAACCCTGTCATTTTCTGCTCCCAACAGCTGGATTTCCTCTTTTGAGAGTTCTACTAGGAATCATTGATTCCTGAAAGCAGTCTGTGAAGCAATCCAATTAATGGAGCCACGAATTACATGTCAAGTGTTACCATCTTTATTTGCTTATGTCAAGTGGAGTCAGAGGCTTTCTGTGATCAGCAAAGCAAGTGGGAAGTGGTTGATTAATTTCCTTTTAAGTTTTGTCAAAATTTGTGGGCAGCGAATCTAATTTGCAGTTTAATTTTCCTTCTTAACACACCCTATTTTTCCCTTTGTCTGTTACCGCGAGCTAGAACCTATCGTTTGTAATTTCTCTCTTGCTGAGTGTAGGATTAGTAACATTAATTGAACTTCTTCCCTCATCTTAGTTTATTTCAAATATTTTGTAAAGGATGATACAGGTATGGGCCCGATTGGATAGATGTCGGCTATTTTATACACTATATATAAAGTCAAATTATGTTAAAGAAATTATCCTTGAAAATACAAGTACTTTGTAGTTAATATTTCTGCATGATTTGTGTGTGCCTACTATGAGCTGGAAATGAAACTTTATAAGAACAAGCAGCTACAACCTCATATCTTCTCATGTATGAAATGAATTTAACACTTTTCACACTGAAATTTCCATCTGATTATATGTAATCCTTTATTTTTAAGCCCAAGTCCAGTTTGAGCTAACCATATATTCTTGGATGTGTGGCCTTCAACGGGACTGTTTTCAACTTGCCAGCGACTATGCTTTTAAAGAAAACTGATGCTCTCTCTCTCTTATGAGGTCTCAATTGCCAATAGCTCATTTGCATCACCTCCCTTCTCCGTGCTGCAGTTTAGCACAACTTGAGCCTGCACAGGACTTGTGCATAGTTTTACAATCACTGTGAGTCCGTATATGCAGCTGTATCTAAAGGGCACTGCTTCTTTGTAGTCATGTACCACATCTGGATCTTGCGTTCTTTCCACTTCCTCTTCTGTAGTGATGCCTCAGCCTTGGGAAAGGGGGTGTGATATCGATGCCCCATTTAGAGCTGAACATTTCAGTCTCCTATTCTCTACATGTTGAATGGGTTTTGAGTTTTTGTGTTCATCATCATCTACTATAAATGTAAGCTTGTCTGATGAGGGTTGAGAGATGCATTTACTCTGTGGATATAATGCTAAGTAGTTGGGCGTTTTTACTATGTACACTTAGGAAACGTGGTGCCAGGTATGGTGCTTATCTTGTGGATAAGAGTGTAAATCCAATCAGAAAGTCGTTGGTTACTCTTACATGATGCCCATGCCATTATTGTATCAGTGGTCACGTCTCACCAGACTAGTTGTTACTGTAGATAGCACGGCTCACAGGTGAGTATGGCGAGTGATTGTTTTTCTACTCCAGGATCATAGATACTGCCTCCTAGTGCTATGAAAATTAGCCAATGAAGATGGATGGTAACCTGTATAAATCAGTCAGGATGAGTTCTATCACATGTTAATTGTAAGCATAAGGTTTCTGAGTTGCCTTGACTGGTGATCATAGGAACTAGAGCAGCCAGATACTCTGGTCTAAGGACTCCTATGGGTCTCTGGGCTCCTGGATGAGGTGTCAGTTGACCGTGTACTCTTAGACATTGCTTTTACCTGAACTGTGACTATTATAATCTTCTGAGAGTTCATCTCTAAAATCACCAAGCAAAAGGTTTATAATAATAATAATAATAATAATAATAATAATAATAATAATAATAATAATACAATGTTTGTTTTCTCATTCTGTGTGCTGAGGGACTGAGATGTGGGATCTGAGACATCTTTAACTCCTTCTCTAATCTTCGTGTGTCCCTTCAGTTACTACAAGGTGATCAATGAAGCCTCTGAGGTAGAGTGGATCAATCTTAGAAACCAGAGGTATAAGCAGTCAGCCAGTTCCCAGATCCATTTGACATTGAACTCCTTGAGCACCAGAATTTTATAAGGGATGTTTTCCAAGGACTGTCTCAGTTTCATAACTGAAGTCCCAGGTTTTGCAAACTTTTATGCCTGACATCCTTGTATGCATGCTTGTATGCCTGGCATCCTTGTATGCTTGCTTGTATGCCTGGCATCCTTGTATGCAAGCTAAGATGGTCATTCCTTACATGGCAGAAGACTGTAGTATTAAAGACTGTGTGGCATACACAATTATATATAATTATTATAAAGAAATAGAAATTAATCATTCCATTTGAGAACAAAATAAGGCAGTTAGGTGGCTTCTCCTGAGCGTAGCATCTAATAAAGGCATGAAAAATCCAGTAATTTTACCTCTACCTTGTATATGTCTGAACCTATGTGTTTTCTTGCTTGTTTAGGTAAACAGAACCTAGAAATTCTATAGGAATGCTTGGAATAACAAGGGGACACTTTAGAAATAAAACACCCATTTATTGATTCAAAGTTAGAGGTGTAACTAGCATGTAGATAGGTGGCCTTAGGTAGGTGGATCATGTTCTTTAAACCACTATAGAAAGCCGTTCTAAAAAATTAAGTAGCCCCAAAATGGTGATTTTGTGATGATGGCATTAGAGCACAGGAAATTGGGTTCCCAAGTTAGAAAACCTTGAGATGAGATGCTGTGAGTTCACTTGCACATCTGAAAGGGTACATCAAGCTAAGAGGTTGGGACCCCAGCTGTGCAAGGAAGTTCCTGTTCCTCTATCTGCCCCATAGGGGTTCTGATTTATTTGATTAAGGGAAGCTCTTAGGCATTACATGAAGAAAACAAAACACAGACAAACAAAATCATGCCTCTAGGTTTTCCTAGTACTCAGACAGCATGGTTGCAGATATGGAGGTCGCTTAGCTTTCTGGCTTGGAGAACTCTCCACTGTGTAGTATCAGGCATACTGACAGCTATTGCCTTTGCTTTAACTCTGTAAAGATAATGCTGCTTTTTAAAAAAAAATCATAATCTAGGTAAGTATAACCCCCTATTATTCCTGTTTGTAATTTCCTAATGACACCCATGTCATCCCAACAGCTGGGAGAAGTTTTCATACAGTTTCTCCTAGTGAAATAAAAAAAATCTTTGAGAGGAAAATGCCCTCCATTTATGAGTGGTTTCTTTTAGCTCGAATTTTAAATAAAAGTATAATGAACCTTGCTCCCAAAGGTTTAGGAGACAGTCCTCTGTCACGGTCTTCTAAAAAGAACTATATTTAACAAAGTATAGAAGCTGAGTAATACTGGATAGGATGGACCCGCGGATCCTGCATTGCACTCTCAGCCTCTCTCTGTGCCTTGTCTTGGCAGACGTTTGGAAAAGGGCTTTTATTCTCAGCTAAATAGCATACTATTGGTCAGAATCCAAGTGCATACGATTTCCCTAGCATAAATAGCCCTCGACATAATCTGATTCTCTCTCTGCTTTTCCCTACAGACAGCCCGAAATACTTTACTTCTGACCCCTTTTCTCGGCAGTGTGCTCTTTGGTGGTTGTGGCCCAGCCTTTCCTGGGCCAGTAGAAATACAAAGTCACCCTGTCCATGCAGTTTCTCATTTACAGGTTTTTATGAAGGTGAATGACTCAGTCATATTACGCTATTTTATACCATAACCAATTTCAGTTCGGCCAAGTTAGCTCCGTCAACGATCATAAATATAAAGCAAGTGCAATTCTTTGCAAGAGTTATTCGAGGGAACTTCTCCTGGCTCTCTTTTATTTACTTAACTTTTTCTCTTTTCCTTTTCTTTTCTTTTTCTTTCTTCCCCCCCCCCCACAGCTGTGGGGTAAAAGGAGGTATACAATTGAAGGGTAAGCTAAAAATCCTAATCCTTTTTAGCAACTCTGTTGCTCTTATGGATTTCTCCTGTAAGGGGCCCCTGAAATACTATTTCATTTTTTACTCATGAAACCTCAGACATCTTCTCACAGAGAGATTAAATGACCTCCCCAAGGACATTCATTGCTAGTCAGAGGTTGATCCAGTAATCTAATTAAGGCCCTATAATTCTAGCAGTCCTGCCAAAACCACAATTTTCCCTTCTCCTCCAGCCAAAGCCAGTAATTGAATATGATGACCTGCTTGGCCCCCGGCCCTAGAAGCCCTCTGATCCCCCAGCTGAAACCATTTGACCACACTTAAAGCTCCTACCACAGGCCAGAAGTATGGGACACTAATCATTAATCAGAGGGAATTTAAAGGACTCTCCGGGGAGAAGTCAGGTCTTGCCACTTGAGCTTCACTGGGCTTGGTCTTTGGAGAAGTGACTCAATCCCATTGTATAGCAGGGTACCCAGACTTCCTTATAGGACCACTTTCCTCGTCTCTTTCATGAGATTTTCCTCTTTCCTCTCAATTCCTACAAGGTGAGGTTGCTCTGCCTGGATATTTGTCCTGCTTTCTCAAAGTCATGTTCTTTTTTGTGAGCCAATGGCAGGCAGGGAGTCCTGCTTTCTTGTGCCCACTCACCACCTGCTCACTTTCTCACATGAGGCTGCCTGTCACCTGTACCATAACTATGATCCCTGAATAAATTCTGACCTTTATTCCAGAATCCCTCATCCGGCAATGCCCTCCCAGGCCACTGCGTGTTCCCATATGCTTAGTGCCTATACTACCTTCTGCCTGCTGGAGTACTCTCATGCCCCAGAGATCCGTCAGCACTACCCTTGTGAGTCAGTCTTGGTTCAAGATTCTAGAGATATCCTGACATATATAGAGCACCAACCTCTTTATCTTAAAAGGAGCCACCAATTGTCGAAGCCATTTGAAGCTTCCAGTTGGACTTAGAAGCTTGCCCACCTTTTGGTTATTTTTTTACAAGAGCTACCCTCTTATCCTAACATTCGAGCATATCCAGATGTTTGACATTCCAAGTGATATTTTATTTTCTCTGCTCCCATTTTTCCTTGTCCCATTTTCAAGCCATTTTGTCAAGTATGGGAATTTCCATTTATTTGTTCATTTGTTTGTTTGATTTTCTACTTTGATTTCATAGAAGATGTTTGATTCAACTCTTGATGTAGCAATGTGTGGTCAGTGGATAGATCCAAAGACATCTGTTGACTTTTTTTTTTTAAGGCAGATAGATGACACTGTGTTCCTTTCCTCTTTTGTGATCTATATTGACTAAAGTTTAAGTATGTGGTGCTGTCTATGAAACTGAGTAGTGAATCCTTGAGTTTTATTACTGTTCCCTTCAGAACTCCCAAAGTATAGTTGGCATTCAACCTGCGCCTGTCATTAGTGAGAAAGCAAAAGCCCTTGTCTTGTTCTCCAGTTTGATGTCAAAATGAAGAAGAAACCTGGACAGCCTTACCAGAATAACTTTGTCCTTCGCTTTGTGTAGGAAGAGAAGCCCGGCAAGGCTATTAGAAGTCTGGAAATAAAAAACTGATCTTGAAGAAAACACATTATTAGATGTACAAATAGTCCTGAATGACAGGTATCTGAAAATATTATAAAAGAGAGAGATTGAAAACCAAGCAGCTTTTGGAAGGACTAGATATGGGATTGAAGTAAAAGACTAATGTCCTACTATGTGCTGAAGGGAATAAAACGATGCAGATATTCTATAACTTATTTTACTCTTATGAGCAAAGTAAGGTGATTTTGAATTTTCACTATTGCAAAAGTACCATAACAATGTACTTGTCTATAGTAAATATTTTATTAAGCACATAAAACAATATTTTGTGGCTTATGTTTTATTTGCCTGCTTCTACATACCTCATCATGACTTCCCCTCATCCTCCAACCCTCTGGTCTTCTATATACCTCCAAATGATCCCTTTCAGCTTTCTTATTCTATATGTGTATATACAGCAATGTATGAATGTATATATATATACATGTATAAAATGTATTTTAAAATCTAAGTCCTACACATTATAAAGAACACATAATATTTGTCTCTTCCTGCCTATTATCCTCATTATCCTCCCTTGGCCTTTTCTCTCTTTTCTTTGGCTCTTTCCTCTACTAAACACCCCACTTACTACTTTCATATCATGTATGTTTAATGTAGATTCTGCAGTGAGGATACATGAAATGCTTGTCCCTTCGAGCTTTCTTTATTTCGTTTAATATGATGGTCTCTGATTCCACCCACTTTTCTGCAAAAGATAACATTTCATTCTTTGTGGCTGAATAAAGTTCCGTTGTGTACATGCCCCACATTTACAAATATGTTTACTTCCTTATGGACAAACATCTAAGCTGGTTCCTTGGTGGTTGTGAATATACTGAAATGTACATGGATGTGCAAGGGTTTCTGCAATGTGCTAAATTAGATTCCTTTGAACAGATGCACTGAAGGGCAAGAGCTGGCTCATATGGTCCATATCTAAGGTCTTTTGGAGCTTCCACACTGAATTCTGTAGAGGCTGAAGAACAGCACACTGTCCTGTTTGATTTCCACCAAGGTGGTTCAAAAGTGTAACCTTAACACTAGATTGTCTAAATCTGGAGGAACACCTGAGGCCAGCATTTGCATCATAAGATGTAATATGAATAAATTAATAAAATCAAATAAAAAAACAGTATTTTATCAAGACTTTTTCACACATAGAAACATCCATGCTATCTTCATGAGAGAAAAGACTTAAACAAAATGCAAACATATAGGGCTAGGGAGATGGTTCAGTAAGTAATGTTACCCAAGCATAACGACCTGAGTTCAAATCCTCAGTACCCACAAAAATGCTGGGGGCTGTGGTGGCAAGAGAGGTTCACCACTCCTGGGAGCTCATTGTCTAGCCAATATAGCAACTAGGTAAGCTCCAAATTCAGGGAGACTCTGTCTCAAAAATAAGATACATTAACTTCCCCCTTTCTGTAAGATTTTGTCTGGCTTAAACTTGTACAAGTGTTATGCATGTTGTCATAATCTCTGAAAATTCTTTGTTTTGATTGTTATTTTTCTGTTTGTTCTTGTTAGAGGGGGGTGAGAACCAACATAAAGTTTTGTGGGGAGGAGTTGGGAGAGAGTGGGAAACTGATAAAAATACATTGCAAGGCAAAGAGTAAATTAAAAAAAAAATAAGGTGCAGAATAAGTGATGAGGAATCTCGGCATTAACCTCTGGCCTCCACATGTGTCCCACGGGTAAGCACACTTGCACATGCACTTGCATACACACATGCACCACATGTGCATACACATATGCATATATGTATAAATAGAAACCCAAATATTTTCTTATATCCTGTAACTTGAGGATTGACTCACTAGCTTAATAATGTGTATAAATCTTCAAATAAAATAATAAAAATAAAAACAATTCCATGTAAGTTCTACATATTAACCCTGCCAGGTATACAGAAAGCAATTCCCCCACTCCCATTCTGCAGCTGTCTCTTCGTTGTGATTGTTGTTTTATCTTCCTCTGCAGTACAAACTTTTCAATTTTATATGCTGCCATTTGTAAATTCTTGAAATTGTTTCTCCGGGTATTGGAATACTTCTCAGAAAGCCTTTGTCTATGCCTATGTATTGAAGTGTTTTCCACTAGCGATTTCAAAGACTCGTGTCTCTCATTAAAGTTTTTTATTCACTCTTAGTTAATTTTTGTGCAGCGTGAGGAATGAGGCTCAAGGGTCATTCTTGTATGTGTGAGTATCCAGTTTTCTAAGCACCATTTGCTAGAGAAGCCGGCTTCCCTTTGGTTCATTTTATAGTTTTGACACCTTCGTAAAAACGTGGGTAGCTGTGGCTGTGTGGATCTATTTGGGCTTTTCTGTTCTATTCTGTTGGTCTCTGTGTCTGCTTTTGTGCCAGTACCATGCCGTTTTGTCACTGTGGCTCTGTAGTATAATTTGAAGTCGGGTATTGTGATTCCTCCATCATTGCTTTTTTCTGATTTTTAAGATTGCTTTGAATATTCAGGGTATTTTGTGCTTCTGTGTGAATTTTAGAATTATTTTTCTTTTCTATTTCTATTTCTTTTCTATTTCTATTTCTGTACAGATCTCCTTGGAATTTTGATGGGGTTTGCAATGAATCTAGAAATAGATGCTGATACATGTACTTTGCATATGTATATTATGTGTCTAGAAGATGGGAGACCCTGAAATGTTTCTTTAACATTTCTGTGAATTTTATTATGGAATATCTTTTCCCCTTTATTAAACATGGCTTCTTTTCTCATACATTACAATCTGATAGAATTTCTCTTTCCTTTATTCCTCCCAGTGCCTCATCACCTCCTCTTCCATACAGATACACTCTGTTTCTCTCTCATTAGAATAAAGGACTTGGGAATGGTTCCTGAAAAAAAGAAAGAAAGAAAGAAAGAAAGAAGAAAAGAAAAGAACAGGCTTCTAAGAGATAACAGCCAAACAAAACAAAATGCAATAAGTTAAAACAAAAACCATAATATTGAAATTGAACAAGACAAAGCAACAGAAAGAAAAAAGCCCCAAGAACAGGCACAAGACTCAGGCCCATTCTTCCACACATTCGTGAGTCTCATAAGAGTACTAAATTGAAAGCTATAGTACAAAAGCAGAGGACCTAGTGCAAACCAGTGTAGGCTCTCCGACTGCTGCCTCAGTCTCTATGAGTTCGTGTGACATTTGCTCAGTTGTTTTAGGGAGCCTTGTTCTCCTGTCCACTATGTTCTCTCCACCCGTTCTACCTCCTCTTCCTCTGGGTTCACTGAGCTCTGAGGAGATAGATTTGATGGAGACATCTCATTTACTCTCTCTCTCTCTCTCTCTCTCTCTCTCTCTCTCTCTCTCTCTCTCTCTCTCTTCATTATGTCTAGCTGTGGGTCTCTGTATTGGTTCTCATCTTCTACAGGGGGAAGCATCTTTGATGATGGCTGAATAAGGCACCAGTCTATGAGTATAGCAAAACTATCATTAGGAGTTGTTTATTGTTACTCTTTAGAGTAGTAGGATTGTCTTCAGTTTGTTTGTATATCTATATTATTTGAATCATAAGGCAGGAATAGAGAGAGAGAGAGAGACTTTCCATAGAACAGTATTTATTTTCTGTCTCAAGTGTGTGAATATTTATTCTATTCCTGTTGTCGTACCATATTTTATAAAAGTAAACCTTTATGTAATAAAAGAATTACTCTGTGGAAGATGCTGCACTGGGTCTCTGAATGGTATGAATGATGACTGGAACCATCAGTACTCCTCTTGAAATGCTCATGGTCCTTAGTGGGAGCAGATATTTATGCAGCTAAGAAAGCCCCGCTGAGAAACGGGCATTTAATGCATGACTCTAGGGGGAAGGCAGGACAGGAATTGAGGAAACCCTCTAATGGTAGTGATGTTTAATTTTTGTCTTGAGAAACATTCAAGAGTACAGTTCTCCAGATAAAGGAAATGGAAGTGACACTAACATATTTTGTGCAAAGGCACACAAGCAGAAAGGAGGAGGCACTCACGTGATGAAAGAAAACTTCTGGAGAAGTGATAAGTGATGAAGCTGGAGATAAATTGGGTAGCAATGGTACCGGACTTGACAATTGGACATCAAAATAGTTCTGTTTTAGCCTCATATCACCAGCACCCAGCTCAGCACAATTTTGGAGAATGCTGGAACATATTCTGTGACACTTCCCTATTGAAGGTGGGAACCACACTTTATAGCTGTTGGCTTTACCATCTTTAGATTTTCTTAATTCTTCCATTGTCCTGTTCACATCCCCATCTTTTCTCAGACCTCCAACCTCTCAGTTCTATGACTTCTCTTCTTTACATTGCTGTTCTCGTGTGCTTCTGTCCTAAAAAAAAAATAGCCTCTCTTCTCTCTACCTGGCTCCATGCCCACACTTAGTCCCGAGGAAGCAACTTGGGCATGCTTCTATGCATGGTCAACTTATCTTCTTCTTGCCTCCATCTTCACATATCTGTTAAATGCTACTTTGCTAAATTGTCTCTGCCTCCAGTGTTTTAAGACAGTTGACTTCAAGCCCTGCTTTTTCCATCTTAGTGTCCCCCAAGTAAGTACATAGTAAGCCCTGAATAAAGAGATTTGAATTAATAATGAATCTTTTATCTCTTTTATGATGATTGGTTATTTGTGTTTTTATATACCCAGTCCATCAAACAGTAACATTGCCATATGTGGTTACATAATATAGTAACTGTGTTATGGTAGTACCATCTGCATTTCATTAATTCATGAAACTGGGTGTAGCTCTACACACTTTTGATCCTAGCTCTCAAGAGGCTGAGGCAGAGGGATTATAATTTTCAGGCACGCCTGCCATTCATAGCAAATTCCTATCTTTAAATATTTTTCCTTATTTTGTAGAAAAGAAAAGATAATGGGGTGGGTCATATTTTATGGTAAGTATCTTTGAACTTAGAGCAGATTGGAAGTTGTATTTGTTATTCCTAAAAACTAAGCAAAAACTGTTTCTACTGAAAAGTAGAGGCTTTGAAACCAGTACTGTAGCACTATTTTGGGTTTTTTCCCCCCATACTGAAGTTTGTAAATATTAATTGTATATAAAAGTTTTTGTTTCATTGACTGGTTTCCCTAGACAGTAATTGTGATCACTTTGTCTGAAGTGGACCCCTCCTCACCGTGCCATTCCCCTTTATTGCAACTCTTGCCTTAGCCAGCTTTATTGTCTTAATGACCCTTACCATTGTTGACTTGTGCTCTCAAGTGCTGCCCTTGATTTCTATTGTTCCTGGTTCACCCAGTGTTTCCTGGTGTGTCATGGACACTTGATTAAATATTTTATACCTCAATAAATCCTTGGGTTAGTCTACAGAAGACAAAAAAAAAAAGCAACCTAGAACCCGTTGCCTTGGACTTAGTATTAACAACTCATATTCCAGTTTCCTTTTAAACTTTTAGAGTCACTTGGGGACAGTTATTTGGCAGATCTGAGCATCTTGGCATGTATCTGACACAAAAATCACCCAAGGTTAATAATGGCTTGTTAGTTTTAAGTGGTTCCTTCATAATTTGAATCTTGATATGCAGAGGCACTTCCCATGTGCTCGCTGCTGCCCTTTGTACCATGGTCCATTCCTTGGAAGTCATCTTGCTTAAAGTGAGGAATACGGAAACACGGAAGAGTGCCACTGAATATGTTAACCTTATCAACAAGAGTGCTTTGCAAATAGGAACTGTAAAGTTAATGTGACAGATTATAAAGTATTGTTTGACTCCCTTCTGGTGGAGCAGATTTCTTAAAGTGATATGCTAATGTTGTAGAAACTGAAGTTATAAACTGAATACAAGCACGCGGGCACAGGCACGTACCCACACAGAGAGACTTAAACTACTATTTGCTTTGAACAATGGAGCAAACAGTGCATGAAATGAAGTATAGGGCACCTTAAATCTACAGATTTTTAAACTTCTTATATGGTCACTTTTCAACAAGCCATAGTAACTTAAAACCCAGTTTGAGTGTAAGAAGAACCGTGGAATAAAATCCATTTGATGAGCACGGATACTGATTGAAAGGCAACCTAAGAGAGAGACTGCTGTCACCATGCTTGCAGTGTGAAAGATTTTTACTGCTTCATAATCAATAATCCCAAATGACTCTGAAGGGCTCTGCTGATGTATGAAAGGTACAGGAAAAATAATGCAATTGAGGACTGGAGAGTCAGTGGGAAATCGGTTTGGAATCCTTTGCAGGAGTTTTCTTTGAGGGTCAGGAAAATATCGTGTACTGGGCTCTCTCTGTTCACCATATCAAATGTTTAGCCCAGATATTTTATTATTAAGGTGGTGTGCTTTCAAGTCAAAGAGGCCAAGAAATGCAGGCGATGCCTTTGAGCCTTCAGCCTCATTTCGCATTTGCTCAGAATGCTAAATAGCTAAAGGACCAGAACATGTCCCCAGAATAGAAATAGATGATAAGGGACATGTAAAGACACAGGGCGGTGGGTTTTAATTTAACAATCTGGCTATATCAAGGAAAGAACGGAAATGGAATACAGAACCTAAGAGAGAAACTTATTTTAAAGGAAGGAACAGAAGAAGTAGAAAGGACAAAAGGGTGCAGAAAGGATTTTGGATCCATGTTTTGTAGAGAGATGTTATTTAGTCAAGTAGAAAAACTGAGTTGTGGTCTGTCTCAGGATGTCATTGTTCATTTGCATGAAGTCGGGTGCTGCCTACCAACTGGGAGAGCTTTTGTTCTTAGGGGTTTTTAAGCCTCTCGATAGGTTCCCAGATTTCACTGCCACAAATAGTATTTATGAGCAAAGTGAACGTTCCCCCATGTGATTCCAGGTTTCTATTTCTGGCCCTAAATGATCCTCCCTAGAGAAGGCAGTCAGCCCTGAAGGCCAGAGAACAAATCACACTGGTGGCAAAGGATGAGCAGTTGACCGTGCTTCCTCTTGGATAAAATGTGCATGCTGACTGGAAGCAAGGATCTGTGTGTAACTGGAGCTCTGTGGCCAGACAGAGAAGACGCTGCAATTTTTCTAATAATAAGGATCCATGATATTCCTAGGTCTCAGAAAGGACCAGGTATGGTCCAGTGTTTCATATCTTTTCACGCTATTATTTTTGAAAAAGAGTTATAAAATGAAAACCATTTTTCCTTCGATTTCCACCTGTCCTATGTAACACAATAGCAAGGATGGCAGTAACGCTACCAGGAGCAGCAGGAGCAAGAATCATGAAATAGCAATAAGAGTCAAGATTTACACTTGAACCACACGGCAAGATTTTTGTTTATGTTGCAACTAAATGCTCATCGCCAGTCTATTCAATAGATACCATATCCATCTTTCCTTTATTGGGCAGCATAGCTGTAGAGAAATGAGATTCCCTCCTTATGACAGCATAGTGAGTAAGTGAGCATGAAAGTGGGAAAACCAAGATGAAACCCTGGGTATGTGAAATCCCCCTGGTGCAGAGTCAGAATGACTTCCAGGGTCAGGCAGCCTTCCTTATTCAGACTCCTTGCAGCTTTTTCTTTTTATATGTGAATGGGGGCCGTATACAGTTAAGGAAAGGCCCACTACTGCCTATGCACTGTTCAATACCCAACACTTAAGACAACGCCAAGCATTAACCATTCCTCAGCACGCAGGGAGGGATGCGAGAGGGGAGAAAGGAGAACCATCACTATCCTCAAATTCCGATTTGCAAGGGCACAGGAAGGCACTGCAGGATGCTTCATTGCTTTGCTTTGTCTCTGTATTATATATAAATATCATTATTTTATCAAACTGGATCAAAAAAAAAACCCAAAGGACTTAAAGGACTATTGTATAGTATAACATGGAGGAAGAATCTGAATAGTGGGAGAGTTACACATTACTTATGGAATATTTACTATGCGCCTACCTGCTAGCTTCAGAGAGTACTGTTGCAAATGGGTATAGGAAACCATTATATATAAGGGCTCTAATGAAAGTACAGTGTATGAAACATATCTTGTTATGTGACCAAGGACAATTCTGACAAACACTTACACTGAGTTCTGAATGGCAAACCCAAACTATCCTTGGGGGAACAGCTGGCTTCAGCTGCCTGTCCCAAAGTCAGGATGGCTTCAGTATACTTAAACAGTCCAAGGGGAGGTAGAATTTCATGGTCTTGGGCCGTTAAGATCGAGACAAAGAGGAGGAGAGGTACAGTGGGAGAGGGCCCTCCAGAGTGCAGGATGGAGTCTGCGTTTTACTCTAAACACCGGGGCAGCCAGTGTAGGTCCTAGTGCTATTCACATACTTCCTTAGGGTTTCTCTCTTCATGTGATAGATGGATTATAAGATGGAAGGCACGGAAATTCAGAAATTAGGACAGGTTTGCTCCTTCCAGGTGAGAAATGTATGATTTGAACAAAGGGAGAGTTTAGGGCATTGACCCAGCTGATGCCTTCCACAGACACTCCACTCTCTTGCATGTGTATATGTACAGGGTTTGAGAAACACTGTGTGATGGCCTAGAGGGAAACAGGCATTAAACATGATGGCCGGTGTGCACCAAGATGTAGAAATATTGACAGAAGAACATATTTGAGAGAAATCATGAATTCTGTTTTGACCGTGTAAAGGTTGAAGCTCCTGATGGGGCTTCTAACTGAGCTAACAAACATTCAACTTACGGGTAAGTCAGAAGTATGGAGGAATAATAATAACTCTTCTCTCTCTCTCTCTCTCTCTCTCTCTCTCTCTCTCTCTCTCTCTCTCTCTTCTCTCTCTCTCTCTCTCTCTCTCTCTCTGTGTGTGTGTGTGTGTGTGTGTGTGTGTGTAAAATTAAGTCTTTTTTGACAGTATTGAAAACCAGGACTTGAAGTTATTCTTAAGAGAGTAAAAGCAGAGGGTAGAAAATTTTTTGACAAAAGCCGACACTATTCCAGGCCATAGTAGAGACAGCAAGTGAAGACGGGAGTAACCACAGATATAGACAAAAAGTATCCAGCTTCAGTCCTTGCTGTGTGGTATCAAACCTCCTTAGCATAAGGAAGGCAAATCTGATATGTGAGAAATGTATGTTTTTATTAAATGTGAATGTTCAGTATCTGGGTCATGTGCCTAAATGAATTGAAAGCAGAACCTCAAAGATATTTGTATACCCGTGACCACTGCAGTATCATTCATAAGGCAAAAGAGGAAAAGCCACCCCTATTCCATCCCTGTAACCAAATTGCTGGTTGACCTACCTACCAATGTATGCACACGAGTGTAGCCTCTACTTGGAAAGCATCTTCTGGATCCATAGATTAAACCTGCAGCTTATCTCAAAACATGAATATTTCCCAACCAGAGGGGAAAAGCCCTCCTGGTCTCTAGCTATCTGGTATCAATCCTCCATACCATATGGAAGGCAAATTGAGAAATTGTCCATAGATCTATGATTGCATAAATAACATGCAAGATGTGCAGGCAGTGGATTGTTTTTCAGCATCAAATAGGAAGGTTAAGAGCTGGAGAGATGGCTCAGCAGTTAACAATAAAGATTGCTGTTCCAGAATATGAAGCTCAGTTCCTGTCACCCACACAGAGGCTCAGAACTATAACTCCAATTCCAGAGTATGCAATGCCCTTTTCTGGCATTCTTGGGCATTGTATGTCCACAGTGCTCACATAGACATGCAAACAAAGTGTCATAAACATAAAATAAAAATCTCAGAGAAAAATAAAGAAAATTTATTCTGATACATGATACAACATCAATGAACTTTGAGGACATTATAACTGGTAAAATAGGACAGCCTTAAAAACCACTCTGGTCATATATGTATAGGAGGTACCTCCACTAGTCAAACTTACTGAAACAGGAAGTGGGATTTTCATTACAGAGGCTTGGGGAGAGGGATCAGGGTGTTTCTGTACAATGGGCATAAAAAGATGGGGTGAGTTCTAGAGATAAAATGTGATAAAATCCTCACAAAGAACATGTACTCCATACTGGTGACCTGTGACATTCATGAGATTAAAATGCTGAACTTCATGCCTTTCACATCAATTAAAAACACTTTTTAAACAACCTGGAAGGTTCTGTATTTAACAGTAGAAGTTGAAGGAAAGGGTAGCAGGTTAAACAACAGAGCATGTATTTTAAAAACAGGAAGTATGAACTATATTTTAAATATATAAAATAAAAATAGTAATGTGGATATCAAGACAGATTAATCTTTAATTCAATGGGATTTGTGAATACCTAGTGAAATCACAAAATGTTGTTTATTTTGATTTCTGTTTTAGTGGAGGATATATGTGTGCTTCATATTTTTGTTATCCATCGTGTGTGTGTATATGTGTGTGTGTGTGTGTGTGTGTGTGTGAGAGAGAGAGAGAGAGAGAGAGAGACAGACAGACAGACAGACAGACAGACAGAGAGACAGAGAGACAGAGAGACAGTGACAGAGACAGAGAGAGACAGAGACAGAGAGAGAATCAAGTTTGGTTGGTTAGGGACATGAGGAAGATCTGTGAGGAATTGGGAGAGGAGAAATGAAAGATCAAAATATATGGTATGAAAACAATTCCACAATGAAAAGGTTTAAAAAACAGAATAAAAGGGAAACCATATAGCTTTCTAGAAATTTAAATAAGCAAACTCACTGAAAGCAATGAGTGTGAAACTACCTTAGCCTTCTCATGGGACTACTTGGTGGTAGAAAAACTTGAGTAATGCTATCAGAATCGTAAGGGAGACTGTTTTTTTAACTTAGAACTATCTGTCTAGTCATTATATTAGCCAAAGTGTGAGGGTAGAGTAAAGCTTTTTTATGACATACAAGGGCTTTTTATAGTGTTTTCTGCTTATGTTCCAGTGCAAACTAAGAAAGAGAAAAAGAAGCATTCAGGCAACATCCACCATCATCCATCCATCCATCCATCCATCCATCCATCCATCCATGCATCCATTGAGCAGGCTAGGACTGCAGCCTAAACTGCAGCCAGGAGGAATTAATAAAGTAGATCTTTGAAAAATGGGGAGAAAAGACTTGATAAATAGAAACATTGATTATAGTGTTTAGAAATAATAATGTTTTTTGTTTGTTTTGTTTTTTATGCATTGTTGTTGTTGTTGGTGGTGTTTTGAAGAGCAAAAAAAAAATTCCTGTTATGGTGCTAGCCTATAATCCCAGAACTTGAGTGGTTAGAGTCAGGAAGTAAAGGTTTGAGTGGCCGGCAATGAAAAAGGAGAGATGCAGTAAAAGAGGAGGAAATTAAACTGTACAAAGAACCAAAACTTTATAAGAGTGTTTCTTCAGAATAAAAAGTAAACTAAACCATAGCATGAATTTCAGCAATAGTTGATATCTTAGTTAGGGTTTTATTGCTATGAAGAGACATCATGACCACAGCAACTTTCATTAAGGAAAACATTTCATTGAGACTGGCTGACAGTTTCAGAGACTTAAACCAGTATCATCATGGCAGGGAACACAGCAGATTGCAGGCAGACATAGGGCTGGAGGAGGAGCATCTTGATTGGCAGACAGCAGGGAGAGACTGTGACACTGGGTGTAGCTTGAGCATAGGAGACATAAAGCCCACCCCACAGTGACACACTTCTGCCAACAAGGCCACACCTACTCCAACAGAGCTCTATGTCTCAATAATGCCACTCCCTATGGGCCAAGTGGTCAAGCACATGAGTCTATGGGGGCTGGAATGTGGGAAATATATTTCCTTTTCCTGCTAGGGAAACTTCTTTAAGATTCTCAAAAGTTATGACTTTGGATTGCTAAGAATGAGGTACAAGAAAAAAAATAATGCAAACTAGGCTAATTGACTCAGCATTTGAACAGAATTTATACAGTCATAATAAAGTAAATGCTACTTATTGATTTTTAAGTTCAGATCAATCTACAGTCATAACATAGCAGAATGGATAGACTGTTATGACTGAATAAATAATGTTGTTAACCTTGATGCCATGATGGCAATACTGCAGATGGAAAAAATGTGAGACTTTAGAACAAAACAAGAAAAAAATTAAGGGAGTCTATGTTTGAAATTCATATAAATATAAGTATATATTTAAGGTTATAAAACAATAAATAGAGCTAAAATTGGAAATTAAACATAGATGAGGGAAGAAAGTATCAATTTGCTAATTGCTAATTTCTTATTATTCTTACTGAAATACTAGTAGATAACTCCTGTAGTCCCATAAACTAAAGAGATCAAAAAGAGAAACCATAAAGACTCTGGTGCTTATGTTACTGGACTTTCCATTGCTGTGAAGATATCTAAGAGAAACAGTTTAAAACAGGAAATAGGTGTTTGACTCACTTCTTTGGAGATCTTGGCCTGTTGGCCTACTCCACTGTCTCTGGGTCTTTAGCAGAACAGAAACATCATGGCGGAAGGGCATGGCTGAGTAAGGCTTCTTATCTCTTGGAGGCCAGGAAACAGAAAGTGGTAACAGGGAGAAGCCAGGAGACATGCACACAATGAGCTGATTCTTTCAGCCAAGCCCCAATTTCCAGGTTCACCACCATCCAACAGTCTGTTCATATCAGTCGATTAGTCCATTGATAAAGGCAGAACCATCTGATGCAATCACTTCCCACAAACCTCTCCCTTTGGATATTGCCTGTTTTGGGTACTATGATTTTATTGGATGATCATTTTTGGTGAATACTTCATATACAAACTATAAATGCCCTGGAAAGTGTAATTGAAGTTGAGAAAAGACATATTTTACTTGACTTATCACCATGTGTAAGTTCTTTGAAGAAAAAAAAAATAGCTGCCAAGCAAAGACATGTGCTTTGCACTTTAATCCATTCTTAAAAGTCTTTTGCACACTTTCTTTGACAGTAGGAAGATTGCAAAGTAAAGAATATGATTATAAAGACAAAGAAATTACTTAGGTTATTATTAATCCAATAAAGATATATAATTATTTGTTCAGAAGAGAATGTGGCTGTAAAGATGTGTACCTGGACATATATTCAGGAAAAACAGTTCATAAAATTAATGTACTATGCTAATGAGCAAGTCCTCAATGATCTTCTTCAATTATACACCAGCTAGTACTTGAAAATCAAGTGCAAATATACAAGAAAATGGGTTTTCTTGACTCTCCTATAATTCATCTTATATTTACTTTACCTTCCTGTTGATTATGCACTGGTAGTGAGATTTTCAAAGCTCTGCAAATCTAAGATTCTTAGGGTGTTCAGTTGGAATTAACCAGTCTCTGGGTTGATTTGGTCCTGTCTGATTTAGCTTGAGAGGCCATGACAAAGAGCCACAGACTGAGTGTCGTAAATGACAGAAGTGTATTTTCTCAGCATTCTGGAGGCTGAAAGTCTCCACTGAAGTCATTCATCATATGCCTCAATGGACCATGTGGACAGACTGTAGGGAGGAGAAGCCATGGAGCTGGAAGCTGAGGTATCCTTTCAGGAGCGTTAAGTTTAAGACTAGAATGCAAAGCTCAGACAAACATTGTGCTTCCAGATTTTGAAACTTGGTTCTCTACCCTCCAGTACAGCTCTTTGGGGTGCTTATGTTTTCTCTTTAGGACTAAGAGTAGGGTGACCCCAAGTTCTTTAAGGTTCATTATTATCCCTTTTCTGTAAAAATATTGAAAATTAGATATTTAGCTATTCTGTTACTTCAGTTTGCCTTCAATATTATATTATATTCAGAGTGAATATTTTTATTGTTCTTTTACTGGTAATACCACTGAAGCAGATAGATTCTCCCTGTCCAACTGCATAGGAAATGTGTCCTCCATTCATAAAGTAAGCAGGAAGGGACAGAGGGGGGCCCAATTAGCTTATCTCTGGCCCTGGGAATTCCAAGACAATGGTACAGCATTCTTTGTCTACATTTATCCTAATTAAATAGTCAAGGAAGCCATGTAGCACCAGCAATATTAATAACATAGTCCATATTCATTGCTTTTATTTTTCCGTTATGTCTACCAAACTAGAGTGGGACTAAGTCTTTGTGGTGTGTAATATTGTTGCACGTATTCCCAATGCATTCCTGAAGCTCCTTAGCAAGGACTTTATATATGCTGCATGACCTCCCTAAAGTCTGTTCCTCTATAAGTCATATGTGGTAGGTGCATTATAAATTGTTGTGAAGATTCAAGATGACTCTTTTAGAGTCAACAAATGTTCCTATATTTTGGGTCACTACATTGTTCCTAATACTATGTTTACAATAACCATAGAGTAGCCTTCTGCCACATTCTCAATCCCTATTTGGTCAGGCTTGACTACGCATGTTCTCACAAAGATTTCAAAAAAGAAAGGAATGTAGAAACCCTTCAAGTTTACTTAAGAACTCATCTCATATATGAACCAACTCTATGCTATGCTCATGGCTTCAGCTTGCCCACCAGGGTCAAGAGAGTGGGGAAAATTTTTACTGAAAACATAGTATTTTACCTGATCCTTTTGTAATGAAAATGTCACTGTTATCAATCCACCCTCCTGTCATTCTAAAGGCATTGTTGTGGCAATGTCCACTGATAATCATCAATGGCTCCATGCTGGTTCATATTTGTTTTCATGTGTGCTTCTGTCATGCTTTTATAGTGCTTTTCTCCACCCATCATTCACTCAAAATCTTGCTAATAGAATATGCATGCCGTGTGTGTATGCTCTGTGTGCTGTACACATCTCTTGTACCCTGTGCTCATCTGTATGGTTGGCTGGTGGGTTTTTCTGCTATATTAAGACAAAACAAACCTCTCTTGAAAAGTTGAGCAATTGAACTAATAGAAAAAGGCAGGCCTTGAAAAAACAGAACCATACAAGTTGCATGCATGCTCTAAATGCAACTTGTGTCTTCTTGATTGTCTGTTTCTTTTATGAGGTTTCATTGCTAGAGACCCTAATGCCAATGGCATGTACTTTGGAGACAGAAGATTTTACCAACCTTCCTTACACGCATCCTTTGCAACACTCTCAAGCAGTAGTTCTACACATCTGGGTATTTCAGCAGATCTTTCTTCACGAATAGCTGTTTGACATATCTGGTGGATCAGAACTGTGTCTTTGGTATGTGATTAGGGTACTTTGTAAGGACTGTCCTTGGAAATAGGGAAGGCTGGCAGAGAGTCATAGGCAGAAACCACTCAGTAACTTTTCACGAATTCCACAAGATCATACTTGGACAGTTCTCAGAATAAATAGGAATATCTGAATAAGAAGTATACCAATGCCTCTCTTCATTTGATATCTTTGTTTCATCACCTCTCCTTTTATTGTATTTTCTCACCTTTATTCCCACATCTACTTTTATCCTCTGTTAGCTAAATCCTACTCCTTCTTTAGTAGCTGTTTTTCTGTTAGTCTTTTCTTTAAGGTTCAATTTTTTTTTATTCTTCTCTCCTGCAATACATCCTAACCATACTTCCCCTCTCTCCACTCCTCCCAGACCCTTCCACAACTCTCAATCCCTCAGATCCACTTAGTGTACCCAACATTATTTTACTGTGCCCACAACTCTAGTCACCTGGCCTCCTAAGAATACCAGTGCCCACTGTACCATGCCAAATCAGGCTTGACAATATAAATGCCATGAAAGATACACTATTATATTGTTTCTGAACACACAGTATGTGTGGGTTCAGGAACTATTTAAATGCCTTGGATGAACAATTTCTAATCTTTTCACAAGCCACAGAGTAAGAATGATCTGTACTATCTTGAGGCGAGAAGCATGTTCAGAATGGTCCAGGGACCATCCCAGCATCCCAGGGATTAGTGATTGACAAAGCTGCCCTTCACTGCAGGCCTGCGTGGCTCCAAATGCCAGACTTCTTTGGTCTCATCATTATCCGTGTCAATCAAAAAAGAAAAAAAAACACAAAGGATTGAAACTCAGAACTGTGAGCTATGCTGCTAAGAACGATGGTGCTAGACAACAACATTTTTTTCCCTGCAACTTCTGCTCATTCAGTACAAGAAAAATCTAACATGAGGAAAGGATGCCTCAACCTGAGAATGTCAAGAACACAGCTGGGACGTGAACCAGTTTTCTGACACTTCGAGGATGTAGGAGCTGTGAGATATGATGACGTTCCCGACAATTCTCCCGCTTGTTCACCAGGATAATCATTGAGAGCCTTGTCCAGGAAACTGTTCTAAAGTTTCGAATTTCTCACAAAATAAGAAAGACCTTATGCAAGGCACAAGGCAACAAGAAGAGTTACGTAATAAACAATAGATAAAGTGAGCAAATTATGTAGAGTGCCGCATGTGCTAGCCACAGAGAAAAAAAGCAGTAGTGAGGTAATGTGGGCCAGAAGTATCCGAGGGAGGGATGTTGAGTTTCTAAACATGGAGACAGAGATTGTAATACTTACTGAGAAGGAGCATTTGAGCAGAGGCTTATGGAGGTAAGGAATAGGCCATGTAAGTACAAGAGCCTTCGAAGCAAAATAACTGGTCTTTGTTGGCACTCTACACAGCATAGGCGGACTATAATAGTGGGAACAAAAAGTATTAGGGGAAGCCTAACCAAAACGACATCGGTGACCTTGGGTAGGGAGATTGTGAGAAGTCTTGTATATCATTTTAAATGTTTAAAATGGTGACAAATAAAAGACAGAATTCTGTTTGTGGACTGAACACTCAGATACAGTTGGCTGGCTAGGTATGGCATGGCATATCTTCCTATTGAATTATGATAGTGTAATAAGAGAGATGGAGTTTGATATAACTGAACTTAGGTCCCTCGGATTTTTCCAGTAGATTCCATGGGAAATATAAGATGAATTTAAATCTCAGCAAAAGGAGAAAATATTAATCAAAGGAGAGTGTACTGTATCGGTTTCTATCAATGTGTTGAGAGTGACAGAGCAGTTGAGAGTGAACGAACGGGGCCTCCATCTTGGAGAAGTTCATGGAATGAATATGGGACTGGACGTGCAAAGGGTCTATTACAGATTGAAGTCTATAGTTTGAAAAAAGATTCGGCTGGAAACACAGCTTGGGGTTCATCAGCCTATATCACGGTATAAAAACAAAATCGTTAGGTTCCTAGAGAGCTCTGATGTGGCATGAAAATGAAAATCAGTGCAGCTGGTGGCAAAGAGATTTGTTTTCCTTTTGATAGAGGATACAACTCAGGAATCAGGGAGGCAGGTGATGGAAGTCCGGCATGAAGGCTGGACCAGTGCTCATTAACAATGAAAGGATAGGGGGATTCCAAGATGGCGCCGACCAATAAGCCGCGTATCTGATCTACTCCGAGAAGACCAGGGACATAAATAGAGAAACAGATTGCTGGACTTTGAGAACTGTAGGTGAGTGGGGCCCCAAAGACTGCAGTCCAAACAGGGGGCCCACCCCCCTCCCCGGGGACAAACATCCCGGAGGTGCAAAACGCACTCCCCAAACTCTAGAACGGAATCCACATGCAAACTACAGCTGCATAGAAAGCACCGACTCGCTGTTTGGGGAGGGATTTTCCGGAGACTCTAGCCAGGAGTCTCAATGAAGAGGGGAAATCTGCCCTAGGATTCCTCCTTCCACACCACCCCAAACTGCAGAGATCACCCGCCTGGGGCGAGTGGAAACGCAGGCGGAGGGTCCCAACAGGTGGAGGGACTGCAGCTCGCTGGCTATCCAGGGCCCAACCTAACACCAATCATAGTGGATTGAGCCTGCAAACAGCGGCAGTGAGAAGTCAGCTTGGAACTGCTTCCACAGACATATCAGGAGACGTGGGTCTTGCCTAGAGCGATAGCTGAGCGTCAGAGCCCGGCGGGAAGACCTGGTTCCAACCCGCGGGTTTCCTCCAGACCTCTGCACCGCGATTGTGCCTACCCAGCCAGTAACAAGGCACTGGCCCTGCACTCCCTGAACTAGAGAGCCGATCCAGGGCCCTTGGCCCGACCAAGGCAGGCACTCTCACATTATCGGGAGTCGAGACTTGGGTGGGTCGTGTTTGCAGTGTCTAATTGCTGACCCAGAGCATTAGTGGAGCATCAGAGCCCGGCGGGAAGACCTGGTTCCGACCCGCGGGTTTCCTCCAGAGCTCTGCACCGCGATTGTGCCTACCCAGCCAGTAACAAGGCACTGGCCCTGCACTCCCTGAACTAGAGAGCCGATCCGGGGCCCTTGGCCCGACCAAGGCAGGCACTCTCACATTATCGGGAGTCGAGACTTGGGTGGGTCGTGTTTGCAGTGTCTAATTGCTGACCCAGAGCATTAGTGGAGCATCAGAGCTCGGCGGGAAGATCTGGTTCCGACCCGCGGGCTTTCTCCAGAGCTCTGCACAGCTTTCCTGCTATTGTGCCTACCCACCCAGTCACAAGGCACTGGTCCTGCACTCCCTGGAATAGAGAGCTTATCAGGGGCTCTTGGCCCAAACAAGGCAGGCAATCTCACAACATCAAGAGAAAAAACGTGGGTCTTGCTTGCAGTATCTAATTGCGGACCAGGAGCGACCTTGGTCCCTCCAGGCATAGAGTTCTGGGAGAAGGTGAACACCTCTACAGGGTATAGAGACAGACCTAAAAGACAGCTACACCTCCAGAAGATCTGATTTACCTGGGATCTTGACTACAAAGCCACAGGAAGGACAGGCAGCAGAGATCAACCTACACAACCAGAACGTCTGTGTGTGGACCTTAATCTAGGTCCCAAAACTGCTGATCTGAATCACAGCAGTAAAATCCAAAGAGAAATCTACTTTGGATGACTCAGCCGGGAGCCCACGGTGCAGAGGAAAATCACCAGAAGGGAAACCAGATCAACTACCTGTTCCACGGAAATACTCCTTGATCCCCACAGGCAAGAGCACCTGACCTATAATCAGTCATCAATTAACCACTCTCAACCAGCGAAGGTCACTACAAAATATCTTCCAACATCAGAGACATCAAAATGACAAGAGGACAACGAAAGAATGCTAACAAAAACCAAAACAGTTTGGCATCTCCAGATCCCAGCATTCCCAATGAAAACAACCTGGAGAACCTAACAGCAATGGATAGTCAAGAAAAGGACCTCAAAGCCCTAGTAAAGACAATGATAAAGGAAGAATCAATTAAAATCTGTAAACAATTGCAGGAGGAGGCAAACAAGAGGGCTGAAGAGTTAAAAGAATCATATAAAGAGGCATTTGAAGAATTTCAGAAAAATATAAATAACCAGATGAAGGAAATCATTAAAACAGTCCAAGACATGAAGATAAAAATGGAAGCTATGATACAGGAACACACAGAAGAAAAACGTGATCAAGAGGCATCAAAGAAGAAAACAAAGATCTCAGAGGTGGCATTATCTAACAGATTGCAAGAGATGGAAGAACGAATATCGGGACTTGAAGATACAATCGCAGAACTGGAATCAACCATCCAGGAAAATGCTAAATCTGAAAAGCTCCTGACACAAAGCATTCATGAAATAAAAGATAACATGAAAAGACGAAACTTGAGAATAATAGGGATAGAGGAAAGAGAAGGCAACCGACTCCACAGTCCAGAAAATATCTTTAATCGAATAATAGAAGAAAATTTCCCCAATTTGAAGAAGGAGATGCATACGAGCATACAAGAGGCCTACAGAACACCAAACAGAATAGACTTGAAAAGAAAATCTTCCCGTCACATAATAATAACAACGCAAAATATACAGAACAAGGAAAAAATATTAAAAGCGGCAAGAGAAAAAGGCCGAGTAACGTATGAAGGCAAACCTATCAGAATTACTCCTGACTTCTCAGCAGAGACCATGAAAGCCAGAAGGGCCTGGACAGGGGTTCTGCAAACCCTAAGAGAACACAGATACCAGGCAAGACTACTATATCCAGCAAAATTATCAATAACCATTGATGGTGAAAACAAGATATTCCATGACAAAAACAAATTCAAACAGTACCTAGCCACAAATCCGACTTTACAGAAGTTACTAGAAGGAAAACTCTACCCCAACTGGTCTACAACCAAAACTACATAGGAAATGGGTAACTATACCATTGCAAAATCACAACCTCACAAAATCTTGACTCTTACAAATACCAAAAATGAAGGGACTTACCAATCACTGGTCATTAATATCTCTCAATGTCAATGGTCTCAATTCTCCAATAAAAAGACACAGACTAATGGAGTGGTTGCATAAACACGACCCAACATTCTTCTGCATTCAAGAAACACATCTCAACCACAAGGACAGACATTGCCTCAGAGTAAAGGGTTGGGGGAAAATATTCCAAGCAAATGGTCACAAGAAACAAGCTGGGGTAGCCATTCTAATATCTAATAAAATAGACTTTCAACCAAAATTAATCAAAAGGGATGAGGATGGACACTTCGTACTCGTCAAAGGTAAAGTCAACCAAGAAGACATCACGATTTTGAACATCTATGCTCCAAATACAAGGGCTCCCACATTTGTAAAAGAGTTATTAACAAAGCTTGCCCCACTTATTGATACCCACACATTAATAGTGGGCGACTTCAATACCCCACTTTCACTCAAGGATAGGTCTTTGATTCAAAAACTAAGCCAGGAAATAACCTCATTAACCAATGTCATGAATCAAATGGATCTAACAGATATCTACAGAACTTTCCACCCAAACGCAAAGGAGTATACCTTTTTCTCAGCACCCCATGGAACATTCTCTAAAATTGATCACATAGTTGGTCACGAAGCAAACCTCAACAGATACAAGAAGATTGAAATAATACCTTGTATCTTATCAGATCACCATGGTCTAAGGCTGGACTTCAACAACAACAGAAATAACAAAAAGCATACTAACACGTGGAAACTAAACAACTTTCTACTTAATGACACATGGGTCATGGAAGAAATAAGGGAAGAAATTAAAGACTTCCTGAAACTCAATGAAAATGATGGAACAACATATTCAAATTTGTGGGACACACTGAAAGCAGTGCTAAGAGGAAAATTCATAGCACTAAGTGCCTTTAAAAAGAAAATGGAATCATCCCACATAAACAACTTAACAACACATCTGGAAGCTCTCGAAAAAAAAGAAGCAGAAACACCCAAGAGGAGTAGACGCCTAGAAATAATCAAACTCAGGGCTGAAATCAATAAATTAGAAACAAAGAGAACAATCCAAAGAATCAACAAAACCAAGAGCTGGTTCTTTGAGAAAATTAACAAGATAGACAAACCGTTAGCCAACCTAACGAAAAGACAGAGAAACACTATCCAAATTAACAAAATCAGAAATGAAAAGGGAGACATAACAACAGATACTGAAGAATTACAAAGAATCGTAAGAACCTACTTTAAAGGCATTTATGCCACAAAATTCAAAAATTTAAGGGAAATGGACAAATTTCTCGACCGATTCCATTTGCCAAAATTGAACCAAGACCAGATAAACAAATTAAATAGCCCTATTTCGCCTATAGAAATAGAAGCAACCATTGATAGTCTTCCAACCAAAAAAAGCCCAGGGCCAGATGGCTTCAGCGCAGAATTCTACCAGTCCTTCAAAGAGGAGTTAATACCGATACTAGTCAAGCTATTCCGAAAGATAGAAATGGACGGAACATTACCAAATTCCTTCTATGAGGCCACAATTACATTGATACCTAAACCTCACAAAGACCCAACAAAAAAAGAGAATTTCAGACCAATTTCTCTTATGAACATTGATGCAAAAATACTCAACAAAATACTCGCAAAGCGATTACAACAGCATATCAAAGACATTATCCACCATGACCAGGTAGGATTCATTCCAGGCATGCAGGGATGGTTTAACATACGGAAATCCATCAATGTAATCCATCATATAAACAAACTGAAAGAGAAAAACCACATGATCATCTCTCTTGATGCAGAAAAAGCATTTGACAAAATCCAACACCCATTTATGTTTAAAGTTCTGGAGAGATCGGGAATACAAGGCACTTATCTAAACATAATAAAGGCTATTTACAGCAAACCAACAGCCAACATTAAATTAAATGGAGAGATACTCAAGGAAATCCCTCTAAAATCGGGAACCAGACAAGGCTGCCCTCTGTCCCCATATCTCTTCAATATAGTTCTTGAAGTTCTAGCCAGAGCAATAAGACATCAAAAGGAGATCATGGGGATCCAAATGGGAAAGGAAGAAGTCAAATTATCCCTATTTGCAGATGATATGATAGTGTACATAAGCGATCCCCAAAATTCCACCAGAGAACTCCTGCAGCTGATAAACACCTTCAGCAAATTGGCAGGATACAAAATAAACTCGAAAAAGTCAGTAGCCTTTCTGTATACAAATGACAAACAGGCAGAGGAAGAAATTAGGAAAACTACTCCCTTCACGATAGCCACAAACAATATAAAATATCTAGGAATAACTTTAACCAAGCAAGTGAAGGACTTATTTGAAAAAAACTTCAAACCTTTGAAGAAAGAGATTGAAAATGACATCAGAAGATGGAGGGATTTACCTTGTTCATGGATCGGGAGAATTAACATAGTAAAAATGGCCATCTTACCAAAAGCAATTTACAAATTCAATGCAATCCCTATCAAAATACCTACAAAATATTTTGAAGATATTGAAAGATTAATTCTCAAATTCATATGGAGAAATAAAAAACCCAGAATAGCAAAAACAATCCTATACAATAAAAGATCCTCCGGAGGAATCTCCATACCTGATCTCAAGCTATACTACAGAGCAACAGTAATTAAAACAGCATGGTACTGGCAAAGTAATAGGCTGGTGGATCAATGGAATCGAATTGAAGACCCGGAGATGAACCCACACACATTTGCTCACTTGATTTTTGACAAAGAAGCCAAATCTATTCAATGGAAAAATGATAGCATCTTCAACAAATGGTGCTGGTCTAACTGGATGTCTACATGTAGAAAAATGCAATTAGACCCTTATTTGTCACCATGCACAAAACTCAAGTCCAAGTGGATTAAAGACCTCAACTTAAAACCAGAGACATTAACTCAGTTAGAGGAAAAAGTGGGGAAGAGCCTGGGACACATAGGCGCAGGAAACAACTTCCTGAACAGTACACCCACAGCCCAGGCCTTAATGTCAACAATTAATAAATGGGACCTTATGAGGCTGAGAAGCTTCTGTAAGGCAGCAGACACTGTCAAGAGAACAAAGCGACAGCCTACTGACTGGGAAAAGATCTTCACCAACCCGTCATCTGACAAAGGTTTAATATCCAAAATATATAAAGAACTCAAGAAATTAAACACCACAAAACCAAACAACCCAATTGCAAAATGGGGCTTAGAACTAAACAGAGAATTCTCAACAGAGGAATATCAAATGGCTGAGAAACACTTAAAGAAATGCTCATCCTCGTTAGGCATCAGAGAAATGCAAATCAAAACGACACTGAGATTCCATCTTACACCCATCAGAATGGCTAAGATCAAAAACTCAAATGACACCACATGTTGGCGAGGATGTGGAGAGAGAGGAACACTCCTTCACTGCTGGTGGGAATGCAAACTAGTACAACCACTTTGGAAAGCTATCTGGCGTTTTCTCAGAAAAATGGGAATAGGGCTTCCTCAAGACCCAGCTATCCCACTCCTTGGAATATACCCAGAAAATGCTCGAACACACAACAGGGACATATGCTCAACCATGTTCATAGCTGCTTTATACACAATAGCCAGAACATGGAAACAGCCTAAGTGTCCCTCAGTAGAAGAATGGACTAAGAAACTATGGTACATTTACACTATGGAGTATTACTCAGCTATTAAAAACGAGGAATTCCCGAAATTTGTGGACAAATGGATTGACCTAGAAATTATCATAATGAGTGAGTTCACCCAGAAGCAAAAAGAGACAAACGGTATATACTCACTTATATCAAAACACTAGTCCAAGGGATACGTCCCATGAAAAACCTTACTTACCAAGAAAGTGGGTCAGAGGAGAGGACATCCTATTGAGACTTTAGGCGAGAGTAGCATGGAAGAATGGGGAAATAACAGGACCCACAGGGTCCTGGAAACCTACAAGAAGAACTTTATGACAGGCAGATCTGGGTCCTGGGGTCCTCCTCAAACTAAGGCACCAGCCAAGGAGAAATAGGCAGTAAACTTCGAACCCCTACCAAGACCTAGCCGACGAACACGATATTCTCCACTGTTGAGTGGAGAGTGAGATCTGATTCTCACGTGAACTCTGGTGCCCCTTTTCTGACCATGTCCCCTGGATGGGGAGGCCTGGTGGCACTCAGAAGAAGGATAGCAAGTTACCAAGAAGAGACTCAATAATCTTAGAGCATACATAGGGGGAAGGAGTCTCCCTCAATCACAGACATAGGGGAGGGGAGAAGGGGGGAAGTGGGAGGGAGGGAGGAATGGGAGGAAACAGGGGAAGGGCTAACAATCAAGATGTAATATGAATAAATTAATAAAAAAAAAAAAAAGAAAAAAAAAAAAGAAAAAAAAAAAAAAGAAAAATAAGCCCAAAATAGACCCAGGATAAAAAACAATACCTTTAATAAATTATGCTGGTTAAACTAAAAAAAAAAAAAAAAAAAAAACAATGAAAGGATAGTTTTGTAGAGATACTAATGAAAGCTGTGGGGTTTTAGGAAGAGCTTTGAATCTGTATCTGTGTTTCTCCAAACCCTGTGTAGCAAGAAAGGAGAGCAGTGAGGTGGACAGGAAGGGGAAAGTGCAGTTATTTCCTTTTTTTTTTTTTTTATCTTTTTCTATTTCTAGTTTTTTCTTTTTAAAAATAATTTAATTAATTTAGATTGCAACTCAGTTGTTATCCCATCACTTGTATCCTCCTGCTCCTCCCTCCCGCTTTCACCCTATTCCCCTCCCCTGTTATTTTCAATGAGGTTAGTGATAGGCGCTTAAAAGAAGTCACTCATGCCTACACACACAAGCACGCGAACATGCATACATGCATGAACACACACCTTAATATATTCATCATATCATATTTATGGTCTTTGAACCGCTATTTTAGATTTCCCAAACTGAACTGGATTCCTGTGTTAGATTTTTAAGCAGGAACTAACTGATGACTGAGATTCCGACAGACTTTCTCTGCATTTAAGGCTGCAGCACTAAGGAGTGAACAAGAGTGGTACTAAGTCCCCATGTGGACAAACAAGAGAAAAGTTTTCTCAAGCCATCCTTATATTCATTTTAATGTATTTTAATATCTCCACCATGATGATATCCTACAGCAGTGGTCCTCATGCTTCTATTCCTCAGCACATTGTTATATATTCTTAAAGGTTATTGAGAGTCTCGAAGAGCTTTTATTTTCTTGGCTGGTAAAATTTTAGGAGGATAACAAACAGAATGGTTAGTGGATGTTTGAGATGATGAATTGAAACCTTAAAAATTGAGTTGGGTTTCAGAAATCTGTCTACAAGATACAGCAGCTCTCGTTTGAATTCAGTTCACTTGAAGAAGACTTAAAAGTTCAGATTTCCTGTAAGTTTCAGCATAAGTCAATGATGTGACTCAGTAATAATGATCAAGATTTTGGCTTGTCAGCAGTAAACATATTTTTATAGTAAAAACCCTGAGGATTCTCCCATGTGAAGAAAAAAAAACAAGTATAAACAAGTTACAGTAGCGAATGGAGAGCAAAAGTTCTCCTGCACATTTACAAAAGTTAAAGAAGCCATATTTTCTATTTGAGATATTACGCATGTCGCTTCCCCATTGCTGCTGTTTACGAGCTGGTAGCGGAGGGCGTCATCGTGGCTGAGAAGTTTCGTTTCATTCTGGTGATGTTAAAGGCATGACTAAAGGTGAAATAACACTTGCATGCATTCCTTCACCCAAGGAGACATATGCTCTGATTTTTTTTTTTTCATGGAAATATTCTGGCAGGGAATTGTCTTCTCTTTGGGAGTCCTATAATGCAAGAGCTTCATCTCTCATAGTATAGTCAGGTCTAAACCAAGAATGGCCTTTAGCAAGTGAACTTCCTTGGCCAGGAAGATGGGTACCATGGTAAACTGCATGAGAACCTGCACTGAATCACTAAACTATTTTTCTTTTAAAAAAGTTGGGCTAGGTAGCAGCCACTTGTGATCTCAGCACTAAGAAAGAAGAGACATGTGGATCTCCCGGACTCAGTGGCAAACCATCCTAGTCTATGTGGTAAGTTCCAGGCCAGTGAATGACCAGTATCAAATACAGAATGGACAGTATGTAAGAAATAGCATCCAACATCGCCCTCTGGCCACCACATATATATGCACCTACACACCTACACACACACACACACACACACACACACACACACACACACACACGCACGCACGCACGCACGCACGTGAAATAATAGTAAAAATAAAATAAGCGAGGTTCATAAGCTGCTGGCAACTGAATATAACAGGTATAGACCTTCTTCACAATTTTCTACACACCTCTTTCCATGAGAGAGGTAAAGTGGGCATTATTTATGTTAAAAAAAATTTTAATTAGTTCAAATGTTTAGTAATTTGTGAACTAACACATTTCTTTTTTTATATATTTAGAGACTCTTTTCTGAATAAGTGAGCATTTAAAGCCTCTAAAATAGACATGGATACTTTATTGTTAATATAAATGTGTGTTTCTTCCTCCTCCTTCTCCCCTCTCCTCTTTCTTCCTCCTGTATTCCTGAGTATGATGGCACAGAGTAGTCAGCAAAAGAGGACAGGGATTAAAGAAAGGGCGGGTAATGGTTTCAGTAAGAATGGCTTCTATAGACTTATATATTCGAATCCTTGGTCACCTGTTGATGGAACTGTTTAGAAAGGATTAGGAGGCATGGTCTTGTTTGAGGAGGTGTGTCACTGGGGAAGGGTTTTAAGATTTCAAATGCCTACACTATTCCCAATGCGCACTCTCTCTCTCTCTCTCTCTTTCTCATGGTCATGCCACAAGATGTAAGCTCTGAGATACTACTCCAGCGCTGTGATACCTGCTTGCTGCATGCTTGCTACCGCCATAGTCACAAACCCACCCTTTGGAACTGTAAACCCAAAATAAACTCATTCTTCTCTAAGTTGCCTTGATCTTGGTGTCTTATCACAGAAATAGAATACTAACCAAGACAGGACATTACAAGAAAATGAAAAAGGGTAGCTCCTACCGCTTGCCAAACTGACTTATAATGAGATGCTGAAGTTATAGTTACCACTTTCTGATAGTTGTCTATGAGTCTCACTTTGTCTTGTCAATGGCTATAAAAGAGCTAAGCACTGTGATTTTTCACAGTCAGCCATTTAGGCTTCATACAAGCTGTAGAGAATTTACACAGTAATTACATACTTGCAATTAGAGTGTTCTCTTATAACTCAAAACTAAGTAAATTAAGAGAGAATTTGTATTGCAAAAAAAGATAAGGAGTAATTAGATTAAAAAATAAAATGTGTCTTTAAAGGCACTTTGCAATATGTTCTTTCCATAGTAAATTTCTCTAAAGCATTTAATTATTTCTTTGCTAAGAGAAAAGCCTCATCTTTACCTTGCAAAGCTTGAAATTTTCATAAGACTACGTTCTGGCTAAACAAATTATAAACTGCTATAAGACATAGCTGAAATTATTGTATGGCTAAATTAAAATAGGAATCGCTTGCAGAAATAATAATATTTTTGCAAACAGCCTTTCCTTCAAGGATATGCCTTGCATAAAGTCTCCCTGTAGAAGAGAAAGTAAAAGTGTCTGAAATGCATTTCCATTTTGTCGATATAAAGACCAGGTCTAGTTCAGAAAGGAAACGTCTGGAATCCTGCTTCATGTCACAGTGCACAGAGGTTAAGATAATAAACTGCCGTGGGCCTGTTTCAGGGCAGCAAAACAAACCAAAATTGTCTCTGAGGTTGTACACCGAGGAATGATGTGGTCGAACCGGACATACAGAAAGAAAACTGGGGTAAATGTTTTTTTAATGTTTGCCTTTGGGCAGGATTTTTTTCTATTAGTTTACTGTTTGTAGCAAATATGAAATGCTTTATCTCAGCTGTTTGGACTATTATTATTTTGGCTTAGGCTCCTACTGTGAAGGAAAAAGAAGGCCTGGCAGCTGTTTTAGAAATGAGAAAACGATCATCTAGTGCTGGATACATCGAGGAGTGTGAACAGTGGAAGGCACAGGGAAGAAGGCAGTGCAAGCATGAGACACCTGTGCATGTCCTGCTCTCACCTCCCAGAGAGGGCAATGTGCTGAATTCATGCATAGGGACAGACTTAGCCTGCTGTTCTAAGTCATCCAGAGAAGTAAAGTGTAAGCTCTTCAAGGGCATCAGGTTATGGTATTTACTCTCAAAACTTGATTGCTGTTGGCATGGAGCCGATGCTGCTGCTACAAGGAGCTATGACTGGGGGCCATCTTGGAGCTATGGCAGAGAAGTGGACGGAGAATGAATCTAAAAGCTAGAGCCGACTGGGGATGGTTGTCATTATGGCTCATTAATGCAACACCTTAACGAGCTAATGTGGAGCAGACTAATGACAATTTCTTAATGCAACCATGGCTAAGAATCCTCTGATAAATAGGGTCATGACTTTTAATCACAATTGGTGAGGGAGATATTAAACAGTGAATTTGAATGGTGAGAACTGAGCTGCACTCCCCAACACTTCGTTTGTCTATGGTTACACTGGGGCATATCACTTACAGTGCACAGAGTCTCAAGCCTGAGTTGACTCCTTTCAAAGTGGGCATCACCGAATTCATAATTAGTTATAATAGAATATATTTTGAAGCAAAAAGGAAGACTCTCCCGAGTATTAACCTTAGAACCATCAAGCTTATAGGTTGAAGGAAGACAGCTAAAAGCACCCGTGGCAGGCTGGTGAGGATGCCTTCTGAGTTGACTGCATGCATTTAGGTAAATCATCCTCTGAAACCCTGCTGATGGGCTCGAGTCCTCGGTTCCTTTGGAAACGAGAACGTTAAAGGATGACCTTTCGGGATAAGGAAGTTTAATGTATTGATGTATAAGCAACTTCATCCTCCTGGCTTCCCCATCCTAATTTACTGTCTTCTCTGACTGGTTTATAGGAGTCTTCAAAAATGTGATTAGCTTTACTTCAAAGGAACTTGCAGGAGTTTCAGGGTAATGATGTGTCAGCTATAAACTCATTCGGCTAATCTGAGGGGAGAATTTTAGAGTAGGGAAGAGCCAGCTGCCGAGGTGCTGACATGGGACAAAGTACATTTCTACCTTAAAGTTCTCAAACCCCAGTGCTTTTGATCATGCAAAGGAAAGAGTGTCATGCTGGGCCAAAGAAAAAGATTAAACAGCAGCATGAAAACAACAGCAGCTATAAAAACATGTGCTCCCTGGAATTCTTCAAACCCAAAGTTCTCCTCTCTCATCAGACTTGGAAAAAGAGGCCATGTGATTTCAAATAGAAGTGGGAAAATGGCTGCATTATTTCTTTTTAATTTTTTAAAATGTTATTTTATTAATTTATTCATACTACATCTCAATGGTAATCCCCTCCCGTGTATCCTCCCATTCCTCCCTCCCTCCCATTTTCCCTTTACTCTCCTCCCCTATGACTGTGACTGAGGGGGACTTCCTCCCCCTGTATATGCTCATAGGGTATCAAGTCTCTTCTTGGTAGCCTGCTATCCTTCCTCTGAGTGCCCCCAGATCTCCCCATTCAGGAGACGTGGTCAAATATGAGGCACCAGAGTACGTGTGAAAGTAAGGCCCCACTCTCCTGTGGAGAATGTCTTGTCCATTTGCAGTTCCAATGGCTGCATTCTTAGATGGGGGCTGAACGGTGGCAAACAGAAGCAGACATGTTTGATTGGGAGCCACGTGAGCTAAGATGAGTTTACCACAGGGAGGAGCAACCGGGACTGGACCGGACCGGAGCCCACTGTGAGTGAGTGAGTCATACATACCTAGGAACAGTGGCTGAATGAAATTATCTCTGTTTCCTAACTTATTCAGTTGCTCTTTTTGCCTGTATATGTCATCATCCAACTTATTACAGTGAGGACACTCAGAGGAGCACAGGAATAGAGATGCTTCTTTGTGTTCTCATTGCTAGAGGTGCACATCAAAACATCACAACGCCTAGTGATGTGTCAAGGATTCATTTGGAACACAAAAAAGCCCAGGCTTTGGCTTTATGGTGTCCCTGGTCCTCAGGCAGAAGATTCAGAGACTTGGGGCTACAATTATCGAGATATTTGTTCATTTGTTTGTTTTGTTTGTTTTATTAGTGGTTGATGGTGGATATCAAAGGAGACCTTTGTTGAGGATTGACTGGAACTCCTCCATAAGATCTCATTACATGGTCTGGATTTCCTCACAGCCTGATAGTTGAGTTCCAAGAGAGAACACTGAACTGGAAGCCAGATAGAAGCTGCATCTTTTATGACCCAGCCTTAGGAATAATGTAGCATGGATTCCACTGTACTCCATTGGTCAGGATGGTCATATGCCTTCCTGAAGTTCATTGTCTGGAAACATTAGCCCTAGTATCAGAAGAAGTCATTTCAGTCACTCTGCATAAGGTACATGCACATGTATGTGAAAATACACATAAATTACATCATTTTAAAAAAACTATAAATAAATTTGATAAGCACAAAAATTATCACATGATGCATTATTAGTTACTTTGCTATTTGCTGTGATAGAACACAAATACCATTGTCAACATATAAAAGAAAATATTTAATTTGACTATGGTTTCAGAGAGTTAGAGCCCATGATGGTGGAAGGAACAACTGAGAGTTCACATCCAGATCCATAACCACAAGACAGAGAGAGACAGAAACAGAGAGAGAGAGAGAGAGAGAGAGAGAGAGAGAGAGAGAGAGAGAGAGCACACTACCACACCTCCTCTAACAAGGCCATGCCTTTTAATCCTTCCCAAATTGTTATACCACCTGGGGACCAAGTATTCAAATGTAGGAGCTTATAGGAACCTTTCCATTTCAAAGCACCACACAGAAAAGTGAATCATAGTTATTTTGTATGTGATGACACAAGGAGTCCTTCAATTAGAAGCATATTAATAAAACATGCTACCTGAGTGTCTGCGTGTTCCCTCCCCCTCCCCCTCTTCTGGGTGAACATGACACTTCCTGTACCATCCTCCATTACTGCTTTTTTTTTTCTTAAAATTGGGACATGGGGGGATTAATTCAAAATTGTTTAAAAACAAGCTAGGTATGAATATAGAAAATACATTTTGTCTCATAATTTCTTTGCCATAAATAAATGTTAATAATAAGCAAACAAAGAACTGCTTCTTTCTGTTGAATGTTCTAAAACTGAAGCAAGCCTTTATCTGTAAAATAAAAATAAAATGTTAGCAAGTGTTTGGAAGCCATAATTCACACTCCTGCCAATTTAAAGCCCTCTTCTTGCCTTAACCTAACAGGTTGATAGAGGAATGAAAGAAAACGACGCCTCACTCTCTGTACCAACGAACATACTTTAAAGAACTATCGATATTTTAGCCCTACTCTATTGGCAAACACTGGTCCAGAATGATAATAGTAAAATTATTGACATAGGAGCTTTCAGCTAACCAAACCCAAATTCCTGGGATCCATGAGGGAGACGACAGACCCACATCTTCTTAATAAATGTATTTGCAATCCACCATTTATCAAACGCTGGGCCCTTCACACTCCGCGTTTTTTATTTTTATTTTTCATGACTTATCATCAGTTCCCCGGGAGATCCAGTGAGCAGGAAAAGGCCTTGACTAGGTGGCTTCTATATAAAGCCTAAGGATGCCCATTATCTTATTACCATTCTCTACATGGTGGCAGAATTGACTCCTTGCTTTCCCACTGTGCCATGACTAATGTTCCCAGGCTTCACAGGACCACCCTGAGTCCAGAGCCCCCAGGCACTCTAGCACTGTTTAGTATGCTGCTATCTAAGTCCTTTAACATTCAGCCCTGCAATAGTTATTCTCACGTGCTGAGTAAGTGCTATTGTAGGCACCAGGGGTATCAGGAGGCGAGATAGACACCTCCAGCTAACAGAGAACGGCACTAGGCAATGGATATTTTACCCCAAAAACTTTTAAGTATCTGATTAACAACCCTAATGTCTTGGTGCTAGAATATTTGAAAGATACTACTTTCTAAGGAGTTTTCCCAGTAGAGATAATCAGTCAAGAACAGATAAAAATTCTCAGTCTTTTGCTATTGCGTGTGTGTGTGTGTGTGTGTGTGTGTGTGTGTGTGTGTGTGTGTGTGTGCATGTGTGCGTGTGTGTGTTTCAGTACTGAGTAAGGTGGCAAGGGTAAGGGAAAATAAGAGCCATATTTATCTTCAGAGAATTCAGGCTATGGCCTTTACCAAGCACACTAGGATCCTGGACATTCGTGCCTTTCTAGGCTTGCGGCCACATTAACAGACACTCTTTCCCTTCTTTCTCCACAGTTAGCTACAGTGAAGCTGTCAAAACCAGTGGCCCTGTGGACCCAGCAGGATGTCTGCAAATGGCTGAAGAAGCACTGTCCAAATCAGTATCAGATCTACAGTGAGTCCTTCAAACAACACGACATAACTGGTAAAGTCTGCAGTGTCCAAAACTCTTCCCCTTCGCCCTCCCTCCCACCATGACAATGGCCTTTTCCAGACCTATATAGCACAACGGTACCCTCCTGTTGAAGTTTCCGGGTGTAAGTTTGGTCCAAGCAGGCGATAAACTCCAAACGGTGTGAGCCCTCATACTGGACAAATTGGGCAGTTAGTAGAGGAGAGAAGGCTGTGAATATCTAATGCAAGGGTATGAGGGTGGGCGGGGCTTGGTGAATCCTAGGGTAAGCAAGGGCAGCACATCAGTCCTAGTGAAAAGAGAAGAGGAAGTCTTTCAAATCAACTTGGTTATAGCATCAGTGGGAGGATCTTGTGAAGATGCAGAGTTTCTACATGGGAGAATCCTCTTCCCCCCCCCCTTCATTAAACCAAGTGTATTGAGTTTTCCGACTGATTAGCTACCTATGTGTAACTAATGATGTAGACGCGTCAATAGTAGAAAGGCACTTTTCCTGTCAAACTAGCCATGTCCTGTCTAACAGTCGCGAGGACCACACTGCTTTTCCCCCACCCAGAGGTTGTCTAAGTTTCTGAAGTGAAGTCATACTTCTTAATTTCACTGAGATGGACACCTTTCTCCCAAGGGTGTTAAAGCCTTCCACTGAGGGGATGACGAAGTATTTGGAAGCTGAGAAGCAGGATGCTAGGGTGTGCTGCAAAGTCACTTCTCTCAGCAGGGGATGGCATGGGTGTGAAAGTGAGTGTACCCACCTTCACACTCATCACTGCACTAGAGGGAACATAGCCAGACTTCACTTGGGCCAAGATTTCACCTGTGTTTCGACAGCTCTCCCTTCTCCCTGTCTTTCAGAGCTGGGCAGGGAAAGGCAGGACTGGGGTGCACTGCTCTATGGGAAGAGGTGCTGAGAACCCTGAGACTCCCCCCACAACCTTTCTTTTCTTCTGATAGAAAACTGAGCCCCTGGTGGAAAAAGTCATTTGCCATGGCATTACCAAGCGCCCTGAACACCAAGCGTTCCCCAAGGTCCACGCTCTCTTTTGAGAATTGGCAATTTTCTCATTCTGGTCACCCCTATTCCTTCATATTTTTTTTTTTGTTTAGAAATCTATTTTTAAATTTTTATTAATTTATTCATATTACAACTAAATTGTTATCCCATCACTTGTATCCTCTCATTTCTTCCTCCCTCCCACTTTCACCCTATTCCCCTCCCCTAAATCTATGACCATGGGGGGGGCCTCCTCCCCCACTATATGGTCATGGGCTATCAAATCTCATCTTGGTATTCTGCTTATTTTTTCTTTGAGTGCCACCAAGCCTCCCTAGCCAATGGGGACCCCTTATCCCTTAAAAGGGGATCATGTTGTGGAGAATGCACTTCTGCTGCCATTCAGTTTCCACCTGCAACTCCCCATTCACTAGATAAAATTTGGCTGGGCGTTCTTAGGGTGCCTTCAGTGGCACCCTTGAGCCCTAGAGAAACACAGAGGAAGTATGTCAGGTTGAGGGGAGTGTGTCACCAAGAGCGTCACCCTTCATGGCTGGCTTTCATCCTTCATTCAGTGAGGAAGGTTATCATGGAAACAGGGTTCTAGCCACTCAAGATTTTTTAAAATGTGTAGCCAGATAACTTTAGAATTTTGCTATTTGAGTAAATGAGTAATTATACGATAAACATGCCTAGGTGTAGCCCAAGCTGATTAACAAAGAGTGAAATTCTAACTCAAGAAGGGTTATTTTTAATATCCCCCAACTACTGCTAATGGCCCTTTTAGAATGATTCCTAGATCCCTAAGGGTAGTAAGGGCACATACTTTGAAGTGTCTAGATTTCACATTCTTGTTCTTTGACTGGAAGTCTCTGTATAAGGAAAGCCCAGTGTGGGTCTGTTGATCCGAGCCAAGAGTGATCAGTCCATTAGTAGTCATTTGCTTGATAACTGTTATCTCCATCTGATAATGGCTGCTTATTGCCCCTTAATTCCTGCGTGATGGTAGCCACAATGCCTTTTGACAATCTTCTTTGAGAGCAGCGGCATCACTAATCGTGGGAATGATGTCATGCCCTCAGACACAGATGAGCATCATAAAGTTTTACATAAGGAAGAGGAACAGTAAGCACCCTCAGAGTGAGCGGCTTCAGTGCCGAGGAAATAACCAAAGAGCTCTGCTAAGTGACCTCGAAAAAAGGAGTGAGAGTGAGATGTGTGTTGTTCACCTGTCAGGATGCTCTCTCTGGGTAGCATTTTTGGTATCCACAAAACACCTGAGGTCTTAGCAAACCACCACAGGGGCCTAAGTTCAAAGTAAAACTACTTATTCTGGCAAGCTATTCAACCTCGCTTCCTTATTTCCAAAATAAGGATAGGACTTAAAATATCAGAGAGTTGTGAAAATTAAATATTAGAGGCCAAACCTTCTACCTGCAAAACTCTGTTCTTATTCATGTCAAGTCTTAGCTGAAATCACAAAAAAAAAAAAAAAAAAAAAAACCTCCCTGACTTCATTCTAAGATCATCCTATTTCCTGGCAGGTAGAGTAAGCAGGGAATTTTTTGGGTACTTGGGGAAGAGAGAGAATGATTTCGGTTAACATTTGGTCCACCTCTTTTTGATAGTCACCTGTTGAAAGCCAGAGACTATCACTCTCTTCCCTTGTTCTCTGACCTCTGCTCCTCTCAGGGTGAATGGATAGCACCTGAATCGCCCCAAGTCCCACATGACCAGAAACTAGAATTTGAACCAGTCTGCAGTATCTGGCCACAATGATGGTGGAAGCTACGGGAGTCCCAGCACCTCTGAAGGCAGTGATGATAATAAGCAGGGAAGACAAGTGCATGGAAAATTAAGATGTGGCTAGCAACATAGCTGGGTTGGAAGGGTGCCTGCCAAGGCTACACAAAACCCTGGGTTTGGTCCCCACCACCAGATAAACCAAATGTGCTGGCACATGCTTTAAGATCTTACCATTTGGAAGGTAGAAGAAATGGGAAAATTAGAGATTCAGAGTTATCTATAACTTTCTAGTGGGTTAAAGGCTAGCCTGGGATACATGAGACCCTTCCCACAAAACAAAATAAAACAAAACAATAACAAAAAACAATTAAAACGCAATGTCATGTCAAACCTCAGTAGCCTGTGGACCCAGTAGAGTGGGCTGGGGAGATAGCAGAAGCTGTTGCAAGGAACAGGTCAAAGCCCAGAGGTGCAGCAATACCGTGTGATTTTTTGCACATTGCTCAGTGAATGCTGGTTAGCTTCACTTTGAGACACGGGAGATACTCCCAATGTCTCCCTCCTGGTTCTACTGGGAAGAATGACCACATCACAGGAAGTAACAACTAACTGTAGGGTGGTGCAGTTTTCCTATGTGCTGTCCTGATTTCTGAGAAAACAGACCACACATATAAGCAGTGCTGAATTCATCTACCTCTATTATCCTGAGCATTGGGAAAGGAGTGCCCGAAGGGGAAACAAAATAGTCTAGGCTGGTACATACCCTGTGCTAATCGGAAAGGCTATGAACAAGAGCATTTCCCTGTTTGCTGAGGGATGCTGTTCACTTGTTTTTTCTTTTTTTGTTTTTTGTTTGTTTGTTTGTTTGTTTTTGGGTTTTTTTGTTTTTGTGTTTGTGTTTGTTTTTGTGTTTCTTTTTTTTCTCTCTCTCCTTTGTTAATTTATTCTTGTTACATCTCAATGGTTATCCCATCCCTTGTATCCTCCTATTCTTCCCTCCCTCCCATTTTCCCCTTATTCCCCTCCCCTATGACTGTTCCTGAGGGGGATTACCTCCCCCTGTATATGTTCATAGGGTCTAAATAAGGATAAATAGTTTCTTGCTCACTGAGGGCGCATGTTCTCTCAATGTAGCCTATAAATGCCCCTTGATTTTGAGGCAACCAGTCCAATGACAGTAAATAAAATTAGTATATGTGAGTTGGACAGAGTGGAGGGGGCAGGTTGGGGAGAGCAGTAGATAGTTTTTTTTTTTAATGGAATGTCTATGATTTACACATCATGCACCAAAATCCCTCTCCATCCCTACCCCCAGGAAAATAAAACAAAGAGACAAATGAAAAATCATGTCACAGAAACTGTAGTGTATCATGCAATATAGCCTTTTGTCCACATATGTTTACTTTCAAATGCTCGTTGCTACGAGTCATGGATCTGGTTGGAGGACTACACTATCGTTACTGGATCCTCACTGGGGCTGCTGTCAGATATCCTGTTGTTGCTGTGTGTCAAGAAGATTCTTAATCTTTGAATTTGCAGGTCTGGCCCCTTCATGTGTTCCAGCAGGTCATGCATGGGGTAGATGTTGGGGTGAGGTTCACTCAGATCCCTGAATCAGGGCCCACTCCCTTGTCCTCAGGGCAGGGCCCACTTTCCTGCTCCTGTGTCATCATGGCAGGGCCAGCTCACCCACTCCCATGTCCTCAAGGCAGGGCTGGCTCACCCACTCCTGTGTCCTCAGGGCAGGACTGGCTCACCCTGCTCCAGGTAGATGGGTTTCTGGAGTCAAATCCTTCTAGGTGTTCACCCCAGCTTAGCTTTAAGACACAGTAGCTATGTGACATCACACAAGCTAGTCCCCATCAGTAACATAAGAATGATGTTTAACTTAAAGGGTTTTGGGGGGAAGAGTAAAGGAGATTATATGTGTGAAAGGCCAAACTTAATGCTGAGAAATAGTAGGCATTCATCCATTTAGCAAGTATTTATGGAGCACTTACCACTCAGTGGGCTTGAGATATCAGTAAATAAGGTAACTAGTGATCCATGAGTGTTAGATGTGTGTATGTGTTCTTCAAATACTGTCATACCATTTGTGTTAGCCAATGCTGGCTGTAGGGAGCTAATTGGCAACCCTGGGTTGTAGATAGCTAACAGTACACTAACCTCCTGCATTGGTCTGCACTTCTGCTTTAATTATTTATTTTAATTACCAATAGTATATTAGGTACTAATGGTCAATGTAGTCTGAATGTATTTAGTGAAAAATTCTGTGTTTTATAGAGATCAAACTCATCTAACTTTTATCGTACTATATTGTTTTGTTGGTTAGTCTTGCCAATCTCCTTTTCCCCAAGTTTATAAGCTTTATCACATCATATACACAGGAAAATGCATGATATAACTTAGGGTTCAGTATGGAAGACCTTGAAATATCATCCCTGAAGAAAAAAACAGACTTTGGTAGAACAAATTGTTTTAGCTATTTACAAGTAAATTATGTTCCACGGAGGTTTGCTTGATTCCTCGGCCTCTATGAAAAAGTGGCCTTGCATTTGCCCACTGATTTTAGCCATCCCAACCTGTAACTGTATCTGCTGTTGGGTTCTCCTTTGAACTGACCATAATACCTTACCAGTGCCTTCAGTCATGAATCAAATAAAAAATCTTAAACACATGTTGATTTTGTATGAGTGAATGATTTAAATTTTTTTTTTTTTAGACAAGGTCTCACCAAGTGGCCCTAGCTTGTCTGAAACTTGCTAAGTAGGTATGCCTGGCCTCAGTCTTATAGTGTCCCTTCTCCCTCAGTCTCTGCATTCTGGAATTATAGGAGTGTGCCATCATACCCACCTTCATTTAAACCTTCTGTTTGAAAATTACACATAACCTTGAAATATTTTTATTTATACTTTTATGATCAATTTTACCATATTAATATTTTTCTTATGCCAGTGTTTCAAGGACATTAAATTCTAACTGGATTTTCAACTCAGTTGTAAAATCTAAGAAAAGATATGCTTTAGCCCACCAGTGCTTCAAAGCATCCTACACATTTTCTATTAGTATTTCTGATAATTCTGTTGTGCTCAGAAAGAGCCCGCTGTGTTGGGACAGACATGTTTGATCAGACAAGACGTTACTTGTGTTAATTCCCTGCAGAAGCATTCATAAAAAGAAGTAAGATGGCGAGGACACTGGAGAGACAGGCATTAGGGTGTATGGACTGGAATCGTCAGATAACATTTGAAGGAAAGAAACTCACCTCTTTTGCTCTGCTTCCAAGATTTTCCCATGGCTTCCTGGAGCCTGGTTTGGAATGCTGATGAAGAGGCTCTGTTGGGACCAGGTGTAAATTCATGGGGGAACTTTTGGATTCTCTTTTATGCACAATTAAGGATCTTTTCAGGTTGGAGGGACCTGGCTGTGCCTAGTATTCCTATGGTAGCTGCTAAGTCACCTCAACTTCTCTGGCTTCAAACCCAGTCTTTGTGAGGGCTCTTTCCCCTGCCAACTTTAAAGGCTTATGTTCATGGGCAAAGTGCTAAGTCATTTCCAGAATATAAGATATTTTTAAAAGCTACCTTGGATGTATGTGCGAAGGGTTTCTGTGGGTCTATTTTATGCAATAACCATGTATGTTCTTTACATGTCTGCAGCAATCTCCTTTGAAGATGTTTCTTATTATTGTTTTCTATTGAAATGGCCTTCCACATAATAGGTGGATGCCTTTAGTCCTTTGGTGGGGGAAGGGGATAGGGAGTGAAAGGAGTTCTATCATTACCTCTCCCTCTGCTTAAGGTATTCCACCAAGGATAAACATTAACACAAAAGCTCAAAACCATTCAAAGTCCAGACAGTAAGCATCACTGGAATGCTCAGCCACAGATGGGACAGCTGCACTACACCCCCATCTCCAAGACTCAGCAACCATCACTGAGAAAGAGGCAGAAAGAACTTAAGAGTCAAAGGTTTTTCTAGCACGACAGGACTGTTTGCCCTGATAGTTCATAGCAGCTGTGGGTGTCTGCATAAGGCCCACGGGAGAAAAGGCTGCTCAACATCCTAGCCTGGAAGAGGAAAAGAAGCCACGCACCCTCACCCCTAACCAAGCTGCTATGGACCGACCGTTGTTGGCTTCCAGAGTCCGTAGAGTCAGTTTTCTTTAAGAGTGCGGCTCCTGGTAGTCATCCACCTTCCACGGGATGGCCTCAAACCCAGTAGAATATGGACAGCACAAATTGGAGTTGATGAGTTGTTGTTGCTGTTGTTGTTGTTGTTGTTGTTGTTGCAGCATTTGGGATGGTGTGGAGGTGAGGACCAGTCTGTAAGAAGTTAACAGAGGGAGTTGCAGATGAATATGATCAGTACAGTATGTAAAATTCTCAAAGAATCAATAAAACATTTTTGAAGTAGGCAAGTGATATTCATGTCCCTACAATTTGGCAGCCTACTATGGAGCAAAGAGAAACCACTTCATATTTTTCAATCCTTTTGTGTGTAGCTCTATGCATTTGCTAGCCTTTTTCTATCCAGTGCAGGTTTTTCTGAGCCCTTCCACCCCTTTATCCTTTGCAATTATCTTCTTTTATTAGGGGCAGTTCCTCATAGGTATATAGTTAACAAATGCCAGAAAAAAAGGGGAATGATAACTTGTGTAATGCACCAATGAGAATTCTCCAGTATAAGCACGCACAATGTAGACATATTTGAGTGCGCCCTCTGCATGTTTCTCATCATCAGTGCCCTTCACTTGGCTTTTATGTCCTACTTTTCTGTACTTCTGTATTTTTTGCTGCTCTGTGCTTTCAGTGGCTTCTCAAGCATTTCTTCATATCCACATAGTAAAGTACCAGACTTTAGGACATGAGTTATCTCTTATCATGTTTCAATTATAACATTTATTTTCAGCCTTAGTTCCTTTCTACAGAAAATTTAACTCTCTACTTACTCACTGGCTTAAAAAAAATTCTAAGCCTTCTTTAACCAAGGGTACTATACTTACTTTTTTTTTATTTGAAAGTTATATAGATATCTAAAGGTTAAAAAAAAAAACACTCAATGCCATCCAAAGTTTGTTGAGCCAATTTAAAAAAAAAACTTTTTTGATGAGACATAAACCCAGAAATTATGAAAACATACATCAAAATATCAACATTCTCCCTGATACATTTTAGTGACTGCCATTTGGTTCTCAGGTAAATGAATTGCTAAGATCTTTTTCCTCAAAATCAGGCATCTTATCACTGCCATTCCGTTCATGGCACAAAAAAAGATTACCTTAAGGCACATGCCAGGACAGAATGTGTTACTGGTCTAAGCACATGCAAGCTAGATGGCAGGAAAATGCCCAGAAGCATTAGTTAGGGTGTCTCTCATCATCAAAGTAGAGATGAATGTCTCTCCAGTAATCCAGGAAGGGGGCTTCCCCCTCCTTCCCACTGTCCATGGGGGATGGCCAACCAGCCTTTGTTTGAACACCTCTGGGTTGCATATTTTGTTGTTTTAAACAGCAGCCTGTTCTTATTCAGAAATTGGAATTTTACAGTAGCTCTGATCATGGTGGCTACAGAATTTGATTTCCATTGTAGCTCTTCCTGGAAGCTACAGACATGATGAACAGCACTGAAGGGTTTCAGGTGTCACATCCACTCTACTGTACTCAAACCTGCATCTCCACCTGGATGATCCGAGTGTCCTTTCTACCTAAGGTTTAGATACCATGTGCAACAGACAACCTTCCTTAGGTCTCATTTGCATTGGATACTGCATCCTGAGGCTCCCAGGATAGACTTTATGGCTAGAACTGTCCAAAAACTGTAAATATTACTACCTTCTTGCTCATATTTAACTGAATCAAACTCATGGTCTCTTTAGAGTTTCTAGGTTAGAAACCCTTTCCTAAAGAAAGCTATGGATGACTGTCTTGCTCATAAATTCTTCTTGATAATTTCCCAACCATGGCTTATCTCCCAATGTTTACTTCTGGGTGGACTGATGATCAGTAATCCCATATGCTTCTTCCCAAGTTCCTTGTCTACCTTTTCTTCAATGTTATTATCAAATATTGACTGTAGGAAACAATAGGTCTTGTTACATTTCATACATGCAAATAATAAACATTGGCCACCTTCAGCCCTCTGTTCTCCTACCCAGCTCCCCTTTCCCTCAGTTCCCTTCCTCTCCCTAGTGTTGCTCACATGTCTGTGCTTTCAGAGATGACCACTTGGAAAGACTGATTCTCCTTCGCTCAGCAGACTCTAATTACCTACAGTCCTTCATCTAAATATGGGCCCTTAGGAGATTTTCCCCACCTGCTAGCCCAGGGTCGGCTTCCGCCCTCAGGTTGTGCAGACACCATAGCTCACTGAGCCTAAGGGGGGCAAGGAACGTGGCTTACCTAGGCTGATGGGATACACAGGACCTTGGTCGGTGTTGGGTGTGAGGAGAAACAGCCTTCTCCAAGATAGTTCTCAGTCAAACAGTTCTCTTAACTGGGGGTAAATAAGGGTTATAAAAGCCTTGGGGAAGTGGGTGGAGGCTTTGGGAGTGAGTGTACATCATTGGCTGGGGCTGAGGTGCTGATAATTTACATAAAGAGGAATTCCAGGTGGTAGCTGCACATGTCCTTTTAAGAAAAATAGGTAGTTTTAACCTGAAACCTGGTCTCCAGGCTACACGACTACCTCCAGGGTGGCAGAGGTGGGGACTGCAAGGCTACGTGCAAGGGAGTAATACAGGCCCAGAACAGAGAGAGTATAGTCCCTACTCCCGCTGATCTCAAGATGAAATTTCCAGGTTTTAGACACATTTCAAGCTCACTCTTGCTTCTAGCCAGCACCCGTCCTGCCCCACCCCCCACCACTCTACCCCCCCCCCCACCCTACCCCCACCCAGTCGCAGAGCTCACCTGCCCACTTCCGTCTGTATTAGCTCTTCGACCTAAAAAGACCAACACAAGTCCTCCCTCATTTGTGGTTCTAAGTTCCAAATCTTTAGTGTCTGGAGTAACCACAGACACTAACCAGGAAAGTCGGAAGAGATGCGGTGGAGGGAGAGGAAGCTCTGGAGAGGGTGATAGCGGGTTGCAGTGCTTTGGCTGTCTGAAGATTTCTCTGAAACTTTTTACTCTCCACCCCATCCGTGTGCTTCATGAAGCGTCTCTGCTTGCAGAGGGCCTGCCTTTCCCTCCCTCTACAAACAAGCTTTTCCGGCTCTGCTTCAGCCGGATATGACGTATATCCTGTAGTTATTGGTTTCCTCGGTATTATTCATTCCCCTGTCCTCAGTCTGGCTCCCCCAGTGCTTCTTCCAGTCCACTCCAGCCTCCCACTCAGCCTTATTTGTATTCATTCCACTTATTTGTTAAATGACATTAGTTAACACACTGCCTTAAAATTTCTAGCACTTCTCATATGCCAGGTAGAGAACTGTACCCAATGGTTGCAGAATACATGTTCTCCCGAAGATTGAGAGAATTGTACAACCCAATATAGAATATGTGAGACCATAGATAAATGAAGGTAAACTTCAGAAATATATATATATATTCTCTGATTGTACTGGGATTAAATTGCAAATTATTAAAAACATATCTGTGGAGCTGGTGAGATGGCTCAGCAGTTAAGAACACTTGCTGTTCAATCAAAGGACCCGAGCTCAGTTCCCAGCACCCACACAGTGCCTTACAAGTTTCTGTAACTCCAGTTGCAGAGGATACAATGTTCTCTTCTGGTCTCTGTAGGCACCAAGCATACATAAGGTATACGTACATCCATACATGCAGGCATAACATTCACACGTGTAGAATAAAATAAATAATTTTAGGTACATAAAAATAAAACAAGTAAATATGTTTAAAGATTAGATTTTTATGACATCAAATAATTTGCAATAATTAGGAACTTAACACATACACATATAGCTATAAAGATGAAGAAGAAACCACAAGATAAACTGGAAACTATTTGAAATTTAATAGTAATAAAAACAATTTCATCAAAAACTCATTTCGTGCAGCTGTGGCAGAACTGAGAGGGAAATTATCTTAGCCATATTAGAAAAAAAAGAAGAAAGACATTTTAAAAAGTTAAATTCCCTGTCACAGACCTAGGGGAGGAGAATAGGGTGAAAGAAGGAGGGAGGGAGGAACTGGAGGATAAAAGTGAGAGGACAACAATTGAGGTGTAATCTAAATAAATTAATAAGAAATAAATATAAAAAATCAAATTCCCATCAAAGAAATTAGGGAAAAAAGGATTAAACTAATGCCAGAGCAGAAGGAAGAAATCGTACATTTAAGAGCCGAAGCTAATGAAGCAGAAAATATATACTCCGTGATAAAATTTACAAAGGTAACTAGTCCTTTGAAAATATAGCAAAATTGAAAAATGCCTAGCTAGTCTGAACAAGATAAAAGGTGATATCAAGAAAGTGGTTTATCACTAAATTTTATATACATTAGAAGATAATTTAATATGGTTATATGATGAAGTAAATGTGCTATTATTACATGATGTTATAAAATATGCTTATTCCAATACCCTCAGTAGCATATGAGAAATGTGAAAACATGCTTATGTCAATACATTTGGTAGCATAGGGGAAATGTACAAAATTCTTAAGTTAAAACTGAATAAAAAATATGTAACCACATATTCCTTAGTGAATTAAACTTATTCTTATAACCGCTCACAAAAAAAAAAAAAAAAAAGTCTAAGGCCAGAAAGTTTTTTTGTAAATCAAAGCAGTTGTTAATACTAAACATTCTCAAATCACTCTAAGAAGTAGAAGGAAAGAGAGTCTCTTCAGTTCTTAGCATAACCATTACCAAAACAAGAAAATGGTACAGGCTATATTAATATATGTAATCATGTAATCAATGTAGATCTAAAAATTCTTGACAAAATGTGAACTCAATCTTGCCTATAGAAAATATCATACATCTGTACATAGAGGACATAGTCTACTGGGAAGAGGGATTTGAAGAAAGAGTCTCAGATTTCTGAGGTTAGTGAAGTAAGGTCACGGGATCAATACTGAAGCTCTACACCTGTAGAAAGAGTAAATACACGGTTTTCCCTCTGTTTTTCCCCTCCTTCATTTCGTTTGGTTGCTGAAGACCTCACAGTGCTTCTCAATATACTTGAATTGCAATAAATGTAGATTTAAATGGATAAAATTCAACACTTATTCATGACAAAATTTCTCAGAGAATAAATAAAATCTTTATGAAAAAGAATATAACAGACCTATAGCTAGCAGGCTATCTGAATGTGACCTGCTGTGGTCATATGGTGGGAAGGAGGTTCCCTTCTGTCAGAGGCCTAAGGGAGGGGAATAGGGCAAAAGAGGGAGAGAGTGTGGGAAAGGGAAGGTACAATTGAGAGGATATCAATTGGGAAGTAATCTGAATAAATTATAATAATAAACAAATAAAAATAAAATTTACCCTGCCTACAAGATGTGCAGGGATAAAGATAGTGCAGAGATTGAGGGAATGTCCAACCTGAGACCCACCCCATGGGTGAGAACCAACCCTTCACACATTAACAATACTCTGCTATGCTTCCAGATAGGAGCCTAGCATACCTACCCTCTCAGAGGCTCCACCCAGCAGCAGATGAAACATGCTGAAACTCACAGCCAAACACTGGGTGAAGCATAGAGAGTCTTGTGGAAAAGTGGGGGTGCAGAATAGAAGGACCTGGAGGGGGGGCCAAGAGCTCCACAAGAAGACCAAAGGAACCAACTAACCAGAGCCCAGAGAGGCTTGTGAAGTCTGAAGCATCAACCAAGGACCATGAATAGACTGGACCTAGGCCCCCTACACAGATGTAGCAGATGGGCAGCTCAGGCTTTATGTGGGTCCCCTAGTAAGGGAAGCGGGGAGGGCATGGGGGGGTCTGACATGCTTACTTTTTTATCACTCTCCCCTGGTGGGGATGCCTCTCCAGGACACGGAGGAAGAGGACACAGTCCTTATGCAACTCTATGAGCTAGAGGCGGGGAGTGCTCTCCTTTTCTGAGAAATAAGGGAGGGGATATGGGGAAGAGGGAGGGAGGGTAGAACCCGGGGGAGAGGAGGGAGGGCTAGAATTGGGATGTAAAATAATAAATAAATAAATTTTTAAAGTCAAAAGGCAAAACAAAATAAATTGGTTACTTTTCTTCTCTAACTCAGAGGGGAAAAAAAAGTACAGTTGCTCTTCCTTTTTACCAAACATATACTAGAGATCATGAATGTGAAATAAAATAAGTAAAAGAATTAAAAGCACAAGGATAATAAAGGAATAAGTAAAACTGCTATTTCACCAATGATACCTTATTTAGAAATACTTAAGAGGTATCAAAACATAAATAACTGAAAGAAAAATCTTATAAGAACTAATAATTTAATTTAGTAAACATAACAAAATATAAGATTAATATATGAAAAATTAACAGAATATACAGGACTATTTGGACAACTACAAAATATTGCCAAGAAAAATTGAAAGTCTGCATAAATGGTGATATATACCGCATTTGTACATTAAATTTCTCAACATTAAAATAATGCCTATTTTCTTCAATATGATATATATCTTCAAGATTATATGTATTATTATATGTTACATAAGATATATATATGTATGGACAGTATCAAATCCATCAGGTGTTTTTAGGAGAAATAAACACAATGATTTTTTAAATGTATGTAGAAATTCAAAGAAACTGGAGTAATGAAAACACCTTAGAAATGGTTTTGAGGATTTGCCCTCTTGCTTTCAAGACTTCCTAAGACAAACTTCTTATTTTGGGCTTGTAGACCAATAGAACAGAATAGAAGTTCTTCAAGTACACTCATATGTGTGGCCAAGTGACTTTCAAAACTGCTACCAGAGAGAGAGCTGGAAAGATGGCTCAGTTAGTAAACTGGGTGCTTATTAGGCTTAAGGGCCTAAGTTTAACTCTCAGAACCCACACATACACCAGTCAAGGTGGCACATACGTGCAGTCCCAGCTCCATGGTAAAGAGACAGGAGGATCCTTGATCCTAGGGACCTGCAAGTCTAGACAAATCAATGAACAGGATTCAGTGACACATCCTGTCTGTATTAGTTACTGTTCTATTGCTGTGATAAAACACTATGGCCAAGGTAACGTATAGAAGGAAGGTTTTATTTGGGCTTAAGCTTCCAAAGGGCCCCTCACCATTACTGCAGGGAAGCAGACTGGTGTGGAGGCTGGAACAGAAGGCGAGGCACTCACACCTTTAAAAAAAATAAAATAAACATCTTTTTGGTTCTTTGTTAACCTCACACTATGTACTCCAGCTCACTCATCTCTCCCTCCCCTCATACCCACTTTCTATCCTTGCAACCTACCCCCCAATAGAGAAATACAAATTGTTATAGTTGAAGCTACAGTGTGTCACAATGTATCGCACTGTATACACTTCTGTCCACACTTCGTTGTTTCCAAACGTTCATTGCAATAACTTCTTGGTCTGGTATGAGGCCTCTGGCTTCTGCTACTCTATCGAACCCTCAATGGGACTCCTCTCAGCTATCCTGTTGTTGCCACATGTCATGGAGATCCTATAGTTTGAGATCTGTAGGACGGGCCCCTTCATGCCCTCCACCTATTTCATCAGTAGGGTAGATGTTGGAGTAGGCCAATTAAAATCTCTGGATTGGGACTGAGAGGTGCCTGAGCTGGTCAGCCCATTGGCTTTTCTGTTTTCCCCCTGCAATGAGGGCCAGCTGTACTCTGCTACCCAGGTGAAGTACAGGGCCTGCTCTCCCAAGGATTGCAGCTAGAGAGGGACATGGCCAGTTCTCCTACTCTCATAACCCAAGGGCCAGCCTTCCTGCCTGCCACATACATGAGCAGGGGAGGAAGGTATCTCTCCTTCATTCATGCCACTGCACAGCAGACAAGAGGCAAGGACAGCTCTCCTCCGCTCATGCCCTTTGTGCCAGCTCCCTTGCAACCACCACATGCAGGTCCAGCTCTACTGTGCTGCTCAGGCAAGGTGCAGAATCTGCTCTCCTGATTGCTTAGGGTCCTGGGAATGGCAAGAGGCTTTGAAACTCCGGAGACAATAGTCTAACAAGGCCATGTCCCTAACCCTGCACCAACTGTACCACCAACTATGGATGAAACATCCAAACCTCTGAGCCTAAGGGGAACATACGCATCCAAGTCACCACACTATCTCAAAACATAAAAGTAGAAAGTAAGAAGATGCCAAAGTCAACCTCTGGCCTCCATATGTATTCACATATGCACACATGCACTAACACATGGAGACACAAACACAGATGATATCAAAGTAAGACTGATTTTTATCAATAAGTGATACTATAAAAAATATAAGTAAACTTCAACCCCTGCCATGATGCCTAAATGGAAAGTCTAAATCTATAAAATTCCTAGAAGAATAATGAGAGAAAAAAAATCTTTATGTCCTTGGAGAGAGATGCAGATTCACTAGCCAGCCCTCCAAAGCATGACTTGAGGTGAAATTGACAAATTTATCAAAGGCCTTCTGTTCTTCTAAGCATTCATCAAGGCAGTGAAAAGGCCAAGTCACACACAGGAAGAAAGTATTTTTTAAAGAGTACTTACAATGCGATTCGTGAGACCTTAAAGCAGAAGGGAATACCATTTGAAGAGAGGAAGTGGACCAGGAGAGGGGACACGGGTAGGAGAGGGCATGGGGAAGAGGGGGAGGGGAGGGGAAAGAACAAAAGTGTGATAACAGATATACAGGAAAAAGTGCCCTAGTGAAACCCTTCCATTTGTGTGCTAAGTTTAAATTTTTACTTTACATGTTTCCTGTCCAGAAAAAAAAAAGTGCTTATAGACAGAACACATAGATGACATTTAAAAATTGAGAAGGCGCATGACCCAATGGCTCTGCACAAAAGATGCCTGCAGAAGTGTGACACTTAAATTGACCGTAAACAACATTCTGAGGGAAATGGAAACATTGCTACACTGAGATGTCACTTTACACCTGGTATAATGAAAAGTTCAGATACCAAGCTAGGGCCAAGGGTTGCCATAGATGTCCTCTAAGTGAACCTTTTGTGCAATTTGTGAGCACACCATAGTACCACATGGCTGGGCAGCTTAGGCTTTTTCTTTCTTTCTTTCTTTTTTTTTGGGGGGGGGGGGTTGGTTTTTTGCTTTGGTTTGATTTGGTTTTGGTTTTGGTTTTTTGAGACAGGGTTTCTCTGTGTAGCCTTGACTCTCCTGGTCTCGCTTTGTAGACCAGGCTGGCCTCAAACTCATAGCAATCTGCCTGTCTCTGCCTCCCAAGTGCTGGGATTAAAGGCGTGTGCCACCACCAGCTGGCTAGCTTTGGCTTTTAGAAAAGTAACCCCATACTTAAAATGATGCGTCAATTCCATTCTTAGATATTTATTCAAAAGAAATAAAAATAATTCCTGATAAATGTTTGAGTTCATTAATATTTGAAAGAGCTTTATTTAGAATAGCCTGGAAGTCCCACCAACACTTATGTCTATCGAGAGGAAACAAGATAAGATGTGGTGTACCCATTGTAGTGCAATTACTCAGAGAGAATAGCAACTGCAAATCAATGTGATGGTTTAAGCACACATTGCATTGAATGTGACGAGATTAACACAAAGGAAGCACATGGCATAGGATTTCTAATTGTATCAAATGCTAGGACAAAAAGATTCACCTATGGGTATAGTAGTCAGGTCAGCAGCTCCTAGAGTAGGAGGTGGATGGGAATAGACTTCAAGAAAGAGCAGTGATGCTTTTCAGAGTGGTGAAAATGTTTTCTGTCATCGTCAGAAGCTTCTGTCCACTGCTTTAAATGCATGGGACTTACTGTTTGTAAAAGTTATGTGTCCATGAAGTTGGGTTTTTAATATTTATTTTGTATTACTCTATGTGCATGATGAGACTTGCTCAACATGTATGATGTGTACCGTGTGCACGCCTAGTGCCTTTGTTGGCCAGAACAGGGCAGCAGATGCCCTGGAACTGGGGTCACTGATGATTGTGAGGCCCCATGTGGGTGCTGGAAACAAACCTGTCGTCTGCAACAGCAGCCAGTGCTCTTTTTGAGCCATCACTCCTGTTTCCTGTGAAGCTGATGTTTAAGAAGTGACATGCTTCACTAAAACCTCAACTGGCTGATTTAGGGGGAAATGACAATATTATCTTATATGCTTCCATCCAGGCTATGGTGTCACTTATAATCAAATTGGGTGGATATGGATTTTAGATTCATCTTTGTGTAATAAAGTTATTTACAGAAAGATTGAATTTGCAAATCCACTTTATGCATTTTCCCCTCTGAAAAGAATCATCTGAAGATACAAAAAACATTCTTATAAAAAAAAAAACCACCCTAATCTTGACACTTGTGGGAAGATAACTGCAGCCAAAGAACGGCTCTGCCTGTCTGTAATTCTGTCCATCTGGACATGCATCAGTGCATCCAAGACTGTGAGATAACAACGGATGAGTTGAATTGAAAAACATATTTTTCTGAAGCACACAATTGTCACTTTTATGTTTTATCTATTATTATTTTTAAATTAAAAATTACTCTCGTGTCATTTTAGAGAGCAGTTTTTGTTTAAAAAACAAAACCCAAGATTTAAAAGTGTAATAAATTTGGCTTTAAGAAAAACACACATCATTTTTATTTCTCCCATTTTCATCCTGGAGCACCACCACTAGCACACAGAAACTGCTGCTCCAAGGGGACACATTGCTTTTCCAAATGCAAGATACATTTATTAGTAGTAACACTACTTGGAAGGTTCCGGTGAAAGACGTCACCCCTTGAGCTGTTTGTTTCTTAAGAACAGAAGGAATGGATGGAGTATGGAATTGTCCTGCTTTAACATTCCTCAGGCATCTCTCATAGCAGTTGTTTCTCGGTGACAGTGTGTGCAGGCTTCTCTGCTGAGCACTGAGAGAAACTTGGGTGCCAGTGCTTTCCACTACTTAGCTCAGTACCTGTAACCCACTGTTCAGTGCAGCGGGGTAAGTAGCTCTTAAAAGCCTTGCCTGTTGTTCCTGGTAAGGAGGAAGGGCTGGTGTTCAATTAGCCACTCAAGGTATGTGGAGGAGCTAGCTGAGCAATCAACTACCATCACACACACACACACACACACACACACACACACACACACACACACACACACACACTAGCTTATTGTGAGGATTGGATGGCTAAAACATGGAAAATGCTGAGCATGGTGTGCCAGGCACATTGTAGGGATGGCAGTAAACATTACAGGGTTTTATAGTTATTCTTTGTTTAATTTTTGAGGCAATGTCTCTCTATGTATCCCTGGCTATCCTAGAACCCGCTATATAGACCACGCTGGCCTCATATTCATAGAGATCTGCTTGCCTCTGCCTCCTGAATGCAAGAATTAAAGGCATGCACCATCGTGGCTGATTCTCATGATTATCATTACTAGTCTGCATTTACTGAACTGTTAGCCATTCAGTGGGCACCCCTGTGCACCAATAGTAGCACTGATGAATATAGGTTCAATTTGTCCCATTAGTAAGAAAGAAAGCAAGGTATCACTAGTTCTGTAGTATCAGTCTCCCATACTCTCTCTGTTTGCACAGGAGTAGTCAGACTCAGGGAGCTGATTGGCAGCAGGACATACAGCATTTCAATTACTAGAATATGTCCAGAGCTAGGTCACATTGCCCAGGGAGATAGGGATAACCCTTCTTATGAAAAGAATTCAACTGTATTCTGTATTTAACTTTTCTCTTGCTGTGATAGAACACCTGACCAAAACCAACACAGGGAAGAAGGGATTCCATTAGACTTATGGCTTCAGAGAGGTAGAGTCCATTCTAGCTTGGAAGATGTGGTGGCAGGAGTAGGAAGCTGGCTGACCACATTTCATTCCCACACAAGAGGTAGAGAGCAAGAACCGTAACTGGGGGCAGGTTGTAAGCCCTCAATACTCTCCTTGGTGATGGACTTCCTCCAGAAAGGCTCCACTTCCTAAAGGTTTCAGAACCTCCACATCAGCTGGGGACCAAGTGTTCAAATGCAGAAGTCGATGGGGACATGTCCTATTCAAACCACCACAGTGACCATCCATTTTTAAAGAGCACTGTGAGGATTTGATGAAGACGGACTTTATTCACTTAGTCTTCTCACAGCACAGCCTGGTTTTCCCACCACTAGGCCAACTCTATGGTCTCCTCTCAGAAGGTCACAGGATATTAATAACACCAAGACTCTGTCCTTTTTTTTTTTTTTAATGCTGAATATTGTGTTTTCTTCCCTCTCTGAGAAATTAAGTACATTTTGCATTAAGTGCCTTCACAGTCTCCACTTGGTTTTTGGCTCATTTCCATTTGATTCTATTTTTTTTTTATACTAGCCATTGTGTTGATTACACTATGGGTTTGGGTTTTATGTGCTTTGGAGAAAGTTCTAGTGTCAGATTGAATCATCGGAAAACTCCAGTGTTGCTCTAATTTCTCTTTGAAAATTGAAATGCCACGTGCTCACCCACACAGAGCCCCAGACTGCATGGCCAGAACTTCTGTAACTAGATCTTACTTGGGTCAGAGATTTGGCATTTAGAGACAGGCAGATAATTGGACCAATGACACTTTTCCTCTGGGTGCCATCATTTGTGGCAATATTCCTTACATGGGTAATTGATGGGAGACACTGAAGCCCACATATGGGTGCTAATTATATTTAACATCCTATGGAATTGCCATAATTATATGCAACTGTCTTCAAAAGGTCCTAGCTAGCAGCATTCTAAGGACATTGTGTTTGAATATCTATGCCTCTCATTGAGATTCTCTTCAAATACCTTATTAGCTTTAGGATAATGTTACTGTTAGAATAAGCTTGACAAGCTTTCTATTTTTGATAGTTCTGAACAACTAGGGGAAGAATTGACTGTGGAAGTTTGCAATTTCACCCACTCTACTGAGTGTTTACTTGATGTGACCTTGACCAAACCTTTCTTAATCTTGCATTTTATTTTCTTGAAAATATGGTTATGGTAATAGTCTCACAAAGTTTGTATATCCTCTTCCTATAGATGATCTGTATTTGTATGAACTCTCTATAAGGTGTTTTGTGAAGCAAATCACCTTTCAAGTAGTAAAGGATGATATAAATACATTATTTGTGTGTACATGCATGCGTTTCTGTATATTTGTGCTATGGTGTGACTATGAAACATCTTCCCAAAAGGCTCACATGGTGGATTCCTGATCCACAGATGCTTGAGCTCCTGAAAGGCGATTATATTGTGAGTGCATTAACTTTTTTAATGTATTGATATATCAAAAAATTCAAGCTGAATGGGCTACTAAAAGAGGGCACCTATGTAGTACTCCCTGAAGAGCTATCCACAGTTAATGATTGTTAAGGTAAGAGAAGTCATATTCCTCAGTGGTGTAGCTATGGATACATTTCTCAATACATAATGCCTCGCCTACCAATATCATGCAAGACAGCCTAACTAAATGCAGTGAGTCTCAGAAAACAGACATGAAAGTAGGAGGAGCATACTTGTTGGAAAGAAAATTATTAGCAAGACTGAGAGATACAGGAGAGCATAACAGGGGAATAAAGAATAAATGTGTAATATGTATTAAGATACCTTAGGAAAAATATGGGGCCTAGTTGGAGGAAGCAAGCAAATGACAGTATGTCTTTAATGTGTGTGCCTTGTTTCTGGCCCTTCTCTGCCTTTTTTCTCTGCCTACTGTCCACTGTGAGGACACACTCCTCACCATATTCAACCACATACATCACAACATAGTAATGTGCCTCACCATGTATGGTCTTGGGAGCAAAGATTCCAAGTAACGATGGTCTTTGATCTGTGAAGCCATGAGGTAAAATAAAATTTCCCTTCTTTGAGTTATTTCCTCAAGCATTTTGTCACAACAATTAAAAGTGAGTATCAGTCCATGTATAATTTGTGTGTGTGTGTATATGTGTATAAAAAACATGTATTAGTCTCCAATTAACATTCTTAAACTTCTTAATCAGCTCCAGTTTCTATAGTCCACTGAATTTCTGCCTTAATCAATCCACTTTAATAATGATTATTTCTATACATGACTCTATACACCAAATAAATTTACAATAGTAAATTCCCAAGACATTCATCTAGTAACTCAATGTGTAAAGAATTCAGACAATACTCCCTTAAAGCATCATCATGTTGAAAACCGTATACTGCAAATTTACTGAGTGCTTACCTGCCAAATACCTGAGTTAACATACTGTGTATATTGTTGAATCATACGTTTACGACAGCACCGTAAGGTAGATGCTATCACTATTCCAATTTTATACTTGAGGAAATGGAAAACAGGAGAACTTGGGTAGTTCTTTTTGTATGTCTGTTTGTTTTTATGTCGTGTGTGTCTTTGGTAGCACAGTCACTATTTTAGACTCTGGTGTCCAAATCTTCATTCCATACATTGATCTGGTCTTCGTGGTGGATGACAGCACCGTCATCGTTCAAGCAGGCAATGTAAAATAGAGGGGACAACTGAAGAACTGGGAAGGAAAGTACATATTTGAAGATGTTGATTGGGAGGTCTCTTTGGGGATAACTAAATTTGTACTGGATAATATTTTGGATGAACATGACTTTCAAATATAAAATTCTGTGCACGTAATATCTCTCAGAGGATGTATGAAGAGAACATAAGAATACTTGACCTGTAGGCTAACCACTCCCTATTGCCTCTGATGCTTCCTTTTCTCACTCTTTGACCTGAAGGCATTTGGTTTTCTGAGTCCTGAGGTGAGAAGTAGAAGCAGTGAAGGCCGATCAGAGGAGCAGATGGGCAGGGACATGGCAGAAGATTTTGAGGGCGAACAGAATTTTCTCTTGGGTGTCTTTCACTACTCAGTAATGATAGGACCCAGTTAGTAATGAGTGGAGAAGGGAGCTCTATGAATAGCTGAAAAAAAAAAAACATCAATATGCTGATACTGTGGTGGCACCAGAGGCCACCACTGTTAAAGCTGAAAAGAAAGTCTTTATTGCTGGCTGGCAGCTGCATGGGGGACTTGCCCAAATCATGCAGCCCTGAGCCTTAGAGCTCTTTGTCTCTTATTTACAAAAACCATATCCTGGTTGACATACTTCAGCTATACAAAGAGGAACTACAGAAGTCAAATAGCAAGGTTAGTGCATTTAGGAATTGTTTTTTTAACTCAGGGACTTAACTGGAACTATGGACAATGTTTCTGTTCCCATTTTGATTGGCGTTGGGACCTACATGCTGAGTTTTAAGATCAGAATAGAGTGTCTAACATGGCATCAGCCATGCTCAGGTCTAGAACCTGTTACATTGCCCACTGGTTGTATGAATCAAATTGTTAGCTCCAGGGCAAGTGGATATATTGTCCCCTCAGAACTAACAATTTAACAGAACTCATTCTCTGTTTTATATAGTTATATAGGCAGATGAGATAGCAGGGTCCTAAAGTGAGGTTGAGGAGCAAAAGGGTAGCCATAGTAGAGTATTTAACCAGGGGGAAATCAAGAATAAAGATTGGTACCAATTGTCAGATTATTGATATCTCTTTTCTCTTTTCCTTAAGATTGTTTCTGATCATGGATAAACTTTCTCTAATTAGCCCTCAATGGTTGGCATAGAAGCAACATATTTCTCAAACCCCTCCCAAAAAATCTTTGTCTTATGAAGAGATGGTCCAGGCCTCTGGATTCTCAAGAGCTACATCAAGTAAGGGATCTACCTGGGCTTCCAGATGGGAAGCAAATTTTTCCAGATGGTGTTGGTCTATGTTTACTTAAGCACTGAGCTCCTTGAAGTTTTTATCCCCTACAATTAGGGCTGAAGATCTAACTGCAGTAAAGTCTGCAAATGTCTGCCCCCTCAAACAGGCAAATGAGAATGGAAATGGCTCCCTTCTGCATATGGGGAAGCCCTGAATCTAGATTTAGGTGATCCCTGCCCTCTTCTCCATCATAGATAAATATCTGTGGTGTGGCACACATGAGGATGCCAAGGAGTATGGTCTCCTCCAGTGTAAATAATTCAGAAGATCTACATTTGGTTCAGGTGCTAGTGCAAGCAAGCCTCAGAGTCTCTGGGGCCTGGACCAGAGACTACTTGGTCCAGGCACTTGACTGCCATTCCTGGAGTTAATCTACTGTGTAAGGCTACAGGCATCTGTGTAGAGGGAACTTTTTAGGAGGTATCTTAGTGACATAAGTGGACATCTTTCCTTGGAGGTTCTCCAGTCTGACCAGCCTTGGTTGGGGCCATTTACAGTTTTCAAGATTGGAAGTGGGGCTTATTGTTTGAGTAATTCCAATCCAAACATAATAAGGGAATGTGGGGGTCTAGGCATAGCCAGCAGTCCTTACCTATGTACAGTATCTACATAACTGAGAACAATTGAGGAAGTGATATACTCTTTCTAGCATACTGAACTCTGAGGGTCTGGCTTCTGCTGCTTCCTGGCCATTTACCCCGGTGGTTACCAAAGGAATTCCTGGCCAAATTAGAGTTTAGGTACTTTGCCACTTTATAGAGCTCATATTCCAATTGGGCCAGTTTAGGCTGATAGGCCCAATGACCGTAGGTGGAAAATTCTTTTGGAAAGTAAATTTGGTATCTGGGTCTAAACCAATTACATACATCCTGACTTCCAGGCTTTGCCAACAATAATCTTCTATTTCTTGTCAAGCCTTAACTTTCATAGATATGGAAATGAATTACTTAAGACCATGGGTAGGCTGTAATGATTTCCTTTCTAGACCTATGAAAGAGTCAGTGTGTCTCCAGGAGGACTTGGTTTCTTTCTAATGAGCACAATGGAGGGGCCTTACAGGGCCTAGGGTCACTTTTTGTGTGGTCAAGTAATTAGTTGACACAGCATTTGGTGAGTGGTCAATTCTGGTGCACTATCCTTAGCCCAGATTTCTGGATATTGCAGTTGCAAATTCTGCAGGTATGTCAAAGCTTGAGTGTCGTTTTTAGGTGCCAGACCTGGTTGGAGGAGTTATTCCTCCAACATGGCCAGGACACAAGAATACACATTGGGAGCTGAGTAGGATTCAATGAAAGTGAGCTGTAGCCTCCCCAAAGGATATGGTGGATGTTGTAATAAACTTCTCCCAATTAAGGGATATGGGAAGTCTTTGCATAATTAAGAAGGAATAGGTCACAGTATCTTTTCCCAAACCAACCATTTGAGAGTTCATCTAGAGAAAGGGAGCAATCTGTCCCTTTGCCCCTTGAATGGCCATCCATAGAGACAGCCATCCATCAGTGTTTTGTGCAGCTCTGTCAGGACTGAGTGGGCTGTTCCCTGCCAACAAAGAATTTAAGAGCTTTACCTCCTACTTTAATGTCACTCTAAGCTTCTGGGGACTTTAATGGAAGGGAACTCTGGCCCTGTCAATTGTCACCCATTTGAAGGTCAGGGAACCCTTCCCTCTTCTGATGTGGGCATTCATTCTTCCAGCTTTCTTTTTTCTTATGATAAACACAGTTGTCATTTTCTAGCTTTTTCCTTTGCCAGTGTCTTTGGCTACCCCTTATGGGATCTCTTTTAGTGGAATCTCCCCGGATGCTGCCACTATTACTCAGGTCAATTTCTCCTTCTGCTTTTCTACAGAGTCACAGTGATTGTAAACCTGGTGAGCAATCTCCAATAATTGGAACCTATTTCACACCCTCAAACCCTTTGAACTTCTGAAGTCTCTTTCTAATATCTAAGGCCAACTGCATAATACAAGCAGTTCTGATGTTTGATGGCTTTCTGCTATGCCTGGGTTGAGAGGGGTGAACAATCAGAAACCCTCACATAGGCTCTCCAAGCACCCTGCAGGCTATTTAGGGTGAGGGGGGAGCTCTTGTGAATCCCTTTTAAAAATTTTTAGCAACTACCTTCAATCCTCCTAAAAGGTGCTAATGAAAATTGTCCAGAACCTCCTTCCCTTTGTTGGTGTTGGGGACCCAGTCATGTCAGACAGAAGGGAAAATACAGTCTTTGGGGGAAGCGACCCTCTACCTGGTTTGAGGGCCACTTTTCTTCTCTCAATCTTGATCTTGTCCTCCTCAGCCATCAAGAAGGTAGACAGGAGCTGCTGGCAATCATCCCAGGTTGGCTGGTGGGTGTAAAAGACAATCTCAAGGAGACTAATGAGAGCCTGGGGATTTTTAGAGAGTGATAGGTTCTGCATTTTCCAATTATACAGATTACTGACTGAAAGAAAGGCAGAAACCATGAAAGGGCTACAGAGGAAACTTTTGGGTCCTAGGCCACCAGCGATGCCTCCCTTATAATGGAGAATGCAGGCTGCCTCAACCCCATTGGAATTCCTCCACTGTCGCTCAGCATGTGTACAGGAAAGAGGGGACCCAAAACAAAAGAGACTACCTCTCACCCCATCAAGTATGAACAGGGGTCACCTGGGGGCATATGAGGGGTAAAGGTCAACTTCTTCTAGTAAGGTTGAAAAAACAAGCAGATGTTTGTGTTTCTCTGGGTGACCTAGACAAACCAAGAGAATTCAGATCCCCAACAAGAAGACAGATTTTAAGCCAGGGTCTTGCACCAGAATAGAACTTCTTTGCTGCCTGTTTCATCATACTTGTGGTGACCTAGTACCTGTAAATGGGCATCTAATAGAGTTGACTGAATTAATTCAGTCTTTTTACTTGGATGGTCTTAGTACTAAGTTTAGAGCTCTCCTCATTTCAGCTAAGGACACTTTGATTAGTTCTCCTTCAGTTTCTTGACTTGTCTCCTTTTCTCAGAAACTCATCCTACACTTGGCTGTTCATAGCTTCTTGAGATTTCTCTCTACTGATGCTCTCATGTATCTTCCTGTATCATTTTGCTTGCTTGTTGTTTTTTGAGACAGGGTCCTGGATTCGCTTTGTAGACCAGGCTGGCCTCAAACTCACAGAGATCTGCCTGCCTCTGCCCCCTAAATCCTGGGATTAAAGGCATGCACCATCATGCCCAGCCTTCCCTGTGTCATTCTTAGGAAGTCGTATTTTGCATTTATAAAGAGCTCCTCCACCCATCCTTTTCAGCCTGGGCTAGGCAGAATGGCTCCCTGCAAAAAAGGGTGGCAAGAAGAAGGGTTGTTGCACCATCATCAAAGGGGTGACCCAAGAATACACCATCAACATTAACAAGTGCATCCATGGACACTCAAAGAAATTCAGAAAATTGCCATGAAGGAGATGGGGACTCCAGATGTGCACATAGATACCCAGCTCAATAAAGTTGTCTGGGCCAAAGGAATAAGGAATATTCCATTTCACATCCGATATATTTGTCCCAAAAATGTAATGAAAATGAGGATTCACCAAACAAACTCTACACATTGCCTGTTACCACATTCAAAAATCTATGGTCTATGTGGATGAGATCTAATCTACTGAATATCAAATAAAGTTACAGAACTGCCAAAAATAAAATAACATAATAAAATAAAAAAGAGCTCCTCTTTTGGATCTACACTAAGCTACAGAATGCCATCTTTAACCGTGCCTGAAGAAATGTGTTTGACAGACTCTCCAAATTTTGCAGTTCTCTGACTCCTGCGTTCCCTTTGGGCAGGTCTTCTCGGGATGTTTTGGCAGACTGTGTCAAGAACTGGGCTCAGTTCAGGAGAGATTGTCACAGTGTCACTTTGACAAGGTTTTAGAGTCAGGTGCTATTTTGTTGAGTAGAAACGAGTACCCTTCCTCTGAAAACCTTCCCTTTAGGTCAGAGGGACAGAGACATGTAACCTGCTACACCATAAGGACAATAAGCACTAATTTGCTTGTGTTTCAAAATAGAGTATAAACACAATATACCACATCCACATGTGGTAGTGCTTAATTTTAGTTTTCTGAGGTTAATGATATTAACCATGTTTTATCTCAGTGATGAAAACCTGAATTAGGGAGTTAAGAAGTGCACGTGACTAATGTATGGTTTGTCTAAACTATGCAAAGTCGCTAGTATTGACCAATTCTGACAAATGGTGACAGTTTCATTAGGCTTGACACAATAATGGGATAAGGCGTCTTATTTGAAGGACATAGGTAATATTTTCTCTGTATTATCCACATGCCAAGTACTTTGTCACACTACCTAACTCTGACATTGTAGTACATGAGTTCAGGCAGCAGCTATTTTACAGTAAAACTTTGATGTTACAAAACTAAGTGGCAGGCCAGATGCGGCAAACAGCCTACAGTTTACCAAACTTGGCTTTGACTTCATCTCTGTTTGTGAGTGATATTTGCACAAGAAATTAGAAGACACGATTTTTATGAGCTTCTACTGCTCTTTTATGCACTTTCCATATAGAAAACTTAAAATCTACATACAAAAAAAGACAATTTAAAATTCTGCCGATACCACCATTCAGAAGCAAGCACTTACACAAACATTTGACATACATCCTCTGTGCAAATATTTATTGCTGAAGAGCAGCATTATTCCTTACAAGATGGCATACGCTTCTCTTTTCCAGTTTGAAAACAACTTGTGATTGCTTTTCTATGTTGGTTATCAAGTACATGTACTTTCTTTGAATTCTTTATGGTTATTGTCTGGGCATTGTCTACTTTCCAGATGAACTGTGTCTAATCCCATTCGGTTTTCCATTCAATACCCTTAAGATTGCACCCACTCTTCCTCCGGCCACAGCCATGTCTTGGATTCTTCAGTTGTATTATGGAATGTTCTATTTCATACTTAAGTGCACACACACACACACACACACACACACACACACACACACACACACAGGCAAAGCATAGCTTCTCAAGACTGCATCTACTCTCCACATCTATAATCCTGTATCCTGTGTCAGGAGAGTGACACATCTTCCTGTAGCATTTGTTCCTCTGGGTGTTGATCAGATTTCCTCACATTTGCCACATTTGTGACCAGCCACAGTAATGACTCCAGCTGTATAGGCAAATGAGAACCTCCTTAACTCTAAAGTGAGTCCCCATCTCAGGGGACAGGGTCATTTCTTTGACTGTGCTTTACCTGTCTGCTTCCCTCTTCCCAAAGGCTCCCCCCCAAAGGAAAAGCTTGCACAGCTTTTCTTAAAGCCATTAAAATTTCAGCGTCTTTCCCCAGTAGTTGGTACACAGCCTGTAACATAAGCCACAAGGACATTAGAATTCCTTTCAGGGGAGAACAGACCCCGTGAGCAATTTTTAAAGGTCACATGTTACACAGTGTCCTTCTTCATAAATCTTTCAGTGGACGATGAGGCAGACCCAGTGTCAAGTGGAGGGGTTCCTATAGTCATTCCAGAATGATCTTAACCCCAAGCTTTCCATTTAGTAATAATTTCACAGTGATGAGCAGCTGAGCACATAGAAAAAGAGAAAGGAGGATAATAAATGTATCCCTAAAATATACACACATTAAGTCCCAGTCAAACCAACCAAGAAAATAGAGGCCGGTTAAATGATGAAATGACAGGTGACAAGTGCTCTTATATGACTTAGGGTCTTGAACAAGTTCTAAATGGTTAGCAAATGTTCTCTGAATGTCCCCAGACTCTCCAGAGTGTTGGTAACTGTAAAGAAATTGTCTGTTGAGATGTGTGTCACATTTGAAATTTACAAAGTAGCCTTTCACAGGCTACCTAACCTTAGAACACAGTTGGTAGAATGCTACTCCGAGTCTCTTTTCAGATAGTCTACAGTTCAAGCTATTAAAATAAAGAAGAGGGATAAAAAGGGGGGTGCAAAATGGAAGTAAAAAAGGAAGAAACAATAAACAATGCCAATAAAAGGAATCATACACATGGATGAAACTGTCAAGAGTTTTAAAAAGCAAGAGAAGTAAATAGAAAAAAAAAAAAAAAAGATGAATTTGACCCAGACTCCTATACCAGTAGATGGCAGCACTCAGCAATCCTGACACTTAAGGCTAATTTCCCTTTCTTTCTATTTTTTTCTTCACCCTAAGGAGGATTCTGTCATCTCTGTTTTCATTATTTTGCCTGTGTTAATTAAATACTCATTACAATAATATTTACCTATCATAGACCTGCCAACCGGGTGCTATTGATATTCAGTTTGGGGGTGAGGGGAGACGACTGTCTTAGGAGAGTCAGTGCTCAGCGGTGATGTGCTTATTTCACACATCATCACTTGAGATCATGTTATTATTTTGCAAGAGAAATTGCTACCTTTAATTATAAGAAGAGAAGACACCAAAAATTATCTGCACTTCTTTTTTGAGATAGCTAATGAAACATGAGAGACATGTGACTAAAACTATGGGACAAGCATTGTCACATGTTGGTGTCACATGTGTGCATGTGAGTGCTTGCATTTACTGGCTGATAATTGTGCCCTATTGTTTGTCTTTAGGGTGATTGGGTTTCTTTGGGAAGCTTTTGTGATTCACATTCCTCCCTTTCCCGTTTGCTGTACACATTTGAGTTGGCTGTTTTTAGAAAGTGCAGTCTGAAAGGAGTAAAAAGTAAATTGGATTTATGAGCAAGTTGGCTCTGCTCTCTGGAAGAAGTGTCGTATAAAAAAAAAATGTTTCATAAACCAATACGGGCACAGCCAGCCGTGCTATCGTCACAAGATCATAGGCCCGTTTTGAAACATTGTCATTTAAAATAATAGGTGTTTCAAGTCTACTTTAACAAGTACTAATTCAGAAGTCACCCGTGAGCTGGCCTTCTTCACAGAGAGAATACGTTGTAGATACTGGAGATATAGGGGAAGAAGGGAGAAAGGAAAGGAATAAATTGCCCGAAAGGATGGAGAACTGTGCACTTGCCGACAATCACAGGCCAGGTGTTCATGCAAAACGAGTCTCAGAGCCCTCATCTGCAGAGCAATGCAGTTGGAATAGGAAATTCTCTCAAGATGTTTAAACAGTAAGATTCTAAATCGGGCATTTAGCAGTTGAATATTAAATAAACCATTGTTAATAATAGGTTATTATGCAGGATGATACTGTGAATTGCACTACTCACACTAATTACCTAATTCTGTTTCAGCATCCACTTATATCTTACAGTGTGAGAAAATAATAACATTTCTTTCCATTGCAAATATCCAATATTTTGGCCCTTTCATTTTTAGAGGATTTTTTTTTCTCTACTCTGTCCATTTGTTTACTTACTGAATATCTCATAGCTATTTCTATTGAAGTGTAATTATTTACTGATTAACTAAATAATTTGTAATTTATTATAAATTGCTAATTTACAAATCATTCATTACCTACTAATTGTTCAATTATCTTTAAATTAGTGCTCATTAATTTACTCAATAAACATTTGCTGAGCTATTACTGGAGGGCCGGCTCCGGTAGAATGGAGACACAAAGAAGTCTAAGAAAGACACAGGGCTCGTTGTGCGAGTGTGGAGCTCTGTCCTGAAGCTGGATGTTTGCTAGTAGAGCTCTCTTGCTCACAGTTCTCTCCAACAGCCCTATTCACCATAGCTTTTTTTTTTTTTAATCCATAGCACTGGGCTGGAGAGATGGCTCAGAGGCTAAGGGCACTGACTCCTCTTCCAGAGGTCCTGAGTTCAATTTCCAGCAACCACATGGTGGCTCACAACCATCTATAATGTGATCTGATGTCCACTTCTATAATGCAGGTGTACATGCAGGCAGAGCACTGTATACATAATAAGAAATAAATAAATCTTTTTAAAATAAATAAATCCATAGCACTTTCAAAAACAAAAAAAACAAAAACCAACAACCAAAAACCCACTGGCCAAATTTTAAAACACGTCTCCAAATATGCAAATGCTCTGAAAAAAATTAAAATACAAACACATTGACTCATCAAAAGAAAATTTTAGTTTGAAATAATCAAAAAGCATTCCATAATAATGAGTCCACGAGTGCATGTAGATGTTAAGCGCTTGAGGTGGGGAAAGACGAGAGATGGGTGCAGATACTGCTGTGCTGGCAAACGAGCCTTGAGGAGTTGAGCGGAGTCGTGCTGGCTGCGAGGCTCTCCCCTGACGCTATCATTCTGGGTGTCTTCAGTAGCTCTGGCCACGTTAGCCAAGCCTTAATGAGTGAATCTGTATGCCAGAAAGTGGCTTGATTTTCACTTAAGACAATCTCTACAATCTGGAATTTTGGCAGCTGTACCATTTTAGCTCAACAAGCTCTATGTTATTTTAGAAGAAGCCAAGTCTTTGCTGTTTGACTCTGTTCATGTTTAAAGGTTTTCTTGAATCCAGCAGACTCCCAAGGGGCAGTTAGAGGCAATTGAATAGAATGGCAGTGTCACTGGGCATCCTGTACCAGCATCTCGGTGATATTCCCTGATTGTGGATAGTAGTATCTTCCAGTCAAAATTCTTTCTTTGTTCTGTTAACTTAATCAATAGTAGCAATTGATGAAGTTAGTAATCAAGCATCCAATCTTTTTTTTATCACATTTCCTGTTTTCCTTTGCATCCCACGATTAATGTCATTGTACTGGTTTAGATGAAGAAAATACATTGCAAATTGTCTCTTTGATTCCACTTCAGTAGAACCCAGTTTCCCTAACCTTCTAGAAAGAAAGAAAATCTCATTCTCCTTTTTTTTTTTTTAATGTCTATTCTTTCCTGTGATGTGGAAAATATCTTTTTTTTTTTTTAAGCCAGAGAGAATGGGGAAAGGCATGCTAGACAAATGACTTCGCAAGAGGACTGCAGTGGACGCCTTCCCTCCAGTCTCACAAGGGTCAGGCAGGTCCCAGTGGGAGCTGCCACTTCTGCACATTCAGTGAGCTCAGGAGACTTGGCTGTTTGGCATGTGTGGGCAGATTGGACAGCTCATCCTTAAAACATACTTAGGAATGGAGACTGTTTATCCTAGAATAGGCTGGAAGGCCGTAGGCTAGAAGGAAATGTAATTCTCCAAAACCCCATCAAGAGTCAGCTCTCTGTTATGCTCATCTTGAAGACAAAGCAGAATCTACAAATTCTTTTTTAGTCAAATAATTTTTTCCAATTAAGCACGACCTTTCGTCAAAAATTTTTCTTCTTGTATTTTCATAACAGAAGGCAGCTAGTTATCCTTTATAGTGTATGTGTATACACACACACACACACACACACACACACACACACACACACACACACACTCCTGAAGGTAGGGTTATCCTTAGCCTTTAAATAAGTTTATCCTCAAATTACATAAATACAAAATGAAGCACAGCCGTCCTGGCAGTGTGTATCTTTTATATCTATTTTAATTCTGGATTGGGTCACAAACTAAGCAATAAAAGATCTTAGATGGAAAGTTGTGTGGTGGTTCTTAATCTCTTTGTGAAATCGTCCTTGGAAGAAATGTTTGCGAAGGATTATTTCCCTGCTTTGTCTTAAAGACTCCTCAATCTTCCTCTGCGGGACAATAGCTGGTGAGGAGCTTGCAGTTCTCTTGAGCTCCTCAAGGGGGAGCAGTCACACCAGCTAACGGTAGGAGAGTTGGCTTTGAGTTAGCCTTCTGTCGCTATAGTGAATTACCTGATGGTAATTAGCATATACAGAGTAAAGGTTTGTTTAGATTCCGTTTTGAAGATTCTAGCACAGTATCAGGCAGACCCATTTCTCTGAACCTCTATAGGTAGACCAGATGACAATGGGGAACAGTGGGCTGTGCAACCACTCATCTCTTGCCCAGAAAGTAAAGACAGGATCAAGGCTGAGGTACCACAGTCACCTTGAGGGTACGTGACAGGGACCTCTAAGATCTTGCTCATGATCTCACCTTTGAAAACTTATAACATGTCCCAGCACCAACACTAACTTAGCTATGTGATGGAATGGTAGACCCTAGTAATAGTCTTCAAAAACAAATTTTGTGTTAGTCAGACTTGAATCTATATTGACCACCTTTTGTGCTGACTAGCCCTCTATTTTACAGGAGTGTGGTTGACCTGGCAGTGTCCATACAAGCTCCAGAAAACTGGCAGCTAAGCCTTAGGCATTTACTACTAAATGGGATGTTCTATATAGATAGAACTACTCAAACCTACCCACCATCTTACACCACTGCATAAGCAGTGCAGACTTACAGAAAACATGAAAGGAATGATGCTCCTCTTTTAATGGGCCTCAGGAGATCTTACACACACACACACACACACACACACACACACACACACACACACACACACACACCATTTACTCCAAATCTACTTTCAGTGGTAGAATTCATACTTGGCCTAACATTTTTGGATGAAAGGTCTGGTAAAGACCTACTTGAAGGTGTCTTTTTCCAAAATAGAAGCCAATTACATAATGTCCTTACCTTTCCTGTATGTGAAGTCAAGGCGGATTAATATGAAGTAGAGTGTTTGCTCAGAGTGATGATGAAAATCTATTTCTCCCATCACTCTCTTAAAAAAAAAAAAAGTAGGTAAATCAGCTATCACTAAAATGTATTTTTTTTTGAGGCTAGACATGGATTTCAAGTTGCCAACAATGACCTTAACTTCTGATCCTCCTGCCTACAGTCACCCCATGCTGGCATTATAAGTGTATGTAGTGTTTGGGATAGAACCCACGGCTTTACACACGTTAGGCAACCTTTTACAAACTAAGCTATAGTCCCAGCCTCAGCTGGGCAGGTAGCTGTTCTCACTTACCCTCCCCGTTTACCTCAGACATAATTTCCTAATGGAAAACACTGAAACAAAGGATTCATAGTCATTTCATTTTTCCCTTTAAAATTCTTGAAACTAAAGTGCACTTTTATGAGAACTACAAACTTGGGGGGGAATTATCCTTGTGTTCTGACTCAGAAAACAGTGGCAAAATTTCTGTAGAGTATAAATGTTTACAAACTCGTTATTTAAGCACATTTTAACCAAACACCTGGTATGAGTTGCAGTTTATTAATGAGTTGCAAAACCTCCCAAGTTGGGAAATACAGCTATGGGGATGATTTGCCATTTGGCAGATAGTCAAGCCTGACAGCCTTTGTTTAATATCTCTTTATCTGTAAAGACTCTGGTTCACTGGAAACATCTGAGATTTCAGGAGATTACCCCCACCCCTTGACCCTGCACCTAATTACTCATTCATGTTCTATAAAGAGTTTTATTATTCTTTCAAATGTGAAGTAACAGGGAAAAAAGATAGTAAGCCATGTTATATATATTCTGTTGTATTTACCTGTCTAATGATCCTTTCAAAGTCTGTAACTCATTTGGTGCCTGCTTCTTATATATGTTTAATACTTATTATGCATATTAACCTGGGCTGGGTGCTACCAGGCCTGGTATAAGAGGTGAGATGCTGTGTCATTCATTTGGCTAGGCTGGCTGGCCAGTGAGCTCTGGGACTCTACCTGGCTCCACCTCCCAGCCCCAGGACAATAGATACATGCTATGTTTATGTTATGTTATATTATGTTTACACAGTGCCAAGATGATATTTCTCCATATTTCCACACTACATAGAGCTCCTTTCTTCCAGCATTCAGTGGCATGCTCCTTACTTCCTGGTGACATCTCCCTCAGTTTTTTCACTGAAAGCTGCCTCGCATTTTTTTCTACCTTAAACCCTTTGGCCATGCATGCCTTCAAAAGTCAATGTCACATGTTGAGTACTGTGTTAAATGGGCACCTCACTTTTGGTAAAACGTTCTGTTAGGTATCTGTCACGACATCACAGAGAGCCTCAAAAACAAAAACAAAACAAAAAACAAAAACAAACCCAAAGACTATATCTCAGAACTTTTATAGGTAAGGCATTTTAAGAAAGCTCTGTTGGGGATTTTGAGTACTTTCTAATATTACTTGAGATCACTTGCTGATGTTGACATGGCCGATAGACTGGGAGAGAAGGCACAACATGCACTCACTCACATGCATGGCTCAGAAGATAAGGCTCAAGGGCATCGCTCACCTGCACATAGCCTCTCTTTCCTGGCTGTCTGAGTGCAATTGAGCCTCATACATAGTGGGGAGCTTCTTCCACAACACAATGAGCATCCCAAAAGTACTGAGAAAAATTCTGTCACCCAGACCTATCTAACGATCCTTTCAAAATCCAAATGGTTTTTATTGACAACAAAGTCTGTTTGGTCAAAAAAGACATGAACGCACCCAGATCCAAGGAAGGAGACATAGTCCCTACATCCCGATATAAGGAGTGTTGAAGTGTTCGTATCCATATTTTAAGATCATAAGATGGACCATTGATTTATGCCACATTCCACATCAGAAAAACCTGGATTTAAGCCTAGACTGCCCACACTTGTTTGTATTCCGACACAGCACTGCTCTCTTTCAGCCATCATTTCACAAAATCTTGCCCATGCATTCCAATTTGTTTTCTATGATACACCTCTATGAAGAGATGCGATGCCTTTGAGCACGTCTGCCTGATATACATGGCAAACATTGCATACACAAACCGGGATAAACATTTTATACACAAACAACGTCATAAATGTACTCACCATTACCTTTACTCAATAAAGACAAACAGAAAACATTGCTAGATATGCTAATTGTGACCTCACTAGCTGTACTTCAAAGGGAAAGTGTGTACCTTTACATAACATTTAGGAGCAGGAGATACAGACCAGAGGTTAATATCATTTACTGCTCTTGCAGAGGACACGGGTTCAGTTCCCAGATAGAGGTACAATACAAGCTGTAACTCTACTTCCAGGAGATTCAAAGCCCTCTTGCCTACACAGACAGGGTCTTGCACACACGTACTCACACTAGCTCCCACATATACACATAAATAAGTAAGTATTTTAAAATTATAACTTTCACATTTAACAATTATGAATATAAACACTTCAATTGGTGTTTCCTGGCATTTTTAAATTCTGGTGCCATTTTCTTATCAAAATATTACATTGTCTCTTTCACCTTAGAATGAATCTAATCAAATTATATTTTTATAAAATAAAAGGTGTCAGCATTGCTATTTTATTGATTTTCAAAATCTGTGTTAACTTTGTGTTTTCTTTTATGTGAGCCACAGTCTAGTTGGAGATAGAACAAGAAGCTACAAGCCTTTTGACAAGTGCATGTAAATTTCATGCTCTCTTGTCCTGACCAGACCCTGTGAATGTGTGCAATAGTGCTTCCTGCTCAAACCTAGGCACCTGCATGTTTCTCTGGGGGATGTTCTGTATGCTTCTCCAATTCTTAGATTTTTATTGTTTTAGGTGAAAAATGTATGTGAATATAGAATTTAATATTTTGTTAAAACCTTGTCATAAGTCAGTCACCTTAAGATCCAAGCACGGTAAAAGTAACTGGCATAAGAGACATGCAATCAATATCTATTTGATTTCTTTAAACGATGGTGAATGGGCCTTCACTATTTTCTGAGTGAACAATGAGTTTGTTCTGTCTAAAACCAAAAGAAAAGTATGGAAACCTGTCACTTGTAGGTGCTCTTCTGTTCAGCAATCTAACCAAAACATGGCAGATGATCAGTGTCTTCGTCAGTGTTCTAATGCTATGAAAATGTACCCTGACCATGGCAACTCTTATAAAGAAAAGCATTAAACTGTGGCTAGCTTACAGTTTTGCAGTTTCAGAGGCTTAGTTTGTTATCCTCATGGCATGGAGCATGGAGGCAAGCAGGCAGACATGGTAGATAAGAAGTCTATATCCAGATCAGAAGATAATAGGAAGAGAGAGAGAAAGCCACTGGACCTGGCTGGGGCCCTTGAAATGTCAAAGCCCAACCCCACTGACAAGGCCTTCACCTACTTCAAAAAGGCACATTTCCCAATGCCACGCCCTCACTATTCAAATTTATGAGTTTAGGGGCAAGCCATTCTTATTCAAACCCACCACAGAGTCTTATTTTCCCTTGAAGTGTATTTCCACCAGAAATTTAAAAAAATAATATCCCATGTAAGTGAAAATTTACACTTCTCTCCTTCCTCTACATACTTTCTGTTCATGACTTGATCTTCACACCTTAGGTTTTGCATTTCATAACTACCTCATACAAAACTTACTATTGCTTAACAATTAGCTAACTTGAGTCAGCGAAGTCAATATCTTCTTTTGTTCTTTTTTAATGAGAGAGCTAAGGTGAAATGAGTTTAAAATTTCTTCCTGAAGGCCAGGTAGCAAACCAGTAACCATGCTGGAATTAAATTAAAACTTCTGACTCTAGGCTTTACCTCTCCATTTTTCTGAGCCATCATAGCTTTTGATCTTTGATTGAAATAGTAGACTCCTTGGTGGTTTAATGAGTGGACTTTTAAATCAGCAAATAAGAAAGCATTTTAAAAATTAAGGTAGTTGACATAGCAAATTTAATAGGCCTATTTTTGTAATAAAGTTAGTATAAAATAGTTTATTGTCTGGGTGGGGTGGCACATGCCTCTAATCCCAGCACTTAGGAGGCAGAGGTGGGCAGATTGCTGTGAGTTCAAAGCCAGCCCGGTCTACAGAGTAAGTCCAGGCCAGCTCAGGCCTACATAGAGAAGCCCTGTCTTGAAACACCAAATAAAATAAAACAGTTTATTAAGATCAAAGTACTGGAGCCGGTGGGGGGGGGGGGGGCAGGGGGAGTGACTCAGTGATAGAACGCTGTCTCCCATGCACAAGGTCCAGGCTTCAACACAAATGGTTAAATTGGTAAAATTGGGACTTGGGACATGGATCAGTCAATAGACTACTTGTTGGGCAAGCATGAAAATCTGAGATCAGATGCTTAGCATCCACAGAAAAAGCCAGGCATAGCAGAGGTCACCTGTTATCCCCATGCTCAGGAAGACTCCTGAGACTTGCTGGGCAGCCAGTAACCAAATAATGAGCTCCAAGTGTAATGAAAGACCCTGTCTCAAAGAATTAAATGAAGGGCATTAAGAAAGATAAATTATATCAACTCTGACCTTCACAGCCATATGCACACATGCACACACATGTGTATAGATACATATATAAAAGTAGCAAATCATATGATTTTATCACAGGTTTTAATAAAGAATGCATAGTGTTTGCTTTAATCTAGCTTCCTCAGAAGAAAAGCAGGAGACAAGCATCTGAAGGTCTTGTGTATTTTTTCACTTTAAGACTTTTTTTTTAGCCAGGGGGAAATGCTTAGGTTTGCTTCCCTCCAGCTTGTATAACCTGGTTAAACCAATATTTCGTAGCCTCCCAGTGTCATTGAACTTTGTTGTATTGCTCTGTGGAAAATATTTTTATGACTGACCATAGAGAGAAAACAAAATGAAGTCAACAAGACTTGCCTTGTTATCTGTTTGCACATATGATTCCCATCTGTGGTTAATATTTATTTAGGGAAAATATCATCTCCACCTAGGCTTTCTGAGAGTTTTGAAATATGATGCTGAGCAGGGGCATAGTAAAGTCCATGAAATCACAAGTGGCAAGCGCCCAACATGATTTCAGACTAGCTGTGCAGACTCTCAAATGCTAGTATAAAATGCTTTATCTTTTCCTCAGTTCCTCCTCCGCTTCTCTGTCTCTCCACCCTTTTATCTCCTCATCTCTTTTCCTCACTGTCTCCTTGTTTTTACCCATTTCTTCTTTTATTTTTGTCCTCCCCTTTTTTCAATTTCTTTCTCTCCCCCCCCCTCTCTCTCTCCTGATTTAGTTAGATATAGTAAAGGTGTACAGATCTTAATGTGCAACTCGGTGTAATTTACATGCATGCATTCCCTTATGAAAAAAAAAAGGCAGACTATTTCTAGAACTGTACATATATCTCCTGTGCTTCCTCCCAATTGATTTCCCCAGAGTTAACCAACAGTCTAACCTCTGCCACCATAGATTGATTTTGTTTATTAGTCTCTTTGGGGCCTGTGTTTTTCACTCAGTATTTTCTCTGTGAAACTTGTCCATGCTGTACAGTATAGCTATGGTTTTTGTGTTCCATTGTTGAACAATATTCCATTGCATGCATATATTCTAATGTCTCCTGTGCTAAGAGTTAATTATTTCCAATAAAGCTGCTAGGAATATTCCTGTCTTTGGGTGGAAATCAGCACTTACTTTTATATTCAGAAATAAAATCGTTGGGTCTTATGTACATTTAGCTAAACAGAAAAACCAGAGGATTCAAAGATGCTAACTCTAGTTTATACTTTGGTACCAACAAAGCCCTTCTTTATCTTGCCAAAACTTGGCTTTGTCGGCACTTTTGAAGGGTAGCTATTAGGCCGAAGTTACAGAACAAGTTGCTCAGAAACTAAAGGAAGCAGGTGAATGAAAAAACTTATCTGAAAAAGTGAACAGTGTCATTACCAGGATTTTAAGGGGGACATTAGTTGAAAAACAAAAACAAAAACAACAGCAACACAGTTCTCTAGGTATATTTATTAGACCACCTACCTTACCATCATCCTGGCCACTGGATAAAGAAACATCCTCCCAGGCCTCAGCATTCCATTCTAGGAAATCAACTTGCAGCTTACGTTGGTAGTGCTTTCAGACATAGGAGTGTGTGAGCTCACCACTGTTGACATTGTTAAGTCTCAACTTTTCACATGATAACTAAGGGAAGTGGGTTAAATCTCTGGCATCTATAACTTCAGGCTAACAGGTAAGATACTTGGAAATTGGGATTGCCTCAGAAAATCTGAACTTTTTACCATATTGATTGGTCTAATGTGTAAATAATTGCCATTCCCACATAGAAAAGAAGACATGGGACCAAAGGAATATTTGAGTTTTATTTCTGAGGCCAAGAATCTTGCAAATTAGTAAAAAGACAAATCCACTGATCTAAGGCAGCCAGAGAGTAATATACATGGTAATATTAAAACTCAAGCAGCATCACCCTGTCTATATTGAAATAATAAGGGAAGAATTTTGTCATTAATAAACAGGTGGCTGAAGAGCAAGTTCATGGTTCTTCTCTGAGAACATGTGTCGTTCCAATCATCCCAGGGTCCCCAGTTTCTCATTTATCCCTTGGTGGTCTTCACTGTATTGAGACAAGATAGATTTGAGAGTCCCAATCATTACAGTTTACTCTATCATTTCATTTTGTCTCAACATTCACATTTGCTTTAAGAAATTACCTCCTTTGTGATTATTACTTTATTTAATTTTTTTTTTATAGTTGGATGGTGGCCGTTTTTTTCTAGGGTCTTCCTGAATGGCAGCTTCTACATGTAAACAGACATAAAGCATATTATGAGATCCTCATCATGATCATAATATTATCCAATAAATGCTATTCATAGCCTTTGTTTTTCATTATTTTTTAACATGTAGGAAGTTGGGATAAAACCACTGAATATAGTCTTCAAAGTTCCTACACTAAATCATGAAACAATAGAATTTAATTCTAAGGCATATTATGCCTAAATTCCTATTCTCCAGCTTTAAAAAAAAATGTCTTTATCCATGCAAAGACTATCCACCGCATTATAAAAAGTATGGAAGACACCATCCCCTATTTCCATTGAGAATTGTAGCCTGATTTGCTCAACAAATTAGGCTACCTCCTCCCCCAGCCTTCCTCTTTCCTTTTATTAGTTCAGTTGCAACAGTGACCTGGCTATAATTGGCAAAGACTCTTGAATTCTCAGGGCTGTTTTAGAAGAGAAGGCGGGCTGGTGGGGAGCTGCTGCCTTCAGTGTTACTGTGGACAGAGGTGATCAATCCTGAGCAACGTTCAGTCCCCAGTTCACAGAGCAGGTCATGGAGGTGGGCAGATGACAGGGCCATGGTTCACTTTAGAGACTGTTCGCTAGAATGTTTCCCCCCCCCCCACCTCATTATGGAATCCTGCAGTGGTCTGTGCCTTAAGTGGCTAGTAAGCACTACTAGTACAAATATCTTTTAGGAAGAAAAGCAATAAAAGGTCAACAAGACTTTACTTTGCCCAAGGTTTTCATTAGCAGAGGAGGTCATAGGGGACCATGTGAAGACCATGTTTCTGCAGAGCGCTGCTCTGATTATCTTGGCACATACCAGCCTCTGCTCTGTCCTTCATCGACACAGAGACTCTTGCCTTGATGTCCTCCCCAGCACATGCTCAACATCTGCTGCTACACGTTGCTTTTTCCTAGAAGAAAAACAGGGCCAGAGATTCCTAAGGGTTCAGTGACATTCCATAGATGAAAGGGCCAGGTTTTATACACATTGGGCCACTCCCTGGCCGTTTGACCCTTCTGGCTTGTTTGGCTGTCACCAGTGGCCTTTCAAACCTTGATCCCTGGGCACTTTGCCAGTGTGGTTATTATATATGACTGACCTATTGAGCCAGGAAATATTCCTCTACATTTCTGTCTCCTTGATGTATCAGTGTTATTTCTCCATTTGCCTTGCCTCTGTGTCTTACATATTTCTCTCTGATATTTTGATCTATGAGGACTTGCCTTTGATTAAGGGTTCTGCTCCTTAAATGTTCACTTTTAGTTTCTCTATCGGAAGATTGGAGGTACCTCAGGTGACCCAGCTTCTCTGACATATTAAATCTGAGTGTCAAATTCATGCACTTTCATTGATAGATGACCTAATAAGCCTTTTCTTCATCTAATTTCACTGGTTTTATAATACTGAAATATGTCTTTCTGTCTCCCTTCCTCCTTCATAACTTCCATATGTTGTATAGGTTTTCATAGTTAGATAGACTATTTAGAACTTCATCTTGAAACATAGGTTGTTTCACAGCAAAACACAAAAAAAGTAGAGTTGTAATATCAAAAATATAATTTGCAAAGAAGAAATGAAAGGAATGTAATCCCATCTCAAGAAAAACTTACTCAAAAGTTTGACTGAAGGATCATGGGATACATCTCTCAGTGGCCAGGACAGGTTCTGCAAATGGAATCTCAAGGTTAAGTGCGGAAGGACATCTGATAGACACATGATAATCAGTCTATGCATCCTCAGAAGGTGCGTGCTCACCACTGATCTCATGGCGTAAGTCATGTAAAAGAAGAGTTCTATAGATCTAATTTGCATGTCCTCATGTGTTTTACATGTTTTCATATTTTAGATAAAGCCTGGAACTGTCATATTCCAACCCAGAAATAACATGTGGAATCTAAAGCAGAAGAAGCCAGGAAGACCATCACCTTGCTATTAATAATAACCTGAATGAGATGTTAGAAATTAATTTTCAGCAGTTCCCAATTTGTTTCCGTAAATAGGGGAGGGTACTAGGAATATTCCCTTCAAGCAGTTACATTTTTTTTCCTTTCTGTTAGAGACAAATTCCAGCAATGGCCCGACATGCCTTGAACCAGGATGACGTGCCACTGTAAAATCTAACCCCAGACAAACAAAATTTGATGTTCCATTAGAGATTTATGATTTCAGACATAACAATTCTGTAAAGTCATTCCAAAGATGGTGCCTCCTCTTTCTTCAGTTTAGGCACATTCCAAAGCTATTCTTCACCGTAATAGTGAAGTTGTAACATTTGACATCTTTATGTAGAGGACTTAATTTAACCAATACAGTTTTCATTGAATTCAAGCTGTTGATGTTATGGTAGCAATGCATTTATCAGTTATAAGATGTTTTCTCAATCTCAGTTCTGTTTTTAGCAGCTGATCAGTATTCATTGGAACAAGCCCTTCCTTTGACAGGGCTGTCTCCTGGCTTGTGAGGGTATATGTCCTCACAACCACACCAGGGTGCAGTGTGTGTTGATTTACAGATTTTTTTTTTTTAGCCGAAAGCATGTGTTCGGCTATGCTCCATTGCTCTGCATACAAAGGAATGTATTTCCATTGTAAAAGCAAACTCATTTCAATTGTTGAGAAGATGCAGCTTCTGCAAGGGGCAGCACTAAATCTCCACACTACTTTGAGGCATATGACTTTTATTTATATCCAAAAGCCTTCTGATATTTACCAAATGAGAGAGCAACACGTTTGACTGTCTTTCTTAGTCTCTAAAGTAAGAAAAGTTTCTTACTCAAAAGTTTATTTTGGTAAAGTGGTTAAAAGAATAGCATTTGGCATTGTGTTGTCCTAAAACTGACCCAAAGCATTAATTCCTCTGCCTACAATGTTTTTGTTATTATTCTTCACTTTTATGAGCTTAATTTTTTGCATCTGAAAAACAAAGAGGAAAATAATTGTGCCCACTTATGAGAACCCAATGTGCTAATTCGTTTCAACAATTTCAGTCAAATACATTTTACATAAGTGGAAATGTATGTGTGTGTGTGTGTGCATAGTTTTATGTACATATTTATGACTTACCTAGCAGAAATACATACTGCACTGCAGTTATGTAGTACTCAAAATGTTTGATGGATGAGGCAAATTTCTAAAATCAATCAAGGATAAACACATAGAATTTTCACCAGTTTTGTCTGACTAATTACGTATTGGCAAGGCCACTCTTCAAATCCATTTTCATTCTTTGCACACACAACTACTAACCATAGTGTCGGATGACCTAGAAACATGTTAATGGTACCAGAGAACCATCTGGTCTGTCTTGAAATCACTACAGACAATTTGAAAGTTTGCTTTAGAGAACCAATTTCTGTCTTGCTACCCTAGAAGCCCTAGTCAGTGTGTGGCTTCCCTAAGAAGCAGCCTCAGAACATGGGTTTTAGTTGGTGTTCTGTTGCTGTGAAGAGACATCATAACTAAGAGATACCAAGAGATTCCAAGAAATCCAATCTTTCTTATAAAAGGAAAGATTTAACTGGGGGCTTGATTCCATTAGCATCATAGCAGGAAGTAGACAGACATGATGTTACAGCAGTGACTGAGAGCTTTGCCTCCTGAACTGTAAGCATCAAATGGAGAGGGAGAGGGGAAGGGAGGGGGGAAAGGGACAGACAAGTGTGGGGAGGGAAAGGGAGCAGAAGAAGGAGAAGGAGCGAAAGAGGGAGAGAGAGAAGGAGAGGGAGAAGGAGAAAGACTGAGCCTGTCCTAAGCTTTTGAAAACTTAAAGCCCTCCCCCAGTGAACAATCTCCTCCAACAAGGCCACACCTACTCCTTCCCTAAAGAGTCCATCCACTGGGGACTAACCATGCAAATATATGAGCTTACAGAGGCCATGTGCTCATTCAAACCACAGCAGCAGGAACCCCAGCTCCTAACACTAACACATGGTGCATTAGCTACTCTTTGTATTACTATGACAAACTAGCCAGGGACAAAATAAGTCTAAACAAAAGCAACTTAAAACTGGGTTTATTTTGATTTACAGTGTCAGGGTACATGCCATTCACTTTGGTGGGAAAAACAAAGCAGCAGGCTCCTACTGCAGCTTGTCACATTGAGGTCACAGTCAGGAAGCAAAAGGCTGTGAATTCCAATATTCAGCTTGTTTTCTCCTCCCTACACGTTCTAGAAGGTAGGTGGGCTTTCCTGCCTCAGTTAAGTTAAAATCTCTCACAGGCATATCCAGATAATTGTCTACAAAGTGGATCTAGATTCTGTTGAGTTGACAACCAATATAGAACCATCATATAGAGTATCCACAAACATCGCATCTGTGAGAAAGTTGACCTAAGCAAGATGGGGCAGAGGAAGGAGCCAGGCTGTGATTCAGACATGGAGGGGCCTCAGTCATTCCCTTGGAGAGATCTGGAGGTGGACTTATCCTTTGAAGTTTCAGGAGGTAAAGAGGTGTCAACAGATCTATTGACATAAACATTATGTGTTGCCTGTTGTGATTTTAAAATAGCCCCATGATTCCACTGTACCATCCAGCATGCCTCTAGGTCACTGCCTCCACTGTCAGTAGCTATATGTACAGAGAATGAAAATGAATTTGTATAGTAGCCTTGGCAACACACCATGAGCAAGAAGAAAAACTGTTAAAATGTCCATGCACAACTGGAACAAGGGATTAGGAAGGGCTAGTTGGTACCTTTTTTTTTTTTTTTTTTTTTTTTTTTTTTTTTTTTTTGCCCCTATCACTAGATGCAGGCTATTATTGTCAGAAAAAAAAGCACTTGACCTTGGCCAGGGTGCCTCTTCTTGGTATAAGAAACATAAAAGCATGACTGACAGGTGGGAAGACACTACGAAGGAAGCAGCTGGGAAGTTCCTCACTCCAGAAGGAAGCTCTGTGTCACAGCATGAGGTCCATGAGCAATCAGTAGAACCAATTATTGCTGGGAACTGTGGTTTGATTTGGTCTCCCTTATCTGATTTCTTCTCTCTGGTCTTTCTCCCTCTGCCTTCCCCTTATCCTCCACTTTTTCTTTAACTATTTATTCCCCATTTTCCACAGCTCTAGGGAACTATGGCTGGTGGACAATGCAGAACGCATGGATTAAATGCATAATCTGTTGATCGGCACCTATGATTATCCCCGCTAAGCCATCAATATTAATTTAACGACCATGTCTAGTACTTACAACGTTTCTTTGTTTCCTTTTTAGCCCATCTCCTTCTCTGCAACCCATCTCTCTCAATATCACCGGAATACTTTGTCCAACAGAACGTTTGCCTTTTAGAATTGCATTGAAATAGAATTGATGGTAGCCTAATGAAGGCTAGAAATAAAAAGACATGAGAAGATTCTTTTCTTTTCAAAGCCTCTCTCTGTGTGTGGGGAGAAAGTCTAGCCAGATGAGAGGGTAGGTAAGGTAGGTTTTGGAATGAGATGGCTACTCACTTGAAACCCTGCTGTCCCTTACTATCTCTGTTGTCTTGATCATATTATTTAAATCATCAGACCCCATTTTGCTCATTTTACGGACGAGGATAATGTGTGAGCCAACTCCGAAGATGGCTGCAAAGATTACATTGAAGAATGGAAAATTGCTGGCAGTAACACCCAGCTTACCCTAATTATTTGAAACATTATTATTTATGATATTTTTATTGTATTGGCAATAGTAGTGTCTGAGGTTTAAGGTTCGACGTCTATGTAGCACTTTCACCTTTGTCTATTGGGTCAAACAAAAGATATCTCACTTGAGAAAAACAGCTGTTCCCATGTGACCCAGACACAGGGAACTCTACCATACAATCCACAGATGCAGAGTTTCTGTCTTTCCAGGACCTTAAACTTGAAGACACGCTGTACTTACTCACCTTGCTAGATTGCCAGACATTCACTGAAAAGCCAGTTTCTTGAAGCATACTGCCTATATCTCATTCTTGCCGGTTTCTTTCCACGTCTCCAGTCTTGTTGGCTCATATCTCTATATTCAGCCGATACCGGTGTTCTTCAAGGTGTGAGTCATGGGTGCTCTTCTCATCTGACCCTCAGTTTCTTGTTTGTCAATTCAGACGGCAACTCTACCATGTCACCCAAACAAAATCCCCAGGCTGCCTTCTCTTTGTAGCTCCGCTCTATGTTCCCAAATACCCACTCTGCCTGTCCATTGACCATGTCACAGACAAGGGCTGCTCATGTTACACATCCCAGCTAAAGTGATTACTGTTAGCTCTTGTACCTGCTCGCTCAGTAGTTCCCATGTCAGTGAGTGGACTTCGGCTTTTTACCGTCTCCTAAACAGACCCCCATTGACAGCCCCTTGCAGTTGGTTCAGGTCTTTCATCTCTGACTGGTCACGCTGGTTCTGCTGGCATATTTTCTCCTTTCTGCTCATCTTCCAATCAGGACGAGTTCTAGCAGAAACCACCAGGATCAGTAAGCTCAGTAAAATGTGATTTTCTAGCTAGTTTTCCTCGCTTCCTGGCATTGCTTGTGTCCTCCATGGAGATTATTTGTGAGAAGCCAGAAAGAATTTCGAGTACAAATGTCATCATATCAGTCTCCTAGTCAAAACTCTATATTGACTCCCTAGTGCATTTATTTATCGTAAGGTGAACAACAAGATCCTTCATCTGCCTCCAAAACCATAAACGTTGCCTTTGACTAGCTCTCCAGCCTCACCTCAAATCCAAGGCGTACTCCCATTCCATATGCCAGTCTCACTGGATCCCTTGATTTAATCCAAAGCCTGTATTCAAGAGCATTTAATTGTGTTTCTCTCTGCCCCGCCCCCTGCAAAAAAAAAAAAAAATCACCGTAACACCTCCACAGTCTGTCTTACTCTGTGGAAGGCATATGAAAGGTGCTTCCTTCAAGTTTACATTTGCCATACCGAATTCATATTTAGGGTTCCTGCGTCCTTATGAGAGCGCTGCATTTTTTTTTTCTGTTTTGAAATGATGTCTTTATCTGAGTGGTATTGTTTTCCCTATGAGACTGCAAATACAAGCACAGGCTACACGGATTGTATTCTGGGCTTCTCCTCAGCCTCTGCCCTAATATATGACACATTCATTCTTAAATGAGTGCTTAATTAGTCAGCTCTAGCCTGCCTAACAGTGGCATCTTGTTTCTAGTCTTTGCTCTCATATGTGCTTGTCATATGGACAAATCCCTTCACTTTTCCTGGTCTGCTTTTGGGGATGCTGTTTTTTTTTTTTCCTTTTCCCACAGAGCCACTCATTTAATTAGCAAAACTTGAATGAATCCCCGTCAACTGCTGAACACTAGAGTTGCTTCATGGAGAGCTCAGGCTTAGAAGAGAACAAGGACACGTGTCTGTACGTCCTAGGGATAGTACAGTACATGCAGGGGCACAACCTATGTCAGGCATACTGTTACGGAATGTTCAGTTTGAAATAGACATGTTGAGTCAAATGCTATGGTGCGTACTTTTAAATTTATGAATGTGTATTTTATATATTTTTATCATATAAAGTACAATAGTACTTTGTATACTTTCACATCGAAACTCCAAGGCAATTGCAATCAATCCTGCTTCACAGATGTGGAAATCGTGACTCAGCAGCCTTTAGTAAATTACTCACGTTTCAGCCTGTGCAGGCGTCAGGCTTAATGCCCAGGCTCCTCTCTCCAAAATCAGGTCTCTGCTAACAAAGCAAGAAACATAATTAGACATGAAAATGAAAATACCATTTATAGTGAAATTAAAAGAAAGCAGTGCAGTACCACACTACACTATAGTCAGTGTTCTGGAACAAACTGTCGTGTGTAAGGTCCTCCAACCTCCAAGGTTCTCAAAGCAGTGTTCTAAATACCACACGATTCTCTGTGAAGACACACAAGTAAGGTACCCATTACAATTCATAAGGCACTCTCGCAGAAATTATCACAAATAAACAACAATAAAACTGAACCTAATACAAGTTGACTAAAGAAGTTAGAAAGCACAGTGAAGGTTTTTGGAATAATTTCAACTTAGATTTGGTTTTTGAAACCTGAAAACCTATTAATTTATTCTTCTAGCCATAATTAAACTTTAGCCAACTGACATTACTCTTGCATTCACAAGACCTTTCAAGTTATATTTTTCATTGAAATGCTCTGTTATGTGCAGTGAGATGTCCAAGATCAAATATAGGGATGTTTTTACTTGAACTAAAGTGGAATCCCTGCCCTGCTATTTGTAGTCTTTCTCCTCCCTCCCTCCCTCCCTCTCTCCCTCCCTCCCTCCCTCCCTCCCCCCCCCTCTCTCTCTTTCTTAATTATGTGCATCTCCAGTAACATCCTTTTCCTCTTTTAAAACAGAGAGTACGAGTCTGTCCTAGGGTGGTACCATAGATGAAATCAGTATGAATAGATGAGAAAGTGTCTGACACAGAGTTCTGTGATGCTTTGCCACCCCATCTACTCAAGTCCTATGACTCCATTCTGATGTCATCTGCCTCCTGTGTGGGCATTTTCAGAAGGAGTTTGTAAACAGCAAACATCTGAACCAGTGATTCTTCACCAGGAGCAAAACTGTCCTCTACCAGATATTTTCCAAGGATTCGGGGACATTTTGAATTGACATGGGTGGGAGGATGTTAGATGAAAAGCCAGAGATTTTGTAGAGAGCACGTGAAAATGCACAGCTCAGCCACACTTGCGGTCACAGAAGAACCCAGCCCAAAGGGTCAACAGTGCTACATGTCATGATGTCGGTTCAAGATTTTACATGCTAAAATAATAGATTTCCCCCTGTTTGGATTTGCTTCTTGGGACCAGTTTCAGGTATCCATCAGATGCCCATCATTCAGATGTCTGCCATAGTTTGGGTGTGACTTACAGAGCTCCCACATGGGGAGGACCTTTTCCATTCCTTAAGGAAGGTTCCTAGGGGATTCAACAAGACTTTGTATTCTTCTTGCTGTAGTGATTCCTTGCCAACACAACAGGATATAATATATAACAGCTTTCCAATACTCAAGTGAAGAAACAGAGCCTGTAAAGGAGAAGTGTGGCGCTAATGGCTGAATACCTGACAGCTGGGTGATCTAGCACAAGATTAGCCCTGTCCTCCAAACTCCAGGCCTCTCTCTCTTTTTGTTAGAGTTTCCCAGTAGGTCACATGGTCTTCATAATGCCTGATGCAGACTTTTGTCCCATAATTGTTCTTTACCATTGACTCGATGGTCTCCTATAAGCTCCATGAAAGCCAGAACATCTTCTCTTTCTCCTGTTGCGCATATACAAAATTAGACCAGCACTCACTCTGTTACTCCTAATGTTGATGGAATGTTGATTATGTAGAACAATAAGGAGGACTTCACCAAGAACTTGGTGGGTAAAGTTTTGACTTCAAAGTGTGAGGGCCTAAGTCCAATCCTAAGAGCCCATGTTAAAATACTAATAAAAGCTGGGCATCGCAGTGCGCACTTGTAATCGCAGCACAAGGAATGCAGACAGGCAGATCTCGGGTGCTTGCTGGATCTCTAGTCTTGCTGACTTCATGGGTTCTGTGCCAATTAGAGAACTTGTCTCCAAAAATTACAGAAAGTGTGGATATCATCTGAGGAAGATCTGAGGCTCTCCTCTGACATTGACATGCATGTGCATACATTTGAAAAACCCCTGCACACACAAACATGGACAAACAAAGTGTAAGATAGTGCAAATCTCTTCATATTAAAATAAAGTCAAAGTTAACTTACAACCAAGATTTAAACCTGATTTTGGCCGTGGGTACTATTTAAAGTCAGCTCATGTGTTGAACCCAATATGCCCTGTACCTGTTATTTTCAGTACAGAAAACTGTGTGTTTGTCAGTTTTAGCCATAACTATGAGTAGAATATCAAGGAGTAGAAGAGGAAGAAGAGAAGAGGAGAAAGAGGAGGAGGAGGGAGAGGAGAAGGAGCATATACTTGTCAATAGACATCTCACACATTTCTTGGTAATTAATTTTAAAACATGCCAAGTGTGCAAGGAATCACTCACCTGGTGACACCAGATCAACAAAGCATCTGACAACAGTGCAGATGAATGCTGACAAATAAAAGCAAATGCACCACAAGGTTCCGTTTACCCATCAAAAGCAGAAAGGCCTTGAAGGCTGTTTATTGCACCATGAACCTTCAGCTATAACCTCCATTAGGTTTGTATGAGACTTCTGTACTTTAAAATAAAAAGTGCTCTGAGGTCCAAGAAAAGTTATTACTGAGTCTTCTCAGAGACTAAAACAAAATCCCCAAAATAATGTTTCTAGGGGATTTTTTAAAATTAATTTTTGGAAGGGATTTGGTAACTATATCTGCAATTAGCAAAATAAAAATATTCAACTTTCCAAGAGGCTAAAAATAAAAGGACCATGTTTCTACTCAGTTTAAAAGGTACCATAAGTAGTTTCTCTCTGAAAGTATATTTTAGATGGAAATTAATATTATTCCAATTCCCTCCTATTAACATCATCAGCACCTGAATATAGTCAGCCACAAAAAGTGGAGTTTCTAAAACAAGCTTTCTACCTAAGACTGGTTTAAAAAAAATCAATGTGCAGTTCCCATCAGTCTGGTAAATTACTTACAGTAACCTCAGTGCAAATTTCCATTAACCCTTCTCTTCCTCCGCCCAATGAAGGACATGCAATTAGCTGTCAATCATTCTGAGTCTCAGCATGTGAAGGACCAGGCTTGGCAGTGGGCTGTGTTCTCCCGTAGAACTGAGAGGAGACATAATGGTCTTGCCTTCTTGCCAGGAAATGAGGTAACGGGTTGGCTGACCTTTGGGTCTCTGTTTGTTCTGGTATTGGGGGATTTCTTGTCACCTTAAAGAAGTCAGGGACACTGGAATCTGGGGATAGGAAGATGAATTTGATGTGTATTGTTAGGCTATTTTTAAAAATCCTACCAAACGTGGCATATCAAGGTACAACAATATTAGGCACTACTCCTCATATTAAGGCTTAAAAAGTCAGCCCAGTAGGAGGACAAGAGTCCCAAAAGCAGATTGATGTCCTTGGGAGTCCTGCTCTTTTCTGAAGGGAAAAAGAGGAGGAATGGATGGGGAGGGAGGAGATAGGGAACAAAGGAAAGGAGAGGAAACTGGTCAGAATGTAATATATGAGAGAATAAATTTAATAATAACAACAATAAACCTAAACGCCCTTACCTACTCTTGGTCACAATGAACTGTTAGTTTAGATTGGTCTGCAGATAATGCAGTGGCAATGCTCAGATCCTCCCCCACAACACACACAGTTAGTTTTGCCCCTTATGGGCAAAGCCACTAGAATTCTTTTCCAACGGAAGGAGGAGGGGCACGATGAGAGAAGGGTGATGGAGAGTCAGATGTTGAAAGTGCCATCTTGTGAGGCAAATATGGCCCATATACATGATTTGTTTGGCTCTGCTAGTATGGAAAACACGGATAAATTTTAAATGGGTAGATTTCATAAAAACTTGTGAATTTCCAGCTATTCATAATTTAAAATAGAAGCAGGAGCAACAGTTGACCCATATTCTAACTCTACTTTTGCAAAGCAAAAATGGATTACAGTTTTTCCATTTCAGGAGAAAAATCAAACTATGCAGTCCAGCTAATTTCAGTGGTTCCTTAGAGCAGTGCTCCTCACCCAATTATATTATCCTTACAATCAAACATTTGGATTTGTGACCTCTGGAGTAATTGGATAAGGAGGACAGGACCCTCTAGGCATGTGAAGCAGACAGAAGTATCTGGTCAAATTTAAGGTGAATTCCAAATACATTCTAAGGAATAATAATTAAAATGCCAATATCTTCTAATGCCGACACTGTATAAAACATCAGAGCCTTATCATTTTTACTCTCCTATAGCAGATGTCATTTCTTAAGATGGGGGTGGGGAATCAGTGACTTAGCTGACAGTTTAGCTGGCAGTGACACATAAAATAGGATCTGCCACTCACCATGCAAGCAGCTCAGCTCCTTTCCCTCGTCATATATTGACTTTTGTAACTGAGAAACTCAGGGTGTCTAACTCCAGGCAAGGCTGCATTCAGGAAATCAAATAACATTGTCTTCCTCCTCCTCCTCCTCCTCCACCGGCTCCCTCTCCTCTCACATTTCTCTTGTACTTTCTCAGCTTTGCTCACTGTTGACTTAATTCCCTAGCCAATTCTCTGCCTATGACAACAAGGACAGCCACCAGCAGCAAATCTAGTATTGCACTATACCTTGGGAGATGGTCAGAGAAGGAAAGAAAACTCTCCTCTTTGCAACCGGGACAGTTCCAGTAAGGAACTTATATTTGCTCTGTCTGGGTCACAGCCACACAACATTAATTTAACAAACATTTATTTAATGCCAGAATAGAGTCACAAATCTGACTGGGGACCTGGAAATATCAGTGAAGCCCTGTATTCATGGAGCTTGCAGTGCAGCAGGTGTGGGAAGGAAAATAGGAGAGAAAAAATAAACACACCATGCAAGAAAGTGATATTTTTTTTGAGAGCTGAAAAATACTATGGGGAAATTCTTTTTTAATCATCAAACATTTCCCCCAAAGGAGAAAGAGCAGCTCCCAAGCTATGAAAGAGAAGTTCTCTTACAGTGACAGATGGAGGGACCATATAGACAAAAGCAATGGAGATGCTCATGATCCTAGTCTTGAGTGGGACTTGACTGCACAAACAAAATTTCCCCCACCCCATATGTTCTTTTATACCAGAGGTGGAGTGAAGACTGTGCCATGACCAGACTGAGTGGCACAAAAGACCCACATGTGCCTGCCTGCCTTCCATAGTCTTCCTAAGTGCAGAGATTCTTAGAGATCCTGAATATACCTTTCTAGGTCCCAGAGCCTGTGTTTTGTTCCTTGACTTCCCTTCTCCCTCCAATTCACCTTAATGACTTCTGTCTTTTGCTCAGCATTCCCTCAAATACCATTATATGCCACCTGCATGGGAATCACGGTGAACCAGTGCCTTTTCACTGATGTGAAATGTATCTTTTGTTTGTTTGTTTGTTTGTTTTGCTTTTTTAATTAATTTATTCATATTACATCTCAATTGTTAGCCCATCCTATGTATCCTCCCATTCCTCCCTTCCTCCCACTTCCCCCCTACTCCCCTCCCCTCCCCTATGTCTGTGTCTGAGGGGGACCTCCTCCCCCTGTATATGCTCATAGGGTATCAAGTCTCTCCTTGGTGACCTATTATCTTTCCTCTGAGTGCCACCAGGCATCTCCATCCAAGAGACATGTTCAAATATGGGGCACCAGAGTTTGTGTAAAAGTCAGATCTCCTTCTCCACTCACCAGTGGAGAATGTCCTGTCCATCGGCTAGTCTGGGTAGGGGTTCGAGGTTTACTGCCTATTTTTTCCTTGGCTGTTGCCATAGTTTGCTGAGGACCCCAGGGCCCAGAGTATCTTTTATTTTTTTTTCACTGTCTTCTCAGTTCTTTGTAGAGGAACAAGTTCAATCCATGATAGGCATGTAGTCTGTGATAAGTGAATAGATGAATCTGTTGAAGAGCAGCTGTCAAAGCCCCACCCCAACCCCATCCTTTGTCACCCTCCACTGCATGATAGTGGTGTGTTCGTGGTCACCCTTTTCCTAAGCCCTCAGCGATGGTGAACATTCACCGACCCTCCAACTCACTAACCTGAGTTCCTGTTCAAGAACTAGCAGGAACGGGCTTCAGTGGATGTATTAGGTTCTTTTCTATTTTTGTGACATAGCAACTTATAAAAGAAAGAGTGTGTTTGGGGCTTATCACTCCAGAGGGGAAAGACCCCATCACCATCATGTCAGGAAAGAGTGGCAGCTGGTAGGCACGGTGGCAGAAACACCTGAGAACCCACATCTCTCATACTCCAAGCAAGAAGCAAAGAGAGCAAACTGGGGAAAGTGCGTGCATGTGAAGCCCTCCTCCAATGATGTACTTCTTCCAGCAAGGCCACACCTCTGAAAACATCCCAAGCTGTGCCACCACCTGGGGACCAAGTATTCAAATGCCAGAGCCTGGGATTGGGTAGGGGTGACATTCTCATCCAATCCACCACAAGGGGGATGTGAGGTTCACGTGCAGAATTCCAAGCAGTCAGTTAGGGGATGCTGAGCAGCGTGTCCCTCTCCCAGATCTGCAGCTTATTAATAAGGCAAGGAGCTTTTACGTGTTGCATGGCTCTTAATCAGCTGTAGATAAGCTCGGCGCTTTCACAGAATCATTAAAAAGCGAGATAATCTATGTAAAGCTCTTAGGATGGTGTTTAGCACATAAGGGATGTTTGCTATTGTTATCACAGTCACAAAAGAAGGAGCATGGGAGTCCTGTGAGTGTGACAAGGTAGCAGCCAACAAAGCACCTGGGATGCCAAATTTGCATCATGCCAGTGGTTCCAAGTTACAGAGGATGCGCATGTGTTTGGTTCCGTTGTATTGTTACTTCCTTTGGAATAGTGTACTTTTCATCCTTCATTTTGAAAACGAGGAAGCTAGCACTCAAGTAATATCTTAGTGGATATTAATCCATACCTTTTTAGCTTGTAACCCCATGCTTTTATTCTTTCTACTTTTTCTTTGTTTCTTGGGTCTAAATTTTTCCATTTGCGGTAATAGGACAACTGGCTTGGCTAAAGAATGCTGATTATATGAACCCCACACTGGTGTTCTCACTAACTAGGGCTGAAGTTGGACCCATGAACAACTGGTTAATGCATAGCACAGGCCTTTCTTAAGAGTGGATTTGAACTAACAACTCTATACACACTATTTGTTGGAGACTGACTGGGAAAACATACCTTGTAGGTCAATGCATCTCCCAGAAAAAAAAAAGTGGCTCTGAGAAATCTCAGTAGGAACAAAGCTAAGGCCACACCTGCATTTGCATGTGTACCTAGAGCATGTAAGCATTATCTTTAAAACCAGTGATGGCTTCTGGCATAGTTGTCTATGAAACTGAAGGGCACCAAGGGCCAGAATGGACTTGGAGCACAGAGGCATATCCAGACCTAAGTCTTTGCCTGAAGCCACTTTCACTGGGTCCCACTTTTCCATGTGGATGTGGAATTTTGTGTCACACCCAGAAGGATCCAAAGTTCCTTTAAGTTTTTGTTGAATGAATGAAGACCCACAAAGGCAGCAATTCCTAATGCTTGGCATTTGTCCTCATCGTCTAAGCAAAAGTCTTTGCAGATGTGACGAAAGATCTCCACATGAACCAATTATCCTAACTGTCATCATAGGAGAAATCAAGGTTTTATTACACAGAGTACAAAGTGATGCTTAACGAAGGCAAAGGTTATGGTGATGTAGCCATGACCGAAGTAACATTGGCAGAGCTAAGGTGTTGAAAACCAGATTTTGATTTTGCCCCCTGCCAGCTTCTGGAGGGCATGTGGGCCTACAGTGCCTTGGTTTTTAGCCTGGTGAAATTGGTGTTGTGATTCTGGCTTCCATTATCTCTGTGGAATAAATTTCTGTTGTGTGAAGCCTCCATATTCAAGGTAATTTGGTATGGCAGCCAGAGAAAACTACAAACTTGTTCCTTTACTTCACTTGCTCTTCCTGCCCACCACCCCTTGCTCAGCTGCACTGGTAATGTTTGTCTGTCTAAACTCAGAACCAAGCATTCATCTGCCTTCACCCTGTGGCAAGGTTGGGGACTCAGCCTTGTGATCTCTGTTCTGTTCGACATGTGTTCATGTGCACATTACCAAGCAATGTAGTTCTCACCTCCAATGATGGCCAGCTTCTCATGATCGTTTTATATGACAGTTTCCAATCAAGTCCCTTACATCAGAAAAGATATACATTTAAAGATCTGGAAATGGAAAGTCATCGGTATGTAGGTAAAGAAAATAATATTAACATTATTTAAGCAGTGCTTAAAATATGTATTTAATACGTATTTGTAAGTTCTGTTATGTGTCAGCATAGGGAACCTGACAGGGAAAACTTATACAGTATTACAATTCTCCAGAGAAACAGAACTAGTGATGGATAGATAGATAGATAGATAGATAGATAGATAGATAGATAGATAGATAGATAGATACTAGATTATAGAGAGAGAGATGATAGATTATGTGAGAGGGGTGTGTGTGTGTATACAGGTTGATAAGACAGATAAAATAAATTGGTTATTGCAGTTACAGAAATTGCCAAATTCAAAATCCGTAAAGCTAATGTCTTCACTTGAACCTAGAGACAAGAGCTGCTATACACTATAGAAAGCAGTCTGCCTTATCTATTGCATCACTTTAAGTACCAACCTCTGAGCCTTGGGTGTAGAATTTGTATTGTAGATGTATGAACTGGGCCTGAGCACCTCGTGGTTAGGCTTTCTCTGCATTTTGACCTGTTGTAGCTTTCAGTAATAGTCTTCATGTGCTGCAAAAGGAAGCAAAGTTCTTTGATGAGCTACACTTATCTGTGGTTACAAGGATAAGTGTTAAAAAAAATACAGCAAAGAATTATACTGGCTTAGGAAAGAGGCAGCAGTAAGTGTTCCTCTAGGATCAATGACTGAAGACTCAGAGATATTATGAAATTGCAGGTGGAGAGGATATAAGAGCCAAAGGACCTGAACATCTGCTACCAGAGTGTCATCTATATATGACAAGAGAGATGCACCACGGACTCTCAATGGTGTAGTTGATTAAAGAAATCCCAAATGATGCCAGTTGACATCCCAATTCTGATTGGTGAAATTTCACAAGCCTCTACCCCTAGATGAGGAGATACTGGCAATTAATGATTACTGAGTGAGGAAGAGTCAGTCTTTCCCAGGGACAAGTCTTGATCCCAAGTAGTCAGTCCTAAAACATAGACGGAAGGGCTACACTAAGGGGAATCAGCAAATTGCCTTTATTACTTATTTGTATATATACAAATATGTAACAGTAATCATTTTAAAAGGCTATGAATTTGAGAGAAAATGGGTAGGTGGGTGTGATGCACCGAAGGGGCTGGAGGGAATGGGAGGGACAATTTAAATACAGTAGGCATATATGAAGTCTTAAAATAAATATTGATATTATTTGGAAACACTCAGAATACTAATTAGACTACTCAAGTTGTCTTATGAAGCTAACCATCATGCCTGTGTTTATAGACACGGTGTGCTCAAGGGCCACACACAATAATGTCTCTGTGGACAGACTGAAGTATCAGTTGCAGCAACACTCTTGATTTTTCAGAGTTGCCACCAGAACACCACATCTAGGTTAGTGTTGTGTGAGCATCTTCACTGAGTATTCCCTGGCCCAATTCAAGGGGTCCTGTGAATATTTTTATCACTGGCTGTATCCGGTCTGGATAAACAGTAAGGAAGTTGAATCGTTGATCTACTGATGCTGACCTTGTACCTGCTCGCTCAATGCTTTGGGAGTTTGGGAAGAGTATTGAAAGGATGAAGGACATTTTAATCACCTTCTTTAGTTCTACCTAGTTCATTAGTTCTGCAGATCCCAGATGTTTGCTGGAGATAGACTAGCAGGAACGGACCATGATTTCCTGCCTCCATTACATCCTTTCCTAGAGCAATGACTCAGTTTCCTGCTAGTAAAAGGGGCCGCTAGCCATTGTGGACAAGTTTGGAAAGCTGAGTTGTGACTGAGGACCTCCTTTCCTCCATGCTGTTTCTAGGAATTACAAAGTCATAAAAATAGACCCAGGATCCTTACTGCTCCTGCCCTTCCACCTGGCTCTGTGGCATTGTCACTTCCTGTTCTGACTTTTCTCCATGTCCCAACCTCTAATCTATTCTCCACTTAAAAACCAGAAATAGCCAGCTAAGACCTGGCACCATGCCCAGGTCACCTTTGCTCAAAAGTGTTCACACTTCCCATGCAGGCCATCTCCAGCCTTCCCTGACCGTGCCGGGCCCTCTGGAGCCCTGTCCCAGCTGCCACTCAGACACTGCTTCCTACTATTGTTTTATGTTCTCCACACTGCTATAGGGGCATTTTCCATTCCTGTGACTTCCTTGACACTTCCATTCCCTTGTATTTCTCCCAAGTCCCAATGTCATCTCCACAGACACGCCCAGGACTCAAGATTACTGTTCCTCCACTCTTCATTATGACCATCATATAGAAATTGGAGAAGAAGGGAAATATAGAGCTTTCCCTTTAAGCTACTTTGAAAATAATAGTTTTATTTTTTTAGCATGGCATACCATTGCATATACACATACATGTTTATATGCCTATATTTTGATAATATATATTTTCCCTCCCCAGGTTCTACAGAACCACCCATCTACTTACTCATCAAACTTTATCTCTCTCTCTCTCTCTCTCTCTCTCTCTCTCTGTCTCTCTCTCTCTCTCTCTCTCTCTCTCTCTCTCTCTCTCTCTCTCTCTCTCTCTCTCTCCCCCCTCCCCCCCGGGTGATATGATATTCTTCCATCTTAGGGTCCTTATACTTCACTCACTTTTTACAAAGCCTCTTTGACGATGCAAGGTACCAAATGAGATTATAACATCTTTCAGGACTATTGCTTCACCTTGCTGCAGAAGGCAATGGAAGGGGCTTGGTCCTGCTTTTGTCCTCTTGTTTCTTTTTCATGGTCACCATGATCATCAGGTGGTACCAAACCTGACCTGTATCTATAAGGCTTCTTTCCTCAGATGTAAATTATACAGAATCTGTAGACCACTATCAAGAGAGAGAGAGAGAGAGAGAGAGAGAGAGAGAGAGAGAGAGAGAGAGAGAGAATGGGAGGGAGAGAGAGAATGGGAGGGAGAGAGAGAGACTCCTCCCAGAAAATGATCCAGGGTCATGTCATCCATACTCCTTCCTATCCACTGTTCCTGCCTACCCTAGCCACCTCACTTCCGGGCAGAGATTGTCTAGTATATATCATGTCACAATATACAGCTGGCTCTTTTCTGAGTAGGAAGGGTCATAAAATTGGTTCCGTAGGCCAAGCATTCCATTGGTGAGATGAAGTACTTAAGCACTCTTCTCTACATTTGCTTTGATTATCAAGATTACAAAGTTCAAAGAAGTTAGACTTGCAGTCAACATGGAGGTTAAATCCAGGCACAGTAGAGCATCAACATTTTCTTCACTTGAGAGCATAAGACAAGAGTATTTTAAGTTTGAGGTGAGTATAAGCTACTCAAAATAAACAACAACAACAACAAAACGTTCAGGATAAATCAATAATCTTTTCTGTACAATTTTCAGCCACCAGATGCTGTATATAACCTAGCATATTTTGGCAGTTGTTCTGCCTGAGGGTTAAAGGGAAGGAAAGATGAAGACTGCATGAACAGCACTGTCCTAGCTGCTCCTCTCCATCCACCTGTGTCTAGTCACAGGCCCGTTCATCAGCTACATTCATGGGCTTTCTTCTTCCTTAGACGGAAATGCCCATTAACTTCACCTTCGAGTTGTTTGGTTTCTTTGCTAAGGGGATAGAACATTTCATGTCTTTTTTCCTAAGGAAGAAAAGCTACAGTTAGTTAAGGAGCAGCTTTGATGGAGATTTAAATATGGGTATTAGGGAAGAGAGAGTAGTGTTTAGGAAAAGAACAGCACATGCCCAAGTCATGGGTGTGGACTTCCCAACAGTTTCCAAAGTCTATGTAAAATTGTACTCACAGACTTTTCATGGGCCACAGGCAGCTGCTTCTGTCTCATCCCCATGGTAGAAATGGTAACAGACCTGCAGGTGCGACAACTCAAACTGTAGAAAGAGAGTAAATGGCGCTGTGGGCATTCAACAAGATTTAACACTCCCTTGTCATAAGCCCTGGGAACGAAGGATGCTTATTTCGAAGAAGATGCATAGTAGGGCATAATTTGGGGATTTCATAGAAATAAAGGTAGAAGAAAAAACATGCAGATATCTGGGGAGGGGGGGGAATGGAGTTGAAAAGTAGCCATGCTGAGGCTCCAAGACCTAGATGTGTGGCATCAAGACACCAGGGCTCCTGGTTTTGCCCTCCTGAATTGCATCCCTCTCTGGTCTCCTCTTGTCTTTTTCTTTGTGGTCCTTTTGTCCTTAGCAAATGTTGGGGGTGAGCACAGCTGGAGCCAGAGAGCTAAACTGCATGAAAAGAGAATTTCTGCTGGAGTTCCCATAAGCATAGGCAAAGCATCTAGTTTTGCAGCTTGGGTGTCAATAAAAGGCTCCACTGGCCAGCCTGAGAACCCAGGGAAGAGCATTGTTTCCATGGAAACCTGCAATTGGTGACCTAAATATGCAAGTTAAAGTTCGCTATTTTACCTACCTCATTGTGTGAGTCTGCTGAGGATTGTCACTATTACAAAACAAAAAACAAAAAACAAACAAAACAAAAAAAACAAAACAAAACAAAAAAACACCCAGGACACTCTTTTGCCTAGGTGGGTCTTCACTGTGCAAACCATCAGTCCTGTCACCACAGACCATGGGGGTCCCCCTATGCTAAATCAGCTCCACTTACTTAGAAACATTTTTTGACGGAGGGGCTAGCCAAAACTAAGATGGAAGTCATTCTCCAGGGTATTGCTCACTTGCTTCTTTCCCTATTTCCTAAACCCCTGCAGGGCGAGCCCTGCTGAGACTCACTGACAAGAAGCTGGAGCGCATGGGGATCGCCCAGGAGAACCAGCGACAGCACATCCTTCAGCAGGTGCTCCAACTGAAGGTGCGGGAAGAAGTCAGAAACCTGCAGTTGCTCACACAAGGTACCCCGCTGCTTCCTGGTGGGTGGGTGTATAGGAAAAGGGGAAAACAGAAAAAATGCTATCACTAATGACAGAGGGGAGCCAGGAAAAGTTTGTTGTTGTTTTCTTACAGAATTTCCTTCATTAAAAGCAAAAAAAAAAAAAAAAAGAAAAAAGAAAAAGAAAGAAAGAAAGTAGGTACTTTTAAAGACTATTTCTCTCTAAAACTTTTCTTTTTTCATTGCTCACCAGAGAGAAGGATGCATAAATAAGTAATAGATGCACAAATGGAATTACTGGAGCTCACTTCAAGGTTATCACGTACAGCTGCAGAGACTGCTTACTGTACAACCCCAGAGGGTACCAGTCACATTGATCAGGGTCCAATTGCTCCCTCCAGGGCTGTGTGGTGTGCGGGCTGCGCAAGTGAGCAGTGTAGTCCTGGCTGCCCTCAGCTGACCAATAATTCTGAGAAGGTCTTGGAACTTGAGTAATTTCAAACTTAATATGGCCGGGGATGGAGATGGGGTTCTGATAACATTTTGTTTTATTTTGCTTTTCATTGGCCAACAGAGGGGGGAATGTTTGAAATGTACCTTTATTTAACAGAATTAATGCATGCATATGCTTTAGAGATTTTTGGAAACTCTATTAACTTGAAGAACAAAATGATTTAAAATATAGACTAGGGAATTTAAATTTGGACTATTATGGCTGTGTAACTCGTAATAGTGTGATAAAGAATTTGAGAGCACCTGAGATCCCTGTAACTTTGAAGTGTCAAAAATATTTAAAATGTGGAGGAATGTCTAAGTCCCACGATGTGTAACATATACTTACATATAACTTGCTAGCTATAAACATCCATCGACTGTACTTTTTCTTCTTTTGTTGCCCATCATGCATCATTTTTAATGAAAGGATGATAAAGTAAGTGTTTTTGAGTGTTGTGTAGTTTTCAATAAGCAGAATATAATAATTGTATGCATAAGGCAATTGGAGGAATCTGGGTCAGCCAAGTTTCATGTTATTGCATTTAGACTAACCCAGCAATAGTCCAGTTGCCTAGGGAAGGGGTTCTCAACCTGTGGATCGATACCATTTTGGGGGGTTGCAAATTAGATACCCTTTATCTCAGGACACATTGTAATTCATCACAGTGGCGAAAATTACAGTTATGAAGTAGCAACAAAATAATTTTATGCTTGGGGGGGCAATCACAACATGAGGAGCTGCAGGAAAGGGTCGCTGTGTTAGGAAAGCACTGTTGAGAAGCACTGTTGAGAAGCACTGACCTTGAAGAAAGGATGCAGTGCCTGAAAGATGAATGTTGAAGAAGGCTACATATAGACAAAGAGTGATGCAAAAATGATGGCAGCCGTTTGATGTGCTTCTTCAACACACTACCAGAGACGCTTGGTAGTGAGTTCTGAGGAATGGGTATAGTGAGTAATTTGAATTTGAGTGTGACAGGATGATACACATGCTGATATACCTTTAAGGATTTTTTAAAATTAGAGATAATAAGATTTATGACAAAACGTGCTATTACACTGCTACTTCTAAAATGGAAAAAGAAAAGCAAATAATTCTGCTTAAATTCCCACATAATCCATGTATTAAAAGAACATTTGCAAAGAATATATAATGTAGGAAAAGACATGAGAAATGGGTGACACCATTTGGAAAAGTTGATTTATAGCATGGCTCAATTTTTCAGTACATATTATGATGTATGTTTTTACATATGTATAATATGTAAATAAAGGGAGTGCAAATTATTATGTCCCATTTTCATTAGGGTTGCTTTTACCTCTGGCAAACATGTCTGTAGGTTATCTTACCTATGTTCAGTATACTTTTCCCTTTCTAAATCTACTATAAAGTCATTTGGTTGTTTTACTCAAAGCGTATTAACCAGCCGCTTCCACCACAGCACACTTCTTTCTACCTGTCTATGTCCTAAGTTCAACCTTTCTGGTTCTGTTGATGGCATTTTCTCCCCCTTTGAGAATCTGTACATTCTGTCATCTTTCATCCCATTCCCTTTGGAAGAAACTAGTGTTCTCTAGAGCTCATGGGTATTTTTCTCTGAATTTTTATTGCCTTTCTTATCGCTCATCCTTTATATATTAGTGTTCAGAATCACTTTATATCAAGCATCCTTTTAAAAATCCACAGTGTTATTGAAGTGATAATTTTTTCTTTTCTTTCTTTCTTTTTTTTTTTTTTTTTTTAGAAAGGGAAACAAAATTGACAGGCTGCTTTGAAGGTTGATAATAAAAGATATAAAGAGATCTAAGGAAGCTTTAAATTATTTGGGGGGGGTCTAGGTTTGTTCTAATAAGAATCAATGTTCTATCTACCCAAGGGAGCTGGACGGTTTAACATGCATATCATATGGAGGTTCACTACAAGGGTAATGTGTGATTCAATATTAAATATTTGATTCTTCAAACCCACAAATACAAAGCTACAGCAAGAACATGCTGAATAAGTACAAAGATTTTGTGATTTTTTTTTTCAGTCTCCCTTAAAAAGTCTGTGGGTCTGTGTCTCGAGGAGAGTGGTTCACACTTCTGGCTTATAGAAATGGGGCACACCGTGCCAGGACACGTAAAGTCCTTACTCTGATGAAAAGCATATTTACGTTGGTGTTGACTGTGTAATCTGTTCAAGCTGCTACCGTAAACACCACAAACGACCTAGGTTAGTGTCCTGCGCTTACTGTTCTTTTCACTGAGACAAAATTCCTGACAAAAGCAACTTATGCAAGGATAAGGTTTATTTTAGCTCACAGATTGCAGGGAGTGTTGCCCGATATGGTAGTGGAAGCATGGCAGCCCGACTATGAGGCAATTGGTCACACTGTTTCTCCACTCAGAAATAGGAATGCTGAGAGATAGATAGGAATGCTGAGAGATAGAAATGCTGGGGTGGTGGGTCCACTTTCTCCTCATTCGCTCTTGAACCCCAGCCTGCACAGTGTCTTTCCATACAAAGGTCTTCCAACCTCAGCTAATTCCTTCACAGACATACCCAGGAATTTATCTCCAATGTGATCGAAGATTCTATCAAGTTCACAGTGAATATTAACCATTAACTGTAAAAAAAAAAAAAAAAGAAGCAATAGAACTTATTTCTCATGCTTCTGAATGCTGGTAAGTCCGAGACCAAGGTACCAGGGACTCAGCCTCAGAGGCCAGTCTTACTGAGCCCTTCCCCTGTGTTGCCACATGTCAGAAGCAAGATGGAATCTGTCTGGAATCACTACCAAAGGTACTTATCCCATTCATAAAATCCTGCCCTGGTGACCTAATCCTCTATCAGAGGTCCCATCTTCTTAAACCATAGCTTAAGGAGTGCAACTTCAATATATAAGTGTGTTTGTAGGACAAAATATCTAGTCTATTAGTAGCTATGACTCTTGATCTAATTTGTGTGTGCACGCACATGCATATGGAGGCAAAGGCATTGATACATGATGTCACACTCTGCCTATTTAGTTTGTGCAACCGAGTGTAAGGCTAGCTCACTGACTTCTCTAGATTGGCTGGTCAGTGAGCTCTGAAGATCTGCCTGTCTCCACCTCCACATCCTAGTTCTAATACACACACACACACAGAGAGAGAGAGAGAGAGAGAGAGAGAGAGAGAGAGAGAGAGAGAGAGAGAGAGAGAGAGAGAGAGAGAGCTGGGCTTTCACTCCTGGCTTTTTGTGTGGATGCTAAGAATTTGGTTTGGACTTTACCCCCTGCACCATCTCAGCTCCCAAAGTACTTCATTTTTGAAGAAAAGATTTGATTGGATTTTTAATGTATTTCTATTTTGTTTTTAGAGTCTCTTTAAAATATATATAGTTTTTTTAAGACTACAGTTGGCTCCCTTTAAGGAAACAGCTAAGTAAATCATGGCACACATAGTTACTGGAGGTGTTCGAATCTGTAAATAAAGATGAAAAAAGACCCCTGGGAAGCCATGAGAAAAAAACCAACAAGATGCAAAACTATATGCATACTGTACATATGCCATAAAGGAAGAAACATTGTCTCTCTGTGTATAGTCTTTGTTTATACAGGAAATACTGAATAATGTATATGAAACTCATGTGAGTTACACCCATGAGGCAGGAAGATGGTTATAGGAAGAGGATGCATGCTTCAGATGTCGTTTTTGCGTTTGAAATATGAGTGTTTGAACTATTTTAAAGAACACATTTTAAAAAATAAACAAGAAAGAGAAAGTATAAGTTTAGCCGTAGATGTGCCTGGATTTTTTGCCCTGCTCTGAACATTTAATGCTGTTACTTCGGGGAAACTATTTAAGCGCTTGGTGCTTCCGTTTCCTGACTTCTGATTTAGAGATGAGTAGTTCTGTTCAACCAACAACAATATGGCAGGAATTTAGCCATTAGCTCTGTCACATAATTAAACCAAAAAGCCATGTTTTTAAAAATCCACATCATTTTAATACCTTTTCTGAAATAAATCCAGCTAACACACAGTTTACTTACATTTGCTTGCGTTCACTTTTCATGGGAAAAACTAAGATTTTTTTTCCCTCCTTTCTTCACTTACCACTCCTAGATGCTGACAAAAAGGCACCAAAAAATTGTAAGTCTTTTGAAAATTGCATAGTCAGTGCATAGTAAACGTCCGTTCTTACTCACTGTTCAGAAACCATGACAAATACTGTGGAAACAGGTCATCATCAGAAGCCAGGGCCATCTTATCTGAAGTCGTGGCCACCCTTCTTGCCGCTGACAATGGCCCCATGGCTCTCTGACATTTGCAAGCCACATAATCAATGTTTGCCTTTGCTTTCCTGCTATGCTTCTGATGTCTTTACGGAGATTGTCTCTTTTGAAAGAAAGCCTCTCGCCTTCTGTGTTCCATCCGTGAGTGGCCAGGATGTCAATCTGGTGGTGATACTTGATTAAACTGATAACTAAGAAGCACAGCTGGGTCGGAACACACCCAGTTTTGTTTGGAGGAGCATAGCAGGCAGCTGGAAAGTCATCATGACACTTTGCTTCTGCTTGGTCCATGAGGGATGGAGGTGGAGTTATGCTTTACGCAATGCACAGCAGTGGTGCCAAGTAATCCAAAATCTTTCAGATTTGTTCTTAGCATTTTAATAGTAGACATTGTTTCTAGAAAGCTAAACTCCCCAACAAGATATTGAGTACTGTGCTTGATATAGTTAGTGAGTTTTAACTGTTACTAAAGGCAAAGCATGCACTAGATTCACATCGGTTCTTCATATTTCCTCTGCCATGGCTCCTTCTGTTTGCTAGTCTCAACATACGTATAAGAGAGGGTGACAACAGAGAAACTAACGTGCTCAAAGGTAAGAGACCTTAACAAAACTCATATCACAGGAATGTCTGACTCCAAAGCAAGCCATTTTTACACAAGTATATAGTGTAATTCCCTTCCCAGATTTGCTTCTATTTTCATTATATATGATATATATATAATATATGTAGGCATATTATATATCTATAATGTCTGGCACCCACAAACGAGAGAAACCATGCAATATGTTCCATCTGAAATTGACTTAATTTGCTTGATGAGTGTGTCCAGTTGCATCCATTTTCATATGCAAATGACATAACTTCATTCTTTTTGGAAAGAATTTTTGGTAGTATAATTACATCCTTTCTCTCTTACCTTTCCTCCCTCCAACCTCTCTCATTCTTCTTTACATGTAAATTATCGTGCTATGCATACGTCCCATGCTTTCTTTATCCATTTTTCTATTGTTACATATCTAGGTTGGTTTTATAACTTGGCTTTTGTGACTAGCTCATCAGTAAACATCATTGTACAAGTTCTCAGTGTTGGGTTGTCTTGGAGGCATTTTAGCATAGACTGGAATCTAATATGGCTGAGTCGTGTGTAGGTCTCTGGTTAATTCCTTGGGGACTCTGGCTAGTGTCTTCCATCCTGCTGGATGAGCAGTAAGTACAGCTTCCTTTTTTGTCTGCATCCTCGCCAGCATTTATAATTTGTTTCTTGGTTATTATCATTCTGCCTGATGTGACATGGAATCCCAGTGCACTTCTTCTATTATTTATCTTTTGAGAACATATCTTCTGTACAGTATGTGTCAGTATAGATGTGAGGACGGGCACATGTCACAGCATATATTTGAGGTCAACATGACAAGTTGTAGGAGTCATTTCTTTGCTTCCAACACATGGGGCCTGGGGAGTGGATTTGGGCTATTAGGGTTAGTGACAAGTGCCTTTACCCACTGAGCCATCTCACCAATACCAATTTTGAACAATTATTTAAGATCTATTCTCTATTTTATTTATGTAAATATGTATACCTAAGTATGGGTGTATATATGTATGTATCAGTATGGCCTGTGAGTGCAGTGCCCTCAGGGGCCAGAAGAGGGCTTTGGATCATTTCCATCTGGAATTATAAGCACCTGTGAGCCACCTAAAATGGGTACTGGGAACCAAACTGAGGTCCTCTGAAGGAACAGCAAGAACTCTTAGCTACCAAGCTACCTCATCAGCCCCTGAATATACCTGCTTCTATATAATGTTGAATACTTTTGCCTTTTTAAATGGGTTTATTTTTTTAGCCTTGAATTCTACCTATTCTTTTTTTAAAAACATTTCTTTCATTTTTGAGACTATACTGTAATAACATCATTTTCCCTCCCCCTATCTCCCTCTAAACCTTTCCATTCATAGTCCCAAATATAAACCACTTACTCTGTATAATGTTACTTACATGTATGGTTTCAGGTGTAACCATTTGGTATTGGATATCCAGTTGAGAAGCTCTTCCCTGGAAAAAAATATTTCTCCTACTCTCAGCTTCCTTAGTTATCAGTAGTTCTTTGTGTGGGCTTGAGACCTTATGGGATTTCCTCAGTCCACTTTAACAAGTCTACTGTTGTTGTACTAGCTCGGTTCATGTTTAGGCAGTCAGCTTGGTAAGACTCCGTGAGTGTAGCTTCTGACATCTCCCTAGGAGACAAAAATCTCACAGCAAACTCCCTGATCCTCTGGCTCATTGAAGGTTTATTTGCATTTCTCTGATGGCTATGATGTTAGACACTTTCCTTATGTATATTGGCCATTCATACTTTATCTTTGTGAACTATCTGATCATTTCATTAGCTGGAGTATTGATTAAGTTATTTAATTTCTTGTTCTTTAGACCTTTGAGATCTTTGTGTATTTTAGTTATTAACCCTCTGTCTTGTTTCCTTTGTTGTACAAAAGCTTTTGAATTTCATGAAGTACCATTTTCCAGTTGTTGACACTCTTTGCTGAGTAACTGGAGTCTTACTCAGAAAGTGTTTGCCCGTGGTGTATCTTAAAGGGATTTTCCTACTTTTTTCACCATCAGTTTTAGTTTGGGGTCTTATGTTAAAGTTTTTGATCCATTAGGAATTTACTCTGTACAGCGTGAAAGATAACTAGTTTCATTTTTCCTTCCTTTTTCTTTTTTTATTAATTTATTCATATTACATCTCAATAGTTATCCCATCCCTTTTATCATCCCATTCTTCCCTCCCTCCTGCTTTCCCCCTACTCCCCTCCCCTATGTCTGTAACTGAAGGGGACTTCCTCCCCCTCTATATGCTCATAGGGTATCAAGTCTCTTCTTGGTAGCCTGCTATCTTTCCTCTGAGTGCCACCAGGGCTCCCCATCCAGGAGACATGGTCAAATATGGGGAGTGCATGTGAAAGTCAGAGCCCACTCTCCACTCAACTGTGGAGAACGTCCTGTCCATTGGCTAGATCTGGGTGGGGGTTCAATGTTTACTGCACATATAGTCCTTGGCTGGTGCCATAGGTTGAGCAGGACCCCTGGGCCCAGATCCGCTCATCATAATGTTCTACTTGTAGGTTTCTAGGGCCCTCTGGATCCTTCTATTTTCCCATTCTCCCATATTTCTCTCACCTAAAATCCTAGTTTCATTTTTTACATGTGGATACTCAGCTTTGCCAGCACCATTTGTTGAAGAGGCCATCTTCTCCAATCTATGTTTTGAGCTTTGTTGTCAGAAGTCTCATGGCTGTCACAGCTTGAGTTTGTTTTGAGGTGATCTCTTCAGCTGATCTGTGTACCTGTTTCTGTGTCAGTGCTATAGTGTTTTAATACTATGCTATACCTTGAAATCATATATTGTGGTACATTTGTCTTTATTCTTCTGTTCAGGTGGATTCCTTTGGTTATCTAGAGTCTTTTGTGCCTCCATATGCATTTAATTTTTTTTGTTTTTGTTTTCTATTTTTCTACTAGAATTTGGATGGGTGTTTCACTGAATCTGCAGACTGCTTTTAATAATACAGCTACTTTCACAATACTAATTCTTCTCAGTCATGCATATGAGATGTTTTTCCATCTCCTAGTATCTTCTTTCCTTGGTGTTTAAATTTTCACTACAGGGCTGCTACTTGTTCTTGATGCTGTTTATTCCCAAATATTTTTGAGGTCATTATTGATGGGGTTTTCTGATTTCTTTCTCCTCACATTTATTATTAGTTCACAGGAAGCCCGTATACTAGTTTTGCAAGTCATAACTTCGCTGAAAATGTTTATCACATTCAAGAGTGGAAATCTTTGACTTTTTCTTTCCTGATTGTGTCCCATTAGAACAGGTTTTTGCTCTATTTTTGTTTTGTTTTGTTTTGTTTATATTTATTATACTTCTCTGTCTCTACTTGATCCAATGGGGTAAAAACTTCATCTCAGAGTGGTGAGTGAATGAGATTTCATGTGAAAGTCATATTCTATAGATTATGGGATATGAATTATTCCAGAGGTTAGTAAGCAATTTTAAAGGACCAGATAGTATTCTTTATAGCCTATATACTTGTTTGTTATACCTTCCCTGCTGTGTGAAAGTAACCATGTGATACTCAACTGAATAGTGGACATAGATGTGCTCTAATAAAGCTCTATCTAGAAGATAAGTGCTGATGCTGAGAAAAAGAAAGACTAAATGTAATGGTACCTATAGAATGGGAGAGAAATTTTTTAAGTTGCATATCTGTTAAGGGTTTGCATAAAGAACTGCTGCAACTCAGAAAAAATAATAATGCTTTTTCGTTGTTTTTTGAGACAGGCTTCTCTGTGTAGCCTTGGCTGTTCTGGCTTTGCTTTGTACATCAGGCTGGCCTTGAACTCACAGTGATCCTCCTGCCTCTGCCTCCCTGAGGGCTGGGATCAAAGGCATGTGCTAATCTGGCATATAATTTTTTAATGGCCAAAGGACTTGACTAGCTTTCCAAAGATATAAAGTGAGCAAAAATCATATGAAAAACACATTTACCATAAATTCTTTTAGAAATACAAATAAAAACCACAATGAGCTATTCCTTCAAACCCATTGGAATTGTCAGAGTAAAAAGTACAAGAAAAGTTAGGAAAATAAAGAAATCAGAACCCTTACTCAACAATAAAGGGAATATAGAATTGGATAGCCATTATAGAAAAAACTATGGGCCAGTTGTGGTAGTGCATCCCTGTAATTTTAGCACTCAGGGAGACAGAGGCAGGTAGAACTCTGTGAGTTCGAGGCCAGTCCAGTGTACAAAACAAATCCAAGAGAGAGAAACCCTGTCTTGTAAAAAGGAAAGGAAAGAAAGAAGGAAGGCGGAAGGAAGGAAAAGAAAAAGAAAATACTATGGAGGTTCCTTAGATCCCCACTTTTGGGTATGGTCAAATGAAATCAGAACAGGAGCTTGTACCAATGATATTGGTATACTTGTGATCATGGCAGCACACTGACCAAGAGAGGAAAACAAACCAAATATTCACCTTCAGATGAATGGATACAGAAAGTAGAAAATATAGTGAATATTTTAAATGGAATGTCATTCAAAATATTTAGAAAGAAGGAAATCTAGATACAGGCTGAACATATAGGCAATAAATAAAATCTAGTCGCAAATCACAGAAACAGAGTAGGGCCCAAGGACTACTCTTGAATTAGTGTTCATAGGTACAGGTTTGCAATATGGAAATGTTACATATATCCACTGCAGTATAGTTTTAATGTACGCATTGATACTAAACCTTACACTTAGCAGTAGTTAAGATGGAGAGTTTAATGTTATAGGCTTTCTGTGCTGTATCTAACACAATGTCTGAGCCGTTGTCTGTTGACTTGTGCTTAAAAGTCAAGAGCATAAGCTTTTGACATCATACATTATTGTTGCTCTTCTCGAACCTTCCCTTTTGAGATATAAATGTGTAGCTCAATACCATGGGTACTATAATAATGTCCTACTCCTTTGGTATCTCTTCTCAATGACTTTCTCAGCTACAGAGGTAGAAATTGGGTGAAAATGTATCAACAATTGTTTGGGGCAAAATCAGGCAGTATAGAGTAATTAGGACAGATGACAGTAGTAAATGTCACCATCTTCAGTGTCTGTATGATAACTGCCTGTAAAATGGAGGGAGAGAGAGAGAGAGAATGAGAGAATGAGAGAATGAGAGAGAGAACATGAGCCTGTCTGGACTCATTGTACATTAGTGTTTCCCAAAAGGCTGTTTCTACTTTGTTCAAATATATATGTCCAAATTTAGTTGGGAATTACGTGGCCAGATGGACTGCTCCAGTGCTCCATCCTTTGGAAAAACAAAAATTGGAAATATTGCATTTAGATCCAAGAAGAATTTTCAGAACAGTTTGGGTATTTTAGTCCAGTCACCTCCACAGTGATGCTTCAGCAACTAAAGTAGGCCATCTGGTCCACCAACCTTTCTTAAAGAAGCATGTCTGTAGAACAGATCCTAAAACATTATCTAATCTCTTTACATATCTGACCACAGAAACTCAAAAGAGAAATAGAGAAGTCTCCATGGAGACACGGGTAGTATATAGCATGTCTGAAAAGGATACCACTTCTCCCAATTACCCCCCAAAAGTATTTTTTTTTGTCTTTGTTGTTATTAATGTATAATAACAGCAACTATGAAAGTATGCTTACAGATGTTTGCAGTTAGGTAACTACTGCAATCTTTTACATCAAGGTTTTCTTATAAATATGGGTTTCTTTTGGTTAAGTGAATATATAGAGATAAAATTATTTGTTTGTATCATAATATATATTCACCCCTAAAACAACTCAATATTCTCAAATTGGTAGAAAAATAAGATTGGACTCTGCTCATAACTGGACAATGGACACACACACACACACACACACACACACACACACACACACACACACACGTTTTTGGAGAAGTGAGCTATATCAGTGGCAGGTAATTTTAGCTGTGATACTGATGTTACAAGTCTGATGTCCTGTGTCAGCTTTCATATGTGGCTCTTCTGCCTTATAATAAGGGAACACTGAGCTTTACTTCCTCGGCACTTACCATGCTCATGTTCCTGATAGAGATCCTCTAACTTCTAGTCTTTACTCAATGGCTCCTTCTCAGGCTAGTAGTATATGCAACTTCTTGAGTGTTTATGCCTCCTGGAAATGGATCTTAGTTTTCTCAGCACACTCTCTGAAAACCTCATGCACTACGTACTTCAGTCGTTCCCAAACACCAAGCCCAAGGCCTGTCTTAGCCCTCGTTGCTCCTTCCTTCAGGTGATGGTTAATATTGATTGATTACTTTACTAGACTGAGAAGCACCTGTGAGTTGAGTAAAGCACATCTCTGGGTATGTCTGTGTGCGTTTCTAGAGATACAACATCATAAGTGCTCTGACCTAAATGAATGCACTATAAATGGACTGATCCAAATTTGACTTTTGGGAGGCCATAGAACTGTAGAACACAAGGGAAGATTGGAGGAGATGTGTCCCTAGGCAGCATGTCGTTTGGACCTGTAAGTCTCCTGGTTCCTTCTTATTATTTCTTTGTTCTGCTTCCTGGCCAGCATGAGGTGAGTTGCTCTCATATGCTATCTCTTGCATGGTAGACTGAGCCCTCCAAAAGAGTGAAACTATTTTTTTCATTAAATTATCTTCTTGAGTATTTGAATAACAGATACCCCAAAGGAACTACTAGCTCAAGGTTAATGTTTACTTTGCTTGGAGCTAAACAGATGGCTGCATTCAGTTCCCAGCACTCATGTTTGTTTTCTCATGACCACGTGTTACAACAACTCAGTGGATCTGACATCCTCTTCTGGATAATGTGGGTACCAGCATTCGCAAGCATATTCCCACCATGGATACACATAAATGCTCATACATAATATATTTAAAATACATCTGAAAAATACTTACATTACTCAGTAACCTGATGTTGAAGGCACAATGTCACTATAATATTCCCTTTTACTTAAAGATCATGTGTAATCAGTAGACAGATCCTCTGAGTTTCACTTAGGTTGTATGTTTGTAGCCTCACCTGCCACACCACCACCCCATTACTGTTTCAATTCCCTCCTTTGCATCTTCTTCTGGGACCACTGCAAAACATGCTAGTTACTCTTTGATCACTAGGATCCACACTACCCATTCGTTCCTGTTTTCATATTTAACTATACGCTCTGACTGTTATTTTCATCCTTTACCAGTAGGTGTATTTGGCCGTTAATCTAAGGCTGCATGCATCCCAGGATAGCTATGTATGTGGCCCTGTACAAAAATCATAAGCCTGTTTAGAGCATTATGAGAGTGTGTGTATGTTTGTGTGTGTGTGTGTGTGTGTGTGTGTGTGTGTGTGTTTTGTAGTCCAGTTGCACTGTTCCTGAGTGTGTACTTCATAGATGACAATATTGTATTGTAATGTCAAAAGACTGGACATAGCTACAATATTTGGTGGCTTCCTAATGCTTACAGAAGAAAATTAAAGATTCTTAGCATCCCATAGAAAGATATCTAGGTATTTCATTGATGCATTAATGTTAACTTTGGGCAAATTACTTTCTAGAGATGGTACTTTAGCTATAAAAATAAGGATAGAATCTGTTTCATAACTTTATGATGATGAGCTAATAAAATTTGGAAAAGGACATAGACTTGGCGAGTTTCCACTCCTTTTGAAAATGTTTACCTCATCTTTCAAACCCAATCATGTCCCACTCTGAATTGCTCCTTCAGTCATACTAATTATGTGTTTATTACAGAGTATCCACTTTCCCTTCTTTTCATGAGCACTGGGTCCCATAGTAGACACTAGAGATGAAAAGGAACACATGATCTCGTAATTGAAGTTAGAGGCCATTATAGAAGTATACAGATGTGTAATGGTGGCACGGAACCGGAACTTAATTACAACTAGGAACAAGGGGAATAACAAAGTCTTGCCAAAGTTATGCCACATGAACTAGCTCATGAATGAAAAAAGCATTTGGTAGGTGTACAAATTCTGCCATATGGCAAAACGGGGAACCTGTGCTATGGTTCGGAAACCAATTATAGCCCCCAAAGGATCGCATGTTGGGCTAGATCTGCAGCTGGCAGAGCTTGTCACAAAGTTCTGGGAGCCTAGGAGAGCAAGGCTAGTTGGAAGAAGTAGGTTAGCTTAGGTAAATGCTGGGGAGCCAAATGGCTGGGTATTACTTGACCCTCTGAAACGGCAGTCCAAAAGAAATCATCCCCGTTTTCTGCTTTTAAGTTGCTGTGTCAGGTTTTAAGTCCTTGAAACCAAAAAGAAACTGGTACATGCTGGAGCTCTGGGACCACAGTGGCCCTGAAGACTAGAAATAACCTCTGTGGTTGTCTGATTTTGCTCTGCATGCCCACCTTCTGGCATAGTGTAAAGGAAAAAAAAGAAGAAGAAGAAGAAGTGGATGCTCTGTGAGTTTTTCATATTTAAATTTCATTGTTACACTTCTCCCTCATTTTCTAGCTCTATTTTACTTCCCATATAATCTTTTCTCAGTCATAGATACAAATGTGAGTTTGAGTTTATAAAAAGTAAAGGTAGTTACCAAAACTACTGTAGATCATATCATCTTTCTCCCTACAGAGTATTATCTAGAATTTCTCTATTTTTTTCCTCCCACCTCTTTCCCCTCCTTCCCCTGAGTATAATTATCATCACCAACAGCAGCATTGTAATCTTCTTATATTCACCTGGTTACCAAAGCTGACGATGGCTCTTTCGTGTATAACCTGATCCCCCACATTGTTTTGCCTAGGGTTTTCAATGTCTTAGTGTTCTCCTGAGTGGCATGGTCTAGTTACTCTAAAGAAGACGTTTCCTCTCTGAGCCTTGTGATTTCTCAGCAGCTCATGGTAGGTAAAGATGTTGGGTGAACAATCTCATGGGTTTTGGTGAGATTCTCCTCCTGAGCTTGGGGTCATTGATGGCCTCCTCTGGTGTCATTTGACTGAATGCATGTTCTAATTTGTTCCAAGACAGTACATCTACAAACTGTTCCTTCCCTGAGCTTTCCCCTGACACACTTCAAAATCTTCATACCTTATTATGCAAATTCTGTAGTGAGGAATACTTATAATTTTATCAACTCTTCAAACTGTCAAAGAAATTCTCCTTAATGTGAGCTTAATACATAAAAGTCTAAACACAACCGTCTTTTAGGGATTATGAAAACCACACATCAGTTTATCAGTAGGGTTTATAATGATGATGCCTCATCCTAGTTAGCATTCACCCTATCTCATTTTTGTTCTGAGTCCATTGTGGCCAATTAATTCAAGAAGGTATTTTGTTTGAAGTAAGGCTTAATATTGACTCTTGCTTTTGATCTGTAGGATTCTTCTTAACTGAAAAAGATTTGTCTGTTCTGGTGCCCCGAGTGTTTTTCCAGACAGGGTATGGGAGAGATGTCCACATCCTGTCCCTCGTACTGGGACTCATGGTGGTGATGAGTAATGGGGATTCCCAGAGATTCCAAGTGTTCCTTTCTGGCCCCTTCTGTAGAACGCATCAACCTCAAAATGCCCCACCATTTCCTCTTTAACAGTTGCACAAGATACTGTTCTCTGGGCAGTTCAGGATGATTTTGGGATTATGTCCTTTTAAGCTTATGGATTTATATTTGAAGAATCTCAGATGACTCATGTTGCATTGAAGGTAGATACATCCTGGATTTACTACCACCGACATTGGCTTCTTTCTTCTTGGTGAATATAGAGCCTGCAGCCCTGTAATCTACCACTGTGGTGGCTAAATGCTGTAAGGGCTTTCAGAGATACAGTGGACCTCTCTGGCTATCCTGAGAATTAACAGAAAAATGTGTGTATTTAGGATTTCTATCATTTTTGGTATATATTATCAAATTCTGTGCCACCATTTTCCCCCTTTGAGCCACAATTCTCAGTATCTGGCACAATACAGTGTAGATGGCACAGCTTTTCCTTTCATCAAAGTTTCTATGTGCCATTTCCAAGACCACATATGTCTTCTAAACTGGGAATAGAGTCAGAAGTTTAAAAACCCTTAATATAAAGCCATACCCCAGTCATCAGAAAAGTCTCTTGTCATCTCTGAAACAAAGCCTTTATCTTTGTCAATATCCTTTCTCCATTCATTTACCTTTATGGTAATTATATGTTTTCATTTGGTGATTCCTTCAAAACACACTTATTGAGACTCTACTTTGTACCAAGAAACCCCTATATACATTTTAAAATTAATTCATTTATATTACATCTCAATTGTTATCCCATCCTTTGTATCCTCCTATTTCTCCCTTCCACTTTCACCCTAATCCCTTCCCCTATGGCTGTGACTGAGGGGGACCTCTTCTCCCTGTGTATGATCATAGGGTATCAAATCTCTTCTTGGTAGCCTGCTACCCTTCTCCTGAGCTCCACTGGGCCTCCCCATCAAGGGAACGTGGTCAAATATGGGGAACCATACTTCATGTGAAAGTCAGTCCTCACTCTCTACTCAACTGCAGAGAATGTCCTGTCCATTGGTGGATCTGGGTAGGGGTTCAATGTTTACTGCACATATATACTTTTTGTAAGGTGCGATAAAGGGATGAATTGGACAGTCCTTGCCATCAAAGTCAAATCAAGTTAATATGCATGTGAAGTGCTAAAGCACAAGATGAGAGTGACAGAAGTAGGAGAAAATACTGCAGAAGAATATCAGAAAGATGTGCAAGAGGAAGTAACCTCTGAACCAAGCCAGGGTTTAGAATGATCAGAGTGTGTTTGCTCTCTCTTTACTTATCAAATAAATAAGGAGTTTCTAAGGTACCTGACACTCTGGAGAAGCACATGATGCTGTCATAGTATATTTATTATAAAACTAGCTATTTACTGCTTATTACATGAGAGGCCTTTACTGGCTTAGATAGATGATACATAGATAGATAGATAGATAGATAGATAGATAGATAGATAGATAGATAGAGTTAGATGTGTATATATGTATATATACATATATATATGTGCATGTATATACTTTATAAGAAATCTTCCATCATCCCAAAAAATTATAGAAGTGAGTTAAATGAAAGCAAATGGAGTATAAATGAATAATTGAACAACCAAAGGGCTTTTTCTGGATCCAAAAGATAAGCCAACTATTTCCCAGGAATCTGATTTATGAAAAAGGAAGAGGGGTTGACCAGCATAGCTTAATCATGATAGAAGGAAACGTTGTCCCAGTTGGGAGAAAACGGCTGTTCTGAGACTGTATTAGGGCTTTTCTGAGAACTAGAACCTGAGGGTATATATAGACATATGAGAAGTTATATCCGAGGACTTGGCGGACACTGCTATGTAGGCCGAGAAGTCCCACAGCCTACCATCTGCAGACTGACGATCCAGGAGAAGTTGGTGGTGCCATTCAACACAAGGCAAACAGGCTTTGAGAAGGGGATACTACTGGGCATAAATTCCATAGTCCAAACGTCTGAGTATCAGTAGCTTCAGCGTGCAATAGTAAAGACAGTGAAAAGAACCATTTTTTCAGTTTTTTTATTAATTTATTCATATTACATCTCAGTTGTTAGCCCATCCCTTGTATCCTCCCATTCCTCCCTTCCTCCCACTTCCCCCCTACTCCCCTCCCCTATGTCTGTGTCTGAGGGGGACCTCCTCCCCCTGTATATGCTCATAGGGTATCAAGTCTCCCCTTGGTGACCTATTATCCTTCCTCTGAGTGCCCCCAGGCATCTCCATCCAAGCGACATGGTCAATTTGAGAGAAGAAGAGCCTTCTCCCCACCCCACCATGTTTTGTTTTTGTTTGCTTTATTATTATTTTCAGTCGTTTCAGTGTTGGTGGCAGTAAGGGTTGAGCCTTTCGTTCAGCCTACTGACTCAAATACTGATCTCTCTTGGAAAAACCTTCATAGACATATCCAGAAGCAACCTGCTACTACTTAGCCTTTTCAGCTGATACATAAACCTTCCCAATTGACACATTAAATAAATCATCAAAAAGTTTAATGACTTCTAAGTCCATGAAGAAAGCTACTATAAGTTAAAGGGTCAAGAGTAAATAGGAAAGGAGGTGAGCTGGCAGGAAAATGAACCCAAATCTGGAAGTTCAAAACTCAGGAAGAGCCAATGTTTTAGGGCTCAGGCTTAAAATCAAGGGGGAAAAAAACAATTCTGCAGCACGAGGCTGTCAGGCAGGGAGAGTCCTTGCTTGCTCTCAGGAAGATAAGGCTTTTAATTGGATTCAGGTTTTCAGCTGATTGGATAGGGCCCTGTCAACACTTGCTATGGCCATCTGCTTTGCAATGACTACAGGGGCAAAAAAGATTAATTTCATCTGAAACATAAATCTACAGGTCATCCAGAATCCTATTTAACCAAAAATCTGGTCCAGTCAATTTAATACAGAAAAGTAGCGATTAGACTGGGTCGGGTGACTTGTTGGCTCCAAAATGAATGCTCTGAGTAATTTCCAGCTGTGAGATGGCTCTTATTCTAATCATCTCTTTTTTAAAAAAAATCACACAAATAAATTGTTGGATTGTGATGTACTTTTGCAAATTAATACTTGGGCCTGTCCAAATAAAAGATTTTTTTCAAAATATGGTGTTTGTGAGACACATGTATTACCCCCCCCACACACATACACACACACACACCTCTGTCTCCCATTTCCTTATTTGAGGCTCCTGGGAAGGGAGATTATATGTTTTATCTGAGCTATGTACTGAATTCTGGGGTTTGGGGACGTGGAGCCATCAAATTAATTTCTAAGCTTAATGTCACAATGAAGCAACGATGCCACCTTTGCTTCTCCTCATTTCTCAACATATTCAAAGTGATCTTAATCTTGTCCTATCAATAACATGAATTTTTTGCTCGTTGACATTTTGATTGATTTGGCTGACACTAATTCAGCACAAATGAGTACACAGAGAATTCCTAGTAATGACCTCAAGGTTTTCCTGTGTCTGCTATGTAAGAGGTGATGTAGCCTTTATCCTACACATTTGAAGACTCACTCCTTCCAGGTTATCAAACACAGATAGAACCGATGCTTAGCACGGAAACGTACCAAACACTGTTGAGGGCTGTGGATGCGGAGGAGCTGATGACACATAAGCAGCATGTGACCGTGGCTTTCAGTTCATCACATTCCCATCATGCAGCGGCTGCCATGATTCATAGCTACTGTAATCTGTAGATATGTATCTTTTTATGAGTCAACGACTTTGGCTTTGTTGTGTCATCTGTGTTGCTAAAACTAAGATTGTATCACCCAAAAAAAAAAAAAAAAAAAAAAAAAAAAACAACAACAACAAAAAAACACCCAGAAGAGATAAAATAAGGGATCAAAGTTTGTTGACCTAAAAGAAAAAAAAAACTTTTTTTAACTGATCATTCCTCAAGAGTTGGAACTTTGTTTTCTTGCACAAATCCCAATGTAGTAAAACGTAAGTAAATGGTTTTTTATTATATTAGTTTTTGAAAGTTTACTGTGTGCTATCTTTTGTGTTGCCTTTTCCTTTCCTGAACTCAGTTTCTTCCCCCATCTTCCCCCCACCCCCAGGCCCCCAGGGCACTCCCCTCAGCACTGAGAGGAGCTGTGAGACACTTATTAATTAAGGAGCTGTTTCTGCTTTTTTGTCAGGGGCGATCATTTGTTTTAGAGCTGATTTTCTGCCTTAATTAAATGAAAATGTCACCCTGTCGAATGAATTCATTTATATTTATTTATCCAGTTCTCTAGGCTTGCATATCTTAGTACAGACTTGGGCTCATCCCATTTTCTCACACAATGAACTGAAAAATGTCTCATATATCAGTTTAAAAGACTCACAAGTGACCACTCCACCCTGTGGAAAGCCCTCCTCAGTAAAGCTCTAATGGACGATGTGAAAAATGTTCTTTTCTCATGGAGAACTTATCTAGGTATGGGTAAGAATATCAGTGAACCTCCTTATGGAGAGGGCTTCAAATATGGCAAACCAGCTACTGGGCAAAATGTCCTCATTTTGGCCACAGACAAAGTTCTGGCTAAAAATGGGCATGCTTACATGCAGGCAGAATCAATGGCCAAACTCTGCCAAGACAGGGTAAGCAAGTCCTCAATAGTTACTACCTCACAAACATGTCTGTCATATATGGACCAGAAGGCTGAAGACAATGCTCCAACGTTATAGATTTGGGTGACTATTCAGGCACCAAACCGTCTCTGTCATGTTCTCATTTTGGAAGCTGCTAACCTGCACTGCCGGTTTACTCAGGTAATTAATTTTATTCCTTCTCAAGTCTCTGATGGAGCTGAAGATCAGATAGTTTCGTTTTACAGTTAGTTTTAGTTACTTAGAGTTTAAGATGTTTTTACATCTAGGTAGATGTTTTAAATTGATAATGATGATGATAGATATTGATCTACATTCAGAATTTTAGACTCACCAAGATAGGAAAGATGTTCTCTTCAAGGCTGCCAAATACAAATAGCCAAAACACTAGGAATGTAACATATATAGTTCCTGATTATTTCGTGATTCTTATTGCTGTAGGTAGTTTATTGTATATATGTGTAATAATACAAATGTATATGTAAAAAAGAAAAAGAATTTTAAAAGATTCATATTGAAGGACATCTGTGCACACACATGCACTGTGTGTCCTCAAGCAACAAAGAGAGTGCCACCCATCGCTGGGATCCCTTGGGCTTGTGTACAAAAACCTATGTGCCTTTATTTGCCTTTTCAGAGTGCTGATAGCTGATGCAGGATCTAAATTCTATCCTGTTTACCATCCAATTTTGAAAGATTTATTTATGGTGTGTATTCCCTGTAATTATCATCATAATGAGTGCTTTAAGAGTTTAAAAGAGAACAAACATTTATTTATTCACTCAGTAATACATCATGTGTCTACTATAAGTCAGACAAAGTGTTAGGACTCATTAATGAACAATGTAGTCTGAGCCAGTAGAAGGTAAGAGAAGGACAAAGAATAATATGGCCAAAAGTATGATCAAAATACATATATGCATGGACCAAAATGTCCCACTGAAGTTCGCAGTTAAGATATGCTATAAAAATGCAGTCTGTGTTCATGCTCACATATGTAACATCTGGTACCTAGCAAGTAGTAAATACTTAGCAAACTGAATGAGCATATTAATGAGTTGATCTCGCAGGAGAAGTGGACAATAGGCAAGCAGTGAGTAGGTTCTTGACTGTATAGAAATTATGTCTTATGTAGTGAGGATTAGCACAGTTAAAGAAGAGTCGCCAGGGAGTGTTCTCCAAGGGAAGAACACTGATGCTAAGCTATTTTACTATGGCAAAAAGCCTGGCAGGTGGGACATGGGGCTACAGAATGTGGCCAAAGCTAGCCCGTGAGAGTCTCTTCAAACATATTAAATATAGACCATAAGTCTAAGAACTATAGACAGTGAAGAATTTTAAGTAAAGACTGACAAAAATCAAGTGTCCTTTTCAAATTGTGTGTCACGTTGGGAAAGAGGAAGCTCACAGTCCGTCTAAGAAGTTTGGTAACTTAAAACAACACAGGTGTGTTGTACAGTTCTGGAGCTCAGAATTCTGGAATGTGTTTCCCTAAGCTATGATTGAGATTTCCACGGGCTATGTTTCTTTGAGGAGGCTCAGGAGTAATCTATGCCATTGCGCCTCTAGGTAGTAGTTTTCTTCTGATATCTTCAAAGCCAAGCAGGACATGCCAAAACCCTTGTGGCTTGTGTCACAGCAGTGGTTTTCCTTTCACTCTCTTCCTACTTCCATTGATAAAGCCTGTGAGTAGACAGGGCTCACCTGAGTCAAAGGAGCCTAACTTCTCTATCCTCGGTTTCCATGGAAAATGGCAATTCTCCTTTGCCACACCATCTCACATACAAGACCTGCAAGTAGGAAGGTGATGTTTTCAAAATACTATATTCAGCCTGCCACATGGATAGGTTGATAGTAATACTTAACTCGTCTTGGGATAGTAATACAAAGCTAGGTTTTTACTCTAGCCTGTAATAATTATGAAAATGTTTTTTATTGTATTTATTTGGTTTTAATTTAGTTTGCCTAGGCTCTCAAATTAAGATTGGCTTCAGTGTGTTAAGCATAGAAGCACTGTAGAGTCCATCAATTTGCTGCTAGATTATAATCATGAGATCATGTACCCATGAGTAAGAAAACATAGGTTCACCTAAGCATACATATGCATGAGTTCATAATTATATTAACATTGTAAATAATATATAAAAATTATAATCAATTATTCATGTATTTGTAAGTGGACAAACAAATGAATAAAGGAATATAATGTTAATATTCGATTAAAAGGATCAGAACTCATGTCCTGTAATATAGACAAGTGTAGAAATTATTATACTAAAGGAGAGACTCCAGTCACAAAGACCACATGCTACAGAGTTGTATTGTGTGCACTGTCCAGCATAGGCACATACACAGAAACAGGAATTATGCTTGTGAGTGGTAGGACTTTGAAAGAGACAGAGATTAGAAAATGCAGAATTTCCTTTTCCAGTGATGGAAATGTTCTAGCATTCGGCAATGCTGATATTTGTATAACCTTGTGAATATAATAAAACCCACAGAAGTGTATACTTTAACTGCTTCAAATGATGAATTGTATTGTAATAGGAAACAGAAGAAACAGAACTGTGACTTTTTCTGAACATTTAAGTTAAAATGGGTTAGCCAGTATGGTAGACTCACAAGATACTTTCCTCCTGAGATGGAAGGCCCACAAGATACACCCCACCCAGGGTATGCCCTGTTCACTGCGCTCCCCTGGAGGTGAGGTAAGATTTAAACATATCGTGTGACTCCTGTGATAAAGCTATACTGGAAGACATATGTGGAAAGATTTAGAAGACATAATTAAGGTTCTAGTCATTTGATTTTTATTAATCAGATGAATGATCATCTAGGTGAGCCTGAATTAAACCAATCCTAAAAGAATGACTAGGTCCTCCTTTAAGTTATAGCCTGTTCCTAGCTTTTAAGACATGAGGTACAATGTTGTAAGAAGGCCACATGGCTCTAGCAGGGGCCATAAGGACCCATGGTCATACAACTACAAGGAAGTGAGTGCTGGTGACAATTTGCTGATAAGCAGATCCTTCACAGCTGAGCCTCAACTGTAACCATGACACAGCTGACACCATGAGTGCCTCTGACATGGCCTTAAATGAAGCACAGTACACACTTACATCATTGCAAGACTTCATCCCATGTACAGCGTGAGAGCATGCATGTTGTCCCGCTGCTAAGCATGTGGTGTTTTGTGACATAATATAAGAAACGAGGCAGATTGCCCCTCCTTGGAACTGACAGGTTGACTAGCTGCAAGAGACTCGGTAAAGATTGTTGAGCCTGGAGCCAATCGAGTGCCTTCTCCAGGAAAAGAGTTATTCACTCATTCTTAGACTTTCTCCTTTTGTTTTCCCTCAACACGTGCTGAAATGAAGACTTACTAGTTTGAGTTCATCAGAGAAAATGCAGTTGAAGAAATTCCATAGCACATTACAGATGTTAGATCTCAACTAGGAAAGAGGTCCCAAACCTCCAAAATGGCAATGCAAATGACAATGTTCAAAATGACAGACTGGGGCTCATCTCAGGATGGACTTTGACAGGGTCAAATGAAAAGACTGCTGGTGGATAGAGCACTCCAGAAACCTGGGAAATGAGGTTTCAGCCAGCCAGGAAGAGCCACTTCCCTTATTTCCTCTTACCTTGGCAAACAGGGCTTCTAACTCCTTATTAACACATACCTATATTAGCACCCAGGCTGTTCTGGTTAACAGAGAGAGAGAGAGAGAGAGAGAGAGAGAGAGAGAGAGAGAGAGACAGAGAGACAGAGAGAGAGAGACAGAGAGGGGGGGAGAGAGAGAGAGAGAGAGAGAGAGAGAGAGAGAGAGAGAGAGAGAGAGAGAGGAGAGAGAGAGAGAGAGGAGAGAGAGAGATCTTTATAACTGGCAAGGCTTTCTCTAACTTTCTATCAGTCCCCAGAGGTAGCCATGGCAGATCTCAACTCCCCCAAATGTCTCTGCTTGTTCTGCCTTCACCAAAGAGATAGCCATGTGGCAGTTTCATATTTCCAATAAACCATCTTTCCAGCCATGGGTTGACCTAGTTCATTGGTTTCACCGTGCCGTCACTTAAATTTGGTGTCAGTATCCAAAATTTAGCCAGGGACTTCAATTTTGATGCCTTGGTCATCTCACAACCGTAGATGTGAATCCCTTTCATATGCTCCTTTGTGGCGGCATCCCCATGGATTCAGGGACAGCTCCAAGGTCTCCATGCTCGCATCCCAGCAGACCTGCTTTTGACTCTGTATCTATTGTAGGCTTTGTGTTTTTTTTCCCTCCCACTAGAGATCTATAGACCAAAACAAATCTAAAGGACTAGAAAGTTGAATTTCTAACCACTTACAGAGTCACTCTGTAAAATATGCACATTTTAATCCTTAAATAAGTCATCGTGTGGCTTTCTTTTTGTATCCTAATAAGGGCTAAATTCATGATGGCTTGGCAGTTTCTGCTGTGAAAGGCAATGGTGCTCAGAGTCAGCTGGTCCCTTGGGTTAACCTGGCATTGGGGTCAGGAACTGCCAGAACTTTTGTTTCCCAGTCCTTTAAATATTTCCTGGTAGATGCTACATCTTGTGACAGTGAGGATAATTGAAATAATTATCACTTTTACTCCAGGAAGCCCATTCTGTTCAGGCCTTAGGCTTAGAAAGTCTTGACTTTTCCATCCTTTGATGCAACGTTGAGGGTGTTGATTCCAAGTGCATCTTGCTACCTAGGTGGAGGTGGAGAGGTGATTGTCTTCCCAGCCAAACAGAAGGACAACGGCTTTTATCAAACATTTCTGTTAGTTTTTTTTTTTTAAACTGGCATACAAAATCAACAGGATTCATTATGGTGTCTTCAGGAACCTTTTCTCCATCTTTTTAAAATTTAAATAATTTATTCAGATTACATGCCAATTGTTATCCCCTCACTTGTATCTTCCCATTCCCCCCTCTCTCCCTCTTTCACCTCTCTCCTCCCCTCCCCTAGACCTGTGAGGGAAGGGGACCTCCTCCCTCACCATATAATCACAGCCTATCAGGTCTCCCCACCAAGGACAAGTGGTTAAATAAGGGGCACCAGAGCAGAAACATTTTATTATTCCTTCTCTTCCATCCTTCCTTCTCCCTTCCTCCTCCCTGACCCCTTCCCCCACCCTCTTCCCTGCTTCCTGCTGGTCCTCTTTCTTTCCTGAGTCGCCCCCAATCTGCTTTTGTGTAGGATGTATTCCTGTTTTGTTCTTTCTTTTTTCTCTCTCTCTACCTCCCTCCTTTAATGCCTCTTCCTCACCTTATGTCCAGCATAGTCCCCATACAGAGAAAATGAAGTAATAACATTTGCAGGACAATTTGTGAAACTGGAAACTTCATACTACTTAAGGTAATCTAGACTCAGAAGGAGCATAATTTTAACCTGAAAGTTCCACCCCAATCCCTAAATGACAAGTCAAACAGTACTTAAATGGGTAGATATTTATAGACTACTTGTGTGTTGCTCAACATACCAAAGACAGCCCTGACTTGAAGCATCCTCTATCCCAACAAATACATGCACAAAAAAAAAAAAGTATATACATTCCATTTCCTCAAATTTTGTCAAAACTGTCCTTAGACCCAGGATGCTTAACCCATGAGGACAGAACAGTAACACTGACCATAGTTGCTCTCCTTCACTTCCACGTTAAGTGTGAGAACTGGAGGTTTATATCAGAGGAACTATTTCTTCCCTAAGATTGAGGGCAGCATTTATGGAGCTTAGATGTCTCTTCTAAAATAGTTCTGTTGAAGCAAATGTCAGAAAAATATCAAGTTAGACTAAAAACTGCTGAAAGGGAGATAACATGGACCAATATTATGAGGCCAAGTTGTCCCCTGTTTTGCCTCATACTGGTCTCCCCTATGCAGCACAGTTCTGTCAGCGCTGGGCTAGATAAGCCATAGCAAAGTGACTCAAAACTTGGACTTTGGCATCAAAGACCCTATCTCAGTTATTATTCCAACTCTGTTCTTTCCCATATAACTGCTGGCAAATGAAACAACCACACAAAACTAAGTTTTATCTGCCGAAAAAATGAGAACAAAAATACCTGCTCATAGAGTCTCTATGAGGATTAAAAGGGATATTTTTGCAAAGCGACTATATCTATATCTGATTAAGTGGTTGATAGCAAGTGGATCTGCCTCTAAGAACCCATTCATTCTGGAGATTACAGTGAACATAAAATACACCTTTTACAATTCTGTTCTGGTAAAGTCAAGCACTGGAATTCTGTTACATTCACAGTTGTCACAAGCTGAGGAGTTGCCCGGGTATAGTACATGATGTATAGCCTCATCACATCCAGTAAATTGCTTCAGACACAGGCCAGTTTCTTTGTCAACAAGAATCACAGTCAAAGGTGTCCCAATACCGAGTGACAACTTTTCATTGTCTGTGAGTGAAGCCAGAGACAGGCACAGGTGCTTCGGTACATACCAGTGCATCGGTCTTAGGGATAGTTTCTTTGGACCAGATTGTAGCTATGGACAGATGCCTCCCAGTAACTGGGGTAAGTTCTTTTCTGACTACATCACACAGAACTTTCTCCCATGTGTTATTCTAGACTAGGAGAATCCCTGCCACCATTATCTCCCAACTGTCCAGTCATTTTATGGTGGATCATGTTCTAATAATCTGTTGACATCTATTCATGGTTATTACCTCAGCTTAGTGTTTTTATTAAGTATGTCCCTTATGTCCAGCACTATTTGAGTCATAACGAAGTACACAGGCTCAATAATAATAATAATAATAATAATAATAATAATAATAATAATAATAATAATTGTTATTATTATCATCATCTTCATCATTATTATCGTTATTATTTCTTGATTCTATAAGTGTGATATGATTGGACAACAACACTAAAATTGATACTTAGTATTGAACTGAGCCATATGTATGTGTCCTAGCATGTCTCAGTCCAATAGGACTAACTGAATTGGTGGTACTATCCTAGATGTAGCCACCAGCTAGCTATATGTGGTGGTTGAAGATTGAACTATAGCCAGTATAATAAGGAATGGAATCTGTAATATTAGTTAACTTACATTTAGTCACATGTGAGTGAAAACAACTGAATGACACAGCACTGCCCCATCCCTCAAGAGAGAGGGATGTGGTCTTTACGATTTCAGGAATGCAGCTGGGCTTCAGTCTGAATTTAGACATGAGAAACTTTCAGACAACCCTGTGTGATGCAAAAGCTTAAACAAAAGTGGAGAGACAGGGAACCATGTAGTATGAAGAGTGTAGAGGGAGGCAGTTGGTTACCCAATGCCAAGTAGTCAGCACAGAATGTGCATACAAGTAACATTATACAGACTGAACAAATTGTACTTATGTTTTAGTGCGCTCTCTCTCTCTCTCTCTCTCTCTCTCTCTCTCTCTCTCTCTCTCTCTCTCTCTTTCTGTGTGTGTGTGTGTGTGTGTGTGTGTGTGTGTGTGTGTGTGTGTGTGTGTTTTAGGAATAACAGTTAAAGAAAAAAGCCCATGCATTTTAGAGGCAGCAGGGGCTGCATTGGAAGTATTGAGGAGAAGAAAGGAAAGGGAAAATGGTGTAATTATAATTTCAAAAATAAAAATATTATAAAAATAAAGGTAAAAATGCACAGGGAAGGAATCAAGAGAAATGAGAAACCTTGAAAAATATTAACGAAATAAATTTCTAAAATATGTATCGTTCTATTTAACAAGATTTGTGTGTTTTATCTGCATCGATCATCTCATTATTTGCGATGGGATTATGTAATACTGAACTTTTATAGTTTTGCAAATAAGTCACTCCACAGAGTTATAGCACATAGTATGCAAGCTGTTTGTTGTAGTTTTCAATAGCAATAATATGAGAATAATCTAAAGAGAATTCAGAGGTGATTATTGAGTAAATTAAAGAAATTCACCTGAGTTTCTGACTCACAGGAGAAGGAGTAACAGCAGAAAATTGAGGGACGAAAACACAGGATGTTAGGCAGAGTTTAGGAAGAATAGAAGGCACCAAGGGTGGGCCCACTGTTTAAAGAGGAGAAAATATTCTAGAAAGCCAACAGTGGCACAGGAGTGGGAAGGAGAGCGTAGCTTTTCACCTGACTCCTGCCAATGCCTATTCACTGGCCAAAGATGGTCAGAAGCTGGAGGGTAAAGACGGTCCCGGGGTTAGCGTCCCTGGCACAGAGCTGGACAGTGAAGGCAAGAATAAAAAGCGTGGCTGGCGAGATGGCCCACACCTGTAATCCCAGCACTCTGGGATCTCTGTGAGTTCGAGGCCAGCCCTGTCTACAAAGTGAGTCCAGGACAGCCAAGGCTACACAGAGAAACTCTGTCTCAAACAAAACAAAGAAAGAAAGAAAAAGGCATGAGCAAAGGGAATGAGAAGAACCTGTAGCTTTTGGGGGCGGGGCAGGGTTTTAAGAACCATGGCGGGGTCCCCTAGCAAGGACAGTAGGGGCTGTCTCTGACATAGACTCTACTGCCTGTTTTGGATCACTTTCTCCTAACTGGGCTGCCTCGTCTGTCTGGCCTCAGTGGGAAACGATGCGCTTAGTCCTGATGTGGCTCGATGTACAAGGGTGCGTTTGTACAGGCATGGTGCTCCCCTTTTCTGAGGACAATTGGAAGGGGAAACAGGGAAGAGAGCGGGAGGGTGAGGCCAGGAGGTGACGAGGGAGGGGCTGTGATTGGGATGTAAAATGAATGAATAAATTAATAAAATTAAATTAAAAATTAAAAAAAAAAGAAGCACGGAAGTAGTTTGTGCTGCTACAAAAAGGGGTTCTAGACCAGGTAGTTTAAACTACAAAAACATTTCTCATTATTCTGAAGCCGGGGAGTTCTATTATGAGCCTGGTGCCTGCAGGTTCAGGTCCTGTGAGGGTCTCTTTCCTGGTTTTTAGACGTTGCCTTCCTTCTACATCCTCACATGCATGGGACACTACTTCCTGCTAACGCACTGATCCCATCATCCGTGTTCCACTGTCGTAACCTACTTACCTGCCAAAGGCCTCACCCAAAATGCTCTCCCGTTGCAGATTAGATTCCAGTAGGCACCTAGAAAAGTTTCAGGAATAGAAACACAAAGAATGGGTGAAAAGAGAATGATTTAAATATCTGATGTTAGTGGAAGAATGACAAAGCCATGCAGTAGGATGTGGCGGAGTATTCAAAAATCAGTAAAAAGAGAGAACTGTCACTAGATGTTAAGTGAGAAGCACACTCTGTCAACAGTATCACAGGAGTATCAAAGTAGTAGCTTCAAGTGGTATATATACGGGAAAATGGGTATATTATTCTTATGGCCAGTAAAAAATATTTATAAGAAATTCACTCAAATTCTATTACTGTTTCTTTGGGTGGGAGCTCAATGGTGTTGTTTTATGAGTGTGTGCTTAGTGTGTGTTTGTATGTGTTCATGTGTGTACACATGGATGAGTAGATGGTGTATGCATATACAGGCCAGAAGTCAACACCAGGTTAAAGGGTCTCCACCTTATTTTTTTGAGACAGATTTCTCCCTGATTCTGGAATATGTCAATTCAGCTGGACTGGCTAGACAGCAAGCTCCAAGGATCTGCCTGTCTCCCCATACCCCAACCCCAGGGTTACACATGTATACCACCCTACAGCATCTTATATGGATGCTGTAGATCCAAGCTCAGGTCCTCACGGTTGCATACCAAACACTTTACTCATGGAGCCATCTATCTCCCAATGAGGATGCTTTTACTATTTTGCCTCTTCCTGTGTTTTCCAGATTTTTTTTTTAAAACAATCCAACTCCTGTGTTATTTATAACCTTTAGCAGTGTTCAAGTCATTATTCTGTCTGAGAGACTACATGGCCTAAAAGCTAAGTTTTTGTCTATCAGTCACTATACTCGGCTTCATTCTCATGGTGTGATAACTTTGCAGTGACTAGGTGCCTGATCTGCATGACTTAGTGGCACCAAAATAGGACGAGTCAATAAAAATGGTCTTCTTTTAAAATATTCCACCGACAAACTCTGAGGTCCTGGAGAATGGCCTGCTTTCCTATCGATCCTTTTATTGCTTCAATTATTTCCTCAATCATGGGTTGGTTAATTTAGATCCCCACCAACCCTTTTCTTCCATTGTCTATTATATTCAGTCTCTGTTAAATATGAATCTCCGGCGGCACTTCCATTACTAAATTGACAGTTGCCTAATGCCTTATTGGCATCTGTAGGAATGAAGCATATTTCTTAAGAACCATGTAGGCGGTAGCCATTTTTCCCCCTAAACCATCTCAGCATACCCAGTGTTTTGTGTTCTTGTAATCTTAATCTTAAAAACAGCAATCCATCTGTTTCATTGTTTTATTCTTTCCTAATAGAAGGAAATTTCCTCCTACTGTCTTACTGATCTACAGTCATCCAACCCTGATGGGCTCTTGTAAATGGAATTAACTCCAGCGATGTGATGGCTTTTCATATTAGTTATCATTTCAGTGAATCCATTCACTCTCCCCGGCTTGCTTTTTAACCTCCAGCTGCTACCCAATTATTAGCTCTTGGATGACTGCTTCAGCGCCATTACTGTAGTACTTGCTTGTCGTAGATATTAATAATAATAAGCAGTTTATAAATGTGCAGAGTGTTAAACGCACATGAGGATTATTGTTGATAAGCCTAATTGTAATCAGAGTTTTCCACTGGGTGAGTTGGGATCCTTGTGGTTGCAAAGAATAGAAATCAGCTCAAGGTGGCTTCAGCAAAGTAAAGAGGCACTGTGGGGTTGTCTCAATACATACTGAGGCTTTCAGTCATTGGACAAACTTTGAGGGTAAAGAGGCAGCTGGACCTCAGGATAAATTAGAACTGTGAACTGGAACATCAAAAGATTCTAGAGATGGCCAGGGGATGCTGTTTAGTAGTGGAGCATGTTTAACCCCTAAGAACATGAGGCACAGGTTTCATCTCAACATTGCAACTCCAGTGATCAACCATCAGACCTCTTTTTTTTTTATTGTTCCCTCTAGCTGCTTTCTTCTGACCTTTATTTATTTATTTGTTTGACACTTGTTTGTTTTTGAAGTACTGGGAATGATACCCAGCACCTCATGCATTTTTTTTTGCAATGTAGGCAAGAATGTTATGCCTTCCTTCTTCAGCCTCCATTTCTCGCCTCTCATTTCATTTCACAAAGAAGCTGATGGTTTGCATTCACTTCAGCATTTCATAGGTGTGGCTAGTCCCAGGAGAACCCTTTCCTGTGTTTTCTTGGTTTCTTAATTTTCTGTTTCCAATTATGTTCTGACCTTCCCTATGCCAATTCCAAATTCTCTGGACAAGCACACTGATCGGGCCACCACTGTCCCAGTCAACATGCAGATGGAGCCCCAGGATATGTGTTCTCAGTACTGGGTAATAGCTCTTGGACTCTTTCTCACTGTGTAGTAGTCACAACATTTGAAAGGTGTAAATTGTAGTTATTATACAGTTGATATATTGTTGACCTTAATTACATTGCAGAGACAGAAATCGACCAAACCCACCATCTTTCTTTGCATTGACTTTCTATAATTGAAGCATACAGCTTATATAAATGTGGATAGACCCATACAAATGTGAACTCTAATGACTTAGGTCCCACAAGACAAAATAAAAAGAAAAGTAAGTTGTGTGCTCTTGACGTAAGTGATTGCCATAGAGGTCATATCCCAGGACAATAATGGAATGTGATCAATTTGAACGAGGAATAACATCAAGAAAAGTGAAGCAGAGAGCAGGCTCATGAAAGCCAGGTATAAGGAAATAATAATAATAATAAGCAAGTTGAGCACCACACTTGCTATGAATCTACATCCTGTGGGCAAACACCAACCTATTCATATTTAATGAGACTGACATCCTAGAAGATCGTTTTGGAAGTAGCCAAAATAACAATTAGCCTCTCTGTCTAAGGCTTACATTGAATCCTCAAATGAAGACATACGTGTTTGTGCACATTCTGTACATTTGTCAGACACCTACTAAGGTGAAGTATGCGCTGCCACTGTGGTTATCAAACCAGTCTTTAAGTGCATCTTGGTCTTAATTAAACTCCGCGGTAGGCACTTGAATATAAGCACTTCATACTTTAAATCATTTCATTTTCACAACATACACTGTTAAGTGGGTTCTTCCATAATTCCCATTTAGTAGACAAGAAAGGGAGGATCCAAGAGTCTGAAATAAGATGGTGAAAGATAGAGGAAGAAGACTGTGACTCTAGATCTCTCCGGCCACATAACACTTGGCTTCTTGTACATGGTCTTTGAGCTGTGTCATCTTGGCTTCATAAGCCTGTCTGTTCTGCTGATTCTCTAAAGGACAGAGGAAGGAACACTCCCCCGCCACAGGTTAGCCCTGGTGTGTGCTGGAGAATGGGTAAGCTATGACAAGTCACAGCAGAGCATGGTGGATATCATGACTAAGTCAGCTGGAGACGAGGCTCTCCCATTTCCCAGTTAAGTGACCTTGGGATTTCTTTTCCTTATGCCTAGAAAGTACAGAACAAATAACCCTCCCTTACAGTGGCTCTATGGAGGGAAAATTTAATATATGCTAAAATCCTGAAACCATACTTAGAAAAAAAAGCATGGCTCTTCAACAGTAGCTCTGACTATAATGTTCTATGTATGCAAAGGAGATGAGGTGGGGATTGATTTGTCCAATGCATCTAGATGTGGAGGAAACATTGGGTACTTAAAGTAGAATCCTGAAAAAAGGCTGCTCTCTTATTCATAAAGTTGCTGAGTATGCTGCACACAATACATTCGGCTCTTTATTAGCTGTGGCAATATAGAGAATGTTCTAGATCCTGGTTCCCCAAGACAGATGGAACCTAGGAAGATGACTGTAAGGGAATGCCAAAGAATGGTTATAGCCATGAAAAATCTAGAGTTGTATCAGGAGATGGCAAGCTAAATTCTCTGCCAATTCCCAGTGAAATGCTTTATTCCAGCAACTTGTATCATGCCCTGTGCCCCAAAGGCTCTCTCCTTATTTTCACAGCCACAGCACATACTACAAAATAGACCACTGTCCTTCTCCTCCAATGTGACATTGCTCACTCTTTATGTATCTTAATGAAGGATTGTTCAGTTATCTAGAACATTCCTCAGCTGGATTTAGCCCTGAGAAGGGATAAAGCCAAAATGCCAACACATATTAAAAATCAACTCTGTCCTCATGGTAGCTTGTCGTTTTTCAATTTGGCATCTTTCCTTGTTCTTTCTTCCACCATGTAAATCTGTATGAGACTTGACTCATAGGGGGATTTTCTTGTGAGGTGCCTTTCTTCAAGCGTATGGATAAAATTGCCAGGTTTAACTGAAGGCTGTTTAGAGTCTTGCTCTGTTTACAGTCTAAAGCAGATCACTTCTGTTCTTGGCCTCAGTCCTAGATGCCCAGGAAATTAATGGTGCCTCTTGGCCTGTGACAGCCTGTTTACATCCCTGGAGTTAGTCCCCAGTTTTTACTGGCTTTGGATGTCCAATCTTCCTTAGTCCTCCTGCCAATTCTATCTGGCATTCCTCAGGGCCACTCTCCTCTAACCAACCTATCCCAGCTATAGTGGCTGAAGTCACAATGATTTGTTTTCTGTGCCTTCCCATGATTGATGCCATAGAATAACAAACACATCATGTATACTTGACTTGGGCTAAAAAAGGATTTAACTCACCGTGTGAGTGAGTGTGTGTGTGTGTGTGTGTGTGTGTGTGTGTGTGTGTGTGTGTGATATGTATACATATATACATGCATATATGTGTGTTCAAAATGTGTGTGAAGATCAGGGGAAGATGTCAAGTGTCTTCTTCAGTCACTTACTGAGGCACTATCTCTTACTTAGTCCAGAGATCACAGATTCAGCTAGTCTTATCTAGCCAGCTTACTTAGGGATGCTCTGCTTCTGCTTCTCCAATGCTGGGATTAGGCAGCCTACCACAACCACCTAGCATTTCTGTAGGTGCTAGGGATCCAATCACTACTCTCCCCAGTTGAATGGCAAGGGCCATCTCCCTAACCATCTCTATTTTCTTTTTTAAAATTACTGAGTATATTTGTAGCCAGTACTGTACATATAGTGGTGTTGTTCTTCACAGGTAGGAAAGTGGAAGCTCAGTAAAGTCAAGAAATTTGTCCACATACCTCATCCCTGGCAGAGGGGGTAAAGGAGGAATACAGCCATGCAGAGGCAGGAGCTGTTCTCTTGACCCCATGCTCTGCTGCTTTGCCCTACTTACAGGATGCCCAGACCAACCTCCTGCTTGAGTCAATGAATTGTATGAAAACCTCTTTACACACAGGGAGAGCGACATAAGTACTGGCTATTATTATTAGCGTGTTTAATGAAAGGCAAAAGCTGAGGACAGAAAAGTAATAGAAGTTCATATATCGTGTCTGGGATTTGCCAAATTGTGCTAATATCCAACAGACTGCAATAAGTATTTTTTTTTTAACTAAATGACCATGGGCAAATGGGTCAGCCAAATATTGATTGAAAACCAAGTCTTTTATGCTACTGAATTTCTCCAAGCATTTAGTATCTTATTGTATATTAAATCCCAATAAGAGGCCATAGCTTCCACGATTTTCCCACCCAGCCCCCACTGTTTTCTATGAGAATATCAAGCAGGAAAATCTAGCACTGCAGACTAAGATGCTTTCCCTAGACTCTTTTTATTGTCAAGCTGGCCCTCTCTGGCTTCTAGGAACTTAAATTTCAGAAGAGTTTGCACCACTCCCTACCCAGGTGCTCATGCTGCTAAAACAGCTCATACTCAAAAATGTCTCCCATGCTAAATGTCTGCTTTCCTTTCTAGGAGGCTGAATGTTGGTGTACCAGGTAGACAATGCCAGTGACTAGCCCCAACTGGTTACTAAGTTTCTAATGAGCATGCCTAGTAGACATTTCATGTGTGCTAGCACAAATCACTGTTGAACTCGTTCTGTTTGCCTCTACTGGCAAAGGACCATGGAAGGTTGGATTGTAGTTTATCCCAGATTCCACACCACGCATTTTTTCCATTTTATGATTTGATTTTGTTTCATTTTGTTGGCATAAGTCTTAACTATGAGTCCAAAACTTTGTAGAATCCTATGAGTCAACCTAGTAAGTCATTAAGTCTCCAGGTGTTCCTCTAGGCTCTGCCACATCCAAATAGTCCTCCTCACAGTGTCTTTCAGCATCTCATGGGCCTTTGAAGTTTTTATAGCATTTCACTGTGTGAAACAGTGATAAACTCTTCAGTCCTTCACATGAAAGCAGACGCCATCTCATACCTTTGCTCTGATTATTTTCTGAACAATGCCAGTTCATTTCCAAGTAACAATTTTCTTTCCTGCCTGTAACACATAGACTAAATACATACTGACATGCCAGAACTGACTGTAGTAATTTTATTGCCATGTAGGAATCGTGGGATGAGAAGGATAAAGATAGAATGAACAGCCTCAAGGTATAATCATTTTTACATCCTTCCATTTTTAGAGTTAATGCTTTATTCCAAATTAAAGGCATATAACTATATATACACTTTAATTATATAAAATGTATTAAAAATAATATGTTCGTAAACTGTTGAAATATCTATTCAGAAATCCTCACTAAAGAGACTATATGCCTCTTTGAATCTCATCTCTCCCTCAGTCAATAGGATTTCCCTGAGTTCACTTGATAGCATATACAGCTGTATGGGGCCTCCTGAGAACAAGTAGGCTGCCATGATGCATGAAAAGCCAAGAAGAGATGGCAATTAGTCCCAGCATGTGCTGCTCCAAGCATCTTTCCTGGTACTTCTCCTTTTCCACATTCTTCTTGGATGGCTTGTCTTCTTTTTTGAGTTGCTCTGCTGCCAAGAGTTTTATCTGCATATCCTCCACCTTTGGCAGAACACTTGACTTCCTGTGACCTAGGCTGCTTCCTTTGACTCCTTCTTGGGTATCTAGACCAGTCTACTCTGTTTTCCTTTTACCTGGTTTTAGTGCCTCTGTCGACCCACTTTCTGATAACGGATCTTGAAGCTCTTGCTTTGTCTGACACCTTGCCTATCCAACTAGTTGGGCAGATAATCCTTGGTGTATCAATATACCCAAGATCATGCTGCATCTTGCCTCCCATGTTTTTGTTTCTTCTACAACTTTATTTGTTTGCATGTTTGTTTTTGATCTCTCCATTAAAATCCAGGTTTTGTTCTAGGCTCACTGAAGCTGCTCTTCTTCATAATATCCCTGACGTCTTCCTGATCTTTGGATTACCACCAATGTCTCTGTGGTTGTGCCCGGGAATTACCACTTTAACTATACACAAAACACACAATGCATGACCTTCCACTAAACCCACTCATTGTGTTCAACAACAGAAAGAATGAGACGAAGCCTGTAGTCCCAACGAGCTTGCTACCTAGTTTGGTTGTAATACGTGATGTTGTATGATTTTTTTTTTGGTTGCATATTAGTCAGCTGATTATTTGGCTATTTGTGTCAAATTCCTGGAGGAGAAGAAAACTGCTAAATGATCAGTAGTAAGTGAAGATTAGAAAGTCACAGAAAAATCCAAAATGTGTCCCCTTTCTACAGTTCACTAGACTTAGACTCAATGTCTGTCTCTACCGTATAAGCTGGGACTAGTCACATCTCCCTCCCTTTGGTGTTAAGAAGACTGGCCCAAACAGTGCTAATAAAACACCCAACACTGCGCCATGCACAGGTGCATCGTGTCAGTAAATGGTAGCCATAGTTCTCAGCTAAGTCAGCCTTTGAAGCCAGTGTTTATGTTTCCATTTTTCCAGGAACTTTGGCCATAGGGAAATACAGGGAGATTGATCCTGGAGGGAAGATCCCAGCATTGTACTGTCAATCTTCCCTCATAATGGGGGATGACTGAACAGGATGGGAGGAGAGGAAAGAATGGAGCTGTGAGTCACAAAGTCAACTGTGCTTGTAAAGACTCGTGGGCAGGCGGGCTTCCTCTGCACAGGGACATGGGTTTCCACATCCATTTTTGGCTTTAACATTGCTGGGCAAAGATTGCCTCATTTTCCTGGCAGTCACCAGATGCAGAATAAAGTTCAGGAAGAAGGAATTTCCTTGGAATGTTCACTTTTGTGTCATCATATACATAAATGTTCCCAACTTTACAACATCCCTCCAAAGAGTTTCTTTTTTTCTTTATTTTTCTTTCTGTGTTTGTAAACAGTACATTGTCACTATCATATACCCACTACAGAATTTGTTGTTGTTGTTGTTGTTATTTATTTATTTAATCACTTTACAGCTTGATCCCAGCCACCTCCCTCCTCTTCTCCCAGCCCGACCCTCATGCCCCCTTCCCCCACTCCCCTCCTTTCCTCAGAGAAGGTGAGGCGCCTAAGGAGTACCAACCTCAAGACACAGAAGAGTTAAGCTGAGGTCGTGCAAGGCAGCCTAGCTGGAGGAAGAGACCCAAAGGCAAGCAACAGAGTCAGAGACAGCCCCATTCCCATGGTTATGGGACCCACGTGATGACCTTGCTGCACATCTGCTGTGTATGTGTAGGGAGTCTAGTCCAGCCCATGAAAACTCCCAAACAGGTTTTTATTTCTGTTTCCCAGATTGAAAAGTCAAGACCAGAAGATAGTAGGTAATTTGAACCAAGTTGCATAGCTAATCAAAAAGGATCTAAAGCCGTTGACCTTTAATAGCAAGGTACCCTTCAGTAAATCAGAGGCTAGCTCATTCAGTCTCCATTTCCCCTACCACATAAACCACTCCCGGTCAGCTCAACGGTTCTCCAGTGGAAAAGTAAATTCACAGCAGTCTTGCAGTTCCATTGCCCTAATGCTTTTCAAGCCTGGGCCATAGGTGAGTCAGTTGAAATGCTTGTCATACAATATAAAGCCTCCCAGAGTTCATGCAGGTGTACACCCACAATATTGCTCACTCTAACCCCAGTCCTGGCAACTCCTGCCAGATCCCCCCTATGGGCAGTTACACATGGTGTCCATCACCATGGCAACCAGGACAGGCCTGAGGCTGCCTAGAGACACTGCAGCACTCTTACCCTTTGGCTTCCACATTGCTATTTCCGGGCAACCCCTGCCTAAAACTGTTTTCCCTTCTCCATAACTCCATCTTCTGACCCTTTCCGTGCTTACGTTCATCAAATAGCTGCCCAGGTGGGAAGAGAGAAGGCCAGGAAGCTTCCCCACCAACACTAGAGAGTTTGGTTTTGGTCCATTTGCTGAATTCCTTCTGTCCTAAATGGCTAAAATACCACAAAAAAAAAAAACCTGTGAAACCAAGATTTAGTGGGGGAAATCAGTGCTCCGGGTGACGAATGGGTCTGTCTCTGACATAGGATGTAAGGAATTGCTCTAGCCATTGTTAAAGCTCAAGTTATCCCTCCTTATCTTGCAGAAGAGGAAACAGATCTTCACAGGAAAAAAAAAATGAGTTTATGCCCTTACTCAACTACTTCATGCAGCATCAAAAGTCGAAAGTCCATTTCTGCACTTTGCACCTTTCCATGCTGAGTGGGGGGAACTGGAGACTACCATATATGGTCTTCTCTCAATTCTGTCATAACCCAATACCAGGTTGGGAAAACAGGCAGCATCCTTACTATCTGGGCTGCTTCACTCGCTTTCTGAAAAGCCTGCTTTCATTGGCTGACTTTGTGCTATCATGATAAAATAGCTGAAGGCACTAACTTACAAAAAAAAGAAATGGACTATTAAATTAAGTTGAGAGATTCAAATCAAAGACCAGGCAACCTAGTGGCTAGTCTGTGTGATGGCAGAAGCATCACATCAGTACATGTCAAGACAACTGCTCCCATCACAAGCCAGAAAGCAGAGAAAGAGAAAATGAGCCGGGTTCCCACCATCCCTTTGGGTACACATCGCCAGTGACCAAAGGCCCACCGCCATATATCTACCTATACCTTCCCTCCCAAAAGGTCCACTCTGGGCACAAGCCTTTCACATGGATTTTTACAGAACATTTACCCAAATCATGCACTTCCTATGTGGTTGAGTATGAACACAATAGTTTGTGGACCAACCTACTTTAGAGTCATCTATCACATCAGTTCAAACTGTAGCGTTTTAAGTTCTTTCCTAGTTCTTCTCAGTCTGGATGTGATCCTGTCTCTTCAGGTTAAGAGCCACTAATATAGATTTGAGGCTTTTTATATCCATGACTTCTTATTTAGTTTATGGCCTGAGCTTTTCTTTCCACCTGGTGTTAACTCCAGTCCTTCCATCATCATCTTGTATTCCTTGGTCTCTGTCAAATTCAACAGGAAATGAAAACCACTTTATGTCTCATCAAGTTGTGATTTGGCCAGAATAGGCATGGGAGAAAGAAATTCTTCAAATAAGACATATTCTATTTCCCCTCATAGGTCATGATAGTGTTATAGATGGAGACCCCTCATTTACTGTTGGTGCAATTTCTACAACATTTTTCTTGTCAAATATGATGAAATACTCTTAAGATCTTAATTTTCAGTGAAGGGAAAAATGTTTTCAAATACACATCAGTATTTTCTTCCAGCCGCTTTGTAAGAATTTGGTTTTGTGCTTCCAGGATAAAGTGGACATTGATGGGCATGGCATTGTCTTTGCATGAGCATATCCAACCCAGAGCTGACATACATTAGTTGCCAAGATCTAAATTTAGAAGTCTCTAAGTTTTGAAATTTTAGAATGGTATATACTCACTCATACCGAGACACTAGTCCAAGGTATACATCCCCATGAAAAACTGTACCTACCAGGAAAGTGGGTCAGAGGGGAGGACACCCTATTGAGACTTTAGGTGTGAGAAGCCTGGGAGAATGAGGAAATAGAAGGATCCAGTGGGTCCTGGAAAACTACAGGTGGGTCTGGGCCCTGGGATCCTCAGCAAACTATGGCAACAGCCAAGGAAAATATAGGCAGTAAACTTCGAACCTCTACCCAGACTGGCCAATGGACAGGACATTCTCCACCGTTAAGTGGAGAAGGAGATCTGACTTTCACACAAACTCTGGTGCCCCATATTTGACCATGTCCCTTGGATAGAGACACCTGATGGCACTCAGAGGAAGGATAATAGGTCACCAAGGAGAGACTTGATACCCTATGAACATATACAGGGGGAGGAGGTCCCCCTCAGTCACAGACATAGGGGAGGGGAGTAGGGGGAAAGTGGGAAGAAGGGAGGAATGGGAGGATACATGGGATGGGCTAACAACTGAGATGTAATATGAATAAATTAATAAAAAATAATAAATAAATAAATGTCTACCCTTTGTCTTAAACATTTAAATATTTTCACATTTTCCATATTTATATGCTGCATATTAGTGTTTCCTCTAATTTTTGTGCTGACTCACTAATGAAATCTTAACGATGGCCCTCTCTTAAGTGAGATTAGTGTCATATAACAGGAATATAAAGAGTTTCTTTACACTCTTTCTACCATGCTCTACACTCAGTCTGTAGCTCCAAAGAGAGTTCCAGCAATGTTGTCACCCCAATCTTGGAATTTGAACCTCTAAAATATAAGAAAATAACATATACTGCTTAAGCCACCCAGTTTTATAGCACATTTGTTATCACATGAGCCATAGTCCAGAAATTGGTGTATCGACTCCAGTGTCTTAAATGACTACAGGACGTCAAAGATGGATGTGAGCTCTCTAGCATTGTTCCCATTGACAGGTAGTGTCTAAAAATGTTCGCCTAGAGTCTGGGAAGGCTCACTGACTGATAGGATTTGTAAGATATGATGGGTGGGATTGATGACTGGCCCAGTGTCCGTGGAGCTAATCCCACAGACAACAGAAGCGCTAAATTTCTAACTCTTTGCAACACTTGAGATGAGTCTGAGATCACAATACAGAAAGGCCCTAGAGAAAGACACCGTGTGAGAAAAGACCGACTAGTTAAGAACCACCGACCCTTCCGACATAGAAATGAAGATGCCTTCCTAGAAGTAGACCTTCAGAGAAACCATCCCCCTGGGCCCTGCACCGACATCTAACCCACAAGAGCATAAGCAGCATAAACCACTGCTTTGAGCTATAAATAGAGACTCAATAACAGCAACAAGAAGCTGTTTCAAGATTCCTCTCTTCTGAAACTTAGTTTAACTCCAGTTTTGTTTTCTTTTATATCCTAGCTCCTAATGAAATTTGTGTTCAATGTTTTATAAAAGTAGTTATGTACAGACCTTTGAACTATATAATCTTTGGGGAATTAAATATTTTAAAATGTAAATAGATGTCTACCTAGAGTTACATAGCTATCTCTCCACAGCATCTATAAATTTAACTAACTGCCAATTAAAGGTATTCATAAAAACCACTCTGTTTGCTGAACATGTATAGACTGTTTTCTTTATTACTAAACAGAACTATATAACAACTATTTGCATAATATTTACATACATTGGGTATTATAAGGAACCTCAAGATAGTTTTAAATATATGGGCAAATGTATGTAGTTTATATGCAAATATTACACCATTTTTTTTATGAGATAATTTCACATCTGTGGATTTTGGTATCTGTGAGGGATCCAGAAAAGGAATTCCCTGTGGACATTGAGAATTACCTGCATGTGATTAAAAAATTAAGTTATGAGGGCAGGAAATATAACTGAAAGCAATGTCGATTTCTACATGGAGTGCTTTATCTTTAGTGGACCACCTTGCCCAAGGTGAAGAGAGCAGGACTGGTCAGCTGTGAGAACCGGCTCCCTTATCTATGAAAGCAGGTCCTATTCATCTTTGACATGGCTCTATGGGTATGCGAGCTCAGCTTTTGTACTATGTACTCTGAGTTTCTACTTGTGTTTCCTACAGCATATCAGAAACATATTCCATGGTGATCCAGCCTGTGGGACAAATGAAATATCCAATTCTTTGTGGCACCTTGTATCTTACAGGTCTCCTCCAGCCCTCGGTAAATATTTGTTGAATAAATGAATGAACAAATGAGTACGTGTTAGTCACCACAGTTACAAAGACAAATGGGATATGATCCCTGGCCTTGAGGAGCTCACAGTCTATTGAACACAAGCAGCAAATTAAATACTGGTCATGCCTCCTGGGCACTTCATTCTTTTATTTATAAACACCATTTCATCTATGTCTACCTCCTATTCATACCAACACCCAAATGAAACCACAAGATATGAGAAAATGTACCTCGGAGGAGCCTAGAAATGGAGAGGAAGCCTCCCGCTTGTCCTGCAGAGCTAGTGTCTCTATGCTGACTGAGCGCCTGTGAAGGCTATAGGGAGGACTGCCCCACCACAGCTGCAGGAACCTGAGCCCAATTACTCAGAATCACCCTCAGGGACCCATCAGAAAAAGCCAGAGCAAAACCACTGACACATCGTTCCATCAAGCTGTGCCTGCACTGACTGCAGAAACAGCAGTGTGGCCACTGTGTGGCCACTGCTCCCCCAAGCTGCAGCTAGAGAAGGAAGAGAGGAGGTAGACACCAGGCCTTTGTTTAGTGTTTTAAAAGGAGAGGTGAGAATCTTACAATCAACCTGGATATATAATTGTGACCTGTAGAAACTAGTAGTGGTGCGGAGTGAGGTGATAGGAAATTGTTTGATAATGGGCACCCAAGCAGAGTCAGGAGCAGCGACAACTCCCTGGTAGTCTGGTAATCTACAGCTCAGCACAGTGACTTTGAGTCAAAGATGGCCACTATATAGTATATAAAGAACCACAGGAGAGGAGCTCAGATACACTCATGGTGAGGAGATGACAATGTTAATAACCCTGATTTGATCAAGACATATCACTCACATGTATTGACTCCCATAAGTATGTTAAATCCCACGAACACATTTATCAAGAGGTTTTTTTTTTTTTCAAATATTTAAGGAGATGGAAATGTTCCCTACCAGGATTTGCTTATTAGAAACTATAAACAAACGTGGAATTATCACAGGATAGTCCATAAATATGTGTAACTAAAAATAATCAATTTAATGAGAGCAATGTGTCAAAACCCCAGATTTTAATCAGCCAACTTCATCCATGTACTTCAAATAATTAGCTTTCCCCCCTCCCTTTAAAAGTATGTTTCCCTCCCCCAGAGGCTTTACAGGTCTAGCTGCTGTGTCACATACGCACCAGAAGGTGGCAGAGAGGAGACAGGCCGTGTCTACACTCAGTGTTTTGACCTGTGAACATCTGAATGATTAGTCATCTAAACTCCCTGAAAAAAAAAAAAATAAGCCTGAGACAACCACCAGTCCGGGGCTCAGACAGGCTCCCAGGGCAGGGAGCCAGCTGCAGAGATGAACTGTCTGGGGTTGTGGGGTCTGACTGGAAGAGCCCCACCCAAAACCTTAGGCTTCACACGGGAGTGAGGCATGGGGCCACAGGGGAGGCCAGAAGAGGTACAAGTCCAAGATCACCACCAGTCTAGTGCCATGAAGGCCTGGGGTAGGCCATACCCTAGTGACCCCTGCCTGGTGCCATAATGCACAAGTGGGGCACAGCACTCCTGAGACCACTCCTGAGATGACCCCAGACCCTCAGAGACCCCAGGCACACTAGGAAGAGGCAGTAAGTGGTGGAGAAATGGAAGAGAAAGAGAAACTGAAAGCTATGGGCACAATGAAGAGAGAAAAAGCTGGAAACTTGAGGGTAGTGAGGAACAGGCTGATGTGAGTAGCAGGTGATGCCACCTGTGACCATGGTAGAGTCCTAACCTGTACTCCACTAGGGGTCATGTCTAGATCTGTGGCCCTGCAGTAGCAGGAGTCTGTTAACACCGAAGGCCAGGTGGACTTCTCTGGTCTGGACTGCTGGCTGGGAACATGTTGATGTCTGAGGGCTATGTAAAACTGGCCCCACCCCTCACCTAGGCATAATGGGAGAGCTGACCCAGGGGGCATGAGAGCAGGAGAGCTGGCCCTGCCCCTAGCCAGTTGCAGTACGCCAGAGAATGGGCCCATACATTGTCCAGGATTCACAATATACCTGGACCTGGCTGCAGGAGTTGCCAGGGAGCTGGACACCGAGGGTATGAGCATGGAGAACTTGCCTGGCCCCTGGTCTCCCATGTGGTGGCATGGATGGAGGAGAAACACTCTCCTGACCCCTCGTCCCTCACCACCTATGACAGGCAGGAGACCTGGCCCTTGGGTCATAAGAGCAGGAGTGTTGTCCCTGCCCCTCACCATCTGTAGCACATGAAGAGCAGGCCCTACCCTCACTTGGGCAATGCAGTAGAGCTGGCTCTGGTGGTGAAGGGCACAGGTAAGCCGGCTCCCAAGGGCATGAGTATGGGAGAGCTGTCCCTGCCACTTGTCTGCACTGCAGTGACATAAGCGATGGCAGGCAGGAAAGCTGGCCCTCTAGTCATCAGAGCAGAAGAATTGGCCCTGTCCCTCACCTGCCGCAGCACTCAAGAGAGTGGAGAGCAGGCCTTGGACCTGGATACCACACTAGAGCTGGTTCTAGACATGGGGATTGGATTGCGAGTGAGCCAGCTCTAAATGCTGAGCATGGGGGAGCTGGCTCTGACCCTTGATGGCTGCAGTATTGGGTAAACTAGCTGCTGCAAGGCAAGAGAGCTCTCCCTGGGGCTGTGGGTGTGGAAACACTGGCAGGCTGACCAGCTCAGATGCCTCTCAAGCTCAGCTCTGCAGCTTTGAACTGGCTTACCCCAACATCTATCTACCCCATTGATGAACTGTTGGAGTGAGTGAAGGCCCAGGTCCTACAGATCCAAACCTACAGGACCTCCATGATACAGGGCAACAACAGGATGTCCAATAGGAGTCCCAGAGAAGTTTCAGTTTTGATGGTGTAGCAGAAACCCGAGGCCTTGTACCAAACAACTCATTGCAATGAACATTTGCAAGCAAGGAAGTGTGGCCAAAACAGTATACTGTGGGACAAACTGTGACACATGAAGATTTTATTTTTCCCTGTTAGAGGTAAGTTGCACAAGTGAAAGGCTGGTATGAGGGGATCGGGAGATAACTGTTATTGCAGTGCATGATGTGAAATTCACAAAAAGCCAATAAAAGGTTTTTTTTAGTATGTTTGAATTTTTTTTTTACATCTTTGCCCCCTTCCTTTATACTTGAAGACTTCTAAGTCAGACATAGAGAAAGTGATACCTTTGTTTAATCTCATAGGGGAGTAACTTCTAGGTCTTTCCTTTATTCTAACACAAGAAAGCATCCTTGTCAAAATGTTCATATGAGCCGGGTATGGTGGGGCATGCCTGTAATCCCAACACTCTGGGAGGCAGAAGCAGGTGATCTCTGTGAGTTCGAGGCCAGCCTGGTCTACAAAGCGAGTCCAGGACAGCCAGGGTTACACAAAGAAATCTGTCTTGGAACAAAAACAGCAACAGCGACAAGTTTATATGACCAACATGCAGTGTTGACTAAAATTCACTTGGAAATATTTCTCTTTTACTGTGTTAAATACCACAAGAGGGACATCTGAACATTGTTGAGCAAAGATGTTATCCCTATCTGTCAACTGGTGGGATCTGTGGCAGCTCAGAGAGGCTGAGCTCTGTGGGTAGAAGTGACTCTGATTTCAAAGGAGAATCTGCTGGACTTAACCAGGAGAACGTTTGCTGCGTTTGTTTGCCATGTCTGAGTTCCTGTGTATAGAAAATCCCTAGGGAAGAGTCAAAACAACAAAACCCACCTACATTCTCTCCCCCGTCGAAGCTTGAAAGTTTATCAGCATTATATTTTGAAAAGAAAAGAGCCTCTTTTTTTTAATACATATTTTCTTCTTTGAGGAGTACTTTCCTATTGTTCAGCACTGGAATTCAAAGGAAGCAAATTCATTATCTTAGTAATTACACTAAATTATAAAAATCAAATTTTCTTATTGAGAGCAAAAACTTATCAATGGGAACCATTATAAGTTAGAGCATTATACAGTATTGTCTTATGATTCTGGCTAAAAAGATCTACTTTGGAAAGGAAGAAAGAAAGAAAGAGAGAAAAAAAGAAAGAAAGAAAAAGAAAGAAAGAAAGAAAAAAGAAAGAAAGTGAAAAAACAGACATGCATTAAAGAAGCTGCTGTGTTGCCTCATACCCATATCACTTAACAGGCTAAAGTAGAAGGAATACAACAAAATTTGAGGCCATCCTGGGCTGGGGGGAGATCCTGCATTTAAAAAATAATAATTAAAAGGACACCATTAAACTTTCACAAAAAATATAACTTGCCTACTAATTTTTGTTCCTGTCCTTTTAAGTTTTATAATCTCTCTCTGACCCATGGGTTAACTGCTCTGGCTCTTGGCTGTTATAAATATTTTCCTGTGTCATGTGCCATCCTAGCTTATTTTAGTACACTTAAAACTCTAGAATCTCCCATGGGCCTTGATGTCTGTCTTCATGAGAGGCGCTATGTTAAGTGAATTAAAGTTGGGAGTGACTAAAAAGAGAAATACAGTTAAAAGAGATATGCCTGTTGCCAAGAAGTCTTCGTCAATCAATGCCTTGGGATACAGGGCACGTACAAGGACAGTGATGCACAGAGGCAGAGCTCTGAATGCCATGGATTACTTACTCCTGGTCCCAAGGCAGCAATTACCAGAGACCTACTTGGTTACATAGTCTTGTCCCCTAATCATCAGTGCCAAAAATTTCAAAAGGAGGTAAAATGGACAAAAATCCTTGAAGTGTAAGGCCTTCCTTCTCTTTCAATTAAGAAAAAAAAAAGATTCTATCATGATAAAATCATAGACCTAAGAAGAACTGAGAAAGGCCTCATGGCCCATGGTCCTGACTTCAAGTTAAACCAAGCATAGCCTCTCCATGGAGTAGTGATGTGCCTGTTTCTAACTCTTCAAGCAAAGGAGGCTGTTTGGGTTTCTTTGATAGCCCAGCTTGATGTTTAATTGCCTTTTCCAGAAGGGATTCTTTTGGTATGAGTTCAGAGCCAGCCAGATTTGGTTCCAGTATCTATGGTGTCATTCTGACCACGGAGCGTTTAGTAGGCTACTGATCTTGCTAAATCTTATTCAACTGCTTTGTAGCATGGGAATAAACAGCAGGCTTCTTAATGACCTGGGATTATTTTAAGGAGTAAAGAGAAGCAGAGAAGACTCTCAAAATATGTCACTTCCCTGCTCCTCTGTTTCCCCAATGCAGTCCAAGTGTTCTTCAACATTACTGTGGAGGGGGGTTGTCCAATGTCTGGTCATTTCCTGAAGTAGTAGACAGCATGGTGCAGCTGGAAAAAAAATTGGCACAGACTTCAAAGGGAAGCCAGCTTGCCATCACAAGAGCAAGATAAAAGGAGAAAATCTTTAGTATGTCACACTAGACTGTGGGAGTCAGTCGTGACTAACTATACCAGATATGATTTGACATCACTGGGGCATAGGACCAAAGAGCTTTGGGACCAATGTCCTAAGTGATGAGGGAAGATGATTCCTTTCATTTTTCATTATTGAGGAAGCAGGGAGACATGTTTTTGACAGTGACCTACAAGGAGCCCTGCATGCAGGTGGAAGGGAAGCAGAAGCCTGTTTTTGTGGGGTGCTAGCTATACCACAGAGTCTTTGCACAGCAAGTGAAGCATTTTGAGACAACAGTTGGATGCCACTGTGATGTCTGAGAAACACCTCTTGCTTGTTAGTGGCTGTGCCTTCACCACAGTGGGAAAAATTTGGACCCAAGAGTCTGCCATGAAAACTTTTTGAAAGACTTGGGGATTTGAAAAGTGTCCCATAAGCTAAAAACAATTATCCAAGGTTCTCATACTCTGCTATAAATAAGCTTAGTTATTCCTGACTATCAAAAATCTGGGATCCATCCTGCCTCTGTTATGCAACAAAGACACAAAGTACGTGCAGCCTCTGTCAAGCCCAGCACTGAGGTCGAAGGTGAAGGATGACAGGCTTGGGTCGTGTCCTCGGATTGCTCACGAGCACGCCTGACATCCAGCAACTATTTGTTGAACAAACACATAATGGAAGATACTCAAACAGAGGAGTTGTAATATGATGACATCAGTTCTGGTAGCTTCGGCTATGATTCTATCTGTGGGTGAAGTAATCAGGGTGGGCGGTGCCTTCTAGAAGATACAATGTTTGGGCTACATTCTTTTTTTGAGGTTATAATATAATTACAACATTTCTCGCTTCCCTTTTCTCCCTTCAAGCCCTCTCATATGCCATATATATGTGTGTGTGTGTGTGTACATATATATGTGAGATGTTTATAATATAAATATCCCATATATTATATATGGAGTATATTATTATCATTATCATTGTTGTTGTTATTGTTGTTGTTGTTGTTATTATTATTATTATTATTATTATTATTATTATTATTATTATTATTATTATCATTGTATATCCAACCTGCTATATAACCTGTAAACTGCTCAGTTTGTATAATATTACTTGTATATATGTTTTCAGGGCTGACTATTTGGTTTTGGATAACCAGTTGGTGTGCTCTTTCCTGTAAAAAAAAAAAAATATTTCTCCTGCTCTTAGCATTCCCTACTTGCCTGGGCTACATCTGAAAAGGTGTTTATTGATTTCTGAAGCAAGCACTTAAAATTTGAGTGCGCACACACACACACACACACACACACACACACACACACACACACGTGCACAGTTCCTGTGCTAGCCTGTTAGGTCAAGACATATAGTGTGATAGGAGGGAACACCAGTGATCAGATAGGAGGCTGGGTGAGAAGGAATCCCTAACTGTGAGTCTTTAGTTTCTCCAACTTCTGGCGATGAGTGCATTCTTTGTTATAAACCAAGCCCACACTCTCTTCAGCATTAACTCCTTTCTACTTCCCTGAAAATAGAATAGTTCTCTTGGTCCATAAAATATCATTCACCTTCTAAAAAATAATGTGCGACATGATTTCTTAGCTCGGGAATAGTCCGTGTCAACACAAGGCGTTTATGAGCATGCACTCTCTTTCAGAAGCAGCACTCTTGGGACCACAAGACATAAAGGTGTGTAGGTTTAGTGTCTTTGCTGAGGCAGGGAGTTGTGGGAATTCTTGTATGTAGATGAAAAGAAACGCAAGAGCCATGGATCCTCACTGAAGTTCAAGCAGAGAGCACGGCCAGCTTCCCATTGAGCTTTTGCCAGTGTGTCTTGTCACATCAAAATCTCGATTGTACATTGAGAGACAGCGACTCTGAAGCTCAGAAGCTCTGGGGACAAGCTGTCTCTTATGCTATCTCTCTAGGAAACAAGATATTAGCCAAGGAAGGGGGGGCTGGAGCAGAGCCTAGTCTGTTCAGGAGAGCCCTCCGACATGTGACTATCTGAGAAGTTATGCCTTTCAGGCCCCAAATTAATGCTGGAAGGCAAATACCACATACTCTCTGGCAACCAAACTCCAATGTCCCCCTTCTTGAGACACGTTTCCTCAGGAGACAGATTACTAAGCAGTCACAATATAACACATGAGGTATATAAAGACATAGAGATGATGCCAAGGGCATGACAAGAAACCCCTAGCTTCCTTTACAAGAGGCAGGATCCAAAGGTCAGGACTTGGAGCACCACAACTGAGCCTGAACAAGCAAAGGGTTACAGAGATAGTAGCAAGATGCATGAATTGACTTGTTTACTGTGGCTGGAGATTCACATTTTGATGCTGATAATTGTAAATAAAGTATAGATGAAACCACAAGGTGCTAAAACATTGGAACATTACCAATAAGTTCTTACAGCCTTACAGAGACATACCTTGTACCAGGGGACCTAATAGACCATGTGACTGTAATCCAAGCTCTTATATCCTCTGTGCATGTACTCAAACACCAAACACACACACACATACACACACACACACACACACACACACACACACACACACACATACACTCATATGTACATGCACACACCATCAAACCAAACCACTGTCTTAATTGTGCAGCCATCATGCTGAGAAAAGCAGGGAAGGACAGAAAGATGGAGACTAATTTGGTGTTGTGAATACAAAAATAAAGAGCACGTGTGCATTATGTTTTTGGCAATGAGTGGAATTAGTGGAACACATTAAATAATCACAGTGAATGTCAATATGAGCCCTGAAGCGATGTTGGTCACTTTTAGTTTTAATGAATGGTTCTGTGGTAATCTTCATTCAGAGGAATGAAGAGGAATTTCAAGTTTCTATTTTATTTTCAGTTGTACACACACAACATAACCATTATCCTAAAAATTTTAAATTATGTCTATATAAACTAAAATTGTAAAAGGTTCTTGACCCATCAGATAAATGCTAACAGATGTTACCATTACATATGTGCATGTGTGTGTGTTTGTGTGTGTGTGTGCATATATAGATTTCTACAAATATGAATATTTCTTTCTTTCTTTTTCTTGTTTTTTGTTTTGTTTTATTTGTTTGTTTGTTTCTTGTTTTTTGCAACAAGGTTTCTCTGTGTAGCCCTGGCTGTCCTAGACTCACATTATAGACAAGGCTGGCCTCAAACTTAGAGCAATCAACCAGCCTGTGCCTTCCTGACTGCTGGGATTACAGGCATGCAGCACCATTGCTGACTAAATATGGATTTTTCTAAAAGCAATGAATTGTTACTCTGTACTCTTCGTTTGTGTTTGATTTTTAATTGCTTTATTTTCTTTGTTTCTCCCCTTTTTGGGGTGCATCTGGTTTGGGCGGCATTTTCTCTGATGTCTTCCACTCTCTTTTTTGTACCCAAAGAGTGTGGCCGGTGTGATAGCTGTTTGAAGTTCCCCCACGTGGTTTATTTTTAAACAGTAACGATGTAAATTTGAAAGTATTTTTCAATCTTTGTGTCTCAAATTGTCAATATCAAGAACAAAACAGTCCACGGACTGCCCCTAGAGGTAAATAAAAACCACCATACTTCCTTTCTCTCCCTATATCCACCACCCAGTTACTGTCCATATTTTATTCTATGATATATGTATCAATAATATTTCAAGTATTGAATACGACGTAATGGGATTCCATATTTTAAGAATGTTATTTGCTGTCCTTCCTCTGAGTGCCACCAGGTCTCCCCCTCCAGGGGACATGGTCAAAGGTGAGGCACCAGAGTATGTGAGAAAGTAATATCCCACTCTCCACTCTACTGTGGAGAGTGTTAGAGACTTGATACCCTATGAACATATACAGGGGGAGGTAATCCCCCTCAGGAACAGTCATAGGGGAGGGGAATAAGGGGAAAATGGGAGGGAGGGAAGAATGGGAGGATACAAGGGATGGGATAACCATTGAGATGTAACAAGAATAAATTAATAAAGGAGAAAAAAAAGAAAAAAAAGAATGTTATTTGCATTATTTTCATAGACTGTTTCTTAAAAATACTGTCCCTCAGTTTCTACATTGTTACTTCATCTTCATTACTGTAGAAAACCAACTATAAAGCTTTTTCCTATGTAGAAAGGTCTGCCTCTTGCCTTTCTTACTACTAGCTACTTTGGGTACATAATGGTCTAGGAATCATAAAATACCTGTCTTCTCTCAAAACCACTTGTACAAACTCCATCTCAGGGATCTTCCTTTGTTTCTTTCTCCCAGACCTTGGGAAATGTCTTCTTTTTGGCTTTATCTTGCTTGCTCTGAACAGCTGTCACTTCTCACCAAGTGTATAGAACAGTTACACCTTTTCCCACTAGTTTTTATTCCAAATTTTTTCCCATGCCCATTGGCATTGCTTCTTCCTGCTGGGGTTGTGATGGCATCCCATTCCCATTTTCACATGTGCTATCCTTCCTACCTCTGCCCCCTCCATCTGTCTTTCTCTCTTTCATCATTTCCCCCTGCCTTTCCCTCCCTCTGGAGTGGTTCTCTCAAGTTATACTTATCTTGATAATTTCTAAATGAAGTTGATTTTCAGAATCCCCCAGGGAGTCTTTGTAAATACAGATTTCTCACCACACAAAGGCCCAAAGGATCAAACTCTCCTATGTTGCCCCAAACACGTGGATATTAGTGTGTCTGCACCCACTTCAAAGTTTACTGACCCCAGACTTGAGAAGTGTTGTCCCAGCTTGCTATTTTAGTACATTTAATTTGGGGTGATTTTTCCCTTTGCAGCCTGTATATGGTTTTAGACTCAGCAACGGACTTACTTACCTCTTTGTGTTCTTTTAATAAGATCCCTTTTAATCTGAAAGATTACCTCATTGCTTATCTTTCTGAATATATGCCTTTTGACCAACAACTTTCTAAATGCAGAGAAGCCACATTCTTGCCTTGTGCTAAATCCTTTTCAAATTATATTATCCTCTTCTTTGAGGTGTATATACCTCCCTTCTTTTGTGTTAAGAAAGTAGTCAATTCCATATTACAGCCTGTTGGATAACTCACACATTAGTAGTGCCCGAGGTGACTTCCTGTATTGCCAAGAACTCTTAAGTTGTGGTCTTTGTGGTTGACACTGATGTAGAAAGTTTTGCTAATTTGTAGGCTGGGGAGAATGGAATGGCTAGTGGCCAAGTTATCTGTGTCGTTCATCTGTGTAGAAAGATGGGCCTTTGCCTGAAGACCCATTTTCCCATACCTCAAGCACACTTCATCTTGCCTATCATGTATACCCAATGTAGCTGCACACAATCATCATGAAACTTGGTTCCATGAGTTAATAGAATGTACATATGTAAGGGGTGTAACTGGGAATATTTGTTCCCCTTCTTTAAGAATATCTCATTAGTGACAGTTATGTTAGATGACCATCCCTGGTAAGCTTAGTGTGGCAGACTTACAGCAGTTTGGATACTGAGACAGGAGGATTGAAAGTCTGAGACCAACCTGAGCTGCATAGCAAGATATTGTCTCAAAAAATGTAAGTGTAAGTCAGTAGCAGAGCACATGTTTAATATGCACAAAGCCTTCGATTTGTTCTCCAACAACACAATATATTCATACACATACACAGAGACAAACACACACAGAGAGAGAGAGAGAGAGAGAGAGAGAGAGAGAGAGAGAGAGATCAGCATTTTCACAGTAATTTTGCATGGTTGAACCATGTTCATTTTCTACCATGCATGAGCATTCCACATTGTTCTAGATCCCAGACTAGATTCACAGAGAAGTCAGTAACCATCTAGAACAGGAGATACATCCAACCTCCATGTCTGATCATGATTAAATGAAATGTGGTATATCTGTAATGTCATACAGATCCCATTAGCCATAACCATCAATGTGGACAAATATTAAACAGAGTGTTAAGCGGAAGGTTCATATCATGCAAGACAAGTAGTAATTGTGGTTAGCCTTATTTAGACTAGGCATGCATCCATAGGTAACTAAAATATTCTTAAGGAGGCAAATGGTGAATCAAAGTATAGTACAGTGGTTATTGCAGACACGCTGGGGAAAGGGTCAAAGAATGCTGCTCTAGGCTTTCAATGTCATTGTTAATATTTTAGTTCTACATTCAGTAGCTATATCTGTGTTTTGTTTATTGTAATTTTTAATAGTAATATTAATTTGAATAGTGATTTTTAACAATTGTACCTTTAAAGGTTTTATTTTATTCTAGTAATTGGATTATATTTGCAGCGTTATTTTAATAACTTCTCTTATTTGTGACACTTTGCAATAAATTTTTAGAAATAAACCACATGAAATTTTGTTGCCTGGTGGTGGTGGTGGTGAAGGCTTTTAGTCATAGCACTCAGGAGGCAGAAGCAGGTGGATCTCTGAAATCAAGGCCAGCCTAGTCTACAAAGTGAGTTCCAGGACAGCCAGGGCTACACAATGAAACCCTGTCCTGGAAAAAAATTGCTAAGTGCCGCCATTCACTATGCCTGCTCTACCTTCATTGTGGCCTTAGACCATGTTTCCTTGTTAGGGTGAGGGTTACATGTTTCCTCTATACACTCATGTGACTCTGGCACATAATTTGGTTTGTTTAACTAAGTAAAATAACAGAAAGGAAGAAGGAGACAATGGCCCCAGATTGTGAGCAACACACCACAGGATATTGAAAAGCATGGTCAGGATTATGGTTTTATCTTAGAGGTAAGAGTGAGTTCCTGCTGAACCTGAAAAAGAAAGGAAACATGGTCTCATTCATCATGTTGTCTGTTCCAGAAAGAGTGAAGTGAAGAGAGAGCACTGTGCTGTCTGTGTTACAAAATCTCATCGGGAGTGTTCAGTGCTTACTATTGTCTGTTACATTATATTTCTCTCTCTCTCTCTCTCTCTCTCTCTCTCTCTCTCTCTCTCTCTCTCTCTCTCTCTCTCTCTCTCTGTGTGTGTGTGTGTGTGTGTGTGTGTGTGTGTGTGTGTAATAGATATAAGAATCTGTAAATTGAGGGAAATATGTTTACATTCAGTCTACCCATTGAAGACACAAAATATACCAGACAAAGTTTAAAAGATGCCCCCTTGCATTTGTAACTCTGGGAGCTGGAGACCTGTCTTTTGTGTAGGTGTTGTTGGGATGGTTATGAGCTCCGCCAATTTCTTTAGCATATCTTGCCAGTGAGGCTAGCCTCTTCTCCTCCCAGTGAAAGGCTGAGCCTAGGAATCCTGAGGATTGCTCAGGACCCTTTGGGGGCCAGAAACGACATACTGTATGACAAATCTCCTAGAGGTCTTTATTAATTAATTATTGTCCTGGTTACTTTTATGTCAACCTGACACAATCTAGAGGTATCTGAAAGGAAGGAAGTTTAAATTAGAAAATGCCTTATGGAGGCATTTTATGGCATTTTCCTAGTCGTGATGAAGGAGTGCTCAGCCTGTTGTGAGTGGAAACATCCTGGAATCTATAACAGAGCAGACTGAGCAAGCCAGCGAGCAGTACCCTTCCATGGCCTCTGCATCAGTTCCTACCTCCTTGTTCCCACTTTGTTTGAATTGTTGTCCTGACTTCCTTCAATGATGGACAATGCTTTGGAAGTATAAGCCAAATAAACCCTTTCCTCCCCAACATGCTTTGGTCATGGTGTTTCATCACACCAATAGTGACCCCAACTAAGACATCTATAAAGGACCTGTTCAGTAGTTCTGCATGCCTATGTGGTGTGTGTGTGTGTGTGTGTGTGTGTGTGTGTGTGTGTGTGTGTGTGTGTAAGAACAATCTCAGACCTTCTTTCTTGGGTGCTGTTCGCCTTGTTTTATTTTTTTAATGATTTATTTATTCATTCACCTTACAACCAGGTCATAGCCCCTCCCTCCTTTTCTCCCATTCCCACCCTCCCTTACCCCTCCCCTTCCCCTACTTCTCAGAAAAGGGGAGCCTCACTACCCACCCACCCCACCCCAGTTCATCAGGTCACATCAGGACTAACTTCATCCTATTCCACTATTCCACTGTGTTCTGGCAAAGCAGCCCCATCATGGGGAAGTGATTAAAAAGCAGGCAGCAGAGTCCATGTCAGAGACAGCACACGCCCCCACCCACAGCTCACTTCCCTTAGTGGACCCACGTGAAACCTGAGCTACCCATCACGGGCCTAAATTCTGTCCATGCCTGGTCTTTAGTTGGTGATTCAGACTCCACAGGCCTCTCCGGGCCCTGGCTAGTTGGTTCTGTTGGTCTTCTTATGAAGCCACTGTCCTCTCTAGGTCCTTTTATCCTTCCCCCAACTTTTCCACAAGACTCCCTATGCTTTGCCCAGTGTTTGTCTGTGAGTCTCAGCATCTCTTTTGAAGCACTGCTGGGTGGAGCCTCTCAGAGGACAACTCTGCTAGGCTCTTGTCTGCAAGCATAGCAGAGTATTGTTAATAGTGTCAGGGGTTGGCTCTCTTCAATGGGGTGTGACTTGTATTGGGCCAGACATTGGTTAGACATTCTCTCGATCTCTGCTCTGTGTGTTCAATATTTATCCCTGCACGTCTTGTAGACTACTTTGTTTTATAAAGTGAAGTTTTTCACTTGGCCTGGCACTCACCATGCTGGCTGTCTGGTGAGCCCTGAGGTTCTGCCTACATCTGCCTCTCCCAAACTAGGATTTCAAGCTTGTGCCAATGCCGCTGTGCCTGACTTTTTAAACATGGGTTCTGGAGGTGAAACTCAAACTTTGCACTTGTACATGGACAAGCACTTTTCCAAATGAGCCATCTCCTAAGCCCTCATCAGCTGTTTTTGTTAATGTCAGAAAATTCATTTCAAGAGAACATTCCTTGATTTCCTGCCATCGTTTCCCACTCCCTTCCCCTGGCACTTACTGGTTGTTTTTCCATGCAGTGGAGACTGGGCACCACTATTATGCTCTAGAATAATGCTCTCCAAATTAAGGCATGGATCCATTCTAACTTACTAATTGAAGACAGAGAACGACAAGTCCAGTTTTCTGCCCTCAGTGAGTCTCCAATCTCAGCGTAGGAGACCAGAGATCATAAAACACCATGATGAATTTACTGTAGAAGGACAATAGCCTGGGTCTACAGAACAAGAGAAAAACCAAGAGCTTTTTAATTTCTTAAATTTCTAGTAATAGGAATTCTTTCTAGGGGGTTTTATAAAGTGAAAGACAATTCTCCAGAAAAAAAAATCTCCCATCGGTTTAAGATAGTGGGCAGTTCATCCGTGAATTCCCTGCCTAATTTCCTTCCTTGAGGGACTCCATCTCAGCACATCTCTGGACTAGCAGTGCATCTCCCAGGATCAGTCATGTGCATGTTTACAGGCCAGTGCACGGTCACTTTCTGGAAGGGACAAAAATAGCGATTTTCTAGTTGTTTTCATCTTTGATTTGCTTCACTGTAAATGCGACACAAAGCTGGCTGGGTTAGACCAATTATATCTAAGATTTTGTTTCCTGCTGCTAAGTGGATTGTGTAGAAGGCATCTCTCCACCCCAAAGAATGGAACATTTAACCACAATAACCACGTCCACAGTAGATGAGACATCTTGCTGTCTTTTATGGAGAGTGATTTGTAGGTCATTTTGTACCTATTTCCATAAATTATCTCAGGCAGGGAAACATGCACAGGTCCTGCAGAATTAAACTAATACTCAATTCAGACACAAAGATGCTTCTTAGCCATGGTCCCAAAGCCAGAAAGAAAGGGGAGTGATACCCACCAAATAGCTGTGTAGGTTCACATGTCTATACTTCTAAGATCATCTGTAGTAATCATCTCCAAACACATTTGAAATGGTTCTCTTTCTTTTTTCTTAGTATTTTCACCATCCTGGAAATCTAAAGCAAAATTAGTCACTTGTTACCAGGAAGCAGGAAGAGAATTTGATCTCAAATGTACTTTGTGTATAAAAATGTATCCTCTGGTCAGGACAGTGACTCAAGCCATATAACCTGAAATAACAATCTCCACAATGCACACTTCTAAAAAGCCAGAGAGTACACATCTGTAATCCCAGCATTCAGATGGTGATATGGATGACAGAAACATACAAATCACCAGAAAGTTTGCTAGCCAGCTAGCCTGGAGTACATAGCAAAGTGGCAGCAACAGGAGAGAAACTCTGTCTCAAAACAAAGTGAAAAACAAGAGCTGACACCCCCAAGTTGTTCTTTGACTTCTGTGCAAAGGCCATTACATGTGTGCACACCCCACATCACACACACACACACATACACACACACACACACACACACACACACACACACACACATTCTTCTCCATCTTCTCAATCCTGAATTTTGGGCCTCTTTAAGCACCTGGCACTTAACCATTTATACCTCAGCTGTGGTTATTTTATTCTGATATAGGTCCTCGATTTCTCTCAAGTTATTCATGAGAAAACTCATGTTGCTTTTTTCCTCTTAAAGCTTTGGAATTGGCTAGTGACCACTATAGAATTAATCCATCTTCTACCTATAGTGTGTGTGTGTGTGTGTGTGTGTGTGTGTGTGTGTGTGTGTGTGTTCATCCAGTTCAACAGTGTAACAGGGAGCTGTCATTGAGAAATTGAAGCACCAGGTGTGATTTAACAAGATCACACATTTCATTCTGTCTTTAATTTCACATCACTCTTCAACAGCTGAATCCATGCACTTCCCCTGATGGATTCAGTGGAACCATGCATTTATAGTATGCCCAACAAAGCTATGACAAAATGTTTCCAAAATAAGCCACCTTGCTGGGCTGTTGTGAGTCAAATTTGGTTTTGCTTCCAAGTTATTCGGTATTGCTCGACCAGTTTTGTTAATCCATTCATCTCTCCAGAGAGTAAGAGTCCTAGTAATTTTATATTATTGATGTTCAATCTCAACTGAAAACAGTTTAAAAAACAGGCTCAGAATTAAGGGCAGTAATTCAATTCTAGGCATGGAGGACTTGAGGAGGTGACGATCATAGGGTATAAGCGCTCAGTTCTAAGAAGATCTGGAGAGCAACTGCACGGACTGCTGGCAACAGTTAGTAATGACTATGGTATATACAGCTTGCTCTCTGTGTCCTCAAAACCTATACCCACAAATAAACCATAGAGCATGGTGATATGTACCTAGAATTTACACTGTATTTAATGCTGTAATTAATGCTGTAATTAATCTAGAGGGTATTTAAAGCCTATGAGAGTACGTTATGTATAGATTATATACTATTGATCATTTATGAGGCTAGCTATGGGACTTGAGCATTGGTAGACTGGATTATGTTTTGCTGTCCATGATGGCCTCTCAGATCCAATTCCCTGGAAATATTTAGTGATGATTGTGTTTAAAGGTTAATAAGAGAATTATATCTTAAATGTAAATGACCACATATCCCATACAGCTATGTGAAATGATGGATCTTTTAATTAGCTTGATTGTGACAAACATTTTATAGTGTGCACATATATCAAAACACCATATTATGTACCTTAAATAGGTGTAATTTCTATTTGTCAATGAGTCTGAAGGGAAAAATACTTTAAATTATTTACAGTGTTTCCTCCCACTTCCTCCCCTTGTTTCCTCTTCCACTCCCTGCATCTATAACACTCATTCCAAACATGCTCCTAGGATTTGGAATTGGAAACAGCATGAAAGAGTTTCCTTTGCAAGCAAGTGTTGGGAGTCTACATGTATCATGTTCTTAACACTATTTAAAAAATGAAAATTGGGGCTGGCCATTGTGGCTTATGACTATAATCTTAGCATTTGGGAGGCTAAGACAGTAGGATGGAGCATTTGAAGCCAACTTGATCTACATAGCAATTTCATAGTCAGCCTGGGCTACATAGGGAGACCTGGTATCAGGGGAAAAAATAGATAAGGTGAGAGACATAGAAGGAAAGGAGTGGGGAGGAGGAAAGTGACATTGAGTAAGGGTCAGTATGCCTACCATTGTCAGCAGTGGGTAACTGACACTTGCCAACTAGAATCAAGAATAAAGCATTTTGTATTGAGAAAGCAACGGTGGTCACATGGCATGCAAAGCACAGTAATGAATACCACTAGTCCATAGAACGAAAAGTAGTTGTCCCCTTGCCACGTGTGTTTTTCTTTTGCACCCCAGAAGCCAGTCACCATGAACAGTAATGAGTCGTCTGCATAGTATGGAACAGATCAATACAGTCCTCAATAAAGGCTGGATGAATGTCCATGTGCCAAGTCCCATCCCTGTTGTGGTGAGGCTTTATCTAGTCTTTATCATCATGCCTTCCACCTGCTCTATTCCCGTCATCTCACCTCCAGTGGATTCTACTAACAGCCCAGCAGGTAGAATAAACTTCAGCCCATAAACAACATGTTCTTTCCTACTTCTCTTCTGGTCCATGGCCTAGGAAGCTTGGTCCTCCCATCCCCCGATGCCTATCCCCTCATAACTCCATGACTTGACTTCAATCAAATCTCAGGTCTCAAGTTCTCTAGGTGTCCCACTTCTCTTCCTTCTTACTTCAGACTCCCTGCAGGTCCCTTGTGTTCCAACACTAGTGCATGCATGCATATATACATACATACATCTACACATACATCGTATGCATGAATATATAATTATGTATGTAACCTATACAGTGATGTGGATAAATGGATGGGGTCCTACTCATTACATTCCACACTCTACTTGAGATACCATTATCATTGGCTACATTTCTCATTTGCCTTTCCTGTAGTCTTTGGAAGAGCTAAGACAGCTGCCAAATAGAAAATGGAGACGATGTGGCATTTATAATCTTGATCAACCTAACTGTGCTTAGTATTAATACCCCATATGCATTTTCTTATGAAAATCACCTTTTCTCCATGGTATGCTTTTTCATAAGAATGGAACTCTCTGTCAAAATCAAAAAGAACCTGTTGAGAATGTTAGCTAGTTCTTTGTTAATATCACTTCTTGATAATTACCAAGGCTATGCTATCCTTACTGTCTGCAAAACAAAAGTGTGTTTAAAAAATAAAGTGAAGCAGATTTATGCATAGACCTTCATATACTTGACATAGATATGGGTAATAATGAAATCATTGGATTTATATAGTGGGGTTAAAGGTAAGTTTTCTTCTTATCAAAATGATGTTTAGCATTTTATAACCTTTCTTTGGTGGTAAAATATTAGAAAGAAAAACAAGAACATTTTGAGAAAAATACATCACAAGAATCTTGCTTAACTTGTAAGAATCCAAATGAATGAAAGATTTTTCCCCATACAAATATTTTACCAATGGCATTGTATCATGTAGATTTCTTCTGTTTGGGCTTTTTTTTTCTTCAAGATGTTCATTTTTCATTCAATAAATAAATTTAATCATGAGTGGTATGTCAGAAATTCTACTAGACATTTGCTTTCTCTGTGTTAATGAATATGGTGACAATTTTTATAGCCCCAGTTACCTCCAAGAGCTGTTTTTCATACTTAACATCTACAATTTCTCATAGTCCTGTGAAGTAGATAGAACATATATATTAGGCATTTCAACTCTAGCTCTTGCAGCAAATGTTTTCCAAAAAGTAAGTGGCTTAGTTCTTTCTCATTTAACATTCCTAGCTGGAGTACACAGTGATTTAAGGATCTAGCCTGGAAGCAGAGGACCTTGAGCAAGCAAAGAAAGGTTACAAATGTCGCTTATGCTGACATTCTGTTGGCAAGACTTTAATCGCATAAACACACCAGCCCTCAAGGGAAATTTGAAATTGTAGTCCTGTGAAAGGAAAAATAGATTTCAGTGTATAGTTAGCAGTCCCTGCCACAGCAAATATGTTTAAATTGCCATTTGTAAGATGAAAAGGCAAAGGCTTAAAAAGGTTGACTTGAATCAAATCACTTGGTTAAGTGTAAATAGTCACAACTTGGTGTCTAGCCTCTGAATGGTAGATCTGTAATTCTCCCATCAGGTTGATAACAAAATACTTACTTGGAGAAACTTTACCTGTGAGTATACTGTCTACTGTCTCTGTTGCTGTGGGCTGTTGTGCTACAGACTAGAATTTTATAATATGCCTCCCTTTGTTTCCGCCTGGAACAGGGAACATATCCTATTAGTACTTGATAAAAGGCTAAGCGCTGCCTCATGATTGAAGCATCATGTTTGGCTTTTCACCAGTTTCTGTAGCATGACTGAGAACAGACTAGTAAAATCACACTCCTATCAGACAGCCGAGGAAGTTGATGCACTGGCCACAGGCGTGAATTAACCATCTTATCTGCAGCTACTCCCTAATCTATGACTCTTTAATGAATATTAATAAAGAGCCTGACACGTGGTGGTTACAGGTCTCCAGAAGGAGCGAAGACAGATGCTATTGCAACCATTGTACTTTTCCTTGTAGACAACAGCCAACAGACAGAAGAAAGCTGTTACGAAAACTGGTAAGAGACAGAAAAATGCGAGGCTGCCTGTTTCAGAGATAGCATTCCAATGACTGAGTGGGAGGAGCTATATGAAAAACAGTGGAAAGGAGCTTCAAGACAGAACAACAACAACAAAAAACCATAGGAAGAACTGTGAACTAGGGGAAAGAATATAGCCTCTCGGGAACTGAAAATCCCATGAGGGCAAAAACACCGAATGAGTGGACGTCATCTTAGTACACCAGCCAGAATAGTCTAACTTAACCCTCACGAACACGTACAACATAGGCTAATATTATCTTCGTCATGTTTGTAGAGAATTAATTAATGTATAGAGAAGTCACACAGCTAAATGACTCCCCTGTATACAGCTAATAAACAAGACCACAGTGTAGAAATTCAAACAGGCCAGCACCATGTATACACCTACCCCGTTGCACTGTACACAATAAAGGCAAGGTAGACCCAAACCTTGCACTTGGTCCATAAATGACTCTTCTGGTCAAAACAAAAGCAAAAAAAAAAAAAATGCCTCTTTCTCAGCAAGGAGTTATTCACCTCAAATCTCTAGAACTTTCTTGTTGTGTCTGCGTTGATATGAAGCTACTATATACTCAGGTGTTAATTGCTTGTCCCCAGAGAATTTTACTGTTCCATGAGCAAATACTTCCATACCCCAAGTGATGCTGTGTAACCTTGCCTCCCAAATTATCCCTGATGAGCCAGTAAATACCTTGGTTGGACAAAAGAGAGGTAGGCAGAGATAAGGTTCTCGGGCTTAGAGGGCAGAAGGACCACGGGATAGAGAGGAAGGAAGAGAAAGGAGCAGCTTATGGGCTGGATTGAACAAGAAGCAGATGGCTGGGAAAATCTAAAGGGTTTCTGTGTCTTTTATTTCAAAAATAGTGGGTTAAATAATAACCACTGAATTAATAATCATATGAACCAATATTAAACAATAATAATCCTTTTACAACACCTTCTTTTTGAAAAGGAAGCCCTGGGTAAAATTCTGAGAAACTGAAGAATTTGAATAGAATATCTTCACTTTAATCTGCCTTTTCTGAAACTTAATTTGCTTGTCTGTTATAAATATAAATGCAAAACTTTAGGGGCCTGGGGAGATAATACAGGAGGTAAGAACACTTTTCCTGCAAGGGTGAGAACCGGAATTTGAATCCCCACCCAGCATGCAGAGAAAAAGCCTGTCCTTAACCCTAGAATTGGAGGATGGAGAGAGATGGATCCCAGGAAGTCACTGGCTGGCCAGCTTTGTGAAGTTTCCTTACATAAAACATCTTTCTACGTTTTTTGTCTTGAAGCATAACCCTCCTGTGATACTACATTCACAAATCAGTAAGTTTGACCGACTGAATACACATGCCGTTGCCACTCAGACCTATAGACCGTCTTTTGTACTCTAAAAGCTCCACTCATCATGGCTAGCAGGTACCATTTCCTCGAAGGGTAAATACGATGCTAATTTCTATAGTCAACAATAATGTCACTTGGGTTTGTATGCTTATTATAAATAGAATCTTACAGTGTATTCTACAGTATCTGAACTCATGATTGAACATTTTGTTTATGAGGTTTATTTGTGTTGACTGCAGTGTTGCTCATTCATCCCCCTAAAGTACGCATCATGTGGATGGACCAAAAATCCATTTATATCTTACTCAAATCATTAACAGTCAAACAGGCTCCCATTTGGGACAACTCTATAAAAATGCTACTTTGAATACAACTGAGCAGATCTTTGTGTGAATATATGTGTATATCTCTCCTTACAACATACTAGGAGTGGAATGAGTTGGAGGAGTTCAGATCAGCCTATTTATTTTATCCATTTGCCAGTGCTCTCATAACAAAATATTATGTATCAAGTGACTTAAATAATAAAAAAGTGTTTTCTCACAAACCTAGCATCTCTGAATCTACGATTGAAGAAGGTTCAGGAACCTATAGGGATGCTTCCTTTGGAGACTTTTCTCCTACATTTGTAGGGAACTATCCTTCTTCCCTTATGCCTCTCCCTGCTTAGTCCTCTGAGTCTGTCTCCAGATTGAAGCAATGGTAGATTAGCATTCATGCTAATGACCTTATTCTAACATGATTAGCATTTGAAAAGCCCATCTTTAAATGCAATGCTAAATGTTAGCATTAATATGTGGGTTTGAAGGAAAAAAAACACACAGGCACAATCTCAAGGGAGGTACAATAGTTTAAAACTATTTTAAAAGCTTGTATACTGTCTGATTCTATGTAGATGACATTGTTGAAATAACAAAGGTAAACAGATGGAGAACATATTAGTGCTTACAGGGTACATGGGGTGAGGAGGGAGTGATGACCTGGAAGTTAGCACAAGAGGCACTCGCACTGATAGATCTGCTCTATATGTGGACTATGCACAAGATTACATGACCACAGGTGTGATCAAAACTCCAAAGAAACACACACACACACACATGTACACACACACACACACACACACACACACACATATCCATGTGCTCACACTCACACACACATGCACGTGCTTAAAAACTGGTGGCCTCTACTGCTGTTTCCTAGTTTTAGTATATACATAATTTCCCTGTACATTTTTCTGTAAATCTTTGTGTCTGTCTGTCTGTCTGTCTGTCTGTCTGTCTGTCTGTCTCTCTCTCTCTCTCTCTCTCTCTCTCTCTCTCTCTCTCTCTTTTGCTCTTCTCCTCTTAAGAGTCACTTATTTTTATTTTATAAGTGTGAGTGGTTTGCCAGCATGTATATCAGTGCATCATGTGTATGCAGTGTTTGTGAACCAAATTCCCTACAACTGGAGTTACAGGCAGTTGTAAAGCTACCACGTGGATATTGGGAAACAAACTGGGCTCCTCTCCCAGAGCAGTAAGTGTGGCTCACTGCTGAGCCACCTGTCCATCCACAACCTTTAATCTCTTTCAAGTAAAATGATTTACTAACCTATGATCCTGTTCACGTCTCCTTTCTCCCTTCCTGTCCTTCCCACGTCATTCTTTACATATAACAATAAGGCATGCTTAAAAGCCAAGTGTGGCAGTTTGAATAAAAACGCCCCCATAGACTCACAGGAAGTGGCATTAATGGAGGTGTGGCATTGTAGGAGTAGGTGTGGCCTTGTTGGAGGAAGTGTTTTCCTAGGCACGAGGCTTTGAGGTTTCAGATGCTCAAGCCAGGCCCATTCGCTCATTCTCTCTTTCTGCTACCAGCGGATCCAGATGTAGAGCTCACAGCTACCTCTCCAGGACCATACCTGCCACCGCCTTGCTTGCCACCATGATGATAATAAACTAAACCTCTAAGCTGTTAAACAATGAAATGTTTCCTTATAAGAGTCATTGTGGCCATGGCGTCTGGTGACAGCAGTAAAACCCTAACTAAGATAGCACCTAATTTCTAAACTTCTGCAAAGAGTGAAAATCTTTATAGTTTGTTCATTCTGTCAAATCATGAAAACCAGGGTGAATGCTTCAGACTTAAGTACAATAAATGAGGTGACGGAAATTGTTCTTTTCAAAGATACATAAAGTAATTGACCCCACTTCAGACCTAACCAACTCACTACCTTCAGCCTGAAGTGACCAAGGTGCTTTTGGAAGACACTTGTTATAATACATTCTATCTAGTATCCCAAATGGTCTCAGATGAATATCCTTCTGATAGGAAATACACTTCTTGATAAGCCTTGGCTGCCTGATCAAAGAGCCACTACAAGTAGGTGCCTGCAGGAAGAGAGGCTGCTGGGCAGGCCGCACATATCTTGGAAGTGCACCAAAATCATCACCTTGGCTGCTGGAGCTGTTGTTTTGTACTTGGCCCAGTGAGGAAATGTGAGTGAAGAAAAGCCGGAGCACCTCCTTTCCACTTGTAAATTAGCAAATTGCCATCAGATTATCTAATTTTCCTCCCTGCTGCTCTCACACCTGCACACCATCAGTGCTTTGAGCTAATATGTCAATACAGGGGCGTAATTCAGTTTAAATTCTACATGGATTTCTAGTTCAGTGTGCATGTTGATGATAGAAAAAAATGCCCTCCTTATTTTCCAGAGTAGACATTAGACAAGGAGAGAATCTCAACATCTTGTTAACAATTGCATATCAGTGGCTCTTGATGGAAGGGAAAACAACAGTTTTGAGGTTCTGTATATCCATATAGAGTGAGCTTATCTGTCTTCGCATTTATTTAGGGTTGTTGTTGTTGTTGTTGTTGTTGTTGTTGTTAAAGGGAAATATGTTCTTATTTTTTCTACTGGTTCGGTATGAGTTTGGCAACTGGATGCCAGAGCTCTGACGCCAGCTCTGACTCTTGTGAAGTCATTCTTACTGATTTTTACTGAAATAGACTGTTTAATCTTGGAAACCCAGTATCCCAGTTACCCATGTTAGAAAGAAAAATTTACCCGAAAGGCTATGTAGGATATTATACAATAAAATGCAAAGGGAAGGGCCTGCTGTCATGGTCACTCTATAATGGTTTAATAAAAGCTAGAGTTGGCTGCAGAGATAGTAAGCATAGTGAAGGATAGCAATGGATTTATTTAATGAGGAGGAGGAAAGATTAACCTATGTTAAGCCGTATGTGAAGACAATATATAATTAAATGCAAATGCCTTAAGAGCTTAGAGGATCAAATTGGGATAAAATGGCCCCATAAATACCCATCAGGACATGCATGATCTAGGTGTTGACAGATGTAACGTGGAAGGGATGAAGAGTCTCTACACTATCTGTAGACAATACGGGCTAGGTCAAAGAGGGCCTCAAAACAAGGAAGACAGGAGAGATGACACCACAGCCCCAATGACTGTAGTCAGAAACTGTTCATTTTACAGGAAGGGGCAAATAAACAGCCAAAAGTTCTGACCAGTTATCTAACACGATGAAAAAAGCAACTGCTGAAGATTAAGACTCTGGCATAAAGCAGACACCTCTAAACAGTACTTTAAGTAACATAGAAACGGGGACTAGCAAGGTAGCCTGGTAGAGGAACACTTACCTAGCATGCACAGTGCCCTTGTTTCAGCTTCTTGCACTGAGGGAAAAAAAGCTAACTAAATAAAGTCCAGATATAATACAATAGAAACTTGTAAAGGAAGAGAAATTCCAGCAATGGTGGAGAAATAGCAGACTGAACATCCATTTTGAAGGCAAGTGAGATGGAGAAGGTTTCCGGATTTCAGGCAACAATATAAAAATAACTAGAGTGGTACTGAAGACAGAACTGTGAAAGGCGACAAATGATTAATAACTTACAGGTCACAGTAAAACATAAACACAAAAAATGATTGGCATGTTGTTGAAGGTAAGATTGTGGGTGTCTGGGAAAATTAACTAGAGGGGGGAAAAACATTCTGTAGCTTAAAAAATCATGATGTTGATTCTTGAAGTCAGATGGCCAGAAAGACTATTTTTCAAAAGGAAGGGAACAGAGTTCTACTGGGGTTGGGGGGGGTCACAGTAAGGTTGAGGAGCCACCTAGGAAAACTCAAAATGATCATTTCTTCTGAGATGCTTCACGTCAGCTGAGGCACTGGTATATCTGCCAAGAGAAGAAGAGCCTCAACACTTCCATCGTATTTTCAGTCACTTAGCCCTGCTTCAGAACGGAAACTCAGATGAGTCTAACCTAACTTCATGTTACACACATGCTCAAATAGAGGTCGACAAACTTCCCCTGTAAAGCGCTACAGTACACAGTCACCCTTCATAGCCAGATAGTTGGTTGCCACTGTTCAGTTGTGCTCTGTAGCATAAATGCAGGCTATGTAAACAAACGTGTTTGGCTTTTTTAATTATAGAAATATGTGCAGGGCTATATTTAGCCCATGGGCAATATACTGACCCATGCTCTAGAATAATTACAACCAACGTCATACGTTCTGTGTATCTCCTTTAACTCAGTCCATGATCTACGCGGAGTCAGAGAAGCGCAGCCTCTGCACTGGTTTTGACAGGTTGCATTGTCCATGCACAACACCACACCTCAACTGTATCTTTTCATAAAATAAGCAACCATTTGCCATCCATCTGAAACATGTCTTGAGGTAGTGGGAAATTCAGAACTTAGCTGAGGTAAAGTTACTGCACACATAATGAAAGGCAAAATATTCTGTTCCCTTTCCAAAATACCATGCTGCTTCAATTTGCAGAGTATACAATGATAGAGCATTAAAATTCTGGTGCGCTAGTCTAGTGGCAAAACTTAAGTAAAAACAGACAAACATGTTCAGTATGCTTATGTAACAATTACCTTAATGGGAGTGGAAAATAGTGCAAATTCCTAAGGGTTCTCATTATTTCAAGAATGCCTCTTTGGGCCCTCCATTTCAGTGTCCCAGGAATGTATTTCGTGGATCACAAGTCACTGTCCTCTCCTAGTAACTGGGAGACCCTCAAGGCCTTGAGCTGTTTTTGTTTCCATGAAGGCAGCTTCTCAGGGGAAGGCCTCGGCAGCTTCACAGTGTGCCCACAAGGATTCTGTTGACCACCTTGTGAAATTGATTTCAAAGATTTGAGAAAATGAACATGCCAGTAGAAACTCTACGCTGGCATGTAGCATCTTGCATATTTTAGAAACTGTTCTTTTAAGAAACTGCTTTAGATTAATTAATTTTATATGAGTCTGTTGCGTGTGTGTGTGTGTGTGTGTGTACATGCACACCACATGGATGTGTACTGCCCATAGAAGTCAGAAAAGGTGTTAGATCACCTATAACTGGAGTTACGAGTGTCTATGAGCCACCATGTGGGTGCTAGGACGTGAAGGCAAGTCCTCTGCAAGAATAAGCGTTATTTTTTGTTCTCTCTCGTGTATTCTATCGTGACCAGTTTCCCCTCCCTCCACTCATCCCAGTCCATCCCCTTTCTTTTTCCCTCTTCCATTTCCCTGTAGAAAAGAGCAGGCCTCCCAGGAATATCAACCAAGCATGGCCTAACAAGATATAATAAGACTAGGTACACACTTTTATATCAAGGCTGGTTGTGGCAATCCAGGAGGAGGAAGAGTCCCAAGAGCAGGCAAAAGAGTCAGAGAACACCCCCTCACACACTTCCACTCCCATTGTTAGGAGTACTACAAGAACTCTAAAGTATACAACCACAACATATATGCAGCGGACCTAGCTAAGACTCATGCCGCCCCACGATTGTCACTTCAGTCTCTGTGAGCCCCTATAAACCTGTCTTAGTTTATTATTCTATGGGCTGTGTTCTCATGGTCTTCAGCCTCTCGGGGTCTGACATTCCTTCCTCCCCTTCTTACTTGGAGTGCCTTGAGCTTCTCCTAATGTATGGCTGTGGGTCTTTGCAACTGTTCCCATCAGTTGCTGGATGCAGCCTCTCTGATGAAGACTGGGCTAGGTTCCTAGCTATGAGGGTAACAGTATCATTAGGTATCATTTTATTTATTTGGAGCAGGGAGTTGGACTAGGAGTGGTTGGGAACAGGAACAGAAGCAATCAGATGGGGTGGGGAGAAATGGAGGAAAAAGGAAGATACAGGGAGAGGGTACAAGGGTGGGGGGAAGCCATGTGGAAACCTAGTGCAGTAGAAACTCCCTGAAATCTATGAGAGTTAGCACAGAGAAGATTCCTAGTAATGGTGGGTATAGAGTCTAAAGCAGCCATTTCCTGTAACCAGGCAATGCTTCCAGTGGCGGCACTGGGACACCCACTCAGCCACAAAAACCTTCAACCTACAATTTGTCCTGTCTGCAACATGTGCTGAGGTTGCAACAATGGTGGCACAGACCATGTGGGACTGGCCAACCAATGAATGGTTTAGGCCCATGCAATAAGAGGGAGCCTAGGTCTGATGCTACCTGGGTGGCCTAGAACCAGAGGCTGGATAGTCTAGAAATTTAGGATAGATCCAAACTACTGGGAAAAAAAAAAGATTTTTTATTGATATTTTTGCAACAGTGTTTTTAACTGCTGGACCATCTTCCCAGCCCTGGAAATAATTCTTGAGATAACATTTTTTTCTCATCCTCAATAGTCTAATTTTAAAATCAGTAGTGATATTTCTAATGTCAATAAGACAATCTCTATTTTGCGTGTTGTCCTTCTCAAATCTCTTTCTCATAGAATTAGGTAATAACATAATAGAAAGAGGGAGGATTTTTCCATTGCATCCTCATTTTAATAACAACAGTCTTTTTTTTTCACCCCTGGGGATTGAATCTAGGAGCTCATGAATGTGAGTGAAGCACTTTGCAACAGAGCTACATCCCCCAGTGGTAGAACAAGGACTTTGAAGACTACAAGCTTGATGTCATACCTGATAATAGCTACTAGGTCATATATCAGATACTGTGAACATGATAAAATATAGACCCTTCCCTTAATAAGCTTTCTATCTGGTGGATACACCATTTCTGCAGACCAAGTGCAGGAAATGAAATCACTTGTGCTATTTTAAGCAGACAGTATTTAACATAGGAAATTAGATGATTACAAAGTTGTCAAAAGGGCTGGAGAATGTCCAAGTATGCTGCTGAAATCATAGAAAGGACAGGTGAAAAAGTCTATTTTTCTTGCTCTGTCTGGTCAAGAACACTTTCTGCCTCAATTAAGGAAAATGGAGATGCGGGAAACTACCTGCAAAATCACTGATGTTAATAGTAAACTGTCTGAGCTATGATCCTGGGATCAGGAAATCACTATTTTTGCAACTGCCTCTGTATACCCATAAAGTTCTGTTTGTTCCCCAAAGCTCTGCTTAGCAAAATCCAGAATCCCCTTATTATGAAGGTACAGCCGTCACTATGCCTTTATGCGTATCTCATAAAAACAGTATTTAACTGGATGGACCTATAACCTAGCTGCAAGGGAATCTTTAAAATGTAGTTATTTGGCTTTAACACTTCTTCAGTATAATGAGGCACACTAGAATCAACATGTAGAGAAAAAAAACAGATAAACTGATTGTAATAACTATTCTTGGTTGTCAACTTGACTACATCTGGAATTAACTAAAAATCTAATGACATCACACAAGTGAGGACATTTTTTCCTTAATTAAAGCATTTGAAGTTGGAAGACATACTTCTAATCTAGATCTTTGAGGTGGGGATATAAATTTTCAATCCAGATCTTTTGAAGTAGGAAGACCCACCTTTAATATGGACTACCCCTTTCCCTGGCAGCCTATATAAAGGACATGGAAGAAGAAAGCTTCTATCTCTTTGCTTGCTTGCTCTTACTCTTGCTAGCAAGTCCATTCCTTCACTGGAATTAGAGAATATTTGTTTAGAATGCTGGCGTATACTGAAGACTAGCTGAGACATCCAGCCTTGTGGACTGAACAATTACTGGACTCTTAGACCTTCCATTAATAGGCAGAAATAGTTGGTTTAGCTGGACCACAGCCTGTTAACCCTTCTAACAAACCCCCTTTCTATAGATACGTTCTCTACATTCTATGAGCCTGACTAATACACTGATCCTATCAATATGGGGCACTGTTGAGAGGAATAGAGTTGAGCAGAGCAATGAGAAGAATAAAGTTCAAAGCCAAGCAACCTGATCAGTCAAGGTCTTGACAAGAACCAGAAAGAACACTTACTTCAGTGGAGCGATTTGGAGAACTATGTCTTAGTCACTTTTCTCTTGCCATGACAAAGTACGATAACCAAGGCAACTTATAAAAGAAAGCATTTAACTTGCGGACCATGGTTCTGAAGAGTTAGAGTCCATGGCCATCATGGCAGAGGGCATGGTGGCAGACAGCCAGGCATGGTACGGGAGCAGTAGCTGAGAACTTACATCTTATCCATAAGCATAAAGCAGAGAAAAATCTAACTGTTCCAGAATGCCACGGGCTTTTGAAACATCAAAACCCACCCCGCAGTGACACACGTTCTCCAACAAGGCCATGCCTCCTAATCCTTCTAAAACAGTTCTACCACCTGGGGACCAAGCATCCAAATCTATGAACCTGTGCAGGCCACTCTCATTCAAACTACTACAAACTCCATGAAGAAACAACTACAGTTGCAAAATCCGAGACAGAAGAAAGATTTGCATACTACTTCATCCTACTTTGGCAGGAAAAACAATGTCAAATATCCTCTACTGCAAAAACGGAGTAGCTGCAGGAACAGGGGAAAAGACAGACATGTACAGAGAGTCAGCAAGGAAAGAAGATTTCACAGAGGCCCATCCTAGCTATCTGCAGGGAGTGGAGCAGAAGGAATAGCCTAACGTCCCTCTTACTCAGTCTCACTCCTACAATCTCCCTATACTTCACATTAATAGAACTCATCCCAACAAAAAAAAACTAGAGTCAGAGTCAGATGCCCTGGGGTGTTTTCTATATAGGTCAATGTCTAGGATTACATGGCATGATGGAAAGGGTTTGGGTTGGAACCAAAGAAATAGAGTATTTAAGGCTCACTCCTATGTCTTTCAATGTGCCTTGTAACTTAAGGCAAGTGAGATTCAGGTTGCTCACTGTTAAATAACAGTAGCAGTAGTACCAAGCTTTATTAAAAGCATAAGGTGAGACACTGAATAATGTGTGGAGTTCCCTAGGAACCTGGGAGGCATCAATTAATGTTCTCTTCTATATACTGTCCCTAGCTGATGGCAGGTCTTTCCCTTGTGGCTGTCTTATAAGTTCCCCAGAGTCAGCATCTTCCATAGAGGGCCCCACAGACCTTATGCTTGGAAGGTACCTATGGTTCTTTTCAACGGAGAGTTCTTGGCCCTGAACTCCAGTACAACTAAGTCGCATGTAGAAGTATGTGAATGCTCTTCATTTCAGGCAAGTTCTCCCAAATGATTTTCACACACGGTAAAGTGTGGGAACCACCATTCTAGAAGTCCATATTTCTAATTTATGCCTTCCAGGGTAAAGCATAGGCAAGATTTATCTGTGCTTGGACTCATTAGGTGCAGTTACAGCTCATCAGCTCCATGAGGAGGAACCATCAGGCCAGGACACTAACAGCCTGTCTTGTGATGTTAGGTCACACTGCTTCTCCATTTTACTGACTTTATTACTACCCAAGGAACAATGTTCCCAGGCTTTTAATTAAAAATTCTCTAACATCCACACTTTAATCATTTTCTAGGTTGGATATCAGCTTGAATTTTACCCCTCTTTCTTTTCAGAGAAAACTTAATTGACAACACAGACACTGTTAAAGGAGATAAATGTTGTTTTTTTTTTTTAAGCATTGTAGAGGAGAATAACTCGGTAATGTGTATAAACAAGAAAAGACCAAAAACTAGGGTATGATCTGCAGATGGAATACCCTGATTTACCTAAAGAAAAGTACATAGAGATTCATCAGTAGTTGGGGAGAAAACAGAGCTCATGATTTAGATCCTGAGTTGGTGAGGATTTGCCCTGTCTATAATAAACAGTCTCAAAATAGTAACAGCCTAGGCAAAAGAAAGTCCAACTTGATGCTCATGTAAACCTGCAGATGTAGGCAGTGTAAAGGGAGAGTGACAGTTGAAGGCCTTGGGCTTCTGCTTGGTTTGGTCCTACCCACCCGGACAAGTGGTCTTTGTTTCCATGATCCAGCATAGGACCACAAAGAACCTATAGGGCAGCTGGCTTTTGAGAAGGGGTTGGAATATTTTATTTTTATCTTTAGCTAGAACTTATTCACATGGCTATATACTGTACTACAAGATGCTGAGCTACAGCATTATCAAACAATGGCTCTATTATGTGGGGGATATGTTCTAGCAAGTGGAAGTTGTTGCACGTCTACTATGGGCTAAGACATGTTTGTGTTTTCTGTTTCCAATAGGACAGTTCCCAGTGGTGTTCCATACAAAAACACAGATTCCATTCCTAATGTTTTTCAAAGAAGAGACTTAATACAGAAAAATTTCAGCACAGTCATGAAATATTTTAATACCTAAACCTCAAAAATGATGTAACCCAGAGTTTATCAGTAGTAGTAAGCTTTTACCTTCTCTGGACCTGGGCAAAAAGGCAGAGCCTAGGAGCACCAGCTGCCTAGCAGAACTCAGATTTCAGTGGGTTTTCCAATGCAACCAGTGCCTCACATTGGCTAAAGCCATCTGAAGTTCTATGCACTATGGACCTTGGAAATTCAGTTCCACGAAGAATTGGCAAGGAAAGATAAAACATTCACCTAAAAGCAAATGGAGGGAGGAAAGTACGCCAAGGATGTGGACCTGGATAAGTTGCTATTTAAGAATCTGCTGGATGTTATCTCTAGGTAAATATGAGAAATCTAAAAAGCCAAACTGGACACTTGTCCAGAAATCAACAACTCAAATAAGATGTGTGTACTATTACTCATGATACCTATTACTCATGCCCCAAATGTCAATAAATACAAATATATAATATATGTTAGGATAGAGTGACATATTCTTCTTCCATAAAATGTAGTGAAATGAGAAGACATGAAAAAAAAAAAGAAATGTGAAGACATGTTTCAATGTCAGTAAGTGTTGAAAGTTTGTGCTAAGTGAAATAAGCTCAGCAGAGACCAGCAAATATTATTGGATCAATTGTAGTCCCAGGAAGTTCTTTGAATATGAATATTCATAATAAGACAGGAAGGTGAGCAGTGGTCAGAGGGAGCTGTGGTAGAGGAAAATGGAAAGTCATTAAACACAGAATTTCTTTTGTGTGATGATGAGAAACTTCTGGAAAACGAGAGTAGTGATGGCCCAATGTGTTGATGCACTTAATGCCACTGAATTGTACATTGTAATGGGTTAGAATAGTACATTTTAAGATGAAAATTATTTTAGAAGTTAATCATAAAATTAAAAGGGTTTCTATGCTTTTCAAATGTATGTCCTGATTGAAAAACTCTTCATGGAGAAGAGGAATGTTAGAATGGGAGTAATTGAAAGTCACTAATGGAAAAACCAATGGAATCAAAGACCAGGAAGACTTAAGAACAAAAGTAGAAACTAAGATGGATTGCAACATTTCCATATGTTGTCAGGTGGAAGAACCATTGCCTTCTGGGTAGATAAGAAAGCTCGGATGTAAAAAAGAAAAAAGAAGCTTACTGTGCAAATCTAATGGCCAAAGGACAGACCCGACTCCTGAAACTTGTCCTTTGACTTCCTCACATGCACCGTGGCACATGTGTATGCATGCACCACCACACCCACCAATAGCCAATAAAATTTAAAACTAAAAAGAAACATTTACTGCCACTTTCTAAGACCAAACTTGGTATGGCCAAAAAGTATTAAATTTAAGTTATAATAAACAGACAAAAGCAAAATCTGAAAACTGGCTGAATTTCCTGGAACCTTGATATAGGGAGTGTCTGAAGAACTAAAAATTACCTCACAGAAGAATAGGATAATGAGAAGCATACCCAGAGGAAACACAGAAGATGCTCCGAAGGGCAGAGATAACCAGGAAGAGGAATGATGTCTGGGTACCATGTTTTCAGAAGTTAGAGGGGAGTCAGGATGTGCTCAACGGTGTCAAGGACAGCCATGAATGCCACAAACATGAGCACTTGAAGATGCTCATTGGTTTTTATTTCCAACAATGGCAGAAGGTCACTGGCTGCTTAGGGCGGTGACAATGACTCTGTGGTGACAAGTGGCATTTATGCCGGAACACAATGAGCACAACTGTCTTTTCTTCATCTCCCCGTTTGCTTGCTCAACAGAAGGGGTAAGCGAACCCTATTCCCAGAACTACACTGACAACACTGATGATAGCAGCACACAAATTAAGAGGTAAACAAAAAAAAGTCATGTTAATTTCAAGCTCCATTAGAAACACAGGCAGAGGGGAAAAAACCAACATCTGCCAGACAGAAAAGGTCAAAATTAAAAGGGGAAATAACTTTTTGTTGAGATCTTAGGAAGGTCTTGCCAGCAGTGAGACCTAGGAGTATTTGATTTTTCCTTTTACTTTTTTTTCCAATAATGGAACTTTAAAACAAGCCCTCTTGTCTGTTTCTCCTCTGATCAGACATGTAAGGTTATGGAACATGATTGCATGTTTTTTTCCTAGAAAAAAAGACCGTGTATTGGAGTATAAGCATAAAACCCTATTCTCGAGCTATCTTATATTGCTTTTGTATATATACTTTTTTTTCTTTTAAAATCCAGAGTAGTGTTTATGACTTTGGCCAGATGTGCAGTCCACTCCTTTGAAGATTCTATAACATGCACAATCTCTAACATGAGAGGGGTATATAACATATCAGAGAGGCTTCGGCCCGTTTATCCCTTTGAAGACTGTTTTGTACACCCCAGATCAAGTCCAGGAAATGCACACATGTCCTTTCCTTACGTGCCTGTGTTGGTGGGGACAATACACAAATGAAAACAGATACCCCTAATGCATTCTTTGTAATGTCATGGCAGTGAGCATTCCGAGTCTTTGATGATGGATGGGTCTTCATTTGTAAATGCAAAGCCATATGTGTTAACTTAGTTTCCTTCCAGGCATTTTGTATTAGTGAGCATGCCATATGGTTTCATAGTGTTCCCTAAACCAGTTTCTTACTGTACTTTGATTTAGTAAATGCAGGAAGAAAATTTACAAAAAAAAAATTCATCATAACTTTTCAATTAGGGTCAGAGCTCTATTCTACATGAAGTGTTGGCCTTAGTGTTTTCTCTGGATTTTATGAGTCTGATATTTTCCACAGAAGTATTAAATTTGAAAAGTCCATCATTAAATCTGATCTACCTTTCTCCCCTTAACAACTAAGCAGATGTTTTTTTTTAAAAAAAAAAATTTATGTTTTAAGAACAATAGATTTTCTTTCTGAGTATGGAAATACAGGCATTGTTAAATTACATGACAGGACTGAACTCCAGGTATTAGTTATAGTACAAAATATGAAACTGTAGGAGACTCTTTTCTTGGAAGTAGAGCATGGGTTGTGGCCTGGGTTTAATTAAGTGTTGCTCATGGCACCATACTGGCTGGCACTTAATTATGTTCAGTTCATTCCTTTATTGTGCATCCTCTCTTCCTTTTCCCTAAATGCTTCATACGCTCTATTCTTGTTTGCTCCAGCTCTGTTGTGAGCTTCTTGAGGTCAACTAATGTCACACAGTAGACACTCGATAAGTCTAGAATAAATGAGCTCATGAGCAAAGAAATAAACGTTAATATTTAGAAAAGGGTGCTGTCATTCATATACTAAGACAGGACCTGAGAAATTCAGTGGAAATGAACTATCTGGTCTTCCTTGGAAGGCGTCCAAACTAATTCATGGCTTCCTTGGATAAGACATAGGTTCAAATTTTCTCTCTGGACCTCTCTTATTTTAATCAATTCCAGTGTGGTGGGGTGGACCTCCAAAACACATAATGTTATAAAATACAGTTTCTATCAAATCCTAACATTAGTGCATTTACATACTTATTTTATTCTTATCCCTGGCTTATCCTTCTTAAATTTCTGTTTCCACTGTCATCTTCCATGTGTTATTATCTTTGTCTTCTTGGTAGCAGTCTATGATAATATGATCAAAATGAGTTATTCCTGGGTAGTCTGGCCACAGAGTGTCTCTCTGAGAGTAGTGTACGGACTGGGTGCTAGTGCTGGTGTCTGCTGCAGTGGACAATACTGAAGGGCAGAACTTTGACTTACCGTTCTGTGTCTTGCACGGGTCATTCTGTTCAGGAGCCTGCATGATTTAAAAACTACCTAAAAAAACATGGCACATTCGTCATGACATGAGCCATTTTGCCAGGTCTCACATAACTCATGAATTGTTAAAACCGTATGTTAATGAAGATGTTCACCTTAAATATATGCACCCTCTCTTTGAGGTAACTTTTAATGAGTCCTGTACAAATTGCTTTCAACTTACAGGTATCCATGATTAATACTGGCCAGCCATTTACCCTGTGACCCACCTAATGGGCCTATGATGGTTAAACAGTTTTGTGTCTGTAGCTTTTAGCCTTGAAGGACCTACCTATCACCCATGAGCATTTTAATCAGATAGAAAGTGTTTCAGCCAGTCAGTGGGTCAAGAGGACTACTTCCATCATGAGGTCTTTCCGCATTCTAATTTCACGTTTTCACTGTTGACTGTTACACAGATTCAGCACTCTGAGTGGTACCCATTCTCCACACTGACACTGTGCTAATTACAACATTTCCAATGCTTCCCTTTTTCTTCAAGGTCTATGTTTGAGTTTCCAGACTTGATTCTCTGGTCAGTCTGTTTGAGCCTGCTTTTAATGTGTCATTAGCATTTCTTACTTGGTTTTGCAAATGACAAAATAACACTGTGAGACATCTGTAACCCTTTTCACCTTTAAGTAACAAACTCCTACAAATGCATAAACATGCTAAAATTCATAAACGGTGTCATGAATTTCTCATAAGCACTTTTAAATTGTATAAAGTCAGAGTATTTGAGATGTGCTAACCACAGTGCTTTGTAGAGGCTTCAAATTTACCTTGCAGTAGAGTCAGTATACAAAACCTTAGAAGCATGCAGCTTTTGAATGTGTACTTCCTACCAGTAATATATAACATTTACAATTTTAAAAGTTATGTGAAAGTGACTACCATGGTAACCCTGTGTCTGTTGGCTCTGCAGTTCTTCCATGCATTAGAAAGACCTGAGGGATTCCTTGGAACATGGATTCCTGAGCCCCTGCTGCAGTAGGTCTATGGAGGAACTTGTAAAGTTATACTTTGAGCAGGGTGGATTCTAGTATTCTTGATCTTGGACACATTAAAAGTACTATAATATAGGTCTGATGGGGTAGCACAGTGGGTAGCAGTGCTTCCTGCCAATCCTGACAACCTGAGGCTTCATGGATTGATCTACACTGCTTTTAAATTCTTTTGTACTGTTTTTAACTTTTCTTTATTCTTGAGAATTTCATACACGTGGGCAATGAAATATGATCATCTCTACCTCCTGTTTCCCTGCCCCTGGACTTCTCAACACATACACCTTCAATTTCTTTTTTGTTCATTTATTTATTCACTTTACATGCCAATCATAGCATTCTCCCTCTTCTCCTCCCAGTCCCACCTTCCCTCCATCTTTCCCCACCCCCTCCCCTATTCCTGAGAAAAGGCTCCCACCCACCCATTCATTCCAGTTCATCGTGTCTGAGCATGAGGACTGAGCAGGTCCTCTTCCCTCGTGGCCTGGCAAGGCAGTCCCACCAGGGAGGAGTGATCAAAAAGCAGGCAACTGAGTCCAAGTCAAGTTCTTGTGGGCTAGATACTTGCCATCTTCCAAGCTACTGTTTTTATTTGTCATGTCTTTCCAGACCTCTGTGCACACTATATTATATTACCAAAGTAGCCTCTAATCAAACTATCATCTGTTATGCAAAAACTGTGTCATTGCCACATGTGATATCTCCCCCCAGAAAGAACTGAATGCAAGTGATGAACATCATTGCAGAAAAGGTGGCAAAAAGAGTGTAAGAGCCAGAGGTAGTGTGTGATTATAAGGAATTAGTGTCTTGGATACCACAGCGTAGTCACTCGTATGCACTCACAGGGTTTGTGACATCATGCGCAAGACGTGTAAACCTAAAACTAATTCCAGCATGGAGAAAAGACTTGGCCATGAATGTCTATCCCTAGCTCAGGGGTGATTGGCAATTATTAACTACTGAGAAAGAGTCGGTTCTATTTAAAAGTATATTAAAAGTATAGCTGATAGGCTGAGCATGCTCCCCTAGACAGCCACACATCCAAGAATATTTGGGCCCCACAAATTGGCCTTGATGGGGAAAAGGGCGGGGGCATGAAGTTGGATAGTTAGGCATCTTAGAGTTTCTATTATTTTGATAAAATACCACGAGTGAAAGCAACATGGAGAGAAAAGGGTTTAGATCACTTGTATTTCCAAACCACAGTCTATCATTGAAGGAAGTTGGGACAGGAACTCAAACAAGCCAGGAACCTGAAGTCAGCACCTAGCTGACCATAGGAAGGTACCTAATGGCTTGCTCCTCATATTTTGTTAAGCCTGATTTCCTCTAGCACTCAGAACCACCAGTCTAGGGGTAGCACTACCCACAGTGACCATCCCACATCAATCTTCAATAGAGAAAATGCACCACAGACTTACTCACAAGCCAATCTGGTAGGAGCATTTTCTCAATGAAGGTTCCTTCTTCCAAAATTACTCTAGTTTGCTTCAAATTGACACAAAATTTATTAATCACAGAAGAAAAGCAGGGTGGATGTGGGAAAAGTTATGGGAGAGACATAAATAGGATAAAAAAAACATTGTATGAGTTTTTCAAAGAACTAATAAAGGTGAAATAGACATTTCAAAAACAGGCAGTGATGTTTCTTTAATATTCATAAGTAAAGCATGCCCTTCTCTCAGCTCTTTCACATGGTGCACCACATTAGAGCACATTAAATTAAGCCTAAAGATGACATAAAATAGACACATTAAGTCACTGTTCATGTTTCTGATCATAGGGGAAAGAGTTTAATTTTTCTAATTAATTTACTTATTTATTCACTTTACATCCCAATAGCAGCCCCTCCTTCCTCTCCTCCCAGTTCCACCTGCTCACCCTCCTCCCCCATTTCTCCCTCCCCTTCTCCTCAGAAAAGAGGAGCCCCTCATACCAGCCCATTCCCACACATCAAGTCACATCAGGACTAAATTCAATCTCTTCCACTGAAGCCACACAAGGCAGTCTAGCTAGGGGCAAGTGATCTAAAAGCAGGCAATTGCATGTATGTCAGAGATAGCCCTGCTCCAATTGCTAGGGAGCCCACATGAAGACCAAGCCGCCCATTAACTGCATGTGTGTTAGGGGCCTAGGTCCAGTCCATGCATGCTTTTTAGTTGGTGGTTCTGTCAATGTGAACCCACATGGGCCTAGGTTAGTTGACTCTATTGGTCTTCTTGTCCTGTCTAGGTCCCTTTATCCTTCCCCCAACTCTTCCATAAGATTCCCCAAGCTCTGCCTAATGTTTGGCCATGAGTATTGGCATCTGTTTCTATCTGCTGCTGGGTGAAGCCTTTCAGAAGACAGTTATGCTAGGCTTCTGTCTGCAAGCATAGCAATTAGTAATGTCAAGGGTTGGCTTTCTCCCATGGGGTGGCTCTCAAATTGGGCCAGTCATTGGTTGGCCAGTCCCTCAATCTCTGCTCCATCTTTATCCCTGCACATCTTGTAACAAAGGTAAATTTTGGGTCAAAGGTTTTGTGGATAGTTTGGTGTCCCGTCACTCAACTGGAAGCTCTGCCTCTATATTAGCAGTGGCCATTTCAGTCTCCATATCCCTCCCTGCTGAGAGTCTCAGAAAATTGGGAATAGTTCTACCTCAAGACCCAGCTGTACCACTCCTGGGCATATAATCAAAAGATGCTCTAACATACCAAAAGGACATTTGCTCAACTATGTTCATACATAGCTGCTCTATTCATAGTGGCCATTTAACTGGAAACAACCCAGATGTCCCTCAACCAAAGAATGGATAAAGAAAATGTGGTGTATTTACACAATGGGATACTACCCAGCTATCTAAAACAAAGAACTCGTGAAATTTGCAGATAAATGGATAGAACTCGAAAAGATCATCATGAGTAAGGTGACCCAGACCCAGAAAGACACACATAGCACATACTCACTGATAAGTGGATAAAAGCCATAAAATACAGGATAAACATAATCCACAAGCCACAAACCCATAGAAGCTAAGTAACAAGGCAGGACCAAGGGAGGATGGTTGAATCTCACTCAGAAGGGGAAATAAAATAGACATCAGAAGTGGCTGGAGAGGGACCTGAGTGAGAGAGGGAGTGGGGAGGGGAATGAGAGTGAGGATCAGGTGTGGGAAGAGCTGGAGTGGGAGGGAGAGAGAGGCAAAACCAACGGGGACTGGGGCTTCTCTGAGACAAGCCGAGAGCGAGAGCTGCATGGTGTAGGCTCCTGGCAGGAAATGGGGGTGACTCTAGCAAACATGTTTTTTAAGGATAATGTTTGAAGTCAGTAAATGATACAAAGTAAACTTTGTCTTTAATAGCACCCACTAGCTAAAAAATAATCTCCATCTATATTCTCTTATGTACTTGCATAAAGTGTTTGTTTATTCATTATCATTCATTAAATATATCTCTTTGCTTAATATGATGTTGTACATTTGGTTATCGCTTATTCAGACAGCACAAGTAAGTGGTGCTGCCAATTTTCTTTGTTATTACAAATACCAGTGGGATGAACATTTTATCCCTAATCTCTGTGAACACAGCTTATCATATTTCTAGGTTTGGCTCTTAATAAGCCACTTCTCTGGTAAAAGTATGTGGGGAGAAAATGAGGCAAATATTACAATAAGTAGCTAGAAATACTTATAAAAGTAGTTATACTTAAAAATCAGGCCAGTGATGAACAGACAAATTCTATTTTCTGCTGTGAATCTATATTTGACTTGTTCTATTTATGTATTCTGGTGATTTAAAATAAGTGCTATATTATAAAAATTATATGATTTCTTCCCAAGACATAATTATATTCTCCAGGAAAATAAATATGAACTTTTTAAATAATCCATATTGGACTCATTTGAATGAACAGCACTTCTCCAAATGTATGCCAGTTGCCTCTCCTATCATGAGCGTAGCTAGAACCATTCTTCTATAGAGGTCTCTGCCGACCTGATCTTTCTTCTTTTTTCTTCTTGGTCTTTCTAACTATAGGTAAAATTTTAGTTTGCACTATTTTAAGGGTGAGATTGCATTATACTTGCCTTTAATTTACTGTCCATTTATATTTCTTCTTCTTTTCCTTATAAATGAGCATCCCAAAGCTGACACATATAGCTAATGCTGTCCCTGTGTGACTAGAAGATGTGCTTATACACGTGCTATGACCATAGTATGAACACTGATCTGTAATGATCATCAAATCTTACTGACATTCTTTTGTATATTCTAAAAATAAGTTACATTGTGAAACTACAGGCATCTACATGGTAATGACCTGAGTTTTTTTTTTTTTCTGAGATTATACATCAGTAATGAAAGCAATTATCAAAAAAGCATCCCAGTTAGAGTCTGAGTCATGAAAGCCTGAAAAGAATCAATTCCTGGCTTCAGGAAGTATCACATTCATCTGAGCGCTATCATGAGGAGTTTATCAATGCATTAGCATTTCATAGCAGACATCATGTTTAATATTCCTGTGTTAATTAATAGTTGTCTACTAGTCTGTATGTTGCTATATAATATAAACATCTTCACATATATGTCTATATATCATATATATGCACACATATAGACCTATTTACATGTATGTGTGTATGTATATACATATATATATATGTATATATATATATATATGACGCTTATAATTTGGCAAAACTAGGTATAGTTTGTTACATTGGTAATCCTAACACTCAGATGGCTGACAGAGCAGAATCATAACTATGAAACTAGCCTGGACAAGTAAGTTTTCTTCTTAGGAAGGCAAAGTGCCTGATGAAGGGTTTATTTTGGCCTACAGTCCCAGAGATACACTCCATCACCGTAGGGAAGGTATGGGGACCAGAGAAGAAAGCAGCCAGCCACGTGGCATCCACAGTCAGGAAGCAGTGACAAATGCCACTGCTCAGTTTGTTTTCTTTTTTGTTTGGTTGGCAGTAAGGGTTTATCTTCCCACCTCGATGGACCTAATATAGAAAATCCTCCATAGACATACCCAGAGATCTGTCTCCAGCTTTATTCTGTAACCTGTCAAATTGACAACCAATAGAAGCCATCATACAGTCTCTTTTTAAAAAGCATCCAATGTTCATAGGATATCAAGTCTCTTCTTGGTAACCTGCTGTCCTTCCTCTGAGTGCCACCAGGTCTCCCCCTCCAGGAGACATGGTCAAAGGTGAGGCACCAGAGTATGTGAGAAAGTAATATCCCACTCTCCACTCTACTGTGGAGAGTGTTCTGTCCATTGGCTAGATCTGGGTAGTGGTTTAAGGTTTACCGCCTGTATTGTCCTTGGCTGGTGCCTTAGTTTGAGCGGGACCCCTGAGCCCAAATCTGCCTATCATAATGTTCTACTTGTAGGCTTCTAGGACCCTCTAGATCCTTCTACTTTGCCATTTTCCCATGCTTCTCTCATCTAGAGTCCCACTAGAATGTCCTCCCCTCTGTCTCAGTTTCCTGGTAAGTGAAGGCTTTGGTGGGACATGCCCCTTGGGCTAATATGCAGATATAAGTGAGTATATACCATTTGAGTCTTTCTGCTTCTGGGTTAACTCACTCATTATGATCATTTCTAGCTCAATCCATTTATCCAGGTAATCCCCCTCAGGAACAGTCATAGGGGAGGGGAATAAGGGGAAAATGGGAGGGAGGGAAGAATGGGAGGATACAAGGGATGGAATAACCATTGAGATGTAACAAGAATAAATTAATAAAGGAGAAAAAAAAGCATCCAATGGTAGACAAGAATGTTTGAAATTAGAATTGTATCCCATTTAAAGGTCTGTGTTGGTTTTATATCATATTGGATTCCAGGTATCTAAAATAGTGCCAACCACAGATTCAGTGTTTTTGTTGTTATTGTCAAGTCTGCATGAATGTGTCCTTGCTGAATACGTGGCTTATTGGAAACCTAAAGTTCCGGTCATTTCCTTGCACCCTTTCCTTCCTCCACTTAGCAGTATGTTGAATTCATTAGGAGCAAGATCTGTCTTGTATTTCAATGACTCTCCTCAGGGCCTGGTACAAACTGCGGTGTAAATACTAAGTGACATCTAGGATTGCTGTGGACCTTAGTGAGCAATCTCTCCTGTGCTAGGATTTAACATATTTTCTCACGAAGGCTTTTATCTAACAAAAAATGCTGTGGACTTAAAGTACTAAATTGAGTCCCCAGCATGTGGTACTTTCATGGATAGAATTATGTATTTTCATTACCATCGATATTTGAGGTTTGGGAGCCCTGTTTGGCCATAATTCCGTTTTCAAGTAAAGTACAATATCTGTTCATTCAGATCTTCAAAGCACCTCAGATTTGTGATGGTAAAAAATGTAATCTATATATATTGAATTGTGTATATGATGGAGTTTTTCTTAAGGAGAGAGAATGAGAGAGAGAGAGAGAGAGAGAGAGAGAGAGAGAGAGAGAGAGAGAGAGAGAGAGAGATGTTAAATGTGTAAAATACACATTCAGCAATAATTTGCAGCTCAAACAACAAAGCATTAGTTTAGAGCTTCGACCTTGTAATTCAGCTCATTAGAAGAATTCAATACTCTTTTTATTTCATATTATGTTGTAGCTAATAGATGCAGAACTCTGAGTGAATCAGTGAGCAGGAAGTTGACAAGCTCCACTCCTTCTGTATTAAACTGACTTAATTATACTGTTTCCCCAATTTTCAAGTTTGAAAAAAAATTTCTTCTCCCTAACTACCAACATTGCAAACTCAACCTGGATTCTCTCTTTTCACTTTCTTAAATCATTATACAATAAAGCTTCTGCATTCCAAATGTTGCTGACAATTCTGTTGACAGCACACAAGACAGAGTCAAATGGATCTGTCCTCTCTAACTAGATGAGTCCATAAACAGTTATTTTTAAAATCCTTTTTTTTTTTTACAAGATCAGCATTTCCAGGCCCCATCTGCTATACAGCAAGCAGATTACAGGAAAATGTACAAGTGCCACCTGTGGTCGCTGTAACCCTACATGATTTTATTTTTGTATTTTCTGATTATTTATAATACACACAAGATGATGTTTTTACTTCACATATGACCTACTCTGAATTTAATGTTTTCTTTTATTCTCCTTTTACTTTTATTGACCAGTTTGGTTCTGTTTATGCTGCTTACAGGGTGCCTTGTATAATGCGGTTTTATGCATTGTCCTGTTCTTATTAATGCCACACCAGGAAAAATTCCTTCCAGAAACAAGTCCTCCTGGCATGTGACCATTGGTAATTTCTGCTGAGCTCCACAGAGCATGAAGCAGACCCAGATCTGCCCATGAAGAACGCCAGCAAAGCGACTCTTCCACTGGTGAAGCAATTAACTTTATGTTCCATTTGCTGACGATGTTGCATGCCTAAGTTGGTCATGTTTGCAAAAGCCATGTCAATCTTTTCAGCTTGCTCAGCTCATGGGAAAGTAAGGATGTACAGCTAGGCTCTGGAGCTTTTGGGTAGAAAGAAAATGATTTACACTCAACGAACAAGAAAATGGCATTGCTGGCTATCAGTCTGGAAGGAAGGGTTTTTCTCTGGTGTGCCATGGCAGGCTCCCTGCCTGTGTCCCCAAGTGTCAGTTCATGCCTCATTGCTGACTAAGTGTCTTCCTACCTAACGTGACAGGTAGATGGGCTTGACATGACAACAATCTGTCTATGGTTGGGAAGCAAAGCTCATCCAAGTCAGTGGTCAGGCCTCGTAAGCTGACTGAGGTGTGTGCTAAATCATTATTTTAGTGTAGATTTCTTCATACTTTGGAGCTATCTCCTCAGTACCTAAGTTGTGGGTGGCAGTGGTCCAGGAGAGCAGGCTGTGCTTGAAGACTTGGCAGGGAACACATTTTCCCCACTGACGTTCCACGTCTCCCCTTTCTCTCCAGGTCCAGCCACAAGAATCTGAGTTTTCTTTTCTTTTTTCTTGTTATTTAGTTAATTTATTCAGATTGCATCTCAATTGTTATCCCCCTCACTTGCATTCTCCCATTCCTCCCTCCCTCCCTCTTTCACCCTATTCCCCTCCCCTAGGTCTGTGGCAGAAAGGGACCTCCTCCCCCACCAGTTTTCCAATAGCATTCTTGTGGAAGGAAGTGAGGTTGCTTGTAAGACTAAGCTTTTGGAACCGGGTAGATGACATCGCATGGAGACCTGAGCTGCCTGTACATTGAGAATATTTGGCACTTCACATCTTCATCTCTCTGCCAGCAGCATACACCTGGCTCCAGTTTTCACCAGGTATTTTAAAAAAAAAAAACTTTATGAGCCAGTACAGCCCTAAGTAAGTTACAGTTTTCAAGAGAACGAGTCATTGAGGAAAACTATGTTGTTAAAACCAAATGGCTTCACTGGGTTTTGTCTTTTTATTTTATGCATAATCTTTCTATCACAAGTATTGATTAATGCCTGTGCTTTGCTGAGATTAATGTGAGAAAAGCCAATGTTTTCAGGTCCACCAAAAGGTAAACATTCAGACGACATTTCTTACAGTTAACTTGAGTCACCAAGGCTGAATGCATGAAAATCCCATAGCCTTAGCACTTTGCCCATCACTTTGTCTTTCTGAGATATCTCCCTGCTATAAGCTCCAGCACCTCAGGTGTATAATGAAGCAACTCGAGGAAAATCTATAAGGTAGCTGAGCACATTCACCCAGGTTCTGGATTTGGTCCCTGTGAGTTCCTGGGACTACTGATAAATGTGCCTGGGCTTTCCCACAAGTCCCAAGTAAATGAAAGCAGGCCTGATTTGCAAAGGTTGGGCTTTTTTTTTTCTTTTTCGTTTAATGCAGTGAAGACAAATACTTAGCCCAGCTGAGTAGCACTGCTGAACTGAGGGAGGTACCATTAGGGTGAACACAGGTTTTGTTGCTGTTTTTCTGTCTCGGTCTCTCTATCTTTCTGTCTCTCTCTCCTCTCTCATTCTCTCAGTGTGTGTGTGTGTGTGTGTGTGTGTGTGTGTGTGTGTGTGTGTGTGTATGAGAGAGAGAGAGAGAGAGAGAGAGAGAGAGAGAGAGAGGGAGAGAGAGAGAATCAAACCAGGGCCTTGTACATGCAAAGCAAACACTCTACCCCTGAGCTATATCTCCAGGCCTGAACACAGCAGTTTTTGATCCCAAGAATCCAAAACATGGTTTGCTAGGTTTGTCCAAATCCCTTGATTCTGGCATGCTGTCGTTTCCACTGAGCTGTGGAAATCAGTGTCTAATGTGCCACCCTGCAGCTTTTTTCTCATCTGGATTATAGGTCCATCTTCAGGACTCAGATGAGAAGACACTCAGACACACCTGCCTTTGCCCCATGAAGCAGGGGCTTGACTGTGTCCCTTTGCTAAGTGCCTAACAAATTGTCAGCCACACATCAGTGTGGACCTGATACCAGCCAGAGCTTTTGCCTTTGTAGTTTGAAGCAAGAAAAAGATAGCGACAATTTGCACAGATCTTCAATGCTAGAAAAATGAGAGAGATTTTTTTCTTGTGGATATAAAATTGCGAAGGATGGCACTAGAGAAGCTTCAGAGAGTTAGTAACTATTTCCTCACAGGGGAACACTCAGAAGCCAGACCTATGAAACATCAGCCAGCTGCTGGAAACTCTCCTGGTTTGCTTTCATTAAAGGTACCAACAAATAAGTAAGCCAGAAGGGGAATTCTGCATTCCATCCCCCGGGGACTGTGATTAATAAGTGACGTTCCATGTCATTCTTTTTTCCACTTCCTGTTTTTCTCCCTTTAAAAAAAAAAAACCTATTCACTAAACGATGGGTACAAGCAGGATGGGAGAACCTGAGTATCTTGGGCTATTTATAAGCTGACCCCAGTAAATCTGCTATTTTTTTTTTCACATACACTCTCCAGACCTGACTTGCCTGCAGACCTGGATGGAATGCTCTTCCTCTAGATAGCCAAATTGGACAACACAATAGTAAACGTCGAACCCCTACTGTGATCTAGCCAATGGACAGCACATTCTCCACAGTTATGTGGAGAGCAGGGACTGACTCTGACATGAACTCTGATGCTCCATATTTGACCACTTCCTCTTGGTGGGGAGGCCTGGTGGCACTCAAAGAAAGAATAAGAAGGCTACCAAAATGAGGCTTGATAGCCTATGACCATAAAATTGGGGAGGAGGTCTCCCCCTCGGTCATAGGGGAGGGGAAGAGGGTGAAAGGGGGAGGAAGGAAGGAATGGGAGGATACAAGTGATAGGATAACAATTGAGTTGTCATCTGAAAAAAAATTAATAAAGATTAAAATTAAAAAAATTTTTAAAGAATAGCACTGTTGGAGAACTCAAGGGAAAAGACTCAGGATGAGGTGGGGTGTTAGCCTGAAACAGTAGTTCTCAGCCTGTGGGTCGCAGCCCTTTAGGGGTACAGCCCTTTGCAGGGTCCCATATCAGATATCCTACCTATCAGATATTTACATTATTACTTATAACAGCAGCAAAACTACAGTTATGAAGTAACAATAAAATTACTGTGGTTGGCCGTCACCACAACATGAGGAACTGTATTAAGGGGATGTAGCATTAGGAACTCTGAGAACCACTGGCCTTAAAGGGGGAGAAATAAGAGAAAAGAAAGGAGTGTATTCACAAAGTGATGCCCCTTACCTGTCATGATCTCTATAGCAAACACAGTGGGACTCTGTCACAAAAAAAAAAAAAAAAAAAAAAAAAAAAGGAAAAGATTGGTGGTGGGAACTGTACACAAACTGAAATATAAATGTTGTAAGCCCGCGTTCCAGTTATACTGCTTATTAAAATGATGAGGGTAGTGAAGCAAGGAGGAAGCCAAGGAACTGGGAAGTTGGTTTTGTTAAAATGCTCTTCTACAAGAAGATGATGAACTGAAAGATGGGTATAAGGCCACACATTTAGTAAATCAAAACTGTAAAGAACTAAAACACAAAAGTCACTGGAAAGAAGACCAAAAAAACACTTTTCTACTTACTTTGTAGTTACAGAGATCTTGAATTAAGCTATTTGCATAAGCCTAGTCTAGCTGCCTTAAGTCTTCATTGGAAATGTACTCTTCCCTCTGAACCTGACTCTTTACACTTTGCATTTGTTAAGGAGTAATGAACTTAATTTCCTCCAAGTGGAGAAGAATCACAATGAGAACATTGAATCTTTGGCAATAAGTAGTATCGCCTCTTTCAGGTACAGTAATCTGAGCATGAAGCAGATAAACATGGCATTTGAATGAACCCCTGTGGCCATGTTGCAGGTAACAGATACCTGTCAGCTTTTCTCAAGGAAAGACTTTTGAGGCAACTGGTTTGCAAACACTGTCTCTTCCACTCTTCAGTTATAGGATGGCATCACTGGCCCCAATCAAGACACCACAGTTTGTTTAAAGTCAATGGCAGAAACCTGCCCCTGAGACTTCCAGCCTACTACCCTGTTACACTCAGCACTCCTTTATCCACTTGAAGAGATTGAGTGTCATTAATTCTAAACTTTGGAGACTGTGACTACCTTTTGAAGACCATAGAAATAGTACAAAAGTGACCCATTTTCTTCTCTGAATTTCCCATTAAGTTTTCTTGAAATCAAATTGGTCTTTTTTTTTTTTTTTTTTAGCTTTAGTCTCGTGTGCAGTGCCTTTACATAAGGGATATAATTTATACTTAACTGATTCTTGACAAGCTGCTAAGCCACTGAATCTTGCTTATTTGAGTTCTTTAATGCAGAAAGTGCCCCCTCAGCCCTTCCATTTGATCATTAAAAAACCAGGAAGACTGAAGAACCTCACAAGATCTGACACCTCTCTTAAATGAATAATTTTGAAATTTTACTTCTTTCTGATTACAATTGTATTAGGAATCCAACTCTCTACTCTTAGTACCTCAAAAGAAACAGACAAGTGGCTCAAAAGTGCTATTGCAGACTTAATAAAGGGTAGCTGAAAATTATTTGAGACCACATTGTTTAAAAGTATATGCTCTCAGAAAATAGAGTTGACATCAGAAAAGTGGTGTGTGTGTGCGTGTGTGTGTGTGTGTGTGTTCAAGAATTAGAAAGTCGAACAACTTAAGTTGTCAGCCCAGATTCCATTTAGCATCCTATAGTATGTAACACACACACACACACACACACACACACACACACACACACACACACACACACAAATGACTGGCCGGTTGTGCCTACATCATACTTAGATGCTTGGACCATCTAGGCTTCAGTGAATGCAAGGAAAGTTACTGTTGCTTATCAACAATTTATGCTGCAGACACCTTTCCTATCATTCACATAATAAGGAAAACAGAAGGTCTGACTGCCGCCATGTTGGACAGCTGCTAGCAAAGACAAGACTTGCCAAGGCTACTTCAGGGGGATGTTGGCTTGATCTTGAAGGTGTCTCTCTCCCAACCTACCAATTAAGAAAAGAGCAGCACCAGTTGTGATGTATTGGATAGCTCCACAATGGATCACTCTGAAAACCCTATATTGGCAAGAGTAATTCAAGTTGCCAGGAATCCAAAGATCCCTGGGACATCCCCAGAAGTCTGAGGGGTGCGCGACTGGTTTACTCTGTTAAATGAAACTGCTGAGATGACTGTCATGAGGTGATTAATAAAGTGCATAAATCTTAACTGTGGAGAGAGAAAGAAGATGAATTGATGCATACACATATTGGAAATGCAATGAAACCAAATTGAAGCTACCAGGATTTGCTAATATATAACAGAAAAACAATAATGTGTTTATTGTTCCCCCCTGGCCTTGTTGTGTTGGTCTTATTTTAGAAATGACCAGTGAGGCATATTTTGTAGGATTTTTGTTTTTCATTTTTCTAGTATGGAAGTTCTGACAATGTAGAAAAGTAATAATGACGTCATGTAAAAGTGCATCTGGTATTTATCACGTATTATTTATTTCCTTCATGTTAGTGATGATTCTTAAAATAAAGGATTTGTTCACCTTCCCTCAAAGCCATTATTGAATGCTGTTTGTAATTGTATATGACATTTTGGTAGTTTTCAAAGTAATTAGAACCCTAGAGCAAATAAACCCTAAATGGGCTCTCATCTCTGAAGTAATTTTTTCAAACTAAATAGCTCAGCTTCTGTGATAATTATATACTAGTCATTATAAAATTAAAAATCATTTTAAGTGAATGGATGCTTTTTTATATAAAGTATTTGTTTCTTGCTAATTATTTTGAACTAATTATAGTTTATGATGGTCTTCAAGAAGTCTGAAATCATTGCCTTTGTGTCCTGGTCTCCAGTGATTGCAAGCTTCAATCTCTGAAGGAAAAAAAAAATAGGATGATGAATGGGGAAAGAGAGTCAATGGCAAACAAAATGAGAAATTTTGTGACTTTGAGAGATCAGCTATCTGGAGATTGTCACTGATGTTTTTGCACAGCCTGTGGTTGGCGACAGCATCCGAAAGCACTACTGGAGGCTGGAAAGATGGCCCTGTGATTTGTTGCATGTGTTGTTCTTTCAGAGGAACCATGTTCAGTTCCCAGCACCCACATTGGGCAACTTATAACTGCTTGTAACACCAGCACCAGGGCATCTGCAGCTCTTTTCTGGCCTCTTGGGCAACTGCAGCCATGTGCACATGCCTTCACTCAGACATACATATGTACATATAGTTAAAAATGAAAATAAATTGTAAAAGTTTCATTGTTACAAAGGCCCTGGTCTTCATTCTATCTGCACTCTAGACGCTGTAGTCTTTGGCATTGGATTTTCCTGTCTCTGAGCCTCTGGTTTTGCATTTGTAAAAAATTGATGTAAGAATACATTTCCACATTGTTTTGATTATTATAGGTAATTTTTTTTAATTCTTTAAAATACTGTTACTAGATAGTATTATCATCAATTACTATCCCATCCACTCTAATTCTTACAATAGGAAAAAAAAACCACCTAACTACCATCACAATCACCTAATGGGTCATCAAGACAATTCTCACATCTTATGACAATTCCAGCCCCTCCCCACCCTCCTCTGCCATGTGGGAATTGGTACTTATCAGGAGCACAGAATTAAATTAAGTCCCAAAAGGGGAAGTTTCCCTATTGTTGTAGGCTGACACTTGCTTAAATGTGGGTAGAAAGTATGACTGTTCAGGCCACAAGAGCCAGCAGGTTCTAAGATCCCACTTGCTCACTAAGTCATGACAGTCCACGTTCCCAGGCTCTCTCTAGGACAACTGGAAAACAAACAGGAGGTAAACTATGATCAAAGAAAACCAAACCATCATACAATAAGAAAAACCCCTGGCGAGCTGCCTCATAAAGGTCCCCTTTTCTGTCGTCTCCCCTTCCTTTAGAGCAAAGGGGTGCCACAAGTTATGTGGGTGAGTCAGCAAGGCACACCAGGTGTTCCTGTCAGGCAGCAGAGGTGATGAATACCAAGTTCAGGGTTCCCTGTAACTTCCAGCACTATCGCAGCTGCTGTCAGCAATAAACTATTTGCTTTTGCTCTCCGTAGCTCTTTGCTCTGACTTCTCATTTTTCATCTGCTGTTGGCTTAAAGAACATTCTTCTTCAGTCAGTTTCTTGGTTCTAGGTACTAAGGTTGCTGGTTGTTTACTTTTTCACTCCTTTTTAAAAATCTTTTTTGTTTATTTTAATAATGCTTTTTACTATTTAAAATTGCTTTTTAGAATATCCAACCTCTTTTGTTCTCTCTAAAATTCATGACCTCTGTTTCTTTAATTGTTCTCTCTCTCTCTCTCTCTCTCTCTCTCTCTCTCTCTCTCTCTCTCTCTCTCTCTCTGTCCATATTTCAAACACATGTTATCTAATTAATTTTTTTAAAGCAACTCAGTCTTACAGCTGATGAAACACGTGTAGGGTCTTCAAGATTGTGAGGTATTTAGTGTGACTTGCAGGGATAGGACTACGGAGGAATGAGGTTTCCTAGCTGTTTCTATGTTGAGCTAAGATTTCTGACTTCAGATGAAGTCCCATGACAGAGAAACAAAAACATTTTTCCTGTTTTTTTTTTCTTTTAAGAACTCTCTACTTGAAATCACACACAATTTTTTTAATGTGATTTTAAAAATACCCCATGAGAATAATGAGTGCTGTTTTACTGAAAGTTGGAAACTAGAGATTTACCAAAATAAATTCAACCTGTGTTTTAAACTGAACAGAAAGTTTTTAGTTTAGCCTATTTTAAAATTTTGTTTTAAGTTTTCATACTCGTATGTATTGCATGGCAAGCATAAACCTCCTCCTATTTCCCTACCCTCCCTTAAAATAACCTAAGGTGTGATTTGCACTGTAGATAGCCAATGTACACTGCAGTTAATATGTGTATTAGTAGCCTGGCTTCTCCAAAGCTCATCCCATTCTGAACAGAAACTGCCTTATTGTGCTGGTGAACCGGTGTCAATCACGAAACACAAAGCTCCTCTGCTCTAGGGTAAGCAAGTCCTCAATAGTTCCTGCATCACAAATATTTCTATTGGGCCAGAAGGCTGAAGATGATGCTCCAATGTTATAGAGTTTTTGGGTGACTGTTCAGGCGGCAAATTGTCTCTGTCACTTTTTTTTTCACTTTGGAAGCTGCTAGCCTGTACTTCCTGTATACTCAGGTAATTAATTTTATTCCTTCTCTCAAGTCTCTGATGGGGTTGAAGACCAGATAGTTTAGTTTTACAATTAAGCTCAGTTGTTTAGGGGCTAAGATGATTTTAGGTCTAGGTAGATGTTTTAAGTTGACAAAGATGAGATATAATTGGTGTTGATTTGTATTCAGAATTTTAGAATCACCAAGATAAGAAAGATGTTTTCTTCAAGGTTGCCAGATACAAAGAGCCAAAACACTATGAGTGTTTTGTGGTTCTTGTTCTGGTTCTTGTATATCATTTCATGGTTCTTCTTGATGTAATGTAGTTTATTTTATATATGTGTGATAATATAAGGATATATGTAAAAAATTAAAAATATTTTTAAAAAGAAAGAAAAAAGAAACACAAAGTTGGTGTTGTCCCTGCTTCCTGTTTTCTTTACCCAGTGCTCTTGGTGCTCAGGGCTTCCTGGTCCCGCCACCCTGGTTCCCCAGTTAATGTGGATGTGGGGGGGGTCCCCTGTCAGCTTGTGACACATTGCCTGGAGGTGACAGAAGAAAATGTTCTCATCCGATAACCTCAGGGAGTAGTAGTGTTAGTCTTTGTTTATTAGCTCCTTCTAAGATGCTAGGGAAAAATAAGGTTTCAAGGGAAGACAGAAAGGGGAATCTCTAAGAAACAGGAAACAAGCCATACTCAGAGAGGGACAGGCCCCAACAAAGACAAAGAAATGCCATGCCGAACTGTGTCTCAGGCAGAAGGAAGTGATGTAGCTTTCCAGTGTGTGCACTGGGCAGACTCAATTCATAGCCCCAGATTCATAGCCAGCTGCGGAGGGTTTCATACTCCATTTGAGTATGAAATAAGGCTCTCAGAGGACCCAGCTTTACCTGAATTAGAAGTATCAGTTCCTGCTTGCCCACCTCGGACAAGTGCTGGGCCACTCCAATGCACAGTCTCCCAGACACTTTAGAAAGGTCTGGTGTTGAAGATGAGCCCTAAAGCTTGCAAAGCCTGTGTCCATTTCTTCTACACTACACTATCAGAAGCAGGATCATCAAAAGCTTCCAAGTGGTCCATCCATGTCGGTGGGCTTTTATTACAAGGAGGGCAGTGATGTAAGTGATGGGTTATTTTAAAGAAGGCTGTTGATAGTGCACGACTCAACGAAATAGTGTTGGTTCCTTCTTGTTTTATATTTGTACCATATTATTTTATTAAATAAATATTACTGCTGAGATGTGGGCTACCTTTTTCTACTTGGCTTATCTTGTATAAATGAAAATCTCTGTAGTCTCACCAAATTTTATGTAATTACTCTCTCATGGGTATTCCATAAGTCTTGTGGAATAGCCATTGCAGCGTGTGAGAAAAATGCATTGACAAACAAGAGTAGTGAGACTCTGTGACTTTACTTAAACATGGTTAAAGCAGAGAAATCAAGTAAGAGACTCCAGGAGGAACCTGTGTGGCTAAAAGAAGGTATGGCCACACGCCACACAAATGTCTGTGCCCACTAACTGGTCATTTGTCTGGGGTCATGTAGCACCCAAAAGCTTAAGAACTTTTATCTGCTACATTTAGAAGTTTCTCCTATATCCCATTTTCTAGAAAATAATATTGCTGAGCATATACAGGCCACCCCTGGCAACTGCAGGAGAATATAATGAATTTTCTACCGTCATTTCAAGTCACTCTTGATGCTCCATTTGTGTCTAGGTAGAAAATGAGACTGTTTCGTATTCCTCAAAGAAAAACATTAGATGGGACAGGAAGATGCCAGGCGATCAGAATCACTCTCTTGTCAATCTAATTGTGCAGATGTTCGACACAGGAAATACTGAGTCTTGTCCAACTTGGTGTGAAAATGTACAGCCATATTGTGGGAATGGAAATATTGATGGTGTTTCAACTACTTCTGCCTCCACTGGGACAGACACCCAGACTGCAAGAAACAATGGTGTTGCCTGGTTATTTTAGGTGGCTTATAAAAGTACAAGGAACCTGGGTTTCTTTTTGCCATTACCAAGGGGAAAAAAAAGCAGCCATCAGGGGTGCTCATTAAACATCCAAGACGGTACTAGAAGCACATCGTGAGTCCTATTAGAAGGAAATTTGAGCAGTTTTTTTTTTTTTTTAGTGCATGTTATTGATAGGAAAGTTGTAAATCAGAGTCACCTTTGTGACAGAGCGTGATACTGTTTACGTTGGGACATTGGTGGGCATCTATAGACCAGAAACCATCTTGTCTTTTCCATCCTTACTATTTATAGAGTGCAATATACTGTAAATAGATGCTGTTTTCGAAGAAAATTCCCAGATAGCTAGAATAGAATTCTACCATCCATCCCTAAGATCAAGCCTCCTTTTTTGCTCCATACTCATGAACTCTTAACCCACACAGCGGGTCCCTTTTGCCTTTAGCGTCTTTTCTTGCTTTGTTATGCTCAGTCTCTCCAAGTTTCTGGGCACACTGTGGTGCAGGAAGCCTTCCTCCCTGAGGGTAGCGCCCTCCCCTGAAATGGACCTTCTTGTTTTCTATCCTCATCTTCAGCTTCATCTCACAGAACCGTTCAGCTTTGGTCAATGGACTTTGTCATATCTCTTCATTCAGACTCCTGTGGCTGATTAGAGAAATTCTGTGGAAATAATATTGTGATGACATAGCCTAGCAGCAGGAAGTAGAACATTTAGGCTGCCGTCTGCCCTTCAGTCAGTAGCCAATAAGTAGCGACTGAATAAAACTCTTTTGCTTTGGGCTTCTACCCCCTGTCTGCCTAATGTGGCTCAGACCTAATTATAGAGGCTCACGCCATATTCAATAATTTATGCTCCAAAAGATTCCATTAACATATCAGAACCGGATCTAAACAATGCTAGAGAGTACTATCTTGTTTTCTGCCAGGAGACAACATTTCTCTTCAAGTGCCACAAAAGGAAAACTATGTATTTTCTCCACAAGGCCTGGCTAAATGTCAAGGTAATGGGAAATTCCTCACACATCTACACTTAGACCTTGGTTTTATTTGTGATTTGTCTAGACTCGTTGGAATTTTTATTATTGTGAATTTAATCCAAAGCTGCAATTATCCAGCCCATTGTACTTAATGCCTAAATTGGGCTTAAATGAAACTTTTTAAGGAATGGGAGAAGGGGTGTGTGTGTGTGTGTGTGTGTGTGTGTGTGTGTGTGTGTGTGTGTGTGTGTGTGTTGTGTGTGTGTGATATGCCTTTGTACACAGAAGTGTGCACATAGCTCTTATATACATAAACATAAAACGACAATGCCCAAGGGACACAGTATACAAATGAAAGCAGTCTGCAGGGTAAAGTAGCTCTCCTTACCTTAAAGCCAGCACTTCTCCTGTGTTTCCAGTCTGAGCAACTGGATGGTGTCAGTTGGAGTGTCAACATCCTGCACCCTGTCCTGTTCCAGCAAGTTCTAGTAACATATGAGGTCATTCTCATTTTGGGAGGAATAGATGCACTACCAGAGTTACAGCGCTTACTGCCAAGGTTAATTGGGATTACAACTTGAACCGTTTCCTTAAACTGAAAACAAAATGTTTTATGTTTGAAAAGCAATAGAAATAAATTACATGATACCAAAAGGCAGAGTTTATACAGATATATTCCTTTCTTTGAGTCAGCATTCTTTGGGTCATTGAAGGGGAGTGGTTGGCTGCTGGTACCCAGCCTTTGCCCTATGTATCAGAGAGCCTACACCAGCATCTATAGGATAGCCCAGACAAAGGCACATTCTTTACTTGCCTTGGATCCTGTGTCCTTATAAAATGAGAAGAAAAAAGTCTTAAAGTTACTGAAACAGGGTTCAAGTTCCTCTAGGATGCTTGACCTTCAGCATGTTTGCCTTGGCCAGGCAATTCACAAACCTTGATTTCCTTATATAAACAGCCATAATAATATTAGAAAAGGGCAGTAAACGAATCTGATCAAGTGTAACCAAGCCAAATTAAGCTGCTGCCATCCAATGTTATTTGGGCCTAACTGTGTATACTCATCTCCAGATAACTTGCCTCAAACCAGGGATCAGTAATGCCTGTTTGCAGTGGTTATTTCCCCATTGCTGCTCAAAGCAGATGAAGGATACAGAACTCATCTTAACAATGGCTTTTTTGTCCTAGTTTGTGGGAAAGAAGAGACAGCTTGAAAAGACCTGTTAGTAAGAACCAATGCTTTTAATGTCGATGGATTTTTAAATGTGGATAATAAACAAATTTTAGGGAGACTAAGACAGGCATCAATTTAGAATTTATGTAAGCAGTTCAACAATCACATCAAAGCCTATTCAGCACTCTCCAGCCTGTGGCAGGGGCTAGGTCAGGACGCTTTCTCAACCCCATTCCTAAGCAAGTTTCTGAACTCTTTCTCCATGCCCCATGCCATTTATAGAGATGATTGGCATATGAATGATAAATTATTTCCTGTGTCTGGCTCATATTATCCCTTTATGACAAATGTCACCATACCTATTTCTGAAATGCCTACTGTCTATTAGAAAGGAAATATCCTTTCACCAAATATATATTTTGTGCCCTGTAAGAGTATGCACTGGGCTAGGAGATGACTCGTCAGTAGTGAGTGATGTGGACACCATGCCTGCCTGTAGGATCTGTGTCCCTCTGGGATCTTGTTGTATTGCACAAAAACCTCTTGAAGGAAGGGAAATTCCTCCCACACTGAGCACACACAATGCTAAAACTTGAAAGAATGCTGAATTCCACAGTTCCATGGACTCTCTGTTATTTCCTTCTTACTAACTCACCATTTAGTACTCCTGGTCTTGTTTCCTTATCTGTACAATGAATTCTCTATGGACAGTTTCATTTCTGGAATAAGGTAATGCCTGAGACTTGGCAGTATGTCTGCCAAACAACAATGTTGGTAGATGTTCTGCTAGAACTACTAGCTGTTTCTGAAACCTATTTTAGATACAGTCCTAATGAGTTTTAGTAATTCTCTTAGCTAGGTTTCTAAAACACAAGAACTGTGAGGAGAGGGTTTATTTCAGCTTATAGTTGAAATCTGTCATGGAGGGAAGTCAGGGGCAGGAACTGAGAGGCAGGAACTAAAACAGAAGCCATGGAGGAATGCTGCTCACTGGCTTGCTCCCAGAGGCTTGCTCAGCCTTCTTCCTTATACTACCTAGGACCACCTGCCTAAGGATGCCCCTGCTAGCAGTAAGCTGTTTCCCCATATCAATGATTAATCAATAAAATTGCCCCACAAGCTTGCCTGCAAGCCAATCTGATGGGGTAGTCTCTCCATTGGCATTCCCTCTACTCAAATGATTCTATCTGTGTCAAGTGGAGAGAAGAAAAAAAGAAAAAGGGGGGAGGGAACTAGACAGGAAGCAATGTAAAGTGTCCGTGTAAGGACTGCCACTAGGATGGTCAGTAGACTGTGATCATTAGCATAAGGTCCCTATGAACACTCCTACTAAGGTGGTAATTAGGACACGATCATTAGCATAAGATTAAAAGAAGGCCTCTTAGAGCTCCTGCTTGGGGGATGCAGAACATGGCATTCCCACCACTTGATCTAGAAGCATGGAATTACCTGCCCCTGTGCAGGTAGCTGATATAGCCTGAGGTTAGTAAGAAGAACTCCCCTTTCTAAGGAATCTTGTCCACCAAAGCTCCCCAGGCAAAGTACATATATCATAACACAACAGAAACAAGACTTGGTTGCCTGACGAGAAAATAATCTCTTGTCACCGTGTATTGTGCACTAGATTTTGTGCTCAAACTAGTTTCCTACTTGTGGACAAAGTTTGTGTTTCTTCTCTCGTCCTTTGGCTGCAGCCCGGATCATGGAAAGCTGACCTCCAGCTTTGTTTTTTAATCTCCTAAGTGCTGTGATAAATGGTCCAGAGTTGTGACCCCATCCAGGTCATTAAATAAGATCAGCAGTGCTCAGGCTGCCTTCATCGTGTTTCTATGGAGGGCTGGAATAGCAAAACGCCCTGGAGGTATCAGCAATGATAATGTCGTCCTTGATTCTGTCTAGATTTGTGTCTGTCCCAGCCCATGCACCGCACATCCAAGCAATGTGACTGATTAGATACAAGTCTGGGGCACTTGGGGAGCCTTGGCTCCTCTCCAAGTTGCTTGGCTGCTAAAGGGCACTAAGGGAATGTGTTGCCATTACTATGGCACCATAACAACTGGACTAAAAATATATTTTGACTAAGATGGGGGGGCACTGTTCTATCATTTACACAGGGCTTTGCCTCTAGAACCCCTTGTTCAGCAAAAGAAAATGTTATGGCTGTTAGTATCTAAGTCCTTAGGGCAGAATAAGGCCTTTCCCCACCCCCATCCGTTTGTTGTGTTTGCCCCTCTCATCATCACCATCAAAAGGACAAAGTGACCCAGCCCGATGTAAGTGGAAGGAAAGGCCACCTCTGAATTGTGGCAGAATCCTATAGAAGATATATAATTCTCTTCTAACTCATAAATTTGCTAATGTAAGTCATGTTTAACCATGTGCTTCCACGTGTTGTCTATACTCAATTGGTTCACACAATCAACTGTCTCATGGATAAAGCAAATCCCTCATCTCCCAAGAGCTTCTCAGAAAAGAAACACTGAAATCTCAGGTGCATTGGGAACAAAATTATGCTGGATAGAAATCAGCAACAATGCATCAAATATGCATGTCCAAATTACAGCGTTAAAATAGACTCTGTGCATGGCCCCTCTCATGCATACAAAGCACTCGCAATATTACCCCACAATGTCAAAACAGAGAACCAGTGGGTGGGTTAACTACTTCAACTCTGTATCTGACTGCTACTCTGAAAGTGCCGTTCAAATATAGGCCAGAAATAGGTGACTGAAGTTTAAAAGTGTCTCATCACTTCCCACACAGCCATGCCTTCTTTGTATTAGCCATAATGCATAATAAACACCTGTGAGAAGATGGAAGCATGTGATTGTGGCCTCACATTAAAAGACAGTGGGGCGCACCCAAGTTTGATCTGCATTTCCATCCTGCTTTAAAACACGGGCAATGAATATTTTTTTTTAAATTTTTTAAACATGGGCAGTGGTTGGGAAATTTTCCTTTCCATGTGTATTCAGTTGGCAATAAAATATCATTTGTCTGATCAGTAGAACATCTTAAAATAGCAGAAGCAACTCTGGCTGGTTGTAATTTTTTTTTACTGCAGAAAAACAGTTGTTAGGCTTTCTGCTTTCATCAGAAAAACAATTCAGGGGTGAGCATTGGAGCTCTTTGACCCCTTGGAATTCATCTTCATTTTTGCATCCGAGGCTGAGGTAGCACCAGACCCACATGTGCAGTTGGTTTCTGTTCAGTTTCAGAGGAAATGATACTTACTTGCAGTTTTTTGTTTGTTTGTTTGTTTCTTGAATGCCCAGATTTTGTAAACATACACATTTCATTTTAATAGGAGAGCTAGGACCGCCCACTGAGAGAGCACACGAATACTTTCTTCTCAGAATAGCTTTTGGAAGCAGACTTCCTGAGGACAGAGTTTCAGCTTCTTCTGCTCTCTGGTATTAGCACATCTAAGGAGACATTTTGAATGTACATGGTGGAAACAATGGGTCTCGTTATTTCTTACCTCATCCTGCCATAGTTGTTTCCTTGATCTCTGGTGACACTTCAAAATGGAAATTTTACCCGGCTTGCTTTTGCCTTTGTGATCACTGGACCCTCTTACCTCCTTTCTTCATGGCTACAAAATGTGCTGACCTCGGTGTGTTGCTTCCAATCTATAAGAGAATCAAATAAGGATCAATGAAACTAGTCCCCGTGCCAGCTGTATGGCTTGTTCTACGGGCTACCCAAATATCAGGACTCCCTTAAATCTCCTTTAGATGCTTTCAGCTGAGGACCTGGGACATGTGGAAAAGTTTTTTTAAAAAGATGCTGTTCTCTCTCCTTTGTCTGTGGTAAGTTCCATGGAGCTAGAGCATCATGTGTTAGCTTATCTCATGGCTCAACTATGAGACTTGGCATGGTAACTTTCAACATGTATAGGCGTAACTCCCAGGCCTCTTCAATAAACAGATGCATGTAGTCTGTGAGATTTACAATGTCAGCCAACATGACGAGATTTTGGAGGAAGGCTTAATTACTTTTAGGGGTTTAATGAGTTTTGAATGTGAGATATTTGGTCAAAAATTTTTTTAAAAAATGATAATTACAAGTAAAAATTGCTTTACCCTGAAACCCAAACAAAGATTTACTTTGGAAGCATTTGTTTATGTGATCACTGCTTAGGATTTCCCACAATCTGGGCTCTTTCTGGAATCCATAAATACCATGTTTACTAACAGAATGAGCACTAGCAATTAGCAAAGTTATAACCAAGGCTGGGTAAATAACGGCACTGTTTGCTATGAAAATTGCCAATGAAAGACTCACCATGATTGTTCAGACAAACTCAGAAAATACTTTCTGGAGGCTGTCTGTCTGGGAAAAGGCAGCATTATGGTAGAGAAAGGACATGGACTGTGAAATTAAATATGCAAAAGTGTGAGTCCCAATTTAGAATTTAATAAGCTCAGAATCAAGTCTCAATATGTTATCTATGAAATGGGAGTAATAATAATAATGATTTAATGGAATGTTATTAAGGGTTAAATAAAGTATGAGACCAATTTACATAGTGGGTACAAAATATGGTGTTAGGGTCAATCCCTTTTCTTTTCTTGATCCCTAAAGGATATCATCTAGGAATCACTTTCTGAAAATGTTTTCACTCAGGAGACACACAGATCCAATTTCATTTCCACACACCTCGCCTCTTACTCCAGACCTTCATAAACCTGTCAAAACAGGATAAGGAAATGATAGCATCAAAACTGGCATGATCTTCCACTTCTAGCAAGATGAATATCTAGATGGTTAGGGGGGAGCCTGCATTTGTATTTTAAATTTTTAGTTCATAGATAGGTGATAAACAGGTAAGTAGCTAAGCAGACAGGCAGACAGATAGGCAAATGATGGCTGCTACCAGATGATAGATGGCAGATATGTATTTGATGATAGTTAGATAGTTAGGTGTATGGTCGGTAGATAGATAGATTGAAGATAGATAAATATATAGAAGACAGATAGATCGAGATAAATAGACAGATCGATAGAGGTAGGTGATAGATTGATATATAGATAGATGATAGATAATAGATAGATAGATAGATAGATAGATGATAGATAGATAGATAGATAGATAGATAGATAGATAGATAGATAGATCAGTAAAAGGCAAAGGACATTCATTCTGTGGGAAATTAATGCCTTGTGCAGGACAGTAAGTTGAACCTTATATCCATCCCTTAAATTAAAAAAGGGGAGGGGGATCTAAAGATAAAAGTTTCTAGTAGTGATATCAAAAAAGTACACTTGCTTTTTCTTGGATCTTGGGTAATAAATCATCACTCGTAGTCTTTACAGTTGTAGAGAAGAAACTTAACAAGAAAGAAAAATTTTAAATTCTCAAGAAATAAGAAAGTGAAGTTCTACTTGGTAACCTGCTATCCTTCCTCTGAGTGCCACCAGGTCTCCCCCTCCAGGGGACATGGTCAAAGGTGAGGCACCAGAGTATGTGAGAAAGTAATATCCAACTCTCCACTCTACTGTGGAGAGTGTTCCGTCCATTGGCTAGATCTGGGTAGGGGTTTAAGGTTTACCGCCCGTATTGTCCTTGGCTAGTGCCTTAGTTTGAGCAGGACCCTTGAGCCCAAATCTGCCTATCATAATGTTCTACTTGTAGGTTTCTAGGACCCTCTGGATCCTTCTACTTTGCCATTCTCCCATGCTTCTTTCATCTAGAGTCCCACTAGAATGTCCTCCCCTCTGTCTCAGTTTCCTGGTAAGTGAAGGCTTTGGTGGGACATGCCCCTTGGGCTAATATGCAGATATAAGTGAGTATATACCATTTGAGTCTTTCTGCTTCTGGGTTAACTCACTCATTATGATCATTTCTAGCTCAATCAATTTATCCACAAATTTCGGGAATTCCTTGTTTTTAATAGCTGAGACTTGATACCCTATGAACATATAAAGGGGGAAGTAATCCCCCTCAGGAACAGTCATAGGGGAGGGAAAGAAGGGGAAAATGGGAGGGAGGGAAGAATGGGAGGATACAAGGGATGGGATAACCATTGAGATGTAACAAGAATAAATTAATAAAATTTTAAAAAAAAAGAAGAAAAAAAAAAAAGAAAGTGAAGTTCTAAAAGAATTGTGGGAAAGTAGAACAGATACCACAAAGTAAAGTAGAAGAAAAGCATATATATTTCAGCCAATAAAGTCAATACAACTTAACTTTCCTCTTTCACTCAAAAGGAATATGTCAAGGTAAATTAACACGTGTACATAATCAGACAAAATATACCTATGTGTTGTTTATAAAAAGAAATAAAATAGTTGAAAGTAAAAATAGGCTTCAATATTCCAGGCAAGAAAAAAATTCCATAATATAATAATGTAAGCAAAATAAAACTTAAAAGCAATAGCAATATACTATAGATAGGGAGATTTTGCAATTTCTTTAAAAGTACTATTGTTTAGGTAATTATAGTGATGTTGAATTCACATGTACTGAGTAGCATGACCTGAGATGTGAAAGGCAACTTAACACAGGTGCAGTTAGACATATGTAATTTCATATGATATAGGAAATTTTTGTATGTGGCTTTTGATATCATACATAAAGCAAGAATAATAAGCATGTTGGATAACTTAGTCTTGAAAACACAGAACACTGTTGACAGCTGGAAAAATACATTATTTTGAAGGAGACAAAAATATATGCAAATTTATCATATTCTGGAGTATGAAACACATTCAACAAATTTTGAAGAACCAAATATATCATGCACAATACAAATAAATCCATTATAAAAACAAATATATACATACAAAAAAGAAAATATTCTTAGAGTCAAAGACTCATTTTCATAAATTATCGGATTTACCTCACCATATAAGTACTATTTAGCAAAATGTGAAACATAAAACTAAAGTAATTCTTAAGAGGAAATTTATATTTTTAATGTTTAAGTTAAAAGTGTATGAACCAATCAATTGCCAGTTTTATAAAATAGCTAGCTGTGCATTAAGCCCACAAGTGATATGGGGAAATAATAAGCATTAATTTACAAATAAAACAAAAGTTGAAAAGGCAAAAAGTTGATTACCTGAAAAAAAGTAACACATTGACTAAAGAAGCGAAAAAGGTAAAATTTACAAATAGACAACATGAAAGATATAAAATGTCTATAGTTACATATAAATGAGGAGTTATCAGATTTTAAAAACAGTTGTATAAACTACTCCATGCAAATAACTTGGAAAGTTTAGATAAACGGACAATACACAAACACATATGAATCATCAGTGCTAATTTAAGAAAATATGGGAAACCCAAATGATTCCATAAACATGAAAGAAACGAAATTGCTGATCAACTAGTCCCCCATTGGGAAGTACTAAGCTGAAAGGCTGCATGTGAAAGTTCTGCCCATTACTCATGTCTAAAATATGTCAATTCTTTTAGACAAGAGAAGACAAAAGGATATTGCCAAATGAATTCGACAAGAGCAGTATCAATCTTTGACCCAAATTTTGACATAGTGTAATAAAACCAGATTGATGCTGGAGAGATAACTCACCAAATGGGGCTTGTTGTGCATCAGTGGGGACTGCAATGTGGGCCCCAGCAAGTATCTAACAAACCAAGTATCCAACAAATGCCTGTGACTCTGGCTCTGAAAGATTTGACCACACCTTTTGGCCTGAGATCCTGCCACAAATATGTGCATATACACACATAAGTAAACAAGTGTTTTTAAAAGAAAAACACATACCATTCAAATAGTTAAAGACCAATAAGTAAACAAGACATCAGCCAAAAAGAAAAATCATGGATTTAAGGTCGTCCCTGGGAACAAGTTTAGTTCATAATTAGAAAACTAATGCAATTCATTATATAACCTCATAAAAGGAAAAAAAAATCATCTCTGTAGATACCAAACAGTTATTCAATAAAACTCTACAAATATTTCTTACTTTGAAGAATCTTAAGAACTAGAAATGAAATGGAATTTTCTTAATGTAATAAGCTGTTGTCCTGGTTAGAGTCACCTGAGAAGAGAGAACTTCAACCCCAGAAATACCTCGATGGGACTGGCCTGCAGGCATGACTGTTAGAGGTTGTCTTGGTTGGTGATTGACGTAGGAGGGCCCTGCCTAATGTGGGTGGCACCATGCCTGGGCAAGGGGAGTTGGGCTGTATAACAAGCTGAGCATGAACCAGAGAGCAAGCCAGTAGACCTCACTCTTCCATGGTTCTTGCCTCCAACCTCCTGCCTCCAGGTGCTGGATAGTTTTTGTCATCTTGACACAAGCTATAGTCCTCTGAGAAGAGAGAACCTTGGTTGGAAACCTGGCCTAAGATCTGGCTGTAGGGAAACATGTAGGACATTTTGTTCATTAGTGGTTAGATAGGGGAAGGCCCTGCCCATTGTGAGTGGTGCCATCCCTAGGCTGAGGATCTTGGCTTCTATAAGACAGGAGTCTGAGCAAGCCATGAGGAAGAAGTCATTAAGCAGCACCTCTCCTGGCCTCTGCATCACCTTCTGCCTCCTGTTTCATGTCTTGTTTGAGTTCCTGTCCTGACTTTCTTCAATGATGAACACTGTGGAAGCATAAGCCAAGTAAACTTTTTCCTCCCCAAGTTGCTTTGACTGTGGTGTTTCATCACAATAGTCACTCTAACTAAAAGACTTGATATCCTCCATGGTTTCCCATAATGATGGGCTATGACTTGGAAATGAAAGTCAAATAAACCCTTCTGTCCTCTAAGTTGATTTTGGCCAGAGTTTTATTATAGCAACAGAATAAGTGTTATACACAGAAATGGAGACAGGGGAAGCATACTTAAGGAAAATTGATTAAAAACCTCTTTAAAATTAGAAACAGAAGCAGGGTCTCACTGCATCATCTCATCCAACAGGTAGAGGTTTTAATCTAGAGAAAGATGGCCTAGAGAATCATTTGTATGCCAGAATATGGGCATAAGGACGGTCATGGCACCTTTTATTTTATAGTAGAAAATTGGAAATTACCCAATTATCCCCCTTTTTAGAATTTATACATCAACTGTGATGCCTTTATAAAATGGCCTCCAATGTAACTAGAAGAATAAATTAGCTGTATTTGCATGCCCACAGGCATAAGTAGTGGTAAAGCAAAAGGTAATCACAAAGCACACGTGCATTTTATCATTGCATTTTATGAAATTTATTCAAGTTAATAAATGAAGAAGTATTCATAACTTTAAAGTATATATGTAGTTGTAAAACACTAACAGTATTCAAAATAATATTTTCATTTAAGACTATCCTTGTGAGGGTGGAGTCGTGTTCATATCCAACTCTCAATTTATTAAATTAGTAATAAAAAACTCTGCCATTCTTTATTTAAATTATTTCTTATAGTAATTATGATATGTCATAATGGCCAAAATAGAACAGTTATTGGGAATGTAAACAGAATATGCATTCTTTCTTGCTGTACTTTTCTGTCTATGATAAAAATTCTATGATAAAAATTATCATAGCTATTTGCATTTTTGCTTGTGTAACTAGTAACTGACTTTTCCTGTTTTATTTTCCTTTGAATTTTTTTGTATCTACACTGCCACTTCCAAGGGGACCATAGCGTTATGCCATGTAATACCCTTAAAGACAGGCTCACTTAATGATTTGCAAATCTCTTCCTCAAATGTAACACAAGAAATATAATACCTGTCCCATACAATGGGGAACGTTTATTAAATGAAGCATCATCCTGTAATTTGATGAACACTAACTAAACATAATCTATTGCATGTTACTGGTTGTGGAGAAAAGAAAGAGCTCACATAAAATGCTAGCACAATATTGGGCACAAAGCTGTTGTTAGTGTCATGGATCTAGGCCTTGTTTTCCTTTTCTTGTGACTTTCTAAGGGCAGCTATCTCTACCTCAGGACTATACCTGTTTCTATGACACGCAGCTCTATTTCTATGTAACAGTTTATTGAGAACAAGTTTTCTTAGATATCCATCTGTGTTGTCTACATTGCCTATCATAGTTGGTTGCAGAAGACAGAGTCCTGGATGTTTGCTGAGGTAGATTAGCCTATTTAGTTGCTTCAAGGCTGTATACTAACAACCTGTTTGACAGCATTCATCATTTGGTACCTCAGGATCCGTCCAAAGACCAACTAGTCACCTTTACTCTGAGAGTTATTAACCTCTTCATCTCTCAAGCCAACCAGCCACTTTGATCCATCATTGCAGAACTTCTCCTTAAAGTTCAGCGAAGTGACTTACACTAAAGCTATTCCTCTTTAGATCTCACAAAAGCTCCTCAAAAACTAGTTTTGTTCCTTTTCCTCATTCCCACAGTCTGACTTTCTGAATTCCAACCGGGTATTGTCAGGCCTTCTTTATCTAACAAGAAGAGATAATAACTCACCCTCTCTCCAATTGGTGTAAGCTTGAAACGTGTATGACCTCAGCTTACCCAGTAGTTATCGTCAACTGATGTAATAACCCCTTGGCATCCTCACAGTGTCAGTATTTTATCTTATCTCTTTTTTCATGTTTGTTTTTTCTCTGCTCATTTGCTATGGGTTGTGTCCTGTTATGATTCAGGATGTAGGTCACTGTTATATTCTGAGTCATAAAAGCAAGTACATAACCTAGGCCATGGTCAAAGATATGCTGAAAAGACTGCAAGAAAGAATGTTTTATAAATCCTGAATAGTACTAACAATCAGTACAGAATGTGCTTTGTGACTCCCTAACTCCCCAAAGAAAACCCCAAACAAAAGAGTGGTTTCCATCCAATGTGCTACAGAATGAAAATTTTAATCCAAATAAACATTTAGAGTTAAGATTAAAAAAACATAAACAAAAACAAAACCCAAAATGGGGCCATTCTACCCTGTGAAAATTCACAAAGCAAATATGACAAATGTCAGAGTAACCTGGAGAAAGAAAGAGAAAGTATGATACTGCGGGCACTGTTGACTATTTGAGAAACACAAAGGAAAACCACCAGGTTCGTTTTCTATGTCTCCATTCCATTTTAGATGGCTACATGGTGAGCCTGTAGGGTCTAATCCCAGGATTCTGATTATTTAGACTTGGGTTATTTTCAGGATCTGTAAACTCAGCAGAAGTTACTGCAAAGACAGAATAAAAGAACAACGTAGTCTTGCTAAAAAAATACAAATACATTTAGGGATAGGCAGTTCATAGAAGATTTTTACTCATCCTGGCTATTATTCTAAAACAAGCACCAATGATTTCACTAAAGAGTCCCCCCCCCCTTACCACTACTAAAAACAGTCTTATCCCTTTCAAACGTTTATTGACAATTTTATACAATATATTTAGATCCTGTTTCCCTCTCCCTATTCCTCCCAGACCTTCCTCACCTCCCACCTCCAACTTTATATTCTTTTTCTCTTTCTTTCAAAGACAAACAACAATAAACACACACATCAAAAAGAAAAGTGCAAAACCACAAAATGAAAATCAAAACAAACAAAAAGTCAGTAGGACCAAAAAAGGGAAGAGGGATAAAACAGAAAAATAAAACAAAAGGTCCACAAAAATACCATTGAGGTCTTTTTGTGTTGGCCAACTACTCTTGGACAAGGGACCTGTCCTAAAGTATGGTTGATATACAGTGAGACTCCATTGGAAAATGGATTTTCCCTTTGCCAGGGGTTGTCAATTACAGATAGTTTCTTGGTTAGGGGTGGGACTTCATGTCCACTTCCTTCTCTCATTCCTGGGACCCCATCTGGTTTGAACTGTGCAGGTCTTGCACATGTGCCTCAGTCTTATTGTGCCTGGAAGACACAGTTTCCTTGGAGCCATTCCCCACTTCTGCTGCTTAAGAATCTATCTATCTATCTTCTTCTTCTTCTTCTTGTTCTTGTTCTTGTTCTTGTTCTTGTTCTTGTTCTTGTTCTTGTTCTTCTTCTTCTTCTTCTTCTTCTTCTTCTTCTTCTTCCTCTTCTTCTTCTTCTTCTTCCTCTTCCTCCTCCTCCTCCTCCTCCTTCTCCTCCTCCTCCTCCTCCTTTTTTTCCTCCATAAAGATCAGCCTTGAGGAAAGAGCTTTGATGAAGACACCCCATTTAGAACTGAGTGCTCCAAAGTTGTGCATTGTCTAGTTGTGGGTCTCCGAGCCTCATCTGCTGCAAGAAGAAGCTTCTCTGGTGAATGTTGAGCGCACTGATTATGGGTATAGCAGTGTGCCCTTAGGACTCATTTTATTGCTATACTCCTTTAGCAGAATAACAATGTTAGGCCCATGGCCTGTCTAGTCTCAAGTTCTTACCACACAGGAGTATCAGGTATGGGTTCTATCTGAAAGAGGCAGCCTTAAATTCAATTTTTCTTAAAGTACCTGATGACTCTCATAATATTTGTGGCACTATTATACCAGTATATTGTATGTTTTATGTCTTATATGTTGGTGTTAGCTTTTGCGAATTCAAAATGTATACTATAATCTGAATAACCATAGAGATTAAGTACCTAGTAAGGGATCCTGAGGAGATCCTTACCTGCCTCCTCGTCCCTCACTAGGTACCTAATATCTATGGTTATTTAGATTATGCATACAATATTTGTCCCCCTGCCAGTACCCAGTTTTCTTTTTTAATCATGGCAGCTACACAGAGTATGTCTACTGACTACAGACCCATAGAATTTGAATTTGTGAGCCATAATAAACTCCCACTGCACAGACAAGAGATACTGGAATGGGGGTCTCATCCCAGCTTGCTCACACTACAGAGATGGACCCAGAATATGCTCCTGTTCATACTGACAGCTCCAATCGGTATCTATGAAGAGAGGTGCATGCGGGCATTTCTATAGTTCCTCCTGGTTGGAATAAAACAAACTAGATGAGAGGAATAGAGAAGTTTTATAAACACTACTAAAACATTCCGATCAATAAAAGAGACCAAAAACTTGATTGAATAAAACATCTTGCTTCCACCTCATTGCATCCTTGTCCATATTGATCAGCCGTAATAGAGCATGACAAAAGGTATTGATTGGCTGAGGCGATTCTCAGGTATTTGGGACTTGAAGGCAGCTATAGACTACCAAGAAGGCATTGCTCGACACAAGCCTGAAAGGAGGAGGGTTAAATGAAAAGAGGGCTGGGGCTTAAGGTATTCAGTGTCTGGATCCATCTGGTAAATGACTTGCTGGAGGCAGAATGGGCTTCATTTACTCCACCCATAAGTTACACACATAAGCATGTGTTGGTTATTGTCTTATAAAAAGCTGTTGATAAAATGGCTGCTTAAAGTATTTGCCTGGGTTTCTCTAATATTGATTTCTATTAGACTCTAAAAAACAGAAAAAGCAAATTGAACACAGAGCTCTTTTTACGTGTGTGTGTGTGTGTGTGTGTGTGTGTGTGTGTGTGTGTGTGTGTGTTTGCCAGAAGTGGCTGTAAGGTACAAAGGGAGTGGAGTTACAGGAATATGCAAGCTGTAGGATGCAGGTGCTGAGAGTCAAACTCCATCCTCTCTAACAGCAGCAGGTGCTCTTACCCTCTGAGCCACCTATCCAGAACCCAACAGAACATGTTTTGACTTGACTGGGGAGCTGTGAAATGTATCCATGGTGAATACATAAGAAGAACCCAATGATATTGGAGCCAAAATAAAGATCATTGGCAGAAAGTGTGAGCAACAGTCCACTGTCAAAATGCCCTCTCCCACGCTGTATATTCGGGATATGCTGGCTAGTTAGTTAAGCTTTATTCTGAATGTATTAGTTGATTTTCTCGTCTTCCATGACCAAAATACCTGACAAAATGCAGTTTAAGGGAAGAGGGTTTATCTGAGTCATGGTTTGTGGATACGGTCCACCAAGGCTGGAGGCAGAGCAGCAGGGAGCATGAGACCACATCACATTCAGAGTCAGGAAGCAGAAATGGATGAGTGCTGCTGTGCCAGCTCTCTTTCGCCTTTTCATTTAGTCCCATGCCCAGCTCATAGGACTGTGCAACCATGGGAAGGGTAAGTCTTCCTGGCTCGGTTAAATTTTAACTAGAAACACCCTCGAGACATGAGTCATGTGAATTACATTTCCTAGTGTAATTCTAAATCCAGTCAGGTTGACAATGAATATTATGCATCACACTAAAGAATGTAAAATTCAAGGACTCCGGGAATGGGATATACCAGACATGGCTGGGATTCAGACCCCTAGGGAATGTCAGCCATCAATGGAATGTGAGAAGCATGGAGTATCTTAAAAGAGAAAGTGACAGAAACTTTACAAAATTAAAGTGAACAAATTAAAAGTCAGGGTCATTATCTCCCAGAAAAATAGTTGTGCAGGAAAAGGACAGTGATGGTAGGACACTGCTTACACTAAGTGTTGACTTATGGAAAGATGGAAAAGGGTTGAGGGTATGACCATCTTTGTTAGGATCAGTGGGAGGAAGTGGATTTCCATAGCTGGAAGTTCAGTTTTGAAAAGTAGCCATATAAGCATATCATTCAGAGATGTGGGAGAAAATGCCAAATAGGCGATCATCAGTTCATATATTATTATATATGAAAGGTTGTAGAACCATAGTGTTAAGTTGTCGGCCTATGTGTTGGAATATATTCATAAAATCAAAGGCAAGTGTTTGTACATTGCCTAATGCAGTAAAGAGTTTCAAGCTAGTGAACAAAAGTAAATAGAAATGTGCTGAAAAGACCGACTAGTGAGACTCTGTATCGTCATCGTCATCCTACTGCAAGGAGGAACTAGGAATCTCCTTCCCATCTCTGCATCATCTCTAGCAAGTATCTTCTGTGTACTTGCTACTGAAGTGGGCCCTCATCTACAGCCAACCAGGTGAAGCACCACAGCTTATGTGTGAGGGGAGGCGGATGACATGGCTTTCTCAGAGCATCTCAGTTTTAGAGGCTTTTATTTATCTTCCACTTTTGGTTCTGGGGCTTTGGAGGCAGAAAAACTTACATCCTTAGGATCATGGCAATGTAAACTCTCGAAAACTGCATTTGTGTTTTGCAAATAGACTTACCTGGCCCTTTCTAAAAGAACAAGGTGTGTGCCTTTTATTTAAGTGGAGTGGAGGAAGATGTCAACTGCTCATATTAGTGGCTTGCGGTTTACTATGTTTTACGTTCCTAAGGACAGGGCTTTCTGATTTTTTATTTTCACTTTTTAGTTTTAAAATATATATTTTGTAGATTTATGGTGTATAACTTTTTTGTTCTTTTGTGCATTGTAGAATGGCTAAATCAAGCTAGCTCATTATTATCTTCCAACTCAATGTTTACAGTGAGAACATTTCAAGTTTCATGTCAATTTTATAAACGACTGTCACCACACAAGAGACTTCTTTGTTCTATCTAATGGAAAGTATTAGTCAAAGGCTATCGTATCATCCAACTCTGGTACCTTTCCTGGCCTCTACCATTACTTTGATACCCATAGGTTTTATAGATTTGACTTTAGATTCCAGACATGCCTGAGATCGTGCAATGTTTATCTCCCTTGGTCTAACAATTGATTTAACACAATGTCTTCAAGTTCACTGTATTTTTTTTTTCTTTTCTAATGCTAAGTAACATTCTCCTGTGTGAACATAATACACCCACTCCTTTATCTATTCACCTGCTGATGGACACCTAGGTATCTTGACTTTTGTGAAGGGAGCAATGAACATGAAAGAGCAAGTATCTTTTCAGCATCTTGATTTCATATCCTTTGGGTATGTGCCCAGAAGTGAGACTGCTTGTCATATGGCAGTTTCATTTTTAATTTTTGCAGAAAGCCCACACAATTTTCCATTATGGGTTGCATTCTCACTAGCTCTCATTTTCCCCATCCTCACTAGGAGTCTTCAGTGGGTCTATTTGTCAATAGCTATTCTCACAGGTGAGAACAGATAGCAGGTCTCCTAGTGTCTTATACTACAAGATGCCTTACAGTTTTGAATACAAACTATGGTCTAAAACATTTTTTCAACTATAAACTCCCTATTGCCATGCAAAGCTATAAGTAATATCATCAGAAAAGTTCCTGTATGTAAATTTTGCATATACTTGAATTAAAGAGTCCCTGCTGCCCATTCCTGTACCTCTTAAGTATCCTTGAGCCTTTCATTTTTAATCCTCAATTCTAAATAATGTTGAATGGAATGGCTAACTGAATAGAGAGAGAAGAATTTGACTTCCAACTGATTTAGTGGGAGAAACCAAGGATAAACATAGAATGCACTATTGTATTTTATGCTTTGGATAGTCCTCTTGGAAGAAAAACTAGTTCTGGATTTCTTTCCTCTTGACTCTGGATTCTGTCACTTTATCCACCTCTGTTCAGCCTTCAGCCATTCCTAAAGAATGTCTTTTCTGCTTGGATTCCTAAATTTCCAGCCTCACTTTGTAAAAATTACCCTTAACAGTACATCTTGCCATTGGATTAAAAAAAAGAAAGAAAGAATGCTTCATTGTGCCCAATGTGTTTACATATTCAAGGCTGCCATATGGCTTCAATGGATGTCTAGTGAAAATGTATTTAATATCTCATAAAACCTACATAAAGATGTCAAATGTCCGTAATTAAAGACGAATCCTCTTTGAGCTATTGCTTTACCAATTAGCCACCTGGAGCTGTCTGGCCAAGTTCTAATCAATTAGACAGTTGTGGATGTTTTGAAGATGTACAAGTCCTAAGGAGAGTTGGGAATACTTAGCACGCTTAGTGGTGATGATAGTGCTGGGATAACTGGATTCAGGATGTTCTCATTATGAAAATGCCTCATGCAGGGCTGTTTCACTCCCTCAGGTAATCACCATTGCAGGAAACCGAGCAACATCACTGAGCCTTGCCCTTTTAGACTATTAGAACTCACAGCGGCTATGTGAGGAGTGATCAAGTGGAGGTCACAGGAAGTTACTTTCTGCATTAATTTCTTTTCTCCATGGTCCCTTCCTTTCTACAAAGGACAGTCGTGTCTTGGCTTCAGCTTGCTACTCCGGCAGAGGCATACTAACAGGCCATGGTCTTCTCCATCAGTTCTCCAATAAAACAAGAGCCGAGGCAAATGTCCTCTTTGATGTTGACCCTGGGAGGAGACATAAGATGACGCATATGCTGAGTCACCTCGAAGACACTACAGTTCTCACTCCAGCACCTCTGCTCTGTTCTGTTTTCCCTCTGCCTTCCACCTTCTCACTTCACGCTTGTGAATGGCTACCATGTTATGCTTCATTCTACGGGTTATCCTTGTCAGCTTTAGTCCAAAACCATCTCTGGGTATCTCAGTGATTTTGTGATGGGTCACTAGGTCTTGCAGAATGTCTTCTGGTTTGTTGTTGTTGTTGTTGTTGTTTTAGCTTGCCTTTTTGGCTTTAAAACAAATACACACTCCAATACATGGTTATTTGTGTTGTTAAGGGCAGTATAAGTTCATGCTGTTTGTCAAAGATGGTCAGATGTTGGAGAATATCCTTCAATTGAACTGGGAAGGAGAGAAGGCAGAGGAGGCTGAGTCTGTGACTGTATTACACAGGCTGTATTACACGGTATAAAGGTGCTGGTAGGAATGAGGCACTGTGGGTAGCTACTCAGAAGCCATTCGCCATATGCATAGAGCGTTAACAAGAGGATCCTGTTGATTTTTGCAGGTGTTCTTTTAAAACACGGCCTAAGAGTTGGACTTGGGGCTAGCCATAATACTGAAACCTGTTTAGAAACTACAGTGTAACTGTTTCAGTGGTAGTTTCTTTGCAATCTCTCTCTGCCTTTACTGGGAAGATTCAGTTTCTACAAGTTAGCAATAATGACTTCAGTTATATTTTGGACTTCCTGTCCCACCCCCCCTCTTTCCAAGAAATACTAAAGAGACAGCTGCAAACATAAGGATTGATTCTCTGAAAGATTATTTTTCCATGGTGTTTGTGTGTGTGTATGTGTGTGTGTATGTGTCTGTGTGTCTGTGTGTATGTCTGTGTCATGTCTCTCTCTGTGTGTATGAGTTTAAGCAGTGTTTTGTTACCTACTTTCAGGAAAATGTGTGTCAGTAGAGTTTCATATTCCTCAATACCTGGTAGTAAAGACAATGGAAATGTAAAACAGAACAAAACTGATTTTTCTCAGTTCCAGCTTTGTTCCACTCCATCTGACAATCAGAATTCCACCGTACAGGTCTTATGTTCCATTTGTACATATTCGTGCATTAAAATTACAGTCTATAGGGCTGGAAAGATGGCTCCTCCATTCAGCACTTGCTGCTTTTGCAAAGGGCATAGGTTTGGTTCCCAGCACCCCACATGATAACCTATATGTGTCTGTAACTCCAACTCCAGGATATCTTAGACACTCCTCTGGCTTCCGTGAACCCCTACACATGCATGGCACACACATCCTCATGCATGCTCACGCTCAGACACAAAATAATAAAAATTAAACCTTGTGTTTAAAGAAAATTAAGATCTGCTGTACAGCTTTCTTTCCAACCACTGGGTACCAGAAGTGGGCATGGTTTTTAAATGGAGACTGTAAGTAAAAGACATTTAAAGACAACTGACTTCAAATAGGAAGAAAAATAATGAGAAACAGAATAAGAGATATCAGTGAACCGATGTAGAACCTGTGTAACCAGAGCACTTCTGACTTATTTCCTATGTCTTAAAATATCCATACAGCGAGTTTTTAATTATGAAAATATAAGTGACGAATAAAGTGAGTTTGTCACAAGAAATGACACCTCAGCCGTGTCTGATGTGCTTAAAAGTATCAAACGAGGGACATGGTCAAATATGGGGTACTGGAGTTCATGTGAAAGTCAGACCCCACTCTCCACTCAACTGTGAAGAATGGCCTGTCCATTGGCTAGATCTGGGTATGGGGAGGCCTAATGGCACTCAGAGGAAGGATAGCAGGCTACCAAGAAGAGACTTGATACCCTATGTGCATATACACGGGGAGGAGGTCCCCCACAGTCACAGACATAGGGGAGGAGAGTAAGGGGAAAATGGGAGGGAGGGAGGAATGGGAGGATACAAGGGATGGAATAACAATTGAGATGTAATATGAATAAATTAATAAAATATATATTTTTTAAAAAGTATCAAACAGCCTCCTTCAGGGATAAACAATGCAGCAACCATATGCTGTTCTCTCATGTGTAGTATGTTTTCTAGGGTTCTGTGGCCGTAACGACTCCTGGAAACATGAAGAAAGGGTGTCGTTCCACCTGCCATGAAAGCATCCCTGTGGTCTTCAGTCGTGTGAAGCTGACTTTGCCCAGGCACTTGTCTCCTTGTAAACGACTTCTTTTCCGTGTAGTCTGCGCTGCCACCTCATTTTCTTATTGTTAGCTGAAGAATTGTTCATCTCTACTTAGACTTCAGCTCTGCATCTGCTTTTGTGCTCTCCATCTGTTCTCATTGTAGTTCCTTTGTAATATATTAGGTGCCGGGTAACATTTAAAGGCACAGCCAAGTTGGCGTGGGCTCCGAGCTTTCTTTCTCTCTGAGTGGGAAAGCTGCTTAGACTTAGCACAAAACATAAATGTCGTTTCCCTGCCAAGCAGAGACCACTTTACCTTCCAAGTGTCGTTCAGTTGCTGCTCTTTCATTTTATCTCTCCTCTTTGCCTTTCTCCTTGGCATGCCCCAACCCCCACCCCATTCCCAGTAACAAGTGACATGGTCTCCCAAGGAAGCCTGAGAAAAATCAAGCATTTCTGCACCCATGAGCTGGTATATAATGGACTGAAAACTCAGGTGTTCCTCTGTTTGATAGTTCTGTCTCAGATGCTGGAGGCCAGTGGCTGCAGACCAGAAGAAAGGGAAGTGTGCCCTTGGACTGCTGAGTCAGTAATGCCTCAAAAAACAAACAAACAAAAAACTATAGTCTACAAGGTTCAGCTTTCTCCTCTGAAAAGGGACAGGACTACTGCCTCCTTCGTGGTATTGTCATGCAGACACACTTCAAAAACTGCCCAAAGTGGGACCTGTCACCTATTGCAAAAGCTTCACAAACCATCAGTAGCCCTGCAGCAACTGACAACATGGGAAAGTGCTAACTGTGGACAGTAATAGCTACCAAAAAGAAAAAAAAAAGAGTGTATTTTCTTGGTTGACAAATTAAGTTGAAACCAATTTCACATTAACAGCAGGCATTTGCCAACTTATAAAATGTAGCTACCAAGGAGGATCCAAAAGTAGGGCTCTGGGGCTGGTGTTCTTTTTATGTGTCATATTCAGTTTGATTGGAAACTCTTACTGAAATGTGATTCTTGTTGAATTCATTTTTCTCCTTTCTTGTCTAGCCAGCTGTCATTTTATGTATCTTCAGAGGTGGGAGTTTTCTGACCGGGGCTTGCATAGGACAGAAGAGTCAGGCTTTGATTCTGTTTGTGTTTGAGGTTAGTGATGAAGAATTCAAAGGAAGAACTGTTGGATGCTCTAGGGGAGAGTCCAGGCATCACCTTCTTCTGTTTGCAGGGAAGTTGAGGATGACAAAGAACAGCAATGCTAATAAGTAGCCCTGTGCCTAGTGAAGTTCACAGAGCAATTCTGGACTTCTGAGGAAACTGAAGCCTTTGATGAAAGCGTCTATTACACACACAAAAACTCAAAAACTGATTAAATTTTGATTGCAACATCTGTATTTATTCACTTTTAGCAATCCCTTACTTAGCATCTTCCTGAGCAGAGGCACTTTGTCAGACCCTGGAATGCTGCCTGGGTCAGGACTATCACGAAAGGAAAGTGAAAGTACAGTTCAATTCACAGTAATTTGAGGATACTTAAGAAAAGGGGTACATTCAGAGGAAGGGTAAACAGGATACCAGGATGAGACTTGATAGGCTGTGATCATATATATGGCGGGAGAGGAGGTCCCCTTCTGTCACAGACCTAGGGGAAGGGAATAGGGTGAAAGAGGGAGGGAGTGGGGAACGGGAAGATATAAGTGAGGGGATAACAATTGAGATGTAATCGGAATAAATTATTTAAATAAAAGTTTTTTTTTAAAGAAGAAAGAAACAGAAAGGGGCACATCGTTAATATATGAGCTGTGTTTAGGTGGTAGCCAGGAGATAATGCCCAACCTAAGGGGAAACAGCAGCATGGGCTTGGGGCCAGGATGGGCAAAATGGACAGAGAGGAAGGGTAAGCACTTCCCCATGGGGACATCAGCACATGATAATAGGTCTAATGGTGGAAGACAGACACATAAGCAAGCGGTTTTAATACACCATTTAAAAGATATGCTGTGTAGCTATGGTTAAAATGCTGATACCTATAAACTAATGTAAGGGCGGAGACAGGGGACAGAAGATGGCTCAGCAGATAGAGGGGCTTACTGCCAAGACTGTTGAGTTCAACGGCCAGGATGCACATGGTGGAAGGAGCAAACTAACCCTTCCAAATTGGCCTTTGACTTCTGCTCACAAGCTTGGTGTGCGTGTGTGCGTGAATTCCTGCCCATGTGTGCACATGCACACAAACACGAATAAATAAGTAAATAAATATAATTTTTAAAAGATATCTCAAGCCATACAGCTACTAGCTCTTGTATTATGGGTTCTTCAAAGCTGTGAACAAGTTTTCTGGATGCTGGAAAGAGATGGAGGAAATGCAATGGGGGACAGAAGCAGCAGTTAATATACAAATCATACAGTGTTTGCTTAAGCATAGTCAGTGCAGGGGCTCAGGAGATGCCTCAGTAGGTACAAGCACTTATTCTGCAATTGCGAGGAGCTGAGTACAAACTCCTAGCACTCACATAAAATCTCGGCATGGCCATGCATACCTGCACTTACATGTCAACCCAGCCAGCCTTAGACGGGGAAGATAAGCTGATCCAAAGAGAAAGCTAGTTAGCCAGCTGTCCTGGCCTAAACTAGCTTCCAGCTCAGTGAGAGAGCAGGTGTCAAGGCAACAAGGCAGAGAATGGGGGACGAAAATATGTGACATCCTCCTCTGGCCCCCAAATAGTCACAGACACCTACACACATATGTGTGTGCAAGGCACACACACACTCACAAATAAAAGAAAGGAAGAAAGGAAGAAACCATACCTGAAAACAGAGCCAAAGGGGTACAGAGCACAAGCTGGAACTTTTGTGCATCATAATTTAGTTCAATGGAGACTTTGAGCCAGAGTCACCACAACAGGCTTATAGTGTGAGGTAGTTCCAGCCCACAAGCCTCCTGGGAACATATGTTGCTTGCTCGCCACATGGACCAGCACCTAGAACGGCACGTGACACAGGCTAGGTGCTCAAAAGCTCATTGGAGCCTGTATAAACAAGTGAACAAGAGAATCAATGGCTCCTCCTAAACCTATGTCTCCATTTTAATTTACTAAAATTAAACTTGACACTGATTAAGAACTGATACTCTTCTGATACTTTCTCCTTGGCCTAAAATAAAAGAGCTTTGAAGACTTACTTTTCTCAGTGTAGAAGGATACAACAGAAGTAGATTCTTCAAACACTCAAATAACATGCCATTAAACTGGGGTTTCTCAACCTTGTCACTTTTATATTTGTGTTGTGGTATTTTCAGATACTTTGCTGCGAGTGACTCTTTTGTACACTGTAAAACCTGATATGGCATTCCTCACCTCTATGAATGACCACTACGTGTAGTGACCAAAACTATGTCAGGAGACTATGGCATTCCTGGAGGGCAAAGTGTCACCTGCATAAACATTTATTCTCACTTTCAAGCACTCTTTAGAATTTTCTTAAAACATACTTGTAACTTTCTTGGCCTGTTAAACATGAGCCTTTGGACTATTACAGTAGAAAGCCGGCTGTAACAATGAAAATACCTTAAGCCATATTCGAAAAGATGTGCTTGCATCCCTAGGCTGCTGCAGTTTTGTAGACCTGTGTCTTTGTTCCATGGTTTTGATTTTTTCCCTCCCACTCTGCCTATGTGGCTGACAGCTGTCATTTTCTTGTAAGCACTGATGTATACTAATTTTCTACTTCTAATCTGCTGAGAATTTAAAAAGCAGTTAGCCAGCTTTCACAGAATGAATCTAAAATGAGAATTCACAGTTCCCGTGTTTGGGCCTAAATGTGCAGGATCCTGGCAGGGGAACTCAACATTTTCCTTCGAGCCATGAAGAGGCCTTCTTATTCCTTACTTCTCAGTGCTGCTCATGTGCCACATCCATGTGTCATCACCACCACTGTACTTAATGCAACTTTATGACGTTAGCCACAGCATTCCTGTTTCCTCAGTTTAGAATGAAGATAGAGGTGAGATATTCAGACATGCCTGCCAATCGTGCAAAAACATTTCACAGAGTAGTTTATCATTCATTTTCTTACTACCATTCACAATATGGCTTCCATTTGGATATGGTATGGGGAATGTACCACTTACATGTCTATGAGGCTGCACAGAATCTGGATAATACAGGCGAATGATAGCATATTCGTTATTTTAAGTAAAGTTAAGTCCAAAATATAAGGACAGAGTATTCAGCATGCGGCATGGCACGGACTATATTTGTGAAAGGAAGCATATGAATGAATTACAAAAATACAGTCTACCATCCCTTTTGCTAGTGCAGGGGGAGACCTGATATAAGGAGCGGCAAGCAAAAAGATGATAAGAGCTTCAAAAATCCAGATGGGGAAAATGGTTTGTAATGAAAGCACAGGCTAATCTTTCATGTCACAGATAAAGAGAAGATGGTAATGGTCCCAAGGGAGGGGATGAAAAGACTGAACTTCAGCCCATTTCCTGATCTGCTGCAGTTCCCTTTTAAGTTTGTAGGTTGGGAATGGCCCTGAACATTTCAGCTCCTGGGACAAATTCACCTCCTTTTATTTCCTCCGTTGCCAGTGCTTGTGTTTTCCAATGGACAGAGAGAAAGGTTAAAGCTCTTGGTGTGTGCTTGACACCAGTATTTGGAACCACTAGCGTCTCTAACGGCTCTCTTGTCTCGGTTGTTAGGCTATTTCTGTTGCTACTGTAGCAAGGAATAATCCGGGGCGCCAGAATAAAGCAACCTGCAGTGGAATGCTTACCTGAATGATGTGCAAGGTTACAGGAAAGCATTTCATTTTTTAAAAAGTGGCTCTGTACATAATAAAAAGGGATCAGTGCACAATATGGTTTTGAACACTGTGAGAAGAATGCCATTTAACTTGCTGTGTATTTTCAAGGTCATGACTCCTGTTAACAGTCTCGACCGGTAACATACTTCCAGAGGGTGAAGCCGGTCAGCCCGACCCTTCAAACTGACCATTTTCCAATTGGGCATAGGAAACATGAGCCCACCTCGATAGAAGGTGCCCCTTAGGGTAAGGACCAGATTCCAAGATAACTTGTGAAGTTAATGAACACGGGGATGCTGTGATTTCTTATGGGATTAGAGTTTTTCTTATAATCATCTCAGTGACGAGTTATGATAGGGAAATAAAAAAAAATGACTGGACCAGAGTCACAAAAATAGCCATTCTTTCAAAGATAAAGAAATTCCCAAGACACCATAGCCACCTATTTGTATTTGGTAGAAAGGTCTCTGTGCATTTCTTTGAGTTCTGCAATGTTGGCATTTTAGTTAGGTCATCAGTTAATTGGGCTGGGTTAATGGTTCTTTTTACTGTGGTGACTTTTAATCACCTTTTCAGCAGAAGGTGTCTGATTAAATCAGGGACTGCTGCGGTGGGGGCGGGGGGAGGGGCAGGGGAAAGACATCACTCCTCTCCTGGTCTATCATCTTCACCCCCAACACAGCTGGAGTTATATTCAGTGGCTTTGAAGCACGCTGGGTGCTTGGCCCTATTTTGTGTGTGTCCATAACAAAAAGCAATTTTCATTGGTTCTAAACACCTCTCAGGATGATTGCATGCGATCTAGGGCAAAGCTCCAGGCCTTGGGTCAGTAGTTTTAGCATGCAGTAGAGAGGTAGGAGATAAACTGGGCTCCAGTCGTGCTCAGGATTAGTACCCTCGAAAGGAATGGTGGAAGCAGGTTAGCAAAAGTATGCGCATGACGTAGCTTAGTTTATGGGCTGAGGGTTTCCTAAAAGACAGGTTGAACAAGAGATTCTATGGTTTAAAGGACTATATATCAAATGTATCCTTAGTAGGTATGTGAAGCCACTTCTCCTGCTCACTTAATAACTACTGCCAGGTCCAGCAGTTTACATAAAAGTGACTTCCAAGAATTCTTACGAGTCTTTACATTATAAACCAATGTGCAAACATGCATTTTCATGTATGTGCAAGCCAGAGGGTGATACTGAGTGTCCTTCTCAGTCTCTCCCCCACCTTATTTTTTGAGGTTGGGTATCTCGCTAAAACTGGAGCTCACTAAGTCAGCTACTGCCTTGCCAAGGAGCTTCAGGGATCTGCGTGTCTCCACCCAGCACAAGGGGTTGTAGATCAGCACCAACGTGCTCATCCTTTCACTCAGGTCTTGGAGATCTGAACTCAGGCCTTCAGGCTTGCTCTCTGTCTGAGAAATGGAAGTGCCATCCCTCCGCCTCCTAACCTTGAGACTTGACCTATTCTTGGGCTTTATTTGGGACTGGCAGAGATAAATTTGGAAAATAGATTTTCCAGTTCTGTTTCCTCCATTCTATCCTAGATAGTGTTTCCTATATGTTTTGTAATTTAAGGCCATTTTGGGGACTAAACTGGAAACTAAATCTACCAATAGCAGTGTTTCAGTCAGGGGCTATGTTCTCACAGTATATGTGAAAAGTTCTTGGAACAACACACTTATAACTTACAGGAGGACCACAAGTATTATAGAGAAGAAGTATATAAAAACAATACAATAGGTTATGACTGGGATGTGTGTGTTTGTGTGTGTGTGTGTGTGTGTGTGTGTGTGTGTGTGTGTGTGTTTGTGTGTGTGTGTGTGTGTGTGCTTGTAATGTATCTGTTCTGTAACCACCATATGGAGCAGGAGCAGGAGCTATCTCAAAGTCAGTAAAGGGTAATTTTTAATAATCTTCTTTATTCTTCTAATGATCTGTACTTTTTGTCAGTGAGATTGGGGTGGTTTTATATTGGTGGATGGGATAAGTGCTGGAAACTGAACTCAGACCTTCATTCATCCTTTGTATTCTATTCTTCCAACCCCATAAATCATATAATTTTTTAAATCACAAGACACAAAGATAAGCACACACCTGGCACCTTGTAAAGTTGGAGTATGTAGGTCTCCTTGGATGTCCCTGACTTCTTCCTCCTATAGTGATTTTGTCACCTGGAGTACCTTCACACAACACATTTGAAAGTGACTCTCTAAACTTTTGAATCTATATATAACTTGTGCAGAATCTGGATTGCAAAGACATACCATCAACGGAGTAAGGCCACATCATGGTCACCGGGGCTGAGATGGCATTAGGACAGCATAAGACTCTGCAGTAGGAGGTCTGCACAGCAGAGAAGGAGGCAGGAAACAGAACTGCCTCAACCTCAGGCACCAATGTGGAAGAAGAATCAGGGATACTCTTTGAGCTTGAGGGGGTCCAGAGAATGGAACATGGTGAGCCAAGCAGACTAAGAAAATAATTTCCAAACCCTAGGGCGGAAAGATTGAGGCCAGCGCAGCCATGCAGTAGACGCCAGAATGTTCGAAAGACACTGAACATGGGATCTCTTCATGTAGGAAGAGAAGAACTGTCATGGCTCACATTCATCAGAAGAAATGGGGGAGGAGTAGCAAGGCCCCAGGACTGAAGAATGAGAACAATTTAAATTTAATACAGGTTATTAATTTCTGTCTCCAAAGAGCCTGGTGTGCTAAGCAAGACCACCATCTTACCCAGGAGGCATTACTTAAGGTCACTTCCTGTAAAGCTCAGTCTATATTTCCATGTGGCGTGGATCATAATCTCTGGAAGCTTCTTGTTTCCAGCAGGGAGGCTGTAACAGGGATTGAGACTATTGGGAAGATAAAGCATTGCATCAGTGCCATTTTGGTAACTGTTCTTCACCCTCCTGTCACCCCTGGCCTGAAAGACCTCAGCGTGGAAACACACTCACCACAGCCTGGTGCTTGACGTATAGGGAATTGGCCCTAGAACAATCTTTCAAAACATAAGTTTTATTCTAAAGTAAGTGGCTAATGACCCTTAGTCCCTTCACCCTTTTCTACATCTTTCATCTTCTGTCCACAACAGATGCAGCCAATTTTTCTGCAGAGATGCAATCTGCTTTACTTGCAGGAAACAACGGTTTAAGCATCAGTGCTGTTACGGGGGGCGTTGCTACCCTCATTTTCAACATCGCTAATGTCTAGAGGATCAGAGACATTTTCACAAATATAATAAAGTCTTTCAAAAAGATTGAGACATGAGCTCTGTACTTAACTTTAAAATATGGCCTGATAAATATTTATCATTAGGCTATAGTTATGATGACAATGTTACCCAACCTGCTTTTACAACCAATAAAGGCACAGGCAACTGATGTATTTTAGAATAAGCCGCTACCTGGGGCAAAGCAGATATCACCTCCTAAGCCATCCTCCATTATCTCCCTGCCTCCAGCCCATGCCATCTGCTTCTAATAATTTCTATTTAGGCTGCCTCCCAACAACAGCCCCAAAATACTAGTTAAGGTTGTTCATTTTGGTCATGTTTTTCCATGAAGAACTTCAGAGTTCCTCCTCGGGGCCCATGTGGCCCTTTTCTTATCCTTCTTCCTCCTCAGTACCTTCTATCTTTCCCAAGATCCTCTCTGTCTTCAAAAGCCCACAAGCCTTAGCCATGCCTATCCTATTTGCCTGCCCAGGTGTGTCGGCTTTTTATTGGCCAAATAGGAATAAGTTTTTGGGCAAGGTTACATAGCAATATTTGCGGTCCATTAAAAGACAGCTAGCAGAAACTGGCATCAAAATACATCAGAGCAACTTCCAACATGTGAGAACTTTATAACAAAAGGGGGATAGTTAGGAATGGCAAATCCTAGTGTTTTCTTTTTCCCCTGAACTGGACATTTTCTTCTTGCTATGTAACAAGCATTAGATAAATATCTAAATATTTTAGAATTAAGAATAAGTAAGTTTGTAACTAAGATTACAGCTCAATGGAAGAGAAATTTCTTAGCAGGACTTCCATCTCCAGCATCGTTTTAAACAAAAAACAAAAAACAGAAAGAATACATGGACTTTGATTTCACAAATATCACCTCTCTTGTTGCCTTTGAATATTTTACCCACTCATCATATTATCTTCTTTTGCCTAATGTTATTATGGCTACTTCATATATTAACTCAGGTAGCTGAATGTGACCTAAATATTAGAGAAAATGCACACTATTACAAATCTCCATCTGTATAGTAGCAACACTAGTACCATGAGCTTCTAAAAATACCTGCCACCACCACTGGCACAAAACACATATGGGTGACCTGCCATATACAAGGGAACTTTCTAGGTCCAAAGACTAAAAAAGAGGGAAAGAAAAGTTTACAGAATATCCTCATAAAACTAAAAAGCATGAGACATTTTATTGAAAATCAACTATAATATCATCCAGCATTATATAGTTTGAGAGACTAGCACAGGTAGCTATTTGTGAACTATTTGTTCACAGAAACAGTGAAAAATGTGTATTGACATTATTCCTGTGTTGGCACTGCGATAAGTGAGTTGTATAGCTCACAATGAGGAACTGTGGGCCACCTTCAAGTGGACTTCCATGAAGGGATATAATGAAAGGACACCATTTTCCGATAAGGCTTTTCACTGAAATACCAACCCTACCCAGAGCAACTTAGTTTTTCCGAACACCAAGATTAGGTACAATGGAATATGCATAATCCTGTGACTAATCCCCACACAGTGCCCCTGTCTCAGCTAAGCAGTGGTATGCCTCATGGGCTGCCCTGTTGTCTGTGCCTTGTCATCCTAAGTAGATTCTTTGTCCAGGATCAGGTATTACACCTTCATAGTAATACCTGACCCTTCTCTCCTCATTGCTCCACTCCACAGGAATTTTCACAGCAGCCAGTGTTGCAGGAAGAATAAAAGGCGAAATACAACCTTTCCCCAACAGGCCTGACTCTAACTCTTTGTAGACAGAGAAAGACTTCTTGGCCACAAGGGAGCTTGCACTGCCTAGCATATCTACTGAACATATACAGACAACCAGTCATTGGGAAGAGGGCATGATGGGACAGGGGATGAAAAGAGAAAAATGGGTGGGAACATAGCAAAAAGAAGAGGATGAAAAAAATGGAAGTGAGAAAGGGAAAGAAGAGAAAGAAAAAACAAACAAACAAGAATCTAGGACAAGGTACCTAACTCCTTACACAAATGACTGCTGGAGTGGAAAGGCACTGACAGGCAAAAGACAGTATGAAACATCCTATGCTCCTCCTGTCCCTGCTGCTAACAAACTGTGGGGCCTGGGCCAACACAGTCAGTCTTTCTAGGCCAGGGTTCATATTTGTAACAAGACAAAATCAGACCAGATCATTACGCTTACCCTTCTGGACATGAGCATCCTGGTCAGCATCCCAGCCCTCCATGGACCAGCAAAAGCCACCTCATATCACACTGAGCTGCTTCCCATTGTCTTTTTCACTTCTTCACTCATCTTACTGGGCACCTTAAGTGATTTGACTGAGCGTGACTTACAGAACACAGAAAGGATTCTGGAAGGACAAATCTCATTTTATCTAAAAACCAAGTTACCTACAAGTACATCCTGAGGGCCTGCTCTCCGTGGCACCCTGTCAGAGCCCAACTAGGAAACTTTCAGTAAGGAGAATGCAAAATAAAATATAGATATTTATAATTGAAACATCATTCCCCCCTCTGGGTATCACTTCCTTTTTCTCTTTCTTTATAATGAAAATTCAGTCAAATGAATATTTTGTTCCCCCCAAGGAAGCTCTCTCAGCTGCACATGATGCTGAACACATCAGGGGAGACTCTCTTGCAGAAAACGATGCCCGTTCAACAGCTAATGATCACCTTGCATGGGATCAGAACGTGACAAGGTCTTTGAGGTTGGCCCTCTTTCAGCTGTGAATTAGGAATTAGGTACAGAATATAGCTAAAAGCGTTTTTGCAGGGTCCTGCAAAACCAAAATGAGCACTGGATCCAATTTTATACATGTACAGGTATATCAAATAAATTTAATTTCCCCATTGAAGGTGCTTGCTTTTAATTCTGGGGCCAGTGGTGCAGAACAGTTTTGAAGATTAAATTTTCCATTCCAAGAAAGTAGTTGTGGATAGAACTTCTAAAGCACAAGCAACCAAAAAGAAAAAAAAAAAAGAAAAAAAAAAGAGCAGAAGGTTTTCAGTGCACACAGCAAAGGCGGCGGGGAGGTAAAATGGTCTAGTGAGCAGTAGACAGGCAAGAAACGTCCAGGTGCAAGATTACCTTTGGCCACCTCGTTTCAAGCCACATAATCACCTTATTTATAACCAAAGCAGGGCTAGCTTTTGTGCCCCGGTTTGCAGCTGTGGGGACCCTGCTCTGTCACCTAAGGCTACTTAGTCTGTGTTATGTGTGCTCTAAAGCTTGCCTTCCCAACTTTTAAGCACCGCTGCAATAAGGCACCTGAAGAAGGTATAATTTGTAAGATCAACCCCGAGGGCTTTGAGGAAGAATCTGAACTCATTTTCGCCACAAAGCCTTTCCAGCTCTTCTGCTACTCTCCCAAAATCCCCATCCTGTGTCTACCCACCCCCCATCGGCCCTTTGGCATGTGGCTGGGACTCCAGCTACCATAATTAATAATGTTGCATTGCAATTAAGCCCTACAACCTTATGCAAAGGGGTCTTTAACTCTCTCTCTCTCTCTCTCTCTCTCTCTCTCTCTCTCTCTCTCTCTGTGTGTGTGTGTGTGTGTGTGTGTGTGTATGTGGTGTGTGTGTCTGTCTGTCTGTCTCTCTCTCTCTCTCTGTCTCTCTCTGTGTCTCTGTCACTGTCTCTGTCTCTGTCTCTCTCTCTCTCGTGTGTGTGTGTGTGTGTGTGTGTGTGTGTGTGTGTGTGTGTGTGTCCTTTCTTTTGGTTTTTTTCCTGCATTTTAAATAGCAATCACAATATTAAAGTAGGTACAATTAAGTAAGAGTGACTTAAAATTCACCAGGCAGCACAGGGAACCATTTCTTAAACCACATAGGCCTATGAAACACACCTGGCCTTTGACTCTCTCAGACTGAACACAATGCCTTCACTGTGCTCAGAGCTTAGAGGGAACATATTATATACTGGCTAACTTGTGTCTCTCTGTTGTACACACGTATGTATGCTTATGTGTATGCATATGTATATCAAGACCTGAGGTCTCTGCCTTACTGTTTGAGACAAAGACTCTTGCTGAATCTGGAGCCTGCTGATTTAGCAAGACTACAGCTAATGAGCTCCAAAAGTCATCCCAGCTCCGCCCCCCTGCATTAGGATTACAGTCACAGGCTCTTACATGCGCCCTTGGAATCAAACTCAGGTCTTCCTACTTGTATGGCAAGCACTTTACTGACTGGGACATCTAGCCAGCACCCCCTAATTTTTCTCAATGTTTGGCTTGCCCAGCATTTGATTCTTCAAGCTTTGGGTTAGTTCTCTGTCTTCATCACACTGAACACGTTTGACTTTATCACAATTCTCCCATGTTCACACTGCATGCTCAGTACCGTTTCTGATGTTTTCTATAAAATATTCTATTCCGTTGTCACATAGCCGCCTTTCATTTTAAATGTTAGATAAGTGGGGTTCAGAGTGCTTAATTGATTTACCTAAGATAGGGAGGTGGTCTTCATTAAACCAGGATTAAAGCACAAGACAGGTCAGCACCATGCTATGCTGTTCCAGAAGCCTTTCTCATATGCCCAGAATACAATACGTAAATGATATGCTGGCTTTCCTCACTCTGCTTTGTCTTCCCACACAGACCATGCAACTTCCATATTTAGAGGCATTCCTAGTTAGACTGGTGGTCCCCCTGACCTAAACATCAGCATCTCAAACAAAGGGGAGAGATTTGCTGGCTTCTAGGCTTCTGGCTTCTAGGCTCCCTGGAGCACTACACTAGCCCCATCATAGGAATTCACAGTCACTCAAAAACCATTCCTGTTCATGGTCACCCAATTAGTCAGGAGACCAACCGTTCACTGGACCTCACTGAACACCTATCCAAGGAACATCACCATGCCTCCATCAGAAGGTCATGATATTGCTGACAAATCATTCTGAAGTTGATATTGCATCTAAAATCATCCTGCTTCCTAGAGCAAGAATCAAGAGGGCCTGCTTTCTTATAGACTATACAGAGCAACCCTGGAAATATCATTTCTCTTTTGTTAGAGAAAAACCACCTGTCCTTAGAACTACCTTTCTTGCTGTCTAAAATTCTATTTTATAAGGCATCAGAAATGACTTATGCAAATAGAAACCGCAGCTGAAGAAAGTTGTGCGCACACACACACACACACACACATATACACACACTACTTTTCACTTTATAAAATGAAATAATTGTTTGCTGAAGTAGTATTTTGACAATAGGAGCAGTTCCGTTCAGCTGATGGTCCTTGAGAGTGAACAGATTCTCATGAATAAAGAGGTACTCGTAGCTGTATTTATCTTAAACTGGATCTGTTTTAGAGAGCAGGGTATTTTAAGCAGAAGTATATGTTAACAAGTTTAAAGAATGTTCTAATAGGGACATTTTCTAGAGGGTTTTTTTTTTGTTTTTTTTTTTTTGGTCATTAACACTGTGCATACTTTAATTGGCTTCAATATGCTACTCTAACGTTTCAGAAGAGGATGTTCATCTTCCGATGTATTCCGAGATAAAGTTGTCTTCTTGCTAGTCATTTTCTCAGATGATGACCAAAATCAACAGTGGAACAGGCCAGCTGAGCAAACAGGACATGAATTTATCCATCCATTCCTTCCAGTGCCCATGGCAGACATCAGTAATCAATCTCAGAACACTGTTCTTATCAGCACCCTCTAAATAGCCAACATAAATCCATTACGTTGGCCACCAGTTTGTCCCTGAGAAGTCCTTTTGTCCCTCCATAGTGAGAGCCAATGTTCATGTTATAGTAGTTAAATACTAAAATTATAATCCCTTATATAACATAACAAAGAATTTTTTAAAATGTTCTTTGAATATAATACCACATAAACCATACATTATAAACAATAAAAAAAGAGAATTCAGGTTGAATTACTGTACTGTCAAACAACATATGATAGACTAAAATTTAAAAAAAATTAAGTTCCAAAATGACACAGTAGAAAATTCGACATCTGCCCTTGCTGATGAGTTACAATCAAAACACAGCACCATCAAAATATTGTATAAAATGAAGTTGTCTTCGGGCTGTGGGCATGAGGCTGTGCGTATGAGACATATACAAAACATAAATTAAGCCCATGTTTAGACCCAAATCTCATCCTCATGATGTCTTCTTATGTATATAAAATTCTCTAAAACCTTAAAATTAATTAAAATCTAATGTTCTTCTTCTCCCAAGGATTTCATGTAAAGACTACTCAACCTGAAGTTGTTGTAGTGTAGGAAACTGATTTGTCATTTGGAGTTAAACTTTACATTTCTACTGAATTATATTTTCATTTCTACTACTGGTGAAATGTCCCAATTGATCCATTATCAAAGAGGCTGTTCAGTTATTCTTTCTTACTATCTGTGTTTGTCAGACTTCCATCACTATGACAAACTACCTAAGATGGCCCGTTTATAAGACGAAAGGTTAATTTGCTCACAGTTCCAGGAGTCTCGGTTCAAGGTCACTTTGGCCCGTTGTCTGTAGGCTCGCGGCAAAGCAGCATATCACGGCAGGCGTGGCTGAACAACACTGTTCATGCCGTGGCAAACGAGAAGCACAAATAGAAAGAAGGGAGGGCCCAAATTAATATCCATGCCCAATGGCCGCCTAGCCCTCTCCCCAACACCTAAAGTCTCCACTACCTTTCAGTAACATCATAGCCAGACCATCCTAAAGTACATGGGTCTTTAAGGGACAGTTAAGACAGAAATTCTTCCCTGAGCTTCTATAATAGTCCCAATCATCAGTGGCCCCCTCATACTTACTGCTTCATACCCCAAATAGGCCCAGTCAACATTCCCTTTCTCGTAGGGGCAGGCAGGACCTGCTTTCCTCATTGATCATTATATGAGCACTCATCACCATTTGGTAGTGAGAGAATGAGAGGGGATAAATTCCCCCCTTTTAACTGCGCTCCCTTCCTTTAGCCGTACCTCCTTTAATCGTATCTTCCATATGTTGCCATGGGTTACCCTGGATACAGCACTTACCTAGCTGTGTATGCTTGTCACCTTTCAACTAGTGAGAGAAAGTTCAAGCTCTTCTCCAGCCATGGTGTGACTCAGCCAAGCATTGTACTTTACAGTCTAGTCGCATTAAGCCCTTCCACGTTCCCCATAAAATTATATAATTCCTGCTTTCATGCCTCCCACTCTTCCTAGAATTCTTTCACCACCTAATTCTAATGATCTGAGCCCAATTCTATTGTCAATGCCTTGGGAATCGGGGCTGGGCCTCTCTCCTGAAAGTTCCCCTCATTTATTCCTGTCTGTATTAGAGCATTTAACATGTGTTGTGGTTTGAATGTGACATGTCTCCCCTAGGTTTTTGTGTTTGAAACTTGTTCCTCAGCTAGTGGAACTATTTGAGAAGGTTGTGGAACTCCTAGGACGTGGAGCCTTGGTGGAGGAAATGTGTCACTAGAGGCAGGCCTGGGTTACGTAAACTGGTCCCACTGCTGGTTCTCTCTCTGCTCCCAGCTATCTCAAGCTCTGCCATCAGACTGTCGTTCACTGCATCCATCTGGAACTGTAAGCCAACATAAATCCTTCCCCTTAAGTTGCTTTTGCCGGGTATCTTTTTTTTTTTTAATCACAATGGAAGAAAAACTAAGATATCATGAATTACCAGAATAATATGTTTCTGTGCCTTCTTGACATTGTTTTGACTGAATATCACTGAAAATCCACATCAAATGGTAATGTATCTGTGTGTATTAATTGAAAGAATATATGCTGATTTTAAGTGCTACTGGATTCAAAGGCTCATAGATTATTGGAACTTCATTTTTCTATATTTCTTTTTATCCCGTATTCTGTGACAACTCAGATTAATCTCCTCTTGTTATAAAAGGATTGCCACTATTAATAATAAAAGTTTTGCTTTTAAATTTTATTTATTTATTCACTTTACATCCTAATTGCAGCCCCTGCCTCTCCTACCAGTCCCCACCTCCCACATCCCTTCCTCCATTCTTTCCTCTCCTTCTCAGAGAAGGGAGAGGTTCCCCCCTGGGTACCAACCTGCCATGGCACATGAAGTCACTGCAAAATTAGGTGCATCCTCTCCGACTGAGGCCAGACAAGGCAGCCCAGTTAAGAGAATGTCATCGAAAGGGGACCATCAGAGTCAGAGAGAGGGCCCCTGCTCTAGTTATTGGGTGAATGCACATCAAGACCAAATTACATATCTGCTCCATATGAGCAGGGGGCCTAGGACCAGTCCATGAGTGCTCACTGGTTGATGGTTCAGTCTCTGTGAGCTTCCATGGGCCGAGGTCAGTTGACTCTGTAGGTCTTTTTGTGGAGTCTGACCCTTCTGGATCCCTCAATTGTGCCCCACAACTCTTCCATTGGACTCCTCAAGCTCTGTCTATTATTTGGCTGTGGGTCTCTGCATCCATTTCCATCAGCTGCTGGGTGAAGCCGTTCATAAAGTTATGTTAGATGTTAGGCTCCTGTCTACAAGCATAGCAGAGTAACATTAATATGTTATCTGGGATTGGTTCCATGGGGTGGGTCTCAAGTAGGGCTAACATAGGTTTTCTCATACTAAGTTGCTCTTGTAAAAAAAAAAAATGATGCTTCTTCCTATTACTGTTTGATAAAAATCAATGACCTTCCTCTCACTGGTACAAAAGATGCCAGTGTGACAATTGATTAAGATTCCATGGTTGAAAAGTATAGATTCTTATAGGATGGTGAACAAACAAACATTGTCGAGGCTGCCAATGATATCATCTATACTCTCCTGTGAGACCTGGCTCCATGTGGTCATGTGCTCCCTGCTGTGTCCTGTGGATTTCCAGCATGCATCAGAGGATTTGATACCTGCATGGGAGCTAATCAGTATGCATGTCCTTGACTGATGGGAACTGAGCCTGCTTGGACCTATATCCTATTCACCTCTCTGCTTCAGCTCACAGATTCCACCTTGCACCTATTACTTCCCATCCCTCCGCTTATGAATAACAGGTGCCTGTTTCCCTAGAAATAGGTGACCTTTTCTCAATCAAAATCCACCATAAGCCCCACTACCCTTTCTCACCCCAATCGCAGAAATAGCTGCCTGTTTAAAGATGCTCGCTCCGAGGCTTCCCTTGCAACTGGAAGATTCTGTGATAAATGCAAAAATAGATGACCAGAAATGATAGAAACATCAAAAGAGATGGGTTTGCCAGTCAGCCCTTTTTTATTAAATAGTCCCCGAAGGCAGCTGCTATATATCTTTTGATTGTTCCTACAAAAGAAAGGATAGCAGAGAACAAAGAAACTAGACTCTGCAAAGAGGTCTGGGTCAAATTCTGGCACCACCAATTCTAAACTGTGGGCAATGTTGAGCAAGCGCTTTAGTCAGAGCTCATACCCTCCTGTGTAAGGTAGGGATAATAATACCACTACCTAAGAGTATACTAAAAGGCAAATGAGATGAGCTGTCTAGCATGGCTGGGACACTGTAAGACAAAGTAATTGTCATTCTTTCCTCTGAATGACTCTGGGAGCATTCATAATACATTCAGTGTTGTTGGTTCCTTTTCATGGGATCCAGAACTGATGGGCTCACCAAAGAAGCTCTTCTCTAAGCCATTTAGCCTCACAAAGTCTAGCTTGCAAGAATTCGACGCTTCTTAGCAATTTTTGGCATCTTCTCTAGGTTCCCCAAATGGCATGCCATACCTTGGCATGGCATGACTGTGTTTCCTGGGGAAGAAAGAGGAAAAAATGAACAACTTCCCCGTTGTCATCACTCTGGGAACCTAGAGAAAATGGATGCAAAAATGAGAGGCACTGTGTTTTCCAGTGACCTTCGGTGTTCTCAAGGTTCCTCTAACTGTGGATGTGTGCTTCCAAGCTTCCTGATATAGAAGTCAGTTTTATGTTCTGCTCCTGAAAACAATCAGCTGAACACACGTGGAAGCAAGAGAAGCGGTTTATGCACCTCACATACTTTAGACTTGTGGCAGCCATCTTCATAAATAAACGTTCACACAGTGCCATCAACAGGTTAGCCCTGCAGCCCTCCATGCCTCATGCCCATGGCTTTCTCTCCATTTCCTACTTTTCTTTTCTGCCATACTTTCCTTTGGAATTAAGAGAGAGAGAGAGAGAGAGAGAGAGAGAGAGAGAGAGAGAGAGAGAGAGAGAGAGCTTTCTTCTTAGTCTCACATTCAGGCCATTTTATCATCAAGTTTCACAATTTTGAAGTCCAACCCCTTCTTCATCAAAAATAATTGTCTGAAGGTAAGCTAGTTCTATCCTTGAGGGAATTCGAGTCTCATCTATTGGTAGTCACTAATAATATTACTTTCAAATGCAAACACAGATTGTTCTCTTACAAAAAAAATGTGTATGGGAAGAAGCATCCATGAAAAGAGCTACAGGTGTCCCAAGGTCCCAGTGATTAACAAAGCCAAAGCCAGGCTGTATTTGACACTTAGAGGAAATAGTTAGAGCTCCTCTTGGTTTCACACAGAGGGGAAACAGTTGACGGCTCGTAGCAAGGATGTCATTCAGCCGTATACCCTTTTCCAGCTTCTGTTTGGAGCCAATGAAACAAAGTCATCATCTCAATTTGTCATTTATTTCTCTATGCAGAATTTTTTTATTTATATAAATATTAAAACAAACTCTTCAGCTCTGTAAAGTCTTCAGTTCTTGGTGTTCCTGAGAAGATTAACCAGATGTGAGTCATTTCAAGTGCAAAAATGAAGGACACACAAGCTTTCCAAGTCTCCATCACAGCTGTGTGTACAAATGACAACAGCAGGAATATGGGACATATATTGTCTTCGGAACTTCAAGGCTGATTTCTTTTATACAAAAGAGATGCATTTATATTGTAGGGAATCTAGAATCTACACACAGGTAAAAAGAAGAAAGCAAGATTCATAAACTGTGAGAACACCCAGAAACAGCTACTGTTGAGATTTCATTGCAAATATCTTTCCAGTGGGTATATTCAGCTATGTATGCACTTTTGGTGGGATCACACATGGATTTCGTTTTTGTGCCACAAAAGCAACGTTGATATACAGGGTTTGGGGAGTGTTATTTGTTTTTTAAATGTCTTTTAAGGGATTCATGCAGATCTCCCTCCTTCCATACTTGGTTTCCATTACCTAACACTGTTTGCAAAAGTAACAATGGCACACATATACTATTGCTTTGAGGACGAATGGATTTCTGATATGTAAAGATAATATTGTGTTACAATCTTAAAAGCAGTTTTGTGTTTGCATGTATGTGCGTACATGCACATATGTGTATGCATGAGCATGTAGAAGCAAGAAGAAAATGACGCTGGTGACTTTCTCTACCACTCTCCACCTTTTTTTATTAAGACAGGGTCTGACAATGGATCTGGAATCCAGCTGTTGGCTAAACTGCTCTGCCAGAAAGTCCCCAGGCTCACCCTTTTCCCCACTTCTCAGCGCTTGGAATACAAGCACATATTAACATACATGGGAGCTGCGAATCCAAACTCAGGATGCCATGCTTGCACAGCCAACACTGTGCCTACTGAGCCATCTTCCTCTCCCCCTTCCATTTTAAGTTCTATTTATGTTTCCATGGGTACCACTAGATCACGGCTCCAGGTGCTGCCTAACATCCTACATCATTTTACTTAGCTACCTCCTTAGTGACATACCCTGGGTGCATCAAAGAACTGGGGGACATGCATCTGCTCTGGATCAAGGCTGGGGGGTTATTGGGTCATGGAACCCCTTTGTGTCTAATTTTGCCACATACTGGCAGGTTGCATCCCACACGGGTGAGCCATGTCAACTCCCCACACAGAGCATTCTCCCGGTCTCTAATTGTGTCCAATCTGGTTCATGTAAAGTGCTTCACGGTTGTTTACTTTGCATTTTCTGATAACTGGGTAGTTTGCGCATGGCCTAGCTTCCTTGCTAGTAGTTGAGTTTCCCATCCTAAGGCCAGACACTCTTAGCCCTTCCGTCTGACGGAGCGAGAGGGTCATTCTTGGTTTGTTTGTTTGTCACTCATCTTATTTGAAAATTTGCCCTAATAACTACTTTATGATATTTAAATTTGCCTGTATTTTGACATTCTGTTGTCTTTGTTTTAACTCTCTTTGGGGTCTTTTGTTTTAAAGATGCATATACAATCTTTTTCTTTTATGCTGTTTACACTTGTGGCACGTTATCTCATTTCTGTCGTTGCTTCATTTTGTGTGTCAGGCTAGATTATTTATTCTTCAAATTTTATGTTAAAATTAATTTTTTATATTAATTGTGGATGTTCAAACTATTATTTTCATAGTTTTTAAACCAGCTTCTCATTTGATTGCTATAACAAGTCAAAGCTGCAGATGTGATTTGTCTCATTGTTTAAAAAAAAAAAAAAAACAAATATACAAAAAGAAAAAAAAAAAAAACCCTAGATCAAATCAACATGAAATAATGACCTGCCCCACATCACACAGCCCATCAGTAGCCAATCCAAGACCAGAAATCTAGTCTTAGCACCTTACGTTCAATAGCATTCCCATGAGGCTTGTCAAGAATCCACATCATGAGCACATGGAGTGGTGTCTGCCGGCGGGGCTGTGCAGCCTGGACCACCCCACCCTGGAGGAGGGGGCGCTGCTATCCAGCCCTCATCCGCTGTGGTAAGGTCACCAGCCTGGGGGCGGGGCTTTGTTCCTGCCCCTCAGCGCACAGGATGAGGGGCAGCAAAACACCGACCTTGAGTCACTGTGTGCAAACTGTTACCAGAAAGGCTTGGCGCAACTTCTGCTCACCAAGATCTCTTTCTTTAGAGAAATAATCATGAGCTCCTTTTCTTGCGAGCACTGTGGCTGGCAGCAATCATGATCCAGGACCATGACTGTTAAGGGCCAAGGGGACATGAACAGAGAAGTGGTGAAAACAGACTCGGCCTCCGCAAGGATCCCTGAACTGGATTTTGAAATTCCAGCTTTCAACCAGAGCGGAGCTCTGACAGATCAGCAGTGCGATCTCTGGCCTGGAACAGGACCAATCCGCACGAAGGGCAATGGAAAGTGCCATAGCTGGAAGAATTGATGAGTTCATTGGCAAACTGAAGGACCTAAAGCAAACGGCTTCCCCTTTCACCCTGATCATTGACAATCCTTCAAGAAACAGCTTTGTAGAAAACCCACATGCTCCCCAGAAAGATGGCGCCTTGCTGATCATACACTACAGCCCAATGCACAGCAAGCACCAACAGAGAAATCAGGAGAGGAAGACCTTAGAAATGAAGTGCTCCGGTTCAACACAAACTGCCCAGAGTACAACGCCTCAGCTCAGACCAACAGGAAGCTTGTACAAATCCCTCACTTTAAAGAGATTCTTATCATGGCTTCCAACTGCGAGACTTGTGGGCATCAGACTAATGAGGTGACATCTGGAAGAGCGGTAAAGCCCTTGGGTACCAGGATCACCCTCCATATCACAGATCCTTCAGACATGACCAGAGACCTCCTCAAGTCTCTGTAGCATGGAACTCCCCAAGGTTGAGTTTGAACTGGGAATGGCTATCCTTGGGGGCAAGTTCACCACTCTAGGAGGGCTGTTGAAAGACATCCAAGAACTGGTAAGCAAGAACCCATTCACACTGGGTGACATCTTGAATCCTGATCAGTCGGAGAAACTGTGGGAGTTTAGCCATAAAATGGACCAGATCATCAAGGGCAAGATGAAGGCCCACTTTATCATGAATGATGCATCAGGAAACTGTTACCTGCAGAATATGAATGGCCCTGAAGATGATCCAGAGATGAAGGAAGAATGGTACAAGTGCACCTTTGACCAAAATGAGGAGTTCGGCCTCAATTACATGAAGACAGAGGGCTGTGTGGAAGGCCTGGCCCCACAGCGGTAGCAGTGGGCAGCTCACAGGCCAGCTCAGGTGCCAATAACACTGAAGGTTTATTTATGATTGTTGAAAAACAGTTAGCATCCACACCCTTGCCCATGGTGAGGAGGATATGGCTTGATCTTGAAATCTAAGCACATGAAGTGAGCAGGGGGCGATGCTGCTGCAGGCCGACTATGCTTCTTGGCTCTCTTTTGGAGGTTTTAAGTCAGTGTGAGAAGAGCCCCGGAAACACCATTTGGTCAGTCATCACCTTTTGCCTATGAGCTTTCTGCCCTCTAGTGCTGACCTCTGAACTTTGAGAAAGTGAGACACAAGTTGTAGCTCGCTTTGGATGTATGAAGTGCTAACTTCTTTTATCAGGAAAGATCACCTCAGGGACCTAGCGAGCAGAGGCGAAGGCACTTACATTAAAGTGATGGCTTTTAACCAACAACAACAACAAAAAGAATCAGGATTGTTTACTAAACGATATCCATGAAAAAAAATCATTGTCTTAAACTAGAATTTCCAAAACTTTGGCTTTACTGTCTCTCTCTCTCTCTCTCTCTCTCTCTCTCTCTCTCTCTCTCTCTCTCTCTCTCTCTCTTCAACTTCATTTGTGGCTGGGGATGCGGCAATATGTGCCTGAGAGGTTTCCATCCCTGGCTTTGCTCTAAATGTGCTGGGCACAGATAGTTTTGGGCTACCAGGGTAAGTTATCCTCTGAACCTGCCCTCAGATTCCAAAAATGAAGGTGAACCATACAACCAAGACCAGAAAGTTGGGCATAAATAATGAGTAGGGCAAAAGTTTCAATCATTCTCACATCAGAAAATGTCCTCCCAGAACAAGAGGGTGTCATGAATTTTGACCTTAGTGCAAACCGTACAGTGATGGATGTGAGAAAAATATCAAACTCTGGTGCCTAAAATCAATGAATGCCATCCTGGGAGTGCGACTAATGAGCCTGGGTCATGTGGATGCTTGTAGTTCCCCTGTGCTGTGCTCTGTGCCCCCACTGGCAACAGAAAGGGCGATGGGTGATGGGGTGGCAGAAGACTCATTCTTCAATATAATCTTACTTACCTTACAAAAAGCTATTCATGGGTATTCTGTGGTCATAGAATTTTTTTTTTAATTAGCCAAGTATTAGTTAGGGCGTTTTAATCTTGGCACGATCTTCAGCACCACAGGCAACCTCTGCATTCTCTGACTGAACATGTCTTCCTTGTATGAAGATTCCTCTTGTCTAATCCAACTGAGTAAGACCATAGTCAGTACTTTAAGAAGAATGGGTATTTCAATTGTTGGTCAGATGAGCTCAAAAGATTATAAAAACAATAATAAGTATAGCTTCTACTTGCTGCCTGCATAATGAGTGCCAAGCATTGTCCTCTAACAAGCACTGTTTCACTTATCTGGGGTGGGGAATATGTGCCATTGTTATCTCCATCTTCAATATGAGGAAATGGAGGCTTAGAGGGTGCAATGGGTTGCCGAAGGCTAGAAATCCAATACCTGGAAAAACCAGAATGCAAATCCAGAGCTGTGCAATTCCAAAAGTGAAGTGCTTTGTGCTCACAATCTTTGGACATTAGCCTTTGCTTTGTAACAAATTAAGACAAAGTATGGTCACTTAAAACCTTGTTGTGTCACTAATCAAGAAGTGGCTTATGCCTTGGGGTCTTTTGGGGAGGTATATTCAACATGTCAGTAGGGCTACATCTAGTTGAAGATTTTCCCTGAGCCAAAGATCTGCCCCACCCCCATCATTCACAGAACTGTTAGGGAGAGACCTTAATGGCCAGAGTGATCTTCCTTTCTCTAAAGTAGTTGTTCTCAAACTTCCTAATGATGAGACCCTTTAATACAGTTCCCCTCGTGTTGTGCCGACCCTAATCATTAAATTATTTTCGCTGCTTCTTCATAAGTCTAAGTTTTCTGCTGTTATGAATCTAATGTAAATACTGTTGGAGACAGAGGTTTGCCAAATGAGTTGCTACTCACAGGTTGAGAACTGCTTCTCCAGTAGCATATGGGTTATAGCCATAAATGAAACTATTCTATAGGGTTTTTGTGACAATCAACTGAGAAAAACCTATAAGATACAAGCTAAAAGATGCTACACAAATTTGAATATACTCATTGCTCTAGGAATCTGCCACCACTTTGTACAGATTATTTAAAGCTATTACCGATTCTGCAGAAGAATGCCCGAGATCACAACTGTTGACCTCTACCCTAGGAAAGCCAAGCCCTTATGCAGGTGACATGTTAACCAAGTCTTTTTATGTAGAAATGAGAAGACCTGGCTTGGCACACAGCTCCCATGAAGCTGTTCATAGGCAATGGCATGGATAAGAATCTCCACTTCTTCTTATGTTGGGTAGAAGAATAAAGGTATGGGAAGGAAATCTGAGAGCTGTTAGAAATCAGGCTCTGAACCATTTGCTATTTCAGCTTGCTGGGATACAAACCCAGGATGGGAGTTAAAAGTGATCTGATAGAAAAGGAAGCCAAATTTTAACCTAAGAACGCAGATCATAGAAGAATAGTGTCTGATGTGTCCACATTTTTAGTGAGGAAAAAAGTGTTCATTGAGAGTCTAAACTCCGGAGACAGAATTTCCTTTATAGGCAGAACATCTAGAAGAGCTCCTGGCATATAGTAGGTGCTCAGGCAACAGAAGTGTCTATGTATTCTTGTTATTATTATCATCACTCCGTTTTCTTATCATTATTCTGGGGATAAGGATGTGCAGATATCTATTCAGTATCTTTACTACTCATTCAATTGTTTCCTAAGTTCATAAGAAAGCAACCTTATGTACTACTGTATTCTCATTACTTAACCCAAAGAAGATACCCACAGATGTTTTATAAGAATTAGCATACATAATGCAGAGCTTTCTATGCACAAGCTTTCCTCAGGTGACAGTTATCACATTATAATCATCACCCCACCACCACTATTATCATTGTCATCATCAATGGCACCACCAGCATCCTCATCCCCAAGACGTAAGAGTATCCTGGTGTGATAATTCGATAGTGCTCTTAGTCTATGACCAGAAGATATAATTTCCTCTCCCACTTAGATATCTTGTTCACAGTAGGATATGCTGCTTTTTCCATGGTTACTCATAAAGTGTTGTTATGCTTTGAGGAGAAAAAAAAATGTATCCCCATAAAATTGCCATAGTCCCTCCCACTGGATTTACCCAAAGTATGCTAAGTCATACTCTCATACTTGACAGCTCTTACGGAATCCAAACTCCACTATTTACCAAAGAAGTGACCTAAAGGAAGTTACCAAATGTACCAGGACCTGTGCTGTGGACTCATTTATGAAAACAAAACAAAACAAAACAAAAACCATTACCAACCAAATAACAAAAGGTCATTGTGAAAAATGCAAGATATGCTCTTTGCCAAGTTTCTTGTATGTGCCTTTTCCATGATAGATTCCTATGTTTGGGGAAGGAATGACTCATGTATATACATGGATGATGTATTTTGTACTTTTGCATTCGTAATGCTTTCCAACACTTCACTCAGCATATGAAGAGAGACTTCCAAATACTAGGAATCTGAGTGTGGAGAATACATGTTCTAGGAGTCAGTGGGACTTCAGCCAACCCCTAAGATATACCTCTGAGTTCTGGGATCTTATTCACAAACTATGGGAAAATCATGTTTGCACAGCAATATAGGTATGCTGCCTTTAAAAATGACTAAGATGTTAGACATTATGTTATACATATGCTTGACCACAGTGGAAAAACAAAAAATCCTGGGGGCAGGGACTAGGTTACTGGCTTCCTGATACCACGAGGCTAATATTTGATGCTGAGCTGACGGTACTGACTGGAGTGGAGTATCTCATAATACATGCTAAGCAAATGTTAGGTGTGTCACCTTTGGTTGTCCCCTTTCATGGTCCTATGAGCGAAACATGACTACTGTTACTTCATTTCATAGATGAGGGGAAAGGGGCCAGCACAGTGTTTCTCAAACTGGCTTGTACAGAGTGTGTATTATTGCTGAATCCTTTTGCCTTACTGATTAGTGCCCCCCCCTCTCTCTCTGATAAATCACCAAACAAAAAGTGCAAGCAGCTGAAATTCTAGCCAAGGCCAGCTTTGGTAGATGAGTTGACATTACAATCTTTTGAAGTTTGGAAGAGTCTTGTCTTCTTCTGTTCTTTGATGTTTTATATATATATATCTTAGAACAAAGAAAGAAAAAGAGGAAGGGATGAAGGAAAACACAAAGATACAGTTACTATTTTCCTTGTTTCTTTAGTGTTGATATTTAATTATATATATAATTATTATATTTACACACTTTTAATAATGATACGAACAGGCTAGAGGGATGGCTCTGCAGTTAAAGCCATCTAGAAGAACATCTGTTCCTCTAGAGGACGCAGCAGCTACATAGCCGCTCACAACTGTCTGTAACTCTAATCCCAGAGGATCCGTGGCACCAGGCATGCATATGGTGCACATATATGAACATGCAGGCAAAATACCTATACATGGAAAATAAAATAAATATATCATATGAAATAATAGTAATAATGATAAATATTCTATTAGGTAAGGTCATCAAAACTCATAATCGTAACCCTATATGGATGGGAAAATTAGGCCTGGGTAAAGGTTTCCCAGCCTTCTGTCTTCTCCTTCCTACCCACTAAATCCTCCCACAAGGAAAGCCATAGGTGTTATTATAAAGAAACTTCAGAGGTCTCTTCTTGGCATATCCATAAACAGGGTGCCTCGAACACTACAGCTAGAGAGAAGAACAGCACATTCAAGGCACCCAGCATATGTCTATCGGTTTTTCTAGATAGTATTTAGCCTCAAGCCTGAAAAAAAAAGTTATTTCCCATTGACTCGCCCCCAGGAACTTGTCTGAATTTTACACTAGCTTGCTGCTGCTGCTGCTGATGTTGATTATGATGATGATGATGATGTCCAAGACACAAAAAACTAAAAAGTTGAGTATATATGTGTGTGTGTATATATACACATATATATATACATATAATTTTTCTCCCAACAATTTGACAATGTTGGCACAATCATTAGATACCCCTTTTCATCATATGAAGAAACATGAAGACTGAGAAGCAAGTGAAACGACCCAGAGCTTCAGGATATACCGTATTTTTTGGACTATAAGTCACACCTGACCATAAGATATACTCAGTTTTTAGAGCAGTAAAACAAGAAAAACAGTTAAAAACAGCAATTGGACCATAAAGCACACCTTATTTTTCCCTCATTGGGGGGTAGTGCATCTTATGGTCCAAAAAATATGGTAAGTTGCAGAGCAGATGTAATGGCGGGCAATCTTGTTCTTTATGAGTCACTTATGGTCAATTGTCATACAGATTGAGTGGATTCAATCATGAAACCACGTAGCCCAGTGCCTCTCCTGACCCTATGAGGGTGCTATTACCACAGTCCTCCACTTACCACTAGAGGAAAGCTGAGTGAAAGTTTCCATTGCCGTGAAAAGGTACCCAAGAAACACAACTTAGTGCGTTGGTTGTGGTGGCATACACACTGAGGAAAATGAAGCAAAGGGGTTTGGAATGTACAGCTATCCCAAAAAGCAGAAGTAAGTAAAAAGGGAAAAAAGAGTTGGAGATGGAGGGAAACTGGTTTGAGGGAAAAGCTAAAGGAGAAACAATTTCTTTTGGCTCAGTTGTCAGAAGTTTTTAGTTTATGGTCAACTGCTATCATTGCTTGTGTGTATATAGCCCATCAGAAACATCCTGATGAAAGAGCATGCCAGAAGAAAGATGCTCACTTCATGACTGCTAGGGAGAAAGAAGTAAGGTGGAAAGGAGCAGAAAACTAGGAAGAAAGGAGGAGAGAGATAGAAACAGAAAAGGATCAGAATATTTAAGAACCAGATTAACACCTCAGAGGTGCCCTTTCCAGAGATCCAATTCTTTCAACCAGATCTCACCACCTCACAGCCTAACTAGCTATGAGTTCTTCCATGATTATTCCCAATAATCCAGTCATTTTCATTGCTTTTAAGTAGCACCACCAGCATTACCTGAGGCATTGGGAGGCATTTCACAGCAGTAGACTTAGGAAAGCTAAACACTGCCAGAAAATCCAGAGCTCAGAGGTGGCAGAGTCACACACAACACTGCCCTCCTTTGTGCATCTCTATACCAGCTAAGGAAAAAAAAAAAGGAGAATGCAAACTCCTGGTTGCGTTCCAGCCTCTTCTTACCCAGCTTTCTTAGTGGGTCTACAAATTTCTGTTTTCATTGTCACTCAAATGAAGCCTAGAGGAAGGTTGCAGAGTCCCAAAGCATGCCTTTCCATCTTAAGAACCAATTCTGAGTCTGTGCTAGATGGTTCTTTTCCATCTCTACATCACACTGCTTACTGCAAGCGGGTTTCATGCATGGTGCTGTGTCAGGGTTGTTTTCAACAATCTTTCTACATGGTGATACCAAATACTTCCAGTCAGCCCAGGCAAGGTTTTCCCCATAATTGTGTCTGTAATAATCCATTATTTCATATTTACTTCATCAGTTTCAACAGTTCATGAGAACACCTATAATCTTAGATCCAGTAATCAGCTGTTGCACGGTTGCCCCATCCTAAATTTAGGCCTTATACTTGGTAATTTAGCTAGAGAATTTCAGTGGTGAGTGCCATTCTTCCACGGATAAGGAAAGTCTACTTTTGAGGTTGCGTTTAATTCTTATTATTTAGTGAATTGAACTGGGTACCGTGGAGCTTTAAAATGCAGAGTATAATTGCTTTAATGATACAAAAGCTCCATGGCTGCCGACTTCCTCGGTCTTCCCCAGGATTTGTTCATAAATGGGATGTTGATGCTCAGTGAGGCTATTCTGTGATATTTTAATGAAACAAATATTGTTGCAATATGCAATTTGAAGAAGGATCAGTGAAGGGGATGAAGGTGTCTGGTAGGGTCTATTCATAACTGCCAGCTTTCGCTAAGGCTTTACTCACTGTTTGACATTGTACCATGAGACTGTTTACATTTCACCCCATCCCTGAGAGGCTGATATAATTACAGTCCCATTCGTGGGCGTCTAAAGAAATTACTTTGTAGTATGGCATACACAGTCTTGGCTAAGAATGCCTGCCCCAGAATTACAGGTTTGACATGGTTTTGTTTTGTTTTGTTTTGTTTTGTTTTGTTTTGTTTTGTTTTTGCAGTGTCTTCTCAGCACAGTTTGGTTTGAGAGTATGTTTGTTCGTTTGTTTCGGGGATTGGAACAGAGGGAGGGAGGGAGGGAAGGAAGAAGGCAACAGAGAGATGGGAACAGCATGTTATACCTTGTGGGGAATAAAGATAATCCCAGTCGGGTTATGTAGCTAATGTTTATTTGTCTGTTTCCCAGGTAGCTCTCATGACACTAATCACCAGTCAGGAATGTCTTTGTCCCTGTGTTCCCCACCTGGTTTTCAACCAGGACCCCAACAGCTGAGAGAGAATACAGCTCTGCGAGCCCATTCCCTCTGGAGGAGGACTAACATTTAGTTACCAGATGAAAAGCTACACTTCTTTATCAAAGTGTTTAAACCCTACTGGCGTGGTGATACTTGTTTTAAAAAAAATTGATTCAGAGCAATCAAGTCTATTTTATAAGTTTATAATATACATGATATTTCTTAATGGATTTGCAGTGGCATCTTATTGACCCTAAATTTGAGTTTTATACATCTGAGACAATTGAACAGATTTCGTGTGAATGATGGTAGAAGAGACAGCGTACTTAGATAATACCTCTGATTATCAAAACACAGGATGAAATTCGAAATTGCCAGCTTATTTGGAATTTAACATTCAAACAGAGTGAACCTTCTGAAAATACTTAGGTAAGAAAAGTGGGTTAAAATCAATTCTGCTTCTAAAAATATTTTGAAATTAAAAATGGTGGTCTCCTGAGAGACTATGTATCTTTAATCTTTCCATCTGTACCAATAACTGGATTTTGTGTTTGTTTCATTGCCATCTGCACATCCAAAAAGAAAACAGAAGTGTGTATCATATCCAATAGATTTTCTATTGTTGTGTTTATTACTGCATATAATAAATATTTCCTAAGTGCTGGATCAGACTCTGTTGTGCATCAGAGAGAGCAGCAAACAGGAGATACTTGCCATCGCAGGGACATTCTAACCAGGGGGAAAAGGTATGAACACAAAACTTCATCGACGGCTCAGGAGGTGCTGAGTGGGTTAAGTGTCTGCTATATAAGCATGAATAGCTGAATTCAGATCCTGAGAACCCAATGCCAAAAGCCAGCCAGGGCAGTGCACACCTATAACCCTGGCCCTGGGGTGGGTGGAAATAAGAGAGGACCCCAGAAATCCAAAGCCAGCCAGTCTCACTCAATCTGCAAGTTCTAGATTCAGTGAGAGACCCTGTCTCAATAAAGTCAGTGTCTGAGCTTTCTGATGACAATAGGCATTGTGACACATGTGAAGTCAAGGAGGTGGGCTACCCCCTCTATGGGAGAAAATGTCATGGAAGGATTATGGAGGCAAAAGGTGTGGAAAGGCCTTTTGTGCTCTTTCAGATACGAACTTCTCACCAAAGGATAAACCAAATGGAATATTTTAAACCAAGATATTCCTTTCCTCCCTCCCCGCTGCCTGTGACTTCCCAGTTTGCTTTGGTTTCGTGGGAAACAATTCACTGTCCAAGGTCAGCAGACCTCAGTCCACCTTTTGTTTAACACTATTCCCCGAGTACAGCCAGAGCCTCTCCCCGGTGGGAAGGAAAAGCCACACCTAATGCCTCTAATATGGTATCCCATTCTTCTAGAAGCTACCTCACAACCTGTGACCTTGACAACTCCTCCCCGGCTGGCGCTTGCTCCATCCTATGGCGCTCTCTCCTCAGATACTTGCCTTGGCAAGCACTTTAGCATTTCTCAAACAATAAGAATTCCCCAGAATCTTTTTTCTTCCCCAGGGTAATAACTTCTTATATGGACTATTGACAAAGTCAGGAACATGGTATTCATGTACTAGCCTGGAAATAATCTTGATGGCCTGCGGGCACTTCCCTATATCTTCTTTCAGCCTTTAGGAGAGAAAGGAGCGTGCCATTGGATGCATTCTCCAGAAGCCAAGCTGTCACTCAGGCACAGGACTTGTTTCTCCTGGCCCACCAGAAAGCCCAGATGTGTCCTCATATTGGACGCTCCTGGTGAATGGAATCCTGAGGTCTACATTGCTTAAAACACTTCTTCAAAGCCATTCAGCCTATAAGTGGTAGATGTGGGACTTGACCCAACATATTCCCAGTTCCAAAGCCATCTTCATCTTTTTCTACTAATGGGTCCAAGAAACTCTCAACTTGCTTTGTTCCTGGAGGGGAAATAATATATGGAACTCTCCCAGTGCTTGCCATATCCAAAAGCTTTGTACTTAACTCTCCTGGTCAGTGGCTGGCATGGGGGGTGTCAGGGCTACAAATTAACATCTCAACCAAAAGAAGTTAGCTTCTAGAAATACAATTTCCAGTAGCAGATGATATTTCCAGCAGCAGTAAACTGCCTGTCTTAACACTGGGTGTCAAAACCCAATGGGCAATTTATAAAGAAGCTGAAATAAGGAACAAGACAAATACATTTTAGACTTTACGAAATTTCTCTCCATTTGGAAGGAAGAAAAATATTATTCTCTGGGAATTGAGAGAAAATAGATTCATTCTTCTCTGCTGTTGCTTGGGTCCAGCTAAGCAATAATACACAGTAAAGCCAACCACTCTGATGGGTTTCTTTGAGTTATTATTAAAGTTTGTAAATATTTCTCAGATTCCTCCTGGCAGGGTTTCGATATTGCCTGTTTAAAGTGGAATTGGGTTGATGCTCTTCATTTCTGTTAAGCCTCCCAAAGCTGGAGAACCCATAACAACAATCGCCGGCATCACGGCTTCTGTGAAGCAAAGGCTGCGCACACCACCAGAGCCCACAGCATTGTCTAGTCCTCCTATGTGGCTTAAGACTGGATCAGCCTCTTCCTCATCTGTCTTTGCTTCTCTTTGTTTCCACCTACACATATGTGTGTGTGTGTGCACATAAATACACATGCAGCCAGTCTTTGCCAAGCAGGGAAGAGGAAGGCGCTCCAAAGCAAAACATCTGTCTGTAGACAAAGATGCCCTCTTAGGTAGATACCCCGTCTAACATATGTTCACTTGTTCTAGGAACTCCTTTCTGATTGGTTAGTTTATTAAGCATTGGGATCCAGAAATATAACAAGTTTGCCTATCAAAATTTATATCTTTATTTCCACACACCTTTTTAGTAGAAATAGCTGCCTAGCCTGTCTTGGAATCCATTGCGGTTAGATGTAGCCTGGTGACTGAGCTTGCATCATTAGTATGTGAACAGCAGTGATGTGTACACTTTCAGACCTGGTTTACAGATACCTCCCATGAGACACTCCTCCACAATCTTTGCTTCTGGCTTGAATCCCTGAATGAAGGGAACATCAAGGGTTAATTTGACAGCCACTCAGTGATGTCAGAACTTCTGTTAACATAATAAGGAAATAAGGACTCTTTTCCTCTGATTATCTGGGAGATGCTGTTCATCCCAACTTTATCCCCTACTTCATCCCAGAAGAACCTGTTGCACTTCCTCCAGCACCTAGCCTCTGCCCCTGCTCATATGCTGATGGGCACACCTTTCCCCTCCCCTCTCTTACTGAACTCCAGTTAACTCTCTACAGCTTAATTTGGGTGGCATTCCTCAGCTCCACAGAGATGATTTAGATACCTGCTTTGCCTGCTACTATGAGATTTTGTTTATTTTATATTATCACAATCCTAATTGTAGTTAATTATCTCCTCAATAAACCCACAAGCTCAGAGATGCAGAAAAGGGCTGGCCTTGTCCTTACATGTTTCCGGAACAGACAGATATGTGCACATATATGCACACATGCTCCAATTCTTTTGAGTTTTATTTGTTAAATGGATAACAGCGCTGTTCAAGTTACTAGCTAACTACGTAATAACACCCTCATCCTTGTTTCATTCAACAACTCCACCAGCAGAAGTTCTGACATCACTGAGTGGCTGTCAAATTAACCCTTGATGTTCCCTCCATTCGGTCAAGCCAGAAGCAAAGATTGTGGAGGAGTGTCTCATGGGAGGTATCTGTAAACCAGGTCTGAAAGTGTACACATCACTGCTGTTCACATACTAATGATGCAAGCTCAGCCACAAGGCCACATCTAACTGCAATGGATTCCAAAACAGGCTAGGCAGCTATTTCTACTAAAAAGGTGTATGGAAATAAAGATATAAATTTTGATAGACAAGCTTGTTACATTTCTAGATCCCAATGCTTAATAAAATAACCAATCAAAAAAGAGTTGCTAGACCAAGTAAATATACTAAGGAGGAAACAATTTAGAGGGGGGGGGGAAGCTTAATATAGTGTATACCAAACAATGTACAGTAGTACCATCTCGCAGACCCTTCAAGTCAATAATAGCAAGTGGCCAGAGACGCAGGAACAATTCCACTAGTTTTAAGAATTTTTACTACTCACTTGTTGAATGGCAGGGCCTGATGCAGCACCCAATATAAAACTGGTACTCATTGATACAGGCTGAATGAATGAATGCTTAGGATAAGTAAGTCAGCATAAACATCGCTGTGTTCACATCCTGTTTAGCAGGTGATCCCCAAACTGTCCTATCAGAGGAGGAGCTCCCCTCTTCCCCTCAGAGTAGCACCTGACTCCAGACCTGTAAAAGGTCCTTTCTTCTGCAATCATTATGAGCTAGCTTTCTGCTATAATATAGATGTGGAGGAGGAGAAGCCACATATGCCCCCATCTGTGTAAATGCTGTGTGTGTGTGTGTGTGTGTGTGTGTGTGTGTGTGTGTGTGTGTCAACCGGCCTCTTATTCTGGTGCTTAGAAGGCAGAGAGGGGATCCTCAAGGCAAGTCTGGCTAGCAAAACTAGTCTATATACTATCAGAGTTCTGGGTTCTATTGGGAGGCCTGTCTCAAAATTAGGGCAAAAAAGAAACAAGGTGGAAAAATATTAAGGAGGACTTTGGATGTCAACTTATGGCCTCTACACACATGCCTTTGCACGTGCACCTATGCATATATAGACATACATTTAGAGATTAAAAGTTAAAATAATAGGGGCTAAAAACATGTTCTGTGGTTAAAGGCACTAACTGCTCTTCCAGAGAACCTAGGCACCCGTAAAGCACTTCACAGTCATCTCTAACCCCACTCTGGAGGATCTGACGCAATCTTCTGAACTTTGTGGATATCAGGCACACACATGGTGCACACACAGATGTGCAGGCAAAATGCTAATAACAAAACACTTATAAATAGAAAAAAAACAAATGAAGAAAAAATAACAAACTTATAAATCAAAACTCATCACTTCCTTGCTTAAAATCACCAATGGCCTCGGGTTGCATTTGGGATACAATGTAAATTACTTCACACTCCTATCAAGCCTAGTCATGTTGTCTCCTTCCAACTGTTTCAGATCAGCAGTTTTCCTGCTTCTCACCGTGTGTAAGCATACTCAACTTCCTTCCGTTCTGTAACATGCGTGACTTGCTTTTACCTCGCGTGCCTCTGCTCGCGACTCTGCCTAGGGTCCTTTGCCCCAGCTTGTTTTATTTTCCATTGATTCCTTCTTGCCATTCAATATTCGGTACAAATACATTTTCCTCAGTGAGTCTTCAGATCAGCGTACTTCCCGAGAAGCTCTTCACACCCAACCAGTAGTTAGGTCCCTATAGACCACCCAAGCCGTGTGTTTTCCGGAGCCATGTGTATCCTGTCCCGGCTGGCATCTGGAGTAGTTCCAAGGGCTGTGTCTCCTGGCTTGTTCAGGAATCACTAGTTGGTGGTGTGAGCCGAAGCATCTAGTGCTGAGGCAGTAAGTGTAAATAATTAGCTTTCGACTCTGAACTTCAGATGGCTGTCATCGCTGGTCATAGGAGGGCAGCTATGCATAATCTCTCATACTGGGGAAGTCTTCCCATAGGGGAACTCTGTACTTCTGTGCAGAACAAAGAAGAGGAATGAAGGAGGGCTGTTTTACTTTCTGGGCACTTTTCATCCTGAGATGCTTAGCTGAGAGTCGGAAAACAGCCTCAGTTAACTCATCAAGTTCCCCGTGTTTGTTGTGGGTTTTCAGCATTTAATCATCATATTCAACCCCAGGGGAGCAGAAATAATGCCAGTGGTGCCTGGAGAAGTGGGAAGGTTGGGTCTAAAGGTGAACTGTAAATTTGGGAAGCAGGGAGAAACTAGAAACACGAGCCCTTGATTAATAATGAGATATTTTTCATACTTAAGAGAAAGCAGAAATGAACCAGACGCAAATCTCAACATTGTATAAGTGATACATTTCCCCCAAGTCTCATTTCTCCATCATGGGGCTTTCTTTCTTTTTGGTCCTTCAGGCTGAGTTATTTCATTGTATGATGATAGTTGTGAAAACGCAGCATAGATTCATTTATAGTAAGGGTGTTTTGCATTTAAAATGTTCTCCAAGCTCTTTCACATGTTCAGTCACATCCCTATGAGTGGGAGGTAAGTGATATGGAATGTTCTTGGCTAACAAAGGATGAGTGAATGTTGGAGTGCCGTTGTGGTGTACGCAGAGTCTTGCCCCACGTGTGCCAAGCCCAGGAAGAAAGACTTGTCTCTTGACTTTTCCTCCAGTGTCTTTTATCTCAAAACGGTTGGTGATTTACACAGTACCTTTCTTCCACCTTCTAACCATTCCTCTGCAAGAAATCCATGCACAAAGTCTATTTTCCCCTAACCTATTCTCATTCTCCCCTTAGGTCGCCCTATTGTAGCTCTTGATAGCAACCAACCTTCTTGCCTGACCTAACATCTTCTCCTTCTGTGAATCCATGAAACTCTTTTCCTTTCTTGGTCTACCTATTTTTATGAGATCCTAATTATTTATCTTCACGATACTGCCTCCCACAATGATTTTTTTTTGAGAACAGAGGTTGTGTATGTCTTTGTCTTTCTATCCTTAGCTTCTCACAAAGAGAATAATGTATACTGACTAGGCCTTCTATAAATGCTGTTGGGTGGATAGATGGATAGGTGGATGGATGGATGGATGGATGGATGGATGAGTAGATGAGTGGATGGGTGGATGGATGGATGGATGGATGGATGGATGAGTGGATGAATGGATGAGTGGATGGATGGATGGATGGATGGATGGATGGATGGATGGATGTCTAGATGGATGGATGAGTGGATAAGTGGATGAATAGATAGATGAATGGATGGATGGATGGATGAATTGATGGACTAAAGGATAGCTAGAATAAGAGAACACTCCATAAATGCCAGTTGGTTTAATGTTTGGTGGATGGATGAACAGAAAAATGGACATATGAAGATGCCATTGAGATGCAGAGGGACATATTTTCATTTTATAAGAATTATATATGAGTATTATGTTTATATAATTGTCTCCCTTCTTCTCCTCCATCCATTTCTCCTGTGTCCCCCTTACTCCTCAAATTCATGGCCTCTTCCTTTTTTATAATTGTTATCTATGTATATGTTTATAAGCACAACCTCTGAAATTATTTAGTTATTCATATGTGTTTGGAGATGACCCCTTGGAAGTAAGCTAGGAGGATTCGTTCCTGGAGAAGACTGTTTCGTCTTCTCTCCATAATTACTGGTTATTCAAGCTTTCCTTCTAGGAATTAAACATTGTGAGAATTCCCCCTATCCACACTGGCATGTCAATAAAAGTGAATTTTTCCAGGTCTTGTTTAGGCAATAATATCATTAAAATCTCCTGGGCTCTGTTCCATGTCATATCTAGAACACACTGTTTTGCACCAGATGCAGATGTCCCGTCTTTCTCCTCTGGCTCTTATAACCTTTTTGCCTAATTTTTGACATGTCCCTTGGGCTTTTGGTTAGGGATTTGTGTTGTAGATATGCCAGTTGGGACTAGACCACAGCCAGTTGTTCTTTGCATTTTGACCAGTTGTGGTTTTCACTAATGGTTTCTGCTGCAAATTAATTAATTAATTAAAAGCTAGAAAGAATTTTTTAAAAGAGACAGACAGAAAGAAAAAAAGAAAAGAAAAAGAGAAAAGACAAAAGAGAAAAAAGTTCTTTCCTGAGCGATGAGCACTACACTTGCCTGTGGGTTTAAGGATAAGTATTTAGAATTCAGTTATAAATTATACTGGTTTAGTAGCAGTAGAGGGTTCTCTTCTAGAGCCTATGACTTCATTAGCCATGGATAGTGGGATAAGTCTATAGTAACAAACCTGAATTCATTCCTATTGAGTTGACCTTAAATCCAATTAAATGGCTATTGGTTTTTCCCAGGTTGTATTTGCCACTATTGGACATCTCTAGATATCTTGCCATTCTTGTTGTTTGTAGGTATTAACACTTATAGGGAGGACTTTCTTGACTCTATGGTTAAAAAAAATAGAATTTCTCTGGTACTTTTTTGTTTGGAAATTTCACTGTGATTACTTGTCCATATTCTCTCATAATTTCCGTTGTTGAAATAGATATTCACCATAAAACTTTAATATACCTAAGGATAAATAACTTGTTCGGGGCTAACACTCTGCCCGTCAGAGTAGCAATAATAACAAAGTCTCTCAATAAACCAGCTTTGTTATCATGATTCTGCAAGTTACATTTAGAATTCTTATTAGGAAACTGGCTCCTCATGTAACTTCCCAGAGAACTGAATAGGGACAGCAGAGTGCCCTATATAAATGGTTTAAGAATTAAATGGGATGATGAATATAAAACAGTTATCATAGACCAGCATGTTAGACAGCAGCTGACCCACTAATTGGTCAATGCATGTGGCTCTGTAGTCTCCCAACATCATAAACATGAATCAGTCATATACAAAGTTGAGGGGGGCTCAGCTCGGAATCTAGAGATGGGGTCTAGCAAAGTCTGAAGAAGTGATTGAAGCCATGTCAGAAACAACCCTTGCTTTGAGCCATTTCATCCCCAACCAAGTTGTTTTCCTTTTCCTAGCTTTATCCCATCCTCAGTTCTTATACAGACACCTCTGTTTTAGAATGGTCAAGATCTGCCACTGGACTTGGTCTACAGCTGTGTGTGCTTGTGTCCCTGGACTATAGGCTCCTGGAACACAGGGACTGTTCTAGCCTTCTCCTGTGGACCTGAACCCACCTGCTTTCCGGGAGGCCCTTCATAAAGTTTTGCTGAATTGAAATAAACTGCTGCAAATCACTTACCATGCTGTTGTAGAGACTTGGTTGAACTCCCAAATACTGAGTTCCAGAAAGTTCTGGCCCATTAACCCTATTCCTCTGAAAGCAGTTAGTGAACTTAATGATCTCGATGCCCCCCACCCCCAGTATGGCACAAAGCCCTCTCCCTTGCACATCACTCCTGGAGTCTCCAAAAGCACCAACAGCACAGCCTGTCCTGTAGCACCTGAATGGCTTCTCTATAAATTCAACCGAGTGGCTTTCTTGAGGTTCCAGAAAGCCCAGCCTCATATTCAGAGGCAGGAATCTCTCCCTGACGTGGTGAGATCTTGCTTTTGATATTTTTGTTCATCTAAAACAGCACCTGATACATGCATGCTCATCATTTGGTGAAGGAAGAAAGGGACAAAAGAGGGATGGAGGGATAAAGAAAGAAAAGGAAGGAAGTGTTGACTGTTTGGATTCAAGATGCACAGCATTTAATAAAAGAAGGCTAGTCTGGACTACCTTTACTATTTTATAATTAAAAAAATATCTTCTGTGAGTGGTTTTATGATCTACATAAGCAGAGGGCAAGCATCAGGAACGCAACCATGTATTTTGATCATTTCACTAAATATTGTCTCCAACCCTCTGCTCTTTCTTGAATTCTCAGTTGAGAAATAGCTGTTGTCGGTGAGCAATGGTAATGTCATTGGCTAAAGATTGATGGAAACAGATATAAACCCTGGGATGCTTTTAGTGCCAGAAATGCTGTTTGCTCAACAATCAGCAACATCAAAGAGCTTGAGCATTTCCCACAGAGCTCAGCAGTTTTGCCAGTGATGTACCAGAATTCACACTTCTGCCACAAGCACTCTGTTTCTGACATGAAATAGAAAAGACCAGACCTTTAAGTGTTGATACTCAGGAGCAGAGTGGTTGCCTCATTAGGCAAGGAGCTAGCCTCTGGAGCTTTGTTACACGCTGTAAAATTAAAAGACTTTGCTTTAAATCTCATCAGTTCCTTCTGCTTTTCTTTTCTTTTTGATCCTGGAACTAAACTTTTAGAAGCAGATGCCTGTCCTGGAGTAGTTTGGGAGATACTGCTGTTACGTCAGGCATTCCTGCTATGCTTGTAACTAACTGCATCTTTTAGCAAACCATGAGATGAGCATCATATCCAGTTTTCTTTGTGGTGGGGAAGTATTACCCTTTGTCCTCGCATCGCCCATTATTAAACATTCTTGATTTATTTTAGTCTCATAACTTGGAGTTAGAAAATGAGGCTAATAATAGCCCCTTTGAAAGTTCCACTCACTCCCTCCACCCTTCCTTTCTCAACTCATTGCCATCACTGTGTGATTTCAGGATTTGGTTGGGTTTTTTGCTTTTGTTTTGTTTTTTGTCATGAAGAGTCAGAGAAGCTACTGAGCCAGAGTGAAATCTGCCACAACTCATCCACATCATCAAGCACATCTCAAATTTACCTTACCTCCCTGTGCATCTCTTCTTACTGCAACTGCATGCAACTTCTAACAAACAAAATCACCTACTTACTATGTGCATTGTAATTTTCTTATTTAAGATTGAATCATCTCGTGAAATGAGAGCTCCTTGGACTTAAATTTTCTTTTAGTCTTTTTATTCAACAACATATTCCAAGTTCAAAGCAGAGCCTCACCGGACATGATCCCAGCACTTAAGAGGCTAAAGCCAGGAAGATCACACCACGATCAAGGGCAACCTGGACCACATAGTTGAGAGCCTGCCTGAAAATAAAAATAAGCATGAGGCTGGCACGCAGGAAGCCTTCCATGTATACTTCAGTTGTCATTGTTACAGGTTTAGCATGACACTGTCCTGTGCTCGTAGCACTGATGGGAAATCTGGGGTCAAGAGCCACATGATGATTTACAAAAGATGACACAATGAGCAAATTGGCAAGAAAAACCAGCTCTTCTTATCACAGGCCAATTCTTTGCCTAACTCCCAACTCAATCTTGCCGTACTTTTATTATGCTATAAAACGAATAACTGTTTATGAGTTCATTCCCGGGCACATTATTGCTTTTATATCACATCAAAGAGCTTGAGATGGGTAAAAGATATAGCCATATTGATCTCAGAAACTCAGCTTTTCTTCTACTCATGAAATCCTGGATTGAGGCTCATTTTGAGGATTGGGCCATTCCCTCACAGAAAAAGCTATCTCCAACAAGTTGCATATCCAATTCAGGACAACTGCAGTTACTCTTTTTTTTTTTTTTTAATTTTTTATTGGAAACTTTTAAAAATCAGTCTTCTGAGTCAAGAACCCTTTTCCGTTCCAACCCGCGACCTCATACTGAGCCTTAGAAGTAATAAAATGTCACAGTGTTGATATGGGTTTCGCTCCAGGTACTCAGTGTGTCCCAAGAAAGCACAGGTGGTACAGAAGAAGCATGGGGCAGTCAGTGTCTGTGGGAATCATGCCTGGGAGTCGGCGGGGCCTGATAGAATTTGGACACTGTCTGAAATAGACAATATCAACCTGAGAAGTGAGCAGATGTTAAAATGAAAGAGTTGGGTTTCTCTTATTGAAGAGAGTTTCCTTGACTGCTAGGAGATTAGTTTCTTTGAGCACATCAGCTACAGGATACACCTTTAAATTCTCCCACTCATGTTTTGCCATGCTTCTGAAACCGGAAATGTCACTTTTCATAGAAGACCAGGGAAGAGACGTTGTTCCAAGAAACTGCGCAGACTCTTCTCTTGGTACTACCATGGCTACTGATGAAAGGAATAGGACTTGGTTATGCTTTAGCAGTCAGAATTGATCACAGGCATTGCACCCATGCTCTTGTCTTGACTAGTGCCAGCCTGGATAGGGGGAGGCACTACAGCACAGGACACTAGCACAACAGTGACCACAACTCCTCCCAAATCTCTGTGCTACCAGCAAACACACTTTCATCGAATCATCCAGAATCAGTAGTAGCAAGACTTCTCTTCATCTCCTTGTTATGACTGGGAAAGCTGACATAAGATACATTCCTGACACCCCGGCCACATAACTGGAGAATTACAGAGTCTATGTCCAACAGCTTTCAGTTTCTTTACTCTGGCCACAGCATTGTCTGCCTCCTGCCTACAGAAATGCCCCACCAGGGTGTGGTGAGGGCTTCTCCTGTATGTATCTCACTCCAGATTGTCACCTTCCCCTCCGCTAAAAGGCCATCCCTCTTTCTTTTTTTTTTTTTTTCCTTCTTTCTTTCTTTTTTCTTTCTTTTTTTTTTTTCCCCTGACTTATTTCAAAACTTCCTTTATTCTGGTCAGCAATCCAAGACGCATCAGAGGGGGCACTTGTGCATGGTCCCTCCTCACTGCACTTCTTAAAGTTAACGCTGGGTTTCTGTGATTGACATGTCAGAACTGATGGCTCTTACCTGTTGTCTCTGGCCACTTCTTGACTTAGTTTTTTTATTTTTGCTTGTTGTAAGGTAATGCTCAGTGATTTGATGTATTCCTGAAATCATTGTTGAGCCTGGTGCCTCGTACTGGGCAAAAGAAAACTTAGACCTTGTCTTCAGTGGAGAAGTGAGCACATAATTGTTGCAACAGATATAGAAGGGTGAGAACTTACAAAGGCATGTTTCTAAGCCATGGCTACAATCACTGTGTTCCCAGCATTCTAGAATATTCCTATGCCAAGTATATACATTATTGAAAAAAAAAAACCAAAATCTTAAGCCCATTTGCCTGTTTCTTGTACATGTCCTTTCATGCCCTGACTCCAAGCACCCTATGAGGTTGCAGGTGGCTGCAACCCCATTTCTCCCCATTTCTCTCTCTCTCTCTCTCTCTCAGTTAAGTCATCCTATGACTAAGCCATATCTGACAGATATGTTTATAACTTCATTCCATTCCAGAAACAGCTCTGCCTCTTCATTCATCCACATCTTGCCTTAAGCAAACTTTTCCAGAAATGCTGTCATTCTCCTTGATATTCAAAATAGTCTTCTACTTTGTTTAAATAACCCTTCCCACTGCTTGGTTATAATTAATTACTCTGTGTTTCCCAGCATGTTTCCCACACCCCTGGTATAACAGCTCTCTTGTAGTAACGTAGTTACTTATTCAGTTTTTTTTCTTCTATCCTTAAGCTCCAAGACTGTGAACCTCCTCTAAGCACAGATCATTTTAATGAACAAAGGTTTCAGTTTATGTTGTGTTCATTACATGGTATCAAACCTCAACTAGGTAACAGGGAACATAAGCATCTTTAGATCCTTATTTCCTTTGGCCATGAGTCCTGGATTGCTCAAAGCTGCTCTTTCAGTCTAAATTTAACTTCAGGGCATTTCTCCTTCCTGTTCTTGTTCTTTTAAAAATCATAGTCAGGTGTTCCCAAGGTCTTCATATCTTGATATTGCAACATGTGTCTTATCTATAAAAAAAAAATATCTCCACCCCCTGTCTCTTAAGCCTCTGAGACGGTTGGAACAAGGACAAGTGGATTACACAGTGGGGCTTTGATCTTCATGTAGGGCAAAACTAGATGGAGTTTCTCTGCAAAAGTAGCATGGATTATAATTACTTACAATTGGTTCCACCAGTTTGCAGCAGGCACTTTAAAGATGAGTGGTAAGAGGGGGTGGAAAGATTGTAAGAGCCAGAGGTCAGAGAGGTCCAGGGTGAAACTATGTTCTGGACATGACAGGCCCACTGCTTACCCAACCAGTAACATTGCATCCTAGAAGGAGGAAAGGCTCACAAGACCCCACCCCTAACTGAGAAGCTAATGACAGTTGATGAACTGCTGGGACAGGGAGATGCACTCTTTTAATGGGTGTGGCCCTTGGTAGGTCAACCATGCTCCATTGAATGAGTACATGAGAAGCCCTGACTGGACTCAGTGGGTTTTAAAGTAAAGGAAAACAGAGCCTAAAGTTATACATGGATAGGGAATATAAAGATGTGACAAGTAGATCTGGAAGAAGTTAGAGGGAAAATAGGTAACTATAACCAAAATGCATTATGTATATATATGATATTCTCAAAATATTAAGAAAATATATATTCTAAAATGAAAAACACATAATAAGAATTGAGAATAATTGTCTGGGAAACAAGTTTCATAACAATGGTAGGGAAAAATAGTAATTAATTAAAATGAGATTCCCTAAGAGATTTCCTGAGAATATACACTTACAGGCCTGGGCAGTCCTCAGAGATGACACTAAAATGAGGCTTTCATATCCCCCAACCTAACAGCCATAGAACTTATAAAATACAGAACCACAACCAGACTGTTTATATTGATAAAAAATATTGTATAAGCAGCTTTATAAAGTCAATAATCCACCAGAATTGCTGAGAGGTCACATTGATACCCACTACCTCCATTCCTGGAGGAATGCAGTGTAAGCTGGCCGACACAGATTCACAAAGCTTTATAAAGGCCCAAAATTCCAAGGCTGATTCCTCTGTCTCAAAGCAGCCTCAACTGTGTGCCAAGATGCTAAACTAATTGTATTATTTTCAATGTATATCACAACCCTAAAACAATTCATGAGATCATTCAGATAGGCAGTAAACTCAGAGGGAAAATTTGCCTCCCTTATCCAATACTGTGTAATACATTATCCCTAACCATGGCTTTAACTGTTATGTCTTACAGTTTTTAGGGTTGAGGAAATATTCAGTTAGAAGGTAACTTTACATTATGGGGAGAGGGAAAAGCATCATGTGTCATTCCCAGGAAGTACCATGCCTATACCAGGGCTGACCAGAACCATTGCAGCTGACTTGGCAGAGTTCAGTGGAAGACATGGCTAAGCAAGGATATATATATTCATTCTCAGGGCTTCTCCACGTGTTCTTTTCCTAAGGGTAGTTATAGTTCTTGAGAGAAATGAGAGTTGCAGTTCTCGTCTATCCTGGGGCTGTAGCTTCTCAGTGACCATTCCATTATTCACTGGTCAAAGCACTTAGAAGCCAGTGTGCATTCCAAAGGAGGAGAACTAGACCCAGACTTCTGACTGAGAAGGTATCAGAGAGTTTATTGCTCTCTTTAAGTCAACCAAGGGTGCTAACAAAATTACCTTGTAGGCATGACGTAAGATTTCTACTTCAGATTAAACCCTAACACCAGCTCACGTGTGAGTCCCTTTACTAGAAAGCACGTTTTATTGTGATTGCACTATGCTGCCTACTGAGAAAGACCAAGTAGAATTAGAGGAATTTGCATCTAGATGTTAACACAAGACAAAGATGTAACAAAAAAAAGTATGCTTATGAAACAAAATGCCTGTCATAGAAAAGTATGCACACACATGCCTGCAGAGTTCAGACAAATGAGACAGTGAGAGGAGCTGATGTGGGTTCTGTAAAGTGTAAGACAACTATGGATCCCTTAACAGGGGCCTCTTAAGGGCAGCTTTACTCAGATCTGGGCTATTATTAGAGATGTGGGGGCAAGGACACCACTGCTGCTGATTTTCAGAGAAGTAGAAACCTCCCCATTCTTAGCCATTAATTTTGGCCCCGTCACTGGTTTTCTGCTCCTAAGATGAACTACCTGTACTTTAGGATTCGTGAACATAGGAATGTAGTAAATCTTGAATAGCACTGTTTAAAATGTGGGCTCACAAGAAGTCCATCTTGGTGTCCTTCGGTGGATGGATGGTTAAAATATGTGACATGCACTATGACTGCTGCTGCTGCTGCTACTACTACTATTACTACTACTACTACTACTGAGGCCTTGAAATAGCACACATAAAACTGGAAAGCAATACAGTAACTAAAATAAGCCAGGTACAAAAATATGAATGCCACACAACCTCACTTAAGTGTGGAATCTTGTATGATTCAACACATAGAATAGTGATTACCAAAGACATAGGGAAAGGAAAGGAGTGATGGTGGGAAGGTACAGTCAGTTGAGCAAGAAGAATGAGAATTGTTGAACAGTATGGTTCCATAGTTAATATTCAATTTATAGATGAGCTCTTTAGAGCAGACTTTAAAGTTTTCACCACAAAAGACACATATGTATAAAGAGATTTCTATATTAACTAACTTTGTTTAACTAGTCCACAAAGTAGATAGATAGATAGATAGATAGATAGATAGATAGATAGATAGATATAGGTAGATATCAAAGTACCATCTTGTGCTCTGTAAAGTTTATTTGCTAACTAAAAATTAAAATAATAATTACAAGTATAAGTCTGTGAACTATTCAGGACCACAATAGGGTACAAATTGAAAAAGCAAATTTGAAAAAACAAACAAACAAAAAACCCTACACCTTAAGGATATGTGTTTAGGCTCTCACAGGAACTTAATATTGAGCATGATATCGAAGCACTTGTTTTCTGAACACAGACCAATATAGAACGTACAGAAGCTAGCCATGAACGAGATGTGGCATAACTATGTGTTAGCTGTGACTAGTGAGATTAAATATAACCAAGTGGTAAAATAGAGCCCTATGGTGAGGCCCCATGGAGAACTTAGACCTCAGGCATTGGGCAATGAGGTTAAGAGTAGGAGACCAAAAGCATAGCATGCCCAAAAGTCAGAGTCAGGAAAATCCCATCAAGAATACGGTCAGTGCTTAGTTTTCAAAAAGGATTATGGGTGTGGACATGTATGTCATGATTCCAAGGGCCTCAGGGACAGCTTTGTGTACTTGAATTTACCCAGAAGAAGTGGGAGGCCATAAGAGGCTCCCAAATGCAGACAGGCCTCAGCACTAACTTCACAGACTTCTCCATGATGTCTTTGTCTTTTTGGACCTGGTTCAGGTTCCAACCTCTTTAGAAACAAATAGTGTTAAAAGAGGCCTCTCCTAAGAAATCTGACAGACCTTTTGTCCTGCTCGTATTTTATACTATTTTCTGATTTATACTATTAATTACGTGACTTTCCTTCCAAACGTTTCAATCATATGGCAGCCAATTCCCTCAGCCAGGTCTCACTCTCCCTCTGCAGCACAGTCATTTACTCGTGATGATGTGACTTTGGCATGAGCTGACGAGCAAGAGAAGGAAGGAGCTTTCCTAGGAAGGACACTGATAGGATAAAGGTGTTTGAAGCAGATGGCAGCAAACCTCTTTGGTGGCACACAAATTGATCCCAGTACTTGGGAGGTAGAGACAGAAGGATCAGGAGTTCAAAGTCAGCGTTGACCACATAGGGAATTTAGGGTCATCCTGGGCTACATGAAACACTATGTAAAGAAAAAAGGGGAGATAGGAAGAAAGTACTGATGCAAAAAAAAAGAAAGAAAGAAAGAAAGAAAGAAAGTAGGATTGTTAGAGATGAAATTAGAAGTAGCACAAGGGACTAAGAGAGGAATCTTGAGACCAGAGCCAGTAAAGGAGAAACTACATGGAGAGTTGATTTAGTGGGTGGATATTGACATATATACATTACACAATGTGTCATATCAGCACTTTAAACTCTCATACCATAGTGACACATAATTAATACTTAATCAATAAATATTGATGATAATAAGTTCCAATAGTTGAGTTTTCCAGATTATTGAAACTTACTCTTTTAACATCCCAAATAAACCTCTTAATTCTATTGTTATGCACATCACTACTCTTTACAGTATGGTAACCCTGGATTAATGCATACAAACTGTCCCTGTTTATTGCTTCTTTCTTAGTCGTCCAATCGGCTACCAGCTACTACTAGTTCACACTGTCTGTTCATCCTAGCTACTTATGTCCTGCTACCTTACCTCCCAAAGATTCTGGATGAAATTGAAAGGATCATCCTTAGAAAACAGTGACAGCTGTTTGTTACCCTTGCAATTTGCAAGCTTCTCAAAGTTTCCTCACTAACCTGCACTGTTAGATTGAGTTTTAACAGAGGTCTGCATGCTTTGGGCTTGTGAGTCACAGTTTCTGTAGCAATATTCAATTCTTCCATTGTGATTTGAAAGTAGCTGTAGTGGACCATATAGTGGGGGAGGAGGTCCCCCTCCGTCTTAGACCTAGGGTAGGGGAATATGGAAAAATCAGGAGGGAGGGAGGAACGGGAGGATACAAGTGATGGGATAACAATTGAGTTGTAATCTGAATAAATTAATTAAATTTAAAAATTAAAAATTAAAAAAAGAAAGTGGCTATAGGCAATACATAAACAAATGCATTCAGCTATGTTCCAATAAAACTTTATTTATAATGCATATGGTGGGCCAGATTTGTCCTACAGGGTTTTCCAATACCTGTCTTAGATTATTGAAATTGTCAGAACTGAACATTTGAAGTAGAGAGAATTAACTGTTACTTGGTTCCTAATAGAAATAGAAATATATTTTCCCATGTCAAGAAATAGAATTCATCTAACTTAATTGTAGTTGTTTAGATTTATTAAGGGGTCCAGATAAATTTTATCAGATAATAACTCCAGTGTGTGCTGGCCTCCTTCCTTAACCTCTTACCCAAGCACTGGTCCTGTCTGACCTCTGCTTTTCCCTTTCACCACTGTTCCACTGCACACTGTCCTGGTCTGTTACTACAAGACCTTGCCTGTCTTCAGGAAACAAGCAGTCTTATTAGCCAGCAAGTCATAGGGATGATTTATAAATTTATGAATACTGTAGCTTTAAAACAATGAAACAACTTTTGTTCACATGGAATCCTATTCTAAGTAAGCTTCAATTACTTTCCCCACTTTCCAACTTCCAGATGAAACAAAACAAGTCTGTAACACCCGTACATGTAGATCACATATTGTTTGTATGCACAGTGTATTTCTATGAGATTAAAACAATAACAACAAAAAGGTCTGTCTCTTTAGTTTCAGTTTGCACCCAAAGGTAAAAAGTTTGACCATGTCATATCTTTTAAAATATGTATTTATTTTATGTGTCTGTGTGTGCTTGGATTTATTTATGTGCACCATACAGTGCCCACAGAGGCCAGAGAGGGCATTATGCCTGATAGACTTACACCCTGTAAGATTATATCCCATAGAACCAAAGTTACAGATGGTTGGGAGATGCCCATATGGGTTCTGGAAACCAAACTTAGGTCCTCTGGAAGAGTAGCAAATACAGAGAAAACTTTCTAGGCCCCAATTCTGCCTCTGTTTGTATATTTCATGGGTTTTTTTTAAAGCTCTACTTTAAGTAGATATAAATATAGGTAATTTTTACTAGGTAGAGATAAGTATATTATAAGTAATTTATATTGACTCTAACTGATGAGTATTTTTTATTAGTGTGTGTCCTAACCTGCAGAAAGTAGTTTTTTTGTTTTGTTTTGTTGTTTGTTTCAGTTTTGGGTTTGGTGGGGGTTTTGGGGGACAGGGGGAACAGTTATTCTTCTGTGTAGCCCTGGCTGTCCTGAAACTTGCTCTGTAGATCAGGCTGGCCTTGAATCAGAGATCCACTCTGCCTCCTGAGTGCTGGGATTAAAGGCATGTGCCAGCACACCTGGCCGGAAAGCAGATTTTATTCAAAGGCCATTACATTGGTATAACGAGAAGATATTTCTGTGAGAGCCAGTTTGTTCAGTTTTGCTTTTCCTTTCATCTGTAAGGCGTCATTTTGTTAGGTTTGTTGCTGTTGTGATGCGTGGTTACTTTTACTTTTCTGTTTTAAAATTCGTTCATCCATTCTTTGATAGTTTGGGACATTTAGATAGTGGATTTTAGTCGTCTTCACCCCCTCCCACGGAAACCTTTCCGATTCATCCCAGTAATCCCTATTCATCCACTTTCATGCTTTCGCTTTCTTTTTATTGCTCTTGTTTGAAGGTTTGTTTGTCTGTTTTTGCTGTGTTACCCACTGAGTTAATCGGGGTTGCTCTCGTGAGCACGGCTGAGTGGTTATGTACTAAAGCCGAGGCTACTTTTCAGTGTCTACACCACTGAAGAATGTGACACCCTCCACCCCGGAACCGGAACTGTTAGCTGCCAGGAAGTCCCTCGCGAAAGGGGAAGACATCACAAGCCTCTCCACCATCCTTGCTTTCATGCTGGCGTGCCCAGCCAGCCTTGTGCAGATGACCATCGCGTCAGGGAGGAGAATATAGTGTCTTGTGAGCGGAAGCCGGAAATCACTGTCAGGTGTCTTCCTTAATTGACTTTTCATTCCGCACCATAGTTTTGGGGACAAGGTCCCTTACTGAACCTGAAACTCACTAGTTGGCTAGACTGGCTCACCACCAAGTTCCAACAAGCCACCTGTCTCTGACCTCTAACCGCAAAACTACACCACGATGTGAAGTTTTATATGAGTGCTGGGGCGACCAACCCACGGCACCATACTTGCACAGCAGACACGTCTTCCAAGGCCCAGCCTCTAGATACTTCAAATTCCTCACCACACACACTAAGTTCAGCCCTAGTAACTCTAACGTGCAGAGTAATTGTGCAAAGGTTTCACTTCAAGGAGAAGGGGACTTAAGTTCACTTCCAGGTCCTGCTTCTTAAGATTCTAGAACAAACCTTGCTCAAAGCAACCTTGAAAATTAGCAAGGTAGTAATTTGGGGGTTGTTGTTATCTTCTGCACAACGTACTGCACCGTATCTCAGGGGCTCCGAACATCAATTATTCTTCGGGCACAATTTTGAAAATTGGAAAAGGCTTGATAAGGATCTCTCTCTCTCTCTCTCTCTCTCTCTCTCTCTCTCTCTCCCTCTCTCTCTCTCTCTCTTTTTTAAGCTCCCTGTCTCATAACCTGGGGCTGAGGATCCACAACCCAGACTGTCTGCCCAAATGGCAGGCAGATAATCTGACTGCTCAGTGTGGGTGTCAGTTGGGACACTCGGTTTCCTCCACGCGGCCTTCTCCATGCACCTTCTGGGCTTGCAGATTGCAGAAGGCTATGTTTGAAAGAGGAGAGGGAACAATTTTCCATCCCTCCCAGAAAGTAGGTCTAGATCGGCCACATTACAATCCTGCCGTATCCTGGTGAGGGAACTCACAACAGGCTTTGCCCAGGTTCAAGAGAACCCTTTCAATGAGCAGTAGGAAGGGAAGCTATGGCATAGAATTTGTTACAAATGAGACCAGTCAGTTTTATGGTTCCTGAAATAGGAATTTTACTCCAAAAGAATAGATTAAAATCTAACATTTTAAAATCTATTTTCCAAAAGATGAGGTCTGGCCTCGGTGCCCTCATTCACTCTTCACCATGCTTTCACTCCTTATGAAATGGGAAGGGGCCTGCAATCTGTTGTATGTCCGTTGGGCACTCAAGACCCGTAATAAATACACTTTCATTTAATGTTTTCCCATGCTTTTGAGGTGCGCTTTTTCCACAATGGTAACACTTCTAAATTGTACATTTAACAGTCTAGAGAGGCTTATGACAAGTGGGGGTCATATGGCAGTCTTGCATGTAAGCATTTGGCTGTGGCTGTTCATATTTTTATCACTTCCCCCAAGTTTAATTGCTATTTAAAACAGCTTCTGAAATACTACACTATAATTTGGCATGGAAGCAAAAATGTATCTTGTAAGCCAAAAGTCATGAAGCAGCACCATCCAGGAGGCCAATTTTGACACTGAAGGTATAACCACAATTTTATATGTTTTTGCAAGGCAGCCATCTGAGCTTTGCACACTGATAGAAATACATAACAAATAAATGAAGGTGTGTCATGTCTTATCACTGAAATACATGCAGCAGGATTACCTATCACACGTGAAGCTGGTACCTGAAGGCAGAAAAAAATTGCTAGATTTTTTTTTTTATGAACGGATGACAGAAAGCATGAAGCAATAGTAGGCTTACATCGTTCCTTGTGCCAGACTATCAAAGCATCCTGTTACAGCTGAATTGGTTATGGGTGTTTCTTGATGTATCTTACTGGTACATTTTTTTAAATGCAGCTTGGGTGGTGCACTGGCTAGTATTTATGTCAACTTGATACAAACTAGAGTCATCTGAGAAGAGGAAGCCTCAACTGAGAACATGCCCTCATTCGACTGTGGTCTAGGCAAGGCTGTGGGTATTTTCTTCATTAAGTATTTAATGGGGAAGGGTCCATCCCATTGTGGTAGTGCCACCCCTCAGCTTGGGCTTGGGTTCTACATGAAAGCAGGTTGGGCAAGCCATGAGGGGTAAACCAGTAAGCACTAACCCTCCATGGCCTCTGTATCCACTCCTGCCTTCTGGTTCCTTCCATATTTGAGTTCCTGTGCTGATGTCTCTCAGTGACAAGTGAAATAATCCCTTTCTCCCTCAACCTGATTTTGATGATGGCGTTTTTGTCACTACAGTAAAAACCCTAACAAAGATAGATGGAGTGAAATATGGTGATAGATCTTACTGAGGGAAAAAAAAAAACAGGGAGATGGGAGGAGAGCCTGCAAAGCCTGGGAACTTGCGTGACATACAGAGAAGGCTGTGGATCCGGTGGCTCACAGAGATTTAGCAGCTGGACCCATCACAAAGCCAACAAAGGCGGAACCTGTTGCCTTCAGTCTCCCAGGTGATGCTTCTCAGTTGTAACCTAGACTGGCTTGGTTCTGGAAAGACATGATGCTGCTCAGTGTCATCCCCAACCCTGTATCTCCACCAAACTTTAACAACATGAATAAACTGTATTAACTCTGTCCCAGACCAAACTCTTTAAGGGCAGCTAATGAAAACTGATTATTTTTACAGATTTTTTTTTTTTTTTTTTTTTTTTTTTTTTTTTTTTTTGGAGACAGGGTTTCTCAGTGTAGCTTTGGCTGTCCTGGACTCATTTTGTAGACCAAGCTGACCTCAAACTCACAGTGATCCACCTGCCTCTGGCTCCCAAGTGCTGGGATTAAAAGCATGCACCACCTTGCCTGGCCCTACAGATTGTTTTATAAGGGCCACATTATCCAAAGTAGTCAGTCGCCGTTCTGACATGGGAATAATTTAAATGATTAAATGTGTTGCAGCCCTTGAGGGTAGAATTAGGTTTTGGGTAAGTTTCCCTAACTGGTACTTTAAGGTAGTACTTCAAACATCCTTTGGCATCTTGCAGAAGTGAGTCATGGTTTAACCCCGAGCCGCTCACTGATTGCAAAGTGTGCCAGGGGTTCCCTGTCCTTTCCCTTGCCTGGGCCAGTGCCATGTGGGGAAAGCATGGGGAGCAACAAGAGTCTGTCTCCCTCTTCTTTACTACCATGACCAAGATAGGAGAGAAGTCCCCCAAACTACCTCTGTCAAAATGGCCCTTTTTAGTGTGCCATGTTCACTCACTGAAAAGACTATACTAATTAGGGCTGGTACTCCGAGTGTACAATACATACCCCTTCTCTATGGAGTTGTTTACTTGGAAGAGATATTGGACAGAGTTCCCAATCATATCTATAAACAGTAACAAGTACTCCTCCATCCCATCACTCCTCAGGAATCTTGCCCTTCTATACTAGCATACAGGACGTTGCACAGTCGTGGATTCACTGTGTGAATGTCTCAGCACACAAGGGACTGAATGAGGCTATGAGCAGAGGCTGTTTTATATTGGTTTGTCATCTACCCAGTGCTTAGTATAGTACCTGAAATGGCAGTCAAGAGCTGACACTGAGGCAGTAAGAAGTAGTCCAGTCCCAGCCTTGTGAATCAGATGCAATAAAATCGTGAGTTCAAGCACAACCTAAGATATCTAGAAAGACTGTAGGAAGGGAGGAAGGAAGGAAGGAAGGAAGGAAAGAAAGAAAGAAAGAAAGAAAGAATAGAAGAATAGAAGAGAAAAAACATGTTGAGGTGGGCATGGAGCTCAATGCTCAGTTGCATCATGGGAGGGCAATGCTGTTTGTTCTGTCTATTCACTCAACCTCATACAGGCAGGCATTGCATTCATGCACGCATACCCACACCCAAATGCACACATATCCACAACTAAAAATAAAAATAAAATCTTTTCCTTAAAAAAGAACACAACCTTAACCATGCCTGCAGTGCTGAAAACATTTCCGTGGAAGAACTGCGGTGCATAGTACCTGGCTCCAGAACACCGCAGTCCACTCCACACGGCCTCCACCGGTTACTGGTAATGCTCCTCAGCTTCTCTGTACTTCAGCTTCCCCACTTCAAAGTGGACCAGAAAAATCATCTCAACCTCTAAGCTACGATGAGGCTTCAAACAAAGGCCTCATATAAACCCCATCGAAACAGTGCTTTTTGCATGACAGCATGCCACAAGTGTGAACTGTTATTATCCCTTCTCTCCTGTGTACCCTGATTCCCTCATCAAAACAGAGATAATAATCCTGGTCCCAGCCCATTTCCTTTGGACCCTGGCAGACTGAAATGCAATTAAATGTGTGAAAGCAATTTGGAAGTTAAACGCTGCACAGTAAGGTGGGACAAAGGGCTGCTAACTGCCGTATCCTTAGCAGAAACCTGGTCTCAAGAGCCGGGACTGCAAGGAAGTAGTTATGTTGTCTGTCTGAACTGCTGGATGCAGGTGTGTGTGTGTGTGTGTGTGTGTGTGTATGTGTGTGTGTGTGTGTGTGTGTGTCTGTGTGTGTGTCTGTGTGTGTCTGGCGAAGGTATGCCAAGGTGAAGGCCTTTGCATTTGACTGGTCCAAGATTACGTAAAGATGGGAATGAGACATCTAAGCAAGAAAGAAATAAGGTTTAAATTCTGAAGCCTTGCAAATCAGTGAAATTCCAAACCTCATACTTTTGGACATCTGGGCTCTATTACCTGAAATCGCATTAAAACTTCAGCTTCATAATTCTGCATGGAAACTGGTAAATTGCAAGATCCTGCTGATGGCCACCAGCCAGTTCAAGCAATTAATCACAAGAGTCCCCAAGTGGGTTTGTAATTCATGCCAAGTGGACTCTTTGAGGGGAAAACTGTGTACACAAAAGAAAGTGCCCGGTCCACACAGTTTCATAGCAACACACTTTGTAGCTCTGCCCACATAGAGAAATTATCTGTTATCATTAAGACACCCAAGCCTCATAACTTTTTCCTCAATGGAAATTAGTACTCAGTAGGCTAACATCTCCAGACCTCGTTAACTGTAACACAGACTGTAACCTGCTGACTCCAGTTTGGGCAAAGGAAGTCCAACCCTTTCCCCGACCTTGGCAGGTTCTCATTTGGGAAGTGAGGGCTCGGTTTAAACTGAGTGCTGGATTTGACAGGGGTGGGAAGTCATTTTTTGTTTGTTTGTTTGTTTGTTTTTCTTTTTGGCATTCTGCTGTGTCTCTACTACTTGCATCAGTCCCTTGTGTTCAAGGCCCACAGCACTGTACGTTTGGATCCTGTCTTCAGAACCCTGCCACACAAACTGCAAGCTCATAACAAAGGAGCTATTTCTCTTAAGGTTTCTTGCATGGTTTTGAAAAGTCTAAGAGGGCTGAGCAAATGAGATAATCTTCTGCACTTCAGGATGTTTATAAAGTTTTCCTTAATGACTGCTTTGTATATGCATTGATTCTGGGAACATGCAGGAGGCAGAGAGGAAGCCACAAGCCACACAGAAGAGAGCAGGAAGGAGGCAGGTGTGGACAAGAACGAATTTACAGTATGGGCCACTGCCCAGGCAGCTCCCCTAGCTGGTTCTTTCTTTTCTGAAGCCATCTTGTTCCATCTCTGTCTTGATTTTCCCTTCTACAGTGTAGTAGCCACTTAGCTATTTTATTTACATGCATTTTTGCTTACAGGAAACATGTAGACATGCAAGTATACATGAAGTAAAATTCAAGCTAGAAAGCCATTTCCACAGGCTAGAGAGATAGCTCAGAGGGTTAAGAGCACTTGCTTGTCAAATGTAAGTACCTGAGTTCAAACCCAAGCATCATCATAAAAAGCTAGGCATGGCACTACAATGCCTGTAACCTCAATGCTATAGAAAGAGAACCCAGGCAGATCTGTGAGGCTACCTGGATAGTCAGTCTAGCCAGTGAGGCCTGAGTTCAGCCAGAGGCTCACTGAACTTGAAGAAATAAGATGGAGATTAACAGAGTCGGATACTAGCCACCTTCATGGAACCTCCATGCAAGTGTACGGATGCATACATCTGCCCACACTCATCACACATACTTCACACACCACTAAAACACACACACACACACACACACACACACACACACACACACACACACACACACACCACATGCACACACTGTTCCATACACTCCTTACACTTCAGGTGCTCAGTGAACACATACAGCTAATGGCTATGGCATTAGAACAGTTAGAATACTCCAATCCTTACAAAAAGCTCAAGTAGTAGCCAGTGTTACAGTAGCTTGGGAGCCTGACTTTGCTAGATGGGGCCTGTGTGTTAGTGACACTGGTATGGTCCGTGTCCTAGTACCACTGGTGTCATTGAGCACTTGTAGAATTCCATGATGAACAAAATGCTGTCCTGCGATACATCACAGATTAAACATTAAGACGCACTTGCTGAGGCTCCCTCTGCTTTAAGAGTGTGTGCTGGTGTTCATCATTTGTTGTCACCTTTACTTGTTTTCTTGTAGCTTGCCTAGTACTGTCTGATGAAGAGACTCTTCTAGTCCCCTTGAGACTAGAGATTCAAAAAGAGAGGCACTCAGTGCACCCTGTAGAGAAGTCCTTTTCTCTTTCTCTTGATAAAGCTTCAGAAACTGGAGAATTTCTTATCATTCCTTTTCTAAAGAGGAAAATCTTAGGTAAGGATACTTTCCCATGAAAGACAACGTTGGATTGGCCAACGGGGAAGCTCTTGAGAGTAAATAAAGTTAAATGGTGCAAACAGGCAGAGGAGAATAGATAAATGGGAGGAGCGGGGAGCAAGGAGGAAAAAAGAAAGACTGAGATTCCTCATACAGTTGACAAACAGACAAGCAGGGCTCCCTTCGTGTTCTGTGATGGAGTAAGCCGTGGTCCAGAAGCAATGAGATAAACTAGCAAACAGTCCCTCAGGATGTGCCTCGGCCAGCTGTCTGATACTGTAGCAAAGGAGGGGAATTTCAGTAGCAACTGGGATTAAACTTCAAGGTATATTCCTGTGCTCACTCTCTGGTCCATCAGTGCTTGAGCCAGTGAGCTGAGCTTTTCTGTGAAAGGTGCTATGGGCATTTAGAGTTGATTGTCAAGATGTAATGACGTGAGACACTTGCTTCTGTCCACTGCAGAGGATGGACTCACTGGGGTCACCACAGACTAATTGGCTGTACAAATGCACTCCTGCTGAGAGCAGCTGGCCATATGGTCTTTTCTCCGAGAAATGCATCATTTCATATTTGTGTGGTACAGGGTGATCATCTACTGCTGTCAGCTGGTATCTCGTTTGCTATAACTGTAAAGCAGAGAGGTTTTGCTAGTTTCCAGAGAAAATCATTCCTAAAGACCTAAGGCAATAGATACCCTAAATCCTCCTAGACTTTAGCTATCAAGGTATAGGGAAATCCCTAACCCAGCTCTCAATAGAGAAGAGGGGCACTGTACCCCAACACCTTCCACTCACACCTTCAGAAGCTGCTAACTTTGCTCCGGTAACTTTCCTCATATGTTCACTTGAACACTTATTCTCTCATTCCAGAAGCATGTCAAGAACAATTTTGAGGTGCCCCACATTCTCCCCTACAGCACAGAAAGAAAAGAGTAAGTCATAGTTTTCCCTGAAAGAACTTGAAGGTCAAAACAGTTACCTGGGAGGCACTTGGACTATAAATACTACCATTCCCTGCAACTTGGTCAGAAATTCAGATCCGTGGCCCTACCTTAAAAGGAATGAATCTAATTCCTCCCATTTGGAGCTCGGAAGAGTGCCTCTAGTTCTCCGAAAGACCTCGAAACACCGTGGGTACTTGCCTACAGACAGATATATCATCAAATGAGGCTAGGACAGGGCAAGACAGATTCTATTATAGTGCCATTATATGGATGTGAAACCCCACAAGCCCTGCAGCCTCAGAGTAGTGTAGAACACTTCAGCCAGCAGCCAAAGGAATGTGTGCATACAGAAGCCTGCAGGAAGTGCAAGGCACTTGAAGGATATAGCAAAACCAGATAGCTGGGACCTTGCATAAGAAAGAGAGCTTGCACAGGTCTCAAAGCCTTTTCTGACTGCCCTCTTCTACAGCCCAACGTTGGATCGCCGCATTGCATCAGAGCCAGGATTCTTCTTATTTTGTTATATGAAAAAAAAAGCAAGGCTATAAAACCACATTTTCCCACAGCCGATACCACTTTTCTCTGTCTGTGGGACAAATAACTACTATTTAAATACTGGGGGAAAGACGTGGGTGATTTCGTGGCCTGCTGCCAAGCTGGCTTCATGAGCAATACTGTGCCTCTTGTTAAACATACAGCTCTCCAATCTTACCCCCGGACATTCTGTACCAGTGCAGAGGGAGAGATGTAGACAAAGCAAAAAAATTTGAGAAGCTCCCTGAGGTGAATCTCACACAGGCAAATCGGAAGGCCTGTGGTGCAAATGTCAGTTTTTAAACCCCGGAAGCTGGAGACGTAATTTAACCTGTGTAAATCAGTGTTTGATTTCCGGAAAGGTTTGGTTCACGTTGGTTTTTCCATCCGTAGCCAGACTTTGCAATTTAGGAGATGAGGTGATGGCTTGAGGAGTGAAGCACTTGCTGCTGAAGTGTGCGGACCAGCAGCCAGGTGAAGCCGGACACCATGTGTGCATGTCTGTAATCCCGGCGCTGCTGCCCCAACAAGATGAGGACACAGAAGAGAGAATCCCTAGGAGTTTAGGAGGGCAGGCAGGCAGGCAGGCAGGAGGGCAGGCAGGCAGGCAGGAGGGCAGGCAGGCAGGAGGGCAGGCAGGCAGGAGGGCAGGCAGGCAGGCAGGAGGGCAGGCAGGCAGGAGGGCAAGCAGGCAGGACGGCAGGCAGGCAGGCAGGAGGGCAGGCAGGCAGGACGGCAGGCAGGCAGGCAGGAGGGCAGGCAGGCAGGAGGGCAAGCAGGCAGGACGGCAGGCAGGCGGGCACGCAGGCAGGCAGGCAGGGAGGCAGGCAGGCAGGCGGGCAGGAGGGCAGGCAGGCAGGAGGGCACGCAGGAGGGCAGGCAGACAGGCAGGCAGGCAGGCAGGCAGGCAGGCAGGAGGGCAGGCAGACAGGCAGGCAGGCAGGCAGGAGGGCAGGCAGACAGGCAGGCAGGAGGGCAGGCAGACAGGCAGGCAGGAGGGCAGGCAGGAGGGCAGGCAGGAGGGCAGGCAGGAGGGCAGGCAGGCGGGCAGGCAGGAGGGCAGGCAGGCAGGCAGGAGGGCAGGCAGGCAGTGAGGCAGGCGGGCAGGCAGACAGGCAGGCAGGAGGGCAGGCAGGCAGGCAGGCAGGAGGGCAGGCAGGCAGGCAGGCAGGCTGCATTAGCCAGGCAGAAGATGCAGCCATGAGCTACAAGAAACGTGTCATGCAAGGTAGAAGGCAAAGACTTTTAATCCACTCACCACACACCACACACCATGCTGTGACTTATGTGCACTGACGCTCACAGAAACTCAGATGCACAGGCTATCTAGCCATCATCTATCATCTATCTATCTCTCTCTCTTACAAACACAATCACGTACACAGAGAGAGATAGCAAAAGAGAGAGATTTTTAAAATTAAAAAAATCATAATGTATACTTTTGTTGACATGTAGTAATTTTATATATTTATGGGAAACTCTGTGATGATCTGATGTGTACACAGACTAATCAAAGAAAGGTAGCTAGAATTAGTTAAACATACAATGATCTCCAAGGCTCATACTACTGAGTAGCGGTTCTACATGCAGTAGGAGAGTATAGGGACACAGTCAGTGCCTTCCCACCCTGCCTTGCTCGCTTCCTTGCCCTCTCGCCCAGAACTGAGGAAACAAGGTGAAATCTTGGCTTGCAAACAATACATTCTTTCCTTCTCAGTATTTTGAAATAAGGCACAGTTTCCTCAGCACCTGAATCCTTCAGAATTCCCCAGAGTCCATGAAAAGTGCAGAGTCAGGCAACAGAAACACTCTACCTCTTCCCAGATCAGGAGCTGATAGGAGAAATAGAAATTATGGGATAAGGAGATGAGAGGTGGTGACAAAAATCCTTCCAGCCTATGTATGAGTTTATTTCCTACTTAACCCTTTTGGAACAAGCAAGCACCTTAGCATGTCTTAGCCAAAGCAAGGGGTATAGCCTAGCCTAGGTTGTTTATTTCTTTATGCCTGGCTTTTTTCATCTGTAGAGTGGAGTTAGTGTCCCTACTTACTTGGTTGATGCAAAGTAGACTTTGATCTGAGTATGATGCTATGCACGTGTGACTACTTGGCTAGTGATATTTTTTTACTGTTATAGTCATGTTGTTTATACACTCTGTGTTACTCAGATATGTCCATGAAAACAGAATACAATCAAATGTATATGTATATACACATATATATACACATGTATATGCATACATACCATAGAAACAGAATATGATCACATGTCATATATGTATATACACACATATACACATCCATGTGTACACATACCTATACACACTAATATGTATGTGTACACATGTATGTATATATGTATACAAACACATATGTGAGACAGAGAGTATAGGAACAGGCTCACTTAATTATAGAAATTGAGAAGTCTTAAGACCTATAAACTTGAGGATCAAGAGTAAAGCTCTGTATCTAAAGGCAGACAACCGATGTTCTAGCAACCAACAGACAACAGAAACCATGAATTATCCTTCACTCAATCTTTTGCCTATTCAACTCTGAGGCCCACCCACATTACGGAGGGCCCTCAGCTTTTCCTACCTTGCGAGGCAATACAGTAACAGCTAACCATGTACGTGGGCACCCACTCAGTTGAGTTGACACAAAAGTTAGCCTTCACAGCATGTTGGCTTCCACTTTTCTAGGACATGTGAGAGACGTTGTGGGCTAATGTATATATGTCATCAGGTTTTTGTTACTCTTCCAGCAAGTTCTGTGCCATTCTGAGATCATCTTATTAAAGAATCTTACCTCTATCTTCGCATAGCTAGAGGGTAAAGTTGTAAAGTCAATTCCTTAATCACAGTCTCAGTGAAAAGATAAGATACCCCCTTTTGTCTTTTGGGGACAAGCAGTTGTAGAAATAGAACCAGTACCAAAAAAAAAACAAAAACAAAAACAAAAAAAAAACCCCACTATAGTATTTCCTACCAGAAGCCTGATAGCAAAGCTTGGTTTTATGGCACATAAGTCATTCTTTTCCCTCCCTTATCTTGTAACTTCTTCCATGCATACTAATTAATTAATTGAGCATACCTGTCTAAATCATCCAGTCTTGATTCTGATAATGGCATGCCTGTAAGGGTTCTAGAAGTTAGGAGTGATTTAGTTGTAAAGGTTTTTGATTGCATTGAATATAAAATCAAATAAAATGAGAAAATGATGACTAGGAGAGGCGAGTAAGGTTTGAAATTAGCCTTATTTCCTGTGCATGCAAGAGGCCCACTTAGGTTGGTTGTTATCTTGACCTATTTTGAGAGTGATATATTTGGCTCACAACCAAGAATAGAAAATAAGCAAAGACGTGTGTCTGCTAAAGCAACCCGGGCACATTTGACATTTCACACAGAAGCCTTTGTGCGGAGCTATCCTATGCATCCCTGGATGTTTAGCAGCGTCCTGACTTCGGCTCACTAGATACTAGTGGTAACCTTCGTGAGTGACAACCAGAGATGTCTTCCAGACAGTGCCAGTTGTCCCCCACAGGGCAAAACTGTACTTATTTGAGAACCATTCAGCCATGCTGTGAAATACTATCTACTGTTAAAAGATAAGTGAACTACAGTTCTGTAGGCTAAACCTCTCCTACAGCACTCCATAGCTAGGATTTGTGTTTAGTGAAAGTTCTTTTACACAACACAATTACCTGTTTCTCTACTCTGTTCCTACTGGAGTTGGAGATTTACTTTTCCTAGCATGCATCCCTTCTTACAGTCAGTAAGTAGAGGATTGTGGTGAGAACATATCTGGGTTCTATGCATTCTAGCCACAGGGCAGTGACAAACTCCTGTTCCAGCCCTCCCCTCAACAGGTTCTTACGGAGACCTCCAAGATGACACCAGAGTTCAAGCAAATGGTTGTCTATAAAGTCTTAGTTGGCGCACAGTGCCTGTACAGCAAATCCTAGACTACCTTATTGGTGGTTATTTCGGGCAACTGTGGAGGCACTAACTCACACCTGATCTAAATTACAAAAACATATCCAAGAGGCAAGTCAAGCCTACCCCACCAAAGACCTCAAGCTTAAGTTCCATGAAAAACACATTCTTTCACAAAGACGTGTCTCCTTTCTGAATGGAAAACATTTCAAGGAAAACGTCTTATTTGCTCCTTTCAGATCAGAAGATGTGGGATTATCTGACATAGATTCTTTCCTGTAAACGTGCCAAACCTTCACCCCCCCCCCCGCCCCCTTGTTGCTGGGGTGAAAGCTAAACACTTAAGTCCAAACTCTGCTCCTGAGCCCACTGCCAAGCTGGCTGTTGCCTGCCAGGCAAGCCACTTCCTGCCTTTCAAGTGATAGAACCTCCCTTTATCATGTCTGCGCTAACCCAGAGAAGAGTAAAAGCAGGATACAGCAACTGTGGCCTGGCAGGTGGGGAGAGGGCACAAAGGCCTGACATCCGGGCGTTTTTCGTTTCTCTTCCTAGTCCCTAAGCATGGAGATATTTGTATCTCTGGTTTTTCAAAGGAGCTTTGGGAACTTGTGAATAATAATAGAACAACAGAAGCTGCCACTCATCTGTTATCTCTTATTTGCTAAACATGGTACAAAGTGCCTTTCCTATGAGCCCATTACATCGTCACAGCAACCCAGTGAGGCTGAGATTGTGCTACCTACTGCAGAGATGAGGCAGCTGTTTTGAGAAAATTCATGGTTTTACATCACACAGCTCGTTAAGTGATGAGCTGTGAACATGAGCAGTGATCAGCCAGAACGCGGGCTCTTGAACACTGGGTTTGAAAGCTTCGCTGCTTGTCCCATATGCTGGACTAAATATGATTAAGTCCAAGAATGCAGACTTAATGGCTTTTGATTAAACAACCAAAAATGATCTTCATCAACATCATTTTCTTCTTAATTTCACAACTATATATTAAGCACTTATGATGTATCTGATACTGCATAGTGTTTTGCCAAGACACAAAGAAGACATGGTAGCACCCTCAAAAAATTGAAAAGGAGGATTTGAGGCATTGCTTATTGGTAGAATGCTTGCGGGGCATATAGAAGTCCCTGAGTTTAACCGGGGGTGGGGGGTGGGGGGATGGGGGTGGGAGGTGGTTGGTAATTATATTAAATAAAGTGTTTATTGAGGATTTGGTGATAGAAGTTTAAGAAACTATGTTATCATACAGGAAGGAGTTCTTTTTTTTTTCTAATTTACTTATTTTATGTACATTGGTGTTTTGGCTGCTTGTACATCTGTGTGTGAGGGTGTCAGATCTCCTGGAACAGGAGTTGTGAGCTGCCACCTGTGGGTGCTGGAAATTGAACCTGGGTCCTCTGGAAGAGCAGCCAGTGCTCTTAACTTTTGAACCATCTCTTAAGCCCCCAAGGAGGGAGGTTTTAACTCTATCTAAAAGGAGAGAAAAGTTCATAAAGAGTGTGACCCCTAGAGGGAGGAGGTCCTGAAAGATAGAGGAGATGGTATTCATGGTGTCAAAGGCATACAAAGAAGAAAGAAGTTGCAGCCTAGGCCAGAATCATTGCAGTGAAAGTGAGGAGCTACAAGGACTTCAGTACAGGGGGCTGGAGGCCAAAGCAGGTACCATATGAAAGACGGCCTGCTTCCCACCTAACAGGGCCAGAGGTGCCAATTTGCATTTGCCATATGTAGCTTTTGTTTGTTTGGTTGGCTTGGTTTGGTTTGGTTTGGTTTGGTTTGGTTTGATTTGGGTTTGTTTTTGTTTTCGAGACTAGGTCTCACGTAGTCTTGGCCAGTCCCCAAATGTACTATATAGCTAAGAATGACCTTGAACTTCTGACTTTCCTGTCTCTCCTCTCCATGAGATTATAGGTGCTTAGTACCACACTGGGTTTCTGCAGTGCTGGACAGTGAACACAGCTTCACCAATACTAGACAAGCTACCATACCAACTGAGCTACAATGCCCAGCCCCATTCATGTAGCGCACATGTAGCACACATGTGAGTGTGTGCCTCATGTTTGTGGTCTCACAGGTGTGAAGGCTAGAGGTTGGGGTTGCGTGTCTTCAATTGTGTTCTTCATTTTGTTTGTGAGACAGGGTCTCAAGGAACCTAGAGCTCTTGGATTAACTAGACTGCCTGGCCAGTGAGCTCCAGCCATCCTCCTGCCTCTGGCCTCCCAGCACTGAGATTATAGATGTACATCACACACCCAACATTTAGCCATTTGTTTTCATTTTGAAGCACGGTCTCATTACGTAGCTCTGGCTGGCCTATAATTTGCTTTATAGACTAGACTGGCCTCAAACACACAGTGACCTGCCTGTCTCCGCCTCCTGAGTGTTTCGATTACAGATATGCACCACCATGCCTGAAAAAGATCTCAGATTTTATGTAGGATTTGGGAACTCGGGTCCTTATGCTTTAAACAGCAAGGACTTTATCCACCAAGCCACCGGTCCAGCTCCCTTCATGCAGCTTTTCAAATTTTTAGGGCTGATGACAAAAATCTCTAGTGAGGAGCAGAGATGGCTCAGAGAGTTAGGGGAATGTGCCACCCATGCCTGACAGCATGCCCCATATGGCAGACAGAGGCCACCAACCACCTCAAGATACATTCTCACCCCCCTCCACATGCGTGGTGGCATGTGCATGCCCATGTAAATATATGCCCAGACACAATGAATAAGCAATCACAGTTTTAAATTTTTCTAAAAAGAGAAACTGTGGGTGGGGGTTATCTCTGTGCCAAGTTGGAGACCTAAGTCAGAATAGGCCTCCAGGAGGCTATGTGGGGCAACTATATCTGAGACTCCTAGTAGCAGGGACCATGAGAACTGAAGAGGACACCCTCTAACTAGTCAAGACTCCAAGTAGAGGGAAGTGAACATCAACCCACCTACAAAAACTTTGATCCAAACTTACCCTGCATATAATATGTGTAGAATACAGCTAGAAGAGATTGGGCAGAGATTGAGGGAATGTCCAACCAATGCCTGGCCCAACCCTGTGGGAGAGAGCCAACCCCTGACTCTGCTGCAGACAGGAGACTAGCAGAGTTATCCTCTGAGAAGCTCCACCCAGAAGCTACTTGAAACAGATGCTGAGACTCACACCCAAACATTTGTCAAAGCATACGGAGTCTAGTGGAAAAGTGGAGGGAAGGATAAAAGGACATAGAAGTGACAAGAGCTCCACAAGAAAACCAGCAAAGCCAACTAACCAGGGCCCGAGGGGCCTGTGGAGTCTAAAGTACCAACCAAGGACCATGCGTGAACTGGACCTAGGTCCCCTATATAGATGGGCATCTCAGGCTTCATGTGAGTCCTCTAGAAGGGGGAGGGGCCTGTCTCTGGCAAGGACTCTGTTGCCTGCCTTTTGATCACTCCTCCCTTGGCGGGACTGCCTTGCCAGGTCACAGAGGAAGAGGATGCATTCAGTCCTTATACGACTTGATGAGCTGAGGTGGATGGGTAGGGGGTACCCTTTTCCAAGGATTAGGAAAGGGGGCTGGGGAAGGGTGGGTGGGACTGGGAAGAGAGGAGGGAGGGTGCTGTGACCCAGATATAAAGTGAATTTTAAAAAATCTCTAGCAATGACAAAAAATGGCCATCATTAAGTATGTGCGGTAGAAAGACTAGGGTTCAAGGTTAGTTGGCTTTTTTTGTGTGTGTGTGTTGCTTTTTTTAAATTAATTTATTCATATTACATCTCAATGGTTATCCCATCCCTTATATCCTCCCATTCCTCCCTCCCTCCCATTTTCCCCTTTACTCCCCTCCCCTATGACTGTTCCTGAGGGGGATTTCCTCCCCCTATATATGCTCATAGGGTATCAAGTCTCTTCTTGGTAGCCTGCTATCCTTCCTCTGAGTACCACCAAGTCTCCCCATCCAGGGGACATGGCCAAATATGAGGCACCAGAGTACATGTAAAAGTCATACCCAGCTCTCCACTCAACTGTGGAGAATGTCCTATCCATTGGCTAGATCTGGGTAAGGGTTTGAAGTTTACAGCCTATATTGTGAGTTAACCCAGAAGCTTTATTTTTCAAGACAACATCTCTCTGTGTAACCGCTGTGGCTGTCCTGGAACTAGGTCTATAGACCAGACTGGCCTCGAACTCACAGAGATCCATCCTCCCACCTCCACCTCAGCAGTACTGGGGTAAAGGTGTGTGCCACACTCCCAGCTTAGGTTCAGATTTTAACTTAATTGAGTACATTGTTTATCCAACTTGAATAAATATTGACTTCTTGTTTCCACTGAACCTAATACAAAGTGGTGATCCATTAGAAACACCCAACATAGCCAGGCGAGGTAGGACACAGCACTGGGGAGGCAGAGGCAGGATCTCTGTGACTTCGAGGCCAGCCTGCTCTACAAAGGGAGTCCAGGACAGCCAAGGCTACACAGAGAAGCCCTGTCTTAAAAAAATAAAACAAAACACCCCACTCACTACCACAAGCATTAGTGAACAATGAAGGTTGAACTATTGTAGTAGAAGGATATAAAAGACAATACTATGCCACAATGTACTTCCCTCTTTGACCATTTCTTCTCTTCCCAAGAATCATGCTCATGATAGCCACATCCCAACAGCTTGTCAATCCCAGAAACTCTAATTTGTCTGTGGCTAATTTGTGTGTGTCTGTAAGAACACCTCATGATTCTTGCTGATACAAATTAATTTCTACTCCAGTTTTCTACCCTTCCTACCATCACCTTTCACTATGCTGAGTGAACTTGTGGGAAAATGCAGAATCCCAGGCGGGAAAGGGGATTGGGGGAGAAGATGCTAGGCACTTGTATTTTGTATTTCCAGCCCATCACACTTTTACATCACTGGGGTAGAGCACACCTATCTCTGACTACAACTTGGACCCCTATGACGTGTATAACCTTAGGCTAGTATCATTCAGGGCCTTGATTTCCTTATTGGTGCAATGGGCATGGTTTTTTTTTTCTTTCCCTAAGAAGAGTGTTGGACACTGAAGGTGAAATGGCCTTAAAGTATAATAAGTTAAGGTTAAGTCAATGAATACAAATTAGACACATCTGCCCTCCATGAGCTCTTGGAAACCGATGTAGACAACACAGCTACTTGGATGATACACCTACCTGATTGTAATTACCCCACAAAGGTATAAGTAGGGCTCAATTTTTAATTGTTACCATTCCTGTTTGGTTTTTATTTTGTTGGCTTTTTTCCCCATGGATATACATACATCTCCCAGTTCTGATTGTAACAATGGCCTCAAGAATACTGTGCTGTGTCAGTTTGCTTGAAATCTATGCTGTGCTTCGGGGTTATATGGCTTTTTTATAGGTTGACATGGATATTTTCCCCACATTAATCTCCTCCCCCCAAAAAATGGGGTGTCATCTCTGTATGGAAGTATGAAGTATTATTTTCTCAGGTAGTAGTGCTGTCTGTCAACTACCATGATACATTAGTGAATCATTGTTCAGGAGTGTGCACCTAGTGAACCTAATTTTTCTTACTGTTTTGCAAGTAATAATTTTAGTAGCATGTTTCCCATTTTCACTTATAGTTCATTTGTACATATATTATGCTGTCTATTATAGCATATCATAACTGCTTATCATGTTGCTATATAATCATCATAATTAATATTATTTTAATGGTCATGTAATCATCCATCTTATTAATGTACTATAATTTACTTAACCTAAATTTCAACAACAGAATTGTTTTGATTTTTTTTTCTGTAGTATAAATAACCAACCTCAAGTTACAGAGTTTTGCTCATAGCTTCTTGTATTTTTTATCTTTTTCCTTGGGGTACACTCCTAGGGATGAGATCACTAGATGAGGGGATATAAATTTTTAATGATTTTTAAATAAATGGATGTTATTCTTCCAGTTTACAATGCCATGAGCAACATACTAACATCCTGCTCACATTACAACCTTATCAGAATTGTGTTACTATTTGATAGTTAATACACTTACAAAAGGAGTTTTGGGTTTGCATTTTCCTCATAAATAACATGTTTTAATCAAACACTTGCTTACAAATTGTATGTCTTCTCATATGTTGTACTGGACTCAAAAACCTACGGATGCTTCTCATTCGTCAATAACTCCTGCTGCTCTCCACTGAATTTATGTATTAAATAAAACTAAAGTTGAGTTCTTTTTTAAAAAAGCATTCATGTATACTCATAATAATGAGTTATTGAGGACCTGTGTGTGGAGAAATGTAGGCAGTAGCCAGAAAAAATAATGGGAAAATTTGAAAGTTAAAATGAGGATAGAACATCTAGTCCAGAACCCTGGAAATCCAAAGCAGGAGATTTGAATGACTTTTTCTTTCTAGCTCCAATCCTCACTCGGTTTTCAATGTGCAAACTCAGGAGCTCGTAAGCTTACTGCTTCTAGTATTTCCCCCTTGATTTTATTCAAAGATGAATGAAATCATTTCTCTACACACACACACACACACACACACACACACACACACACACACATCTTGCACCATCTTGCACCATTTCTAGCCTCATAGTGGCTGGGGCCAGAGTGTGCATGCAGCTGTAGAGCATGAGATGGATTCTCACTTTGCACCCCTGTCATGGAGCCGAATGACAAGTCCAGAGATCCCGGCTTTGCCCTCTATTCCAGGCAACATTGCCTGGCTCTAGAAATGATTGCTTCCTGTGTTCATGATCGTTCATGAACACAAGTCCCCCTAATCCATCCTGAGCTGAGTAACCCTCAGCTTGCCTAGCCTTTTCGCTTTGTCCTAAGGGTCAAAGGTTAGAGTTTAAGATAATTGCTGCAAGACAGGCATGGTGCCACATGCCTTTAATCCCAGCACTCAGGAGGCAGAAGCAGGTGGATCTCTGTGAGTCTACAAATGGAGTCCAGGACAGCCAGGTCTATGCAGAGAAACCCTGTCTCAAAAAAACAAAAAAAAAAAGAAAAGAAACAAAACAAAACAAAAAAGATAATTGCTACATGTTGGTATGCCAGATTATAAAGGAAGTAGCTAACCATGCCCCCCCCCTTTTTTTCCTTCCATCTTGCAGCCTCAGTAGAGGGTTCTCCGTAAACACGTTAGCATCGCAAGCTGCTGTCCTGCCAACGGAAATGAACATGGCCTGTTCCCCAGGGAAAGACTTACTCGTGGCACTGCAGGAAGAGATCCTTGGAGCACTGACAGATTCACGGGATTAATTGAGAAAACGCCTAATGAGTTAAGATTACAGACTTTGGGAGAAAAGAGTCTTGGTTTGCTGTGGAGTTTCAAATGAGGTGCATACTATACAGTGCCAACTCAATCCAAGTGGTCATTGGCAGACCATTAGCTGGAAATTTGCTGCCAGTTTTCATCACTGTGCATAACTCAAGTTCCCCTTAGGCACCTTCTGTGCCCTCCACTAGAAGTCCTGTTTTAGCATGGTAACCACGGGATTATTTCATTAAGTGTGCAGATGGCATGATGTTTTAGAAAAAAAAAAATATATATATATATACAAGAGTTCTGCAATCTCAGTGGAAGGGTTCAAAATATTATGTTCTTGTAGGAATGTAAACATGTCTAGATTATGTTAGTAACTTTCAACGCTGAAGCACTTTATATAAGAACACCACACTGAGATAAAAAAAAATAGCACATTTGGTACATGTAGGAAAACAAATGTTTTCTCTTTTCTTTACAAATCTTGTCTTATTTCTGGCTCAGACTGTCTAAGACAAACTGTACTCCCAGTATACTCCCAGCTGTTCGTGATAGATCAGTGTAAATATGGCCACAATACTGTTAGATTTCACCTGCTGACACCTACCTGGATAACTGGATTACTTGTAGCACAACAGGAGGCAGAATCAAGCCTGGTGGCTAGACTATTTGAAGTGTCAGCTCTTTGCACCCAGGCACAACTTAACACATGACCTACTGACACTCTGTACACAATGCTTCTCTTTGGCCGATGGGTACATACTCTTGTCTTACAGAGGAGATCCTCCAAACACAATAAAGGATGGCCTTCTGTCCATCAGAGATCGTGGTGGATTGATGCCAAGGGCAACAAGATATACTTCCCTTAGTGGTACCACTTCCACACTTAGGAAAGGTTCCAAAAGTCAAGTTTAAGTCACAGTTCTGGAGAGAAGCATCGATTGTACCCCCACTGTGTGCCTAGAGAAATAAAACATTGAGCCCACACTAGGTTTCTTTCTCAGCATAGGACTTACTCTTCCCCTTTAATACCTCCTGGAATGTATATATGACTTTTTTTTTATTCTAACTACAAAGCACAGTCCTGGGAAACCTGTCCGTTCAGTGATTGCTTGCCTGAACACCAGGGAAGTGCTCATCTGTATGGATTGCCCTTTTGTGATATATTAGCATCTTTTTCTTGGAAATAGGAACTTGGCTGAATCCAAAACTGGAGCAAAGTATGTTATCACTGCTCATTAACCTAACATGAGACCAACAAGAATCAGAGACTAATATGTAAAATAGATCAAACAACTTCTGGAATGCTTCCAGCATGAGCAAGCAAGACATTTTGTGTTGTCTCCAAACATTCATTATCTGCCTCCACTTGGGGGGTCTCAGAAAGTGGAAAGATCTAAATGTCACGCACATGGGACATCTATCTACAGGATGGATTCTGTCAGGATGTGGGCTGGAGAAGGGACTCCTGATAGGAAACTCAGAGAAATAACCATTGCTATGAGATCTGGACTTTACCCAGATCACCACCAGAACCATCCAACCTACCCCAGACTATAATTCTCTATGAAGCTGGCATTGATGGTCTAAACCCAGGCTGCCCACATTCCATCTCTATGATCCATCCAATCGGCCTTAGTTCCAACTGCAGGGTTTATGTGTCCCACCATCCCTTCTTTTCAGTCACCCATCATCTGTTGAGAGCCAAGAACTGTCCTGGGTCAACTCTAGTAGATACGGCACACTCTACCTGCTTCTGTTGAATTGTTTCTTTCTCCCAAGCACTCCCCTCTTTTCCCATAGTGAAAACTGAATTCAGGCACCCGCATTCATCTCCCTCATCTTGCCACAAAAGCAAAGGAAAATGACCATGGCGGACATTAGTCAGATCCATTGCCTTAGTGAGTGGGAAGCTTCAGAGTGCATATTGAACCTTGCTAAACAGCCAGCTAAGTTGACCAGAGCTTCCCACAGCAGCTCTTAGTTGCTTTCCTTGATGCTCACCCCTGCTCTTATACTTTTATTGTTTCTGTAGACACTACTATTTGTCACTATGCTGGAAATCTCTGAAATGCCAGCTCCATAACTACTCCTAAAGACCCTGAATTGGTTCTAATGAATCCTATAAACCCTGCCAGGTGCTGAGATATTGTATCTGGGAATTAACTGGTATAGTCAACGATATTCTGAGACTCCTGCTAACACACTTGGAAAACTGGACGCACATTATAGTGCAGATGTCCACTAAATGATCATGGGTTATCGTCATTTTGGCTTTTGAAAAATAATCTGAGCAATTAAAAAGAGGTTGCCTCCTTTTTTTAAGTCAGAGGCACACTGCAACATTACTGCAAGATAATGCGTAAAGATGGAAACGGGAAAAGGCAAAATGTAAGCCCAGTTGAAACTGGTGTCTCTAAATATGCCTTAATGCCAGGCACAACCTGCTTCTTTGCATATGAGCTTGTACTGTTTTTCAAACTGTCAACCTCTGCTTGAAGTCACTGTAGGTTAGGAAACATGGTGGCACAAAAAATCTGTGCATGCACTGGCAAAACCAGAAAAATGGAGACATGATTTCATTCCTAGCCTTCAGCTTCCTTGTTGTATGGAGACCCTTTGTAAGATTGTCCCCATGGTTACTTCTTGCTGTACTGTGTGTGTTTGTGTGGGGGGTTGGGGGGGGTAAATTTTTACTTTCCAGAAATCCAGGTGTGTTTATGGTGAGTTTTGTTTAGTTAGGACAGAGATATAGGGAGCTAAGAGGTAAATTAGTTGCTATCTAAAGACTGTAAATGATTGAGGTTTAATTTTTTTTCCCTTTTGCTTAAACCTGTGCTACCCCTTTTACTAAAAGGCTGACACTCACACTTATACTGGAAAGGCACTCTTGGGGATGAACTGAAATGAATAATTATCGAGCTCTCCAGGGTGCTGAGAGGATTAGCTCTTTTCCCGATCCAGAACTGAATTTAAATATGCAGAGCAAATCATGCCAGTGGCTTGAGACTTGCCTAGGAGGGAATGGAGACCCTATCAACTTTCTTTATGGAGTGTGTCTTACCTTCAAATCCCTGCACTAACTCCTTGACATGTATCCCCAGCAATTGTGATTTCTACCTTCACAATACGGGTAAACACACACACACCAGGTTCTCTCCAGAGTCACCCTGCAGCTGCCCAAACACAGGCAGACAGTCCTCAGCACTGAGGAAAACTTGCCATTTTTAGCATTCACGGGAAAAAGGGTAGAAGAAGGATGCTCTGAATATAGACTAAGATAAGAACCTCCAACAGATCCACCCCACACACTCTTAATGCTTTCTTTATCTACAAATGTCACATAATTGAATAGCAACAATAAAAGTCTCAAGGAAGTAAAAGTTTTCAAGACACCTCTAACGGGTTTTTTTTTTAATCAAAACCTCTTCCCCACGCACTAACGGCTTCACCCTTCTCCATGTTTTCCTCCGTGTTCCTTAGAGTAATTTTCCTACTTGACAACTAGACTTAAAGCTGCCATAGGCTTCAAAATCCAATCTTTGAAAGTGACAAAAAATTCCTTTATTCTGTTTTTATTCATCGCCTCTCCCACAGCCCTCTCCACCTCACTTTTTGCTTTTGTGTGTGTGTGTGTGTGTGATTTTTTTTCTTCTCTTCACTTTCTTTTCACATAGGGCTGTAGGTACATTTCAAGAATTCTATAAAGAACTCAAACAGAAGCACATAGTCCTCATCACACACACACACACACACACACACCCTTAACTAATCATTCAGTGTTAGGGTTGACCTTGATGCAACTCAAGCAGCAGTGGGCCCCCATTTTCATCTGCAGAAAGTCATTAAAGCAATGCCAGTGGGATTAGAGAGGAGGGCAAGCCAAGAGCTGTCTCTACTTGGGCACAGCTGAGGACTCTATTTCAAAGACAAGCCAGCTTCCACCTCAATCTCCTTAGATCTGAGTCTAATCCTGGAGCCAGGGAATGGTTTTGTGAACTCTGCTCTATCATCAAACAGAATTCCTGGCAGCTACGAGGTAAAACAAGGCTGATTCAGGTATGTCCCCCTGGTGATGTCTGTTAGCTGGAATACAGAATAGGCTTCTGAAAGCTGCAGGTGAAGGAAAGAAACCACCAAGTGTTCCTCCTTCGTGACGGTGGCTGCAGGGTGAGCATCAATGCTGACACCTTCTGTCCATCACATCAGTTTCAGAGGCAACAGCGTGGATGAGGAAGTGGGAAGAAGCAAGCACTATTTCTAAACTCTAAAATGTGTAGCGTGAAATCTAGGTGACAAAGTGAAAAAGGAAAAGACCAGCAGCTGTGGACCAGGGCTGGTCCTCTGATGGCTTTGACAGAACTATGGAACCTGGACATGCAAGGTTTCATAAAGCTGATATTTCATTGGGGATTTCGGTCAACTGATAGTATTATTATTGTTGTCCAACCCTCAGAAATGTCTAGTTGTCTGAGAAAGAATTTTAGATCTGGGTCCTTCTGTCTAAACTGTGTAGTGTTTCCATTTCAGCTCTGCTGAAATGATAAGAAATCAGCTGAGCTGGGCAGTGGTAACAGATGCTTTAATCCTAGCACTCAGAGGCAGAGAGGCAGGTGGATCTCGGAGGCCAGCCTGCTCTACAGAGAAAGTTTCAGGACAGCCAGGCCTACACAGAGAAACCCTGTCTCAAAAGACCAGAGGAAAACAAGAGAAAGAAAAAGAAAAGAAAAGAAAGAAAGAAAGAGAGGAATTTTACTCAGCTTGGATATACTCATACTTAAACTAACTAACCGCCGGTTGCCTGTCAGCTTTTTCACAGCCTTTTAGAAATCAGTTATTTGGATCAAAGGAAATAAAGAATTGAATCACACAGGTTTCTGTATTAGCCTAGGCATAGCTATCAAATGCAAAACTCCAGTTTTGCTTGTTTTGAAGGAACACACAAATCTGTTTGATGGAATTGCACTTAATCACTACCATCCCTTCTATAAAAATATGTTAAAACACTTTACGCTGAAACAAAAATTCTTAGTATAATAGATCATTATTTCACCTCGGAATGTACCCACCCACAAACTGAGCATGCTTTGCTGCCATCTCCTCAGATGTGACCCCAGCTTCGAAAACACTACAAAGGCCATGAAAGGACTTTCAAACCCACTAGGTAGATTCTCTGTTCAAGCACAAGTATAAGAATAGATTTTGGAATTTCAGTGTTGCCATAGTCATTGGTTTGAAGATTTTTGAGTGAAATATACATATACACCTCATCCAATTACATTGGGAGCTGACCACAGACTCAGGAAACTTTGGGCAATTTCCATGACTGGATCCCATATAGTTAATTCAAGATAAGTGTGCGTTTCTCACATATCAACTGCAGAGGTGAAGGAAGCATGTGCCAGGTCTTCTATATATTAAAAAGGCCTCTGGTAGAGCTAGGAATGTAATTAACTTAGTGATGTTTTCATAACATGCACAAAACCCAAGCCTTACATTGGAGCGCTAGCACCACACAAAGCAAGTAGAGTGATACATGCCTATAATGCCAGCACTTAGCAGAAAGAGATGAGGGAGAATCAGGAGTTCAAGGTCTTTTTGTTGTTCTTTGTTTGTTTGTTTGTTTCTCTGTGTAGCCTTGGCTGTCCTGGACTCACTTTGTAGACCAGGCTGGCCTCGAACTCACAGAGATCTGCCTGCCTCTGCCTCCCAAGTGCTGGGATTAAAGGCGTGTGTCACCACACCCCAGCTCGGGAGTTCAAGGTCATCTTGGACTGCATAGCAATTTTGAGGCTAATCTGTACTACATGAGATTCTGTCTGGAAAAAAAGAATCAGTTAAAAAGGCCCCAGTGACTGATGGAAGAAACCTGGAAGGTCATGTTAGTCGGTCGCCGGTACCTATTTATGTTCAAATGAGTAGAGCCTCGTCTTCCACCTTGTTTGGTTGTTGATTTCCTTTTTTGCAGCAGTGCTGGGAATGGCACCCAGGGTCTGGCATGCTAGCCAAGTGTTCTACCCATGACTCACACATCTCCAGGCCATCTCTTCCACACTTCTTCCACTCCTACCTCAGATCACCAGCAACCGAAGCCTTAGCTTCTGCAAGCGTATAAACACACACCGGGGAAGGAGGACTTCTGCTTGTGTGCACTTGCCCTGGGCAATGGTGGGGCTCTGCATAGTTTATCTCTTTCCATCTTTCCTTTCCCAGCCAGAAAGCACAGTCCTACAAAGACCATGCTAGAGGAGGCTGGTGTTCCGGCTAATAAAAGAAACTCACATTACAGAAAACTGAATTAAGAGCTGGCCCTTTAATTTTGCACTGTGCATCTCAGTGATGACTAGAACAGGAGAAACCAGCCTGCTGAAAAAGCCAAGGCAGCTCACATGCTTTGAACCTAATTCTGCCGAAACTCTTTGGCCGCAGAATCACACTACTGTAGTTCTAGTTAATCCAACTATTTAATATTATTAGGCGCTAAGTTAAATAGCTTTACACGAAATTTTAGAAAAGATCAATATTGTAACAAAATTACAGATTAGCAGTAAAAAGCACCTGAGAAAAGAAACTATCGATCTGTTGTGGTTTTATATACTTAAGTTATTCTTAGGACTTTGTAGAGATTGGCACTTTGCTGATAAAGGGAAAGAACTGTTCTGAATTCAAGAATGGTAGACTAAGAGCAATTCTCCAGGGTCTCTGGGCCTGAGTGAGCCCCTCAGGGATTTTTTTCTGTCCCTCAGCAGACAGGTTTGTTTGTGGACTTGAAGGGGATAGTAGGGAATATTGTCCCATACCATATATCTAGGTGTAATTGCCATGGCAAACTCGGTCTTGGAATCTATTACTGATACCATTCCTCATTTTTGGCTTTTTCCTCAAAACTATTATTATCAAGCCTCCACTCTGGGATTGAAAGAGGAAAAGAATGATGATAAAGCAAAACATGGTGTTTTGAATGGTTGGACACACACACACACACACACACACACACACACACATATGAAGGTTTTTCTGAGATATGAGAAATGGCCTATAGAGCCTTCAATAATGGCATCCACTTACCTCTCCTCTCCTCTCCAAGTTTTCAGAGAATAGTGACGCTACTCAGAGGTCGATACAGGCGCAGACTACCAACCTTCAGATTGAACAAGGCCACAGAGCATGTGCAGTTAGCATACTGAGGGTTCCAAGAATTACATAGGCATGGTCGAATTTTTTTTTTGATCAGGAGTTATTGCATGTTAGTATATGTTCTAGGAAAGAAAGAAGAAAGAAAAACTTTGTGGTGTGAATTAAACAGAAGAGCAATGCACCCTAGAGTCTGGGAAGGGCAGAGAAGTGGTGGAGCAATTGCCAAATATATGTAAGAAATCAGGTTCAGTCTCCAGCATTACAAAAATGAAAAGATAAAATAACACCCCCCTCCCAATATAACAAAATCTGAAGGAGGAAATATGATTAAAAAAAAAAAAAAAGACTGATCCATTCTCAGACCAGCATGACAGAAAAGCGCATTTCATAACATAATAGTCTATGGAGATTTTAGGCATTACAGCTTCCTTAAGTACATAGTTAAAGCAGCAGTTTTAATTGTGCTGGTCTCCCAAGACTGGTTCATTAAATAGGAATTTCCCTTAGCCACTACCCAACTTTGTTGCGCTTTTCTCCTCTCCTTTTCTTTTGTTTGCTTGCTTGTTTTCTTCCTTCCTTCCTTTGTCCCTCTCTTTTTAACTCTAGGAAGGGTTCCAGGCCCAGACTTTGAAAGACATAACCAAGTTATGTGGCAAAAACAAGAGTGCCTTTCCCGTTGGATGCCCATGTTGTTCCTGGGCTCCACGGCACCAGATATTTAGACATCTTTCTTCTTTAAACATGAAAATTATTGTGCACCACAATTTTGAGCCACTGACTTCTGTATCTTGAGCAGCTACCAACTTGCCAATTCCCTTTGGGTCTCCTTTATATATGTTTTTTTTTAAAGAAGATTTCTTTCTATCTTGGGTTTTTGTCAAGCAGCCTGGGAGGGGGATCAGTCTTTTTAAACCGATAAGAATAAAACTGTACAGATCTCTGCCCACTTGTACCCTTGAGCATGATCTCTTCTAAGGCTTGAAAATCAGCTTTATCATTTTTGTATATTTGCCTATTTTGTATTCGGCATTATTTGATTCCTTATATGCATGGCAATGTATTAAAATGTGGGATTTCTATTACTGTGTAAAAGTGTTTTGATTCTGATTTTCAACAGATATTCTTGGCAAAAAAAAAAATTGCATTAAACTTTTCATTTCTATTTTCTTCAGCTCATCAGCTTTGCAGAAGGAAAAGAAAAGTTAACAGCATTTCACTTTCCCTGTGTTAGCTAATGATGCAATTCATGGTGGAAAATTGTCCTCAATTATGCTGTGTTTCCTGGAGAAATAATGTATATGGGATGAATCGGTGGCCTCCCATTAGCTCCCAGCACACAGAATTCCCCCAGTACTGAATCCCACCAGTGTGATCTTTCTTTCTGTTGAATGCTTGAGTATTGAGCACAGTGGGATAAAAGTCAGAATTCTTTTCATTCCCCAGACATGATAACATATCAGAGAAAGAGGGGACCAAAGATCTTGGCTCACCAATTGGATCTTGTGGCCAGAAGTCCTCAGTGCTCACGATAGCATCAACACTGGCATTTCCCAACACTCCCTGTCTGCATTTCTTTCAGGTGGTGACCAAGTATAAGAAATGTCTTTTATTGATAGATACTGACTTTTAAATAATATCTCCCTCAGATACCTGGAGTTAGAAGCCAGTGCTGTCACATATGTCTGACATAAGCCTTGCTGTGGCTCAGCAAGCATCTGCATGCCTTCCTTGCTCATTCATATATATTAAAAATACCAAATATTTTATTTGGACTTAAATAATTTCCTGAATAATAAAAAACACCAAATATAAACAAGAGATGGTTTTACCTGCTCTAAGCTAGTACTTCCAACTTCCTTGTTTCAATAAGACATTTTAATAAACATATATAGACAGCGGGATTTGAGTGACTATGGATTGTCTCAACAAGAGCTGAAGAAAAGCATCTTCTCCAGACAGGAGTAAGCTCCCCAAAACACTGCATTACAAGAAGACATCTTGCTTTCATGTGTCTTCTCTGCAACCAGTGTTTACTTTGCTTTTATTTCCCATAGCAAAGCCTCACGAAAACTTACTGAGTAGATGCAGAAATCCTCAGAACTCTGCATACGTTCTAAGTCCAAACACACACATTTCCCCAGTTCTCTATACACAGTTTGAAAATAGTTCATGTGGCAGTCTTGTTGCCTGGTAGTCTCCTCAGAAGATATTGGAACCATAACCCCCAAACAAGCATGCTCATCTTGGCATGTCTGGGATCACTCCTGACCATTATCACTTCTTGCCTCTTTTTCTTGTTTCTTCCTTTCTTCCACCTTAAATTGGCCTCTTTTTGTTTGCCTGGATTTCTCTGCTGTCCCTTCTACCTTATCTCATCTCATCTTCCTTCTCCTCTCTCTCTCTCTCTCTCTCTCTCTCTCTCTCTCTCTCTCTCTCTCTCTCTCTCTCTCTCTCTCTCTCTCTGTCTCCGTCTCCTTCCCTTCCTCCCTCCCTCCCTCTGTCCCTCCCATTTCCTTTATCCTTCTTATTTATAAATATTTTCCTCCCCACCTCTTGGTCTACCATAGCAGCTTCAGAAACATCAAAAGGTAACTGTGGACCCTGGATGCTCTGCCTTTCTTTGATAGTGGGGAAATTCTGTTGGGAGCTCAGCCTGGCAAGCTGTTCTCACCAGTGCATTGTGGGAGTAGTCAACCACTTTCCGGTGTGGCTTTTAGGCCCACTCCACATCTAGTACTGTAGATCTGTAAACTTGGTCAAAAGTCTATGGATGGGGATGCCATAGATCATGGTGGGGGAGCTCCATCTGTTGTTTTGCTTAATAGGCATCAAGTTACCTTATAAAGAGCTATGTCCGTCCTTATATATTAATGCTACTGTCAGTTTGGGTCAGAATGGCTTCTTTCTTACAGTGAGCAGCAGCAACTGCAAAGATTCATAATTCACCACAGTATTGATAAGAATTATTGTTTTATGTATTTGAACTATAGATGGAGTATGTATGGTATCCCCTCCATAACTCAGAAAACACTGCAGAAGAGGGGCTGGAAAGAATATAAGAGGTAGAGGAAGGGCTGGGGTATTGTGGAATACTGCATTCCAGGAATGACACACCCATTGCACTCTTGAACTCCCAGGCTCTGTGATCCTTTCTACAAGACCTAGACATGATAAGACCTTCCACATGCTGCCAAGGAGAGAAGTGTTTGTGAGGTCCCAACCCATCTGTGAAGATTTATAAGCAGTTTATAGTTGCCGAGAGAGGAAGAGACATTTTCTTCAGTGGTGCAGCCAGTGGCATGGTGCTCCTGCCCCTGTAAGAATCTCTTCTGCCATGCTCCTGGAATCAACCCTAATGAAACCCCTTATGCCACATATACCCCCAAAGACATGAAAGTAGAAGGAGGAATACCTGAAATGAGGAAGCATGTCAGTGGAGGGGGCAAGGAGACAAATGAGAATAAAGAAAGGTGAGTGTGATCAAAGTACATTGTACATATGCATAGAAATGACATAATTAAATCCACTACATAGAAATTATTTACTAATAAAAAGCAGAACAGAAATGTCAGGAGGGCTAAATCAAACTTTAAACTTTTGGGTTATATTCTTCCCACATCACTTTCTTTCTCTCTAATTGCATCTCACAACTCTTCTAATTTTCATTAAGCAAATCTCATTTTAATAAAGAACAAGTCAGGTGTGTTATCTGAAGAAGGGGAAAATGCTAGGCACCAAGTTCTCCCTAGACCTAAAATGGACAAATTCCCATCAATGCCTCTTTACAGATGCAACTGGAAGCCTTCTGGATCTTCCAGTTTGGAATTTCTTGTTTTCTGGATAAACATGGCAGCTATATTTTGATAAATAGAAAGAATGTGAGAAGTTCAGATGATACCATTATAATCTATTGACATAAGATTATTCAGAATCCCATAAAATGCTTCTGTGACACCTGGTAGAAGTCTACCCAACAACAGCTGTGTCTATTTCCTGTCTTCCCTTTTGAAGATCCCTTGTAGATCTCAGCTCTTTTTTCAATTAATTTCCACATTTCTGGATCCCGCCAATGTTGCTTTTTTTTTTAAGCTACCTGTTTTTGAAGAAATCAAAAATGCATTCTAGGTTCCTGTTGAATCACTTTGCCAAAAGTTGTCCCTGGTTAAGGAGGTTTGTTATGACTCTGCAGGCATTAGGATTGCTATGCTTTGTGTTTCTCAGATATCTTTTTTTTTCCCCTTACATATAAAGATGTATGCACATCGTCAAATAACTTTCCATTACCTTTTGTGAACAGTACATAAATATTGAAAAAATCAGCTTATAGAAGCTTGGATAAAGGCAACCACATGATTCTCTTTTTGTATAAGCTGTGACAATGCAAAGTCGAAGTAGATAATGAAAACCTGTATGCAGTTGTTTCACAAGGAAAGATAGTCTCATTCTCAGGAGACTCGCATACAACCTTGCCAAGAGTCTGTTTTTCTCTCTTCTTTTTCACTTTTGTTTGTAACTCAAATACTGCTACATCTCCATAACCCAGGCTTGCTGAGGATAGCCTAAAGTGGGATAAAGTGAATAGGAAAACATTACCAGATTTTCCTCGGTCATTTATCGAACTTTGAAAGTACCATGGAGCCAGGTATAGGGTGTGTGTGTATAACTCTGACACTTTGGAGCAGAAGGCAATATCATAAGTTTAAGGCCACCTTCAGAAAATCTGAAGGGTGTCTGGATGGGTATGAGTTTGGTCAAGTGTTACACAGAAAATATATCATCTATCCTTCACCCACAGACAGCTGCTTTTCTTATTTCTATTCTTCTAGGAGAGTCCTTCAAAAATCTCAGCTCTTTTCTATAAAATTTCCCCACTTTTTGATTTTCCAGTTTTATCCATTGTCCAGACTCCACCTCCCCAAAACATGCAAAGCTAGTAAACGATGAGTTTTCTTCAGCAATCAATGGAAGGGAAAGCCTATCGTAATGCATCTCTCAAAAGAGTTTTGATCAACTTTTCTTAGAAATTCGTATCCCAAAGAGAGCCAACCAGTCATTATTAATAGTAGTATCTTATGCTTGCAGATAGGAGCCTAGCATAACTGTCTTCTAAGAGGTTTCATCCAGCAGCTGATGGAAACAGCCCAAAAAATAGACCAACCTTAGGTAGTTCTGTGGAATAGTGGGAAGAAGGACCGAGGGAGCCAGAGGGGTCAAAGACCCCACAGGAAGACCACAAAGTCAACTAACCTGGGCCTGTGGGAGCTCACAGAGACTGAACCACCAACCAAAGAGCATGCTTCGACTGGGTCTAGACCTCCTACACATATGTAGCAGATGTGCAGTGTGGCCAATATGTGGGTCCCCTAACAATGGGAGTAGGTTCTGTCTCCAACTCTATTACCTGCCACTGGATCCCTTTCCCCTAGCTGGGCTGCCTTATCAGGCCCTAGTGGAAGAGGATGCTTGCTTAGTCCTGCTGCAACCTGAGGTGCCATGGGGGGGGGGCAAAGTGATATCCCTTGGGGACTTCCTCTTCTCTGAGAAGAAGAGGAGGAGGCAATAGGGTAGTACTTGGAGGAGAGGAGGGAGGGGACTGGGACCAGACTGTAAAATAAATAAATAAATAAATAAATTAATTAATTAATTAATTAATAAATACAGAAGAAAATAATCTTGTCTCACAGCTTTAGGATCAATAATTTAAAAAAAAAAAGGATCAATGATCAAAAAGTGAATAAATTGCTGTGGATGCCACTGGTAGCTCAAACTCTACTCATGGAAAGTAAGCCTAACAAGGTTTGCAAGTTTTTTAATGTGGCTTCATTTAATGAACATAGTCAGATATGAGCCAGAACTATACATGGCACTGGAGAAGGCGTTGGGTGGTTCAGATAGAGCTGACATTGGTCCTGACTACAAAGATCCTACAAAGACCAGAGTAAGTGGGTGAAGCCCAGGGAGCATGCCAGAAGGTGGAAGGTTTCCACTGTGAAAGCCTGGTTACAAGGGGGCATACTATAAAACCTACAAGATGATGCCTTCTGCATATGACATGACCACTGCCATCACAGACATACAGCAGCTGTGACCACCTGCACAAGACCTGTACAGACCCCAAACTAACAAACAAACGAATACAAGAAAGGAGGGCTCTAGCAGACTAGGTAGAGAGAAAGAGATTAACGGGAATGGGAGGGAAATAGGAAAAGTGACCAGTGAGCATCATCACAGTGTGTTGTATGCAAACACGAAGTTGTGAAAACAAAAAACTCAATGAAAAGCAAAAGAAAACAAACACAGACAAAACTCCAAACCTTATAGCCAAAGAAGAAGAAGCAGGAGAAGAAGAAGAAGAAGAAGAAGAAGAAGAAGAAGAAGAAGAAGAAGAAGAAGAAGAAGAAGAAGAAGAAGAAGAAGAAGAAGAAGAAGAAAACAGCAGCAGGAGAAGATATTCTTCCTTACGTTAAGTATCCTTTATTAAATGGCAAATGCCTCTGGTCTGATAATAATTTTAGCCTCATTTGTTGTCAGATGCCAAGGTTGGAGAGAAGTTACTGCAAGGCTGTCCACGGTCAAGTAAGTCTGAAAACATAGTCCAGGCTCTTTATGTTCTTCTCCTGGAGACTCAGTGCTGCACATTAGCATAATAAAGGCTCTGAGAAGTCTTGCAGGAAATTATCTTATATGTTTGCTCAGGGCAGCATTTTCAAAATTCACTCAGGCATCAGCTATTTTCCACCAGAGAATAGCAATTAACCTGTAGAAAATACATTTTTGGAAATGCTGGTTCTCAGCCATTCGGTGACTACAGAGCAGTGTTATCCCAGTAAAGTGAGGGACAGCCTCAGGAAAGAGGCGCAAGAAACAGGCCTCTGAGAAGAATACCCCGCTTGGAGAGTGGGAGGAAAGCAACTCGGCAATTTGCTGGAATAATAGTCATAGAGCAGCTACCTCGTGCTCATTTCTTTGACCCATCACATCCTGGTCAGGGATGGGTGAAATGTGATCAAACATTTGGAGAACTTCGAAGAAGGCTTAGACCTGTCTGGATTTTAATCTTCTTTTCTGGAAAGAGACTTGGAATAAAGAATCCTTTTCTGGAATATTAGAGACTTGGAATAAAGAATCCATGATCCTTTTTACAGCACACATTAACCCCAATTCTATCTATATGCAATCTTGTCTCTGACTTTGCTTTTAAAAAATATGTAATCCATGGGAGCTGGAGTGATGATGGCTCAGTGGTTAAGAGTACTAGATGCTCTTCCAGAGTACCTAGGTTCAGTTCCCAGCACTAACATAAAGTGGTCCATACCAATCTATTCCAGAGCATCCTACATCCTCTTCTGGACTTTACAGGCACAAGGCACATAGGTAGTACGGGAACAAATATTCAGGCAAAACATGTAGATAAAACACAATATCAAAAAGTAAATAAACTACATGGAGACAATCTAGAGCCTTCTAGCATACTGTAGTTTACTTTCTTTTTTAAGACTAAAAAATAGTCTTCATCTTATATGTTTTTTGTCTCACAAGTGTTTTTCCAATGAAAATGTGAACTTGGACCACAATTTGAGCAATCACTCAAGCACGGAGGCGCACGGTTGGTAACTTCAGCAACATGAACAGATGTTGATTTTTCATTGATAAAGCCAAAAAATCTTATAAAATTTATTTTTAGATGCAATAAAACCACAGAATAAGATGTATCTCAAACAGTTTTAAACAACAGCTGACAACCAACCTGACAGTGGGTAATCTTCCTTTGATGATAACCAATTCAACAATTAAATTAGGGGAGTTAGAAGGTGAATTCAGACTGTGCAACAAAGAAGTATCTCCAAGTCCTAGGAGATGATATTTCTAAAAGTATGTTTGTGTGTGTGAACATATATGTTCTCAAGTGATAGAAATGCTGGTGGAAGGAAGGACCAAAAAGACAGAAGATGTTTCAAAGAAACACCTAACAGACTTCCCAAAAAGTTCATGTTTTTAAGCCTGGATAAATTCCCACTCTGTTTTTTTCTGAGTATTTTTCTATTATATTACAAAATGTTGAGTAATATTATATTATGAAAATAGAATGAATTTTAAAACTCCTAAAGACAGTTTATTACATTTTGATAAATAAGAATTATTAAAATGAGAAACAGTCCTGATGAGCAATTATAAGCAAGCCTCTTAAATAAGGCTTGATTTTCTCTACCAAAGAAAATAACTGTACTCACTGAGTGTTTGCTATGGTTCAAGCATCTTATTTAATATCTACAATATTTTGTTATGCTATAATCTTTTTACAAGGAAAGAGATAGTGGAAAGGGTCTGGATTCTTAGACTGGATGATACAACTACCACAGGTATTGCTGATTTGGAAGCATACACTATCAACCATTAGACAATACACCCCCACTTACATGAGCACATAGTATACAAGAGGCAATTAATCCTTTGCATAGTGACTCTTAATCTTTTTAAATCACAAAATAGATGTATTATATTGTATTTATTTTTGTCTTTTTGAGTCAGAGTGTTGCCAGTAACACTCCAGTGGGCCTAGAACTCACTGTGTAGGCCAACTTGGTTCCAAACTTGAACCAAATTCTCCTACCTCTGCTTCCTGAGTGCTACAATTACAGGCATAAAATACTATGCCTAGATTCATTCTTGTTTTTAAGTGACCCATTAAATTGCATATACTCATGAGGCATATGTAATATGACATTTTAAACACATTTATATAACATGAAATTATCAGTTAAAACACTGGTGTATCAGCTCAAACACATCATTTCTTTAGGTTGAGATTGTCACAAATCCTCTCTAATAGTTATATTTAGACATTTAATTGTTACCAGCCTTAGTGTCAACCCCCTCTGATCTATAGCACACATAGTACATTGCATAGGAGCCGAACTTAGTGTTACCCCCACAGTGCTATAGCATATATAGTACACTGCATAAGAGCTGTGCTACTAAGGAAAATATTTATAGAACACTGTTAGAACCAACAGGTGGTCTCTTTGGGAATTTATATGCATTAATTAATTCATGTTGCTATGATAAATTGCAGGGACCAGCAGGAACTTATAGAAGAAAGAGTTTATTTTGTTTTATGGATCCAAGGGAGAGTCCCTAATAGTAGGGGAGGCATAGCCGCTGTGGGAGCAGGAAGTTGAGTGATCATATCTTCAACCACATGCAGAAAGTAGAGAACAGTCTGGAAGTGGGGTGAGGTTATGAACGCTCAAAGCCCACCCTCAGTGATGGAATCCTCTCAGCAAGGCTTTAAGACTGAAAAGTCCCATACCTTCCCAAACAACACCACAAAGTGTTCTAACACATGAAGAAGAAATGTAGACCAAAAAAAATGTGGCTTTCAGCAGAAAGAAAGGTTCTTGTCTCAGGAATGTGCACACAAGTTGGGAAGCCTATGACAACAGCAGGAAGTTGACAGGACAAGGTCCAGGTTTCATGGAGGACAATGATTGAATCTTCTCAGGGGGAAAAGAGTTAAAGAAGTTACACTCACTGGATTTTTGATCTTCTTTATGCAATTATACACTGATTGGTGGCTCTAAAGATATCCAAGGGACCAGCTCAGTCACTACAATGAAAACTTCTGGCAACAAAGTATGTTTTCCTGTTACCTTTAATATATATTTTTTTTCTCAAATGATGGTTCAATGATTCTAGTCTCTGTCTTCTTATACTAATATCATGTCTTCTCTTTGAGTTAGGACTTTGGATTTAGGGTTTTCACAGAGAGTATCAGCTATGACTTTTTGTGATATTTTTTGTGAAATTTTTAAGCACATTTTCCCCCCATCGGGTTAATTTCACCAACATTGGGGACAGGATGATTATTAGTAGGAAACCAAGCATATATCCTGTGCCTTGGGGGATATGATTTCAAGCTTGTCAATTCTTTTTTATGTTTATAGGAGTGGTTTTTATTTATGTATAACCTATTTATTTCCATAAGGTATTTGTGACATTCATAAGAAAATATACCATAAAATAGAAAGCTAAATATAAACTTGGGATCAGAGATAGAAAAGAATAATTAGAAGATGACCAGAATTAAATTGTTGGCTCTACAGTTTATCATTATCAAGGAGGAGCCAAAGATTTCCATCAGCACTGGAAATAATCAACATGTGAGCTGATGAAGGATTTACAGTGTCCATAAAAATAAACATAGCTGTACCATGAAAAAGACAATCTTTTTAAATCATGTGAATTTTTAAAAATAAAATAATAGAAAGTGTGCCTACTGTGCTTAGAGCTATGACCCCAACCTTTGCTAGGTGAGTTCAGTCTTTTCTGATGGGGATATAAAACACTGGAAAATTATTGCTTTAGGGAAAGTCAAGTTTTCCTTCCCATACAAGCCTGAGAAAGATGTCTTAATGTGTCTTTGTGGGTGGGGTTCTCAATGAAGCAGCCGAGAGCATCCCTAAAGCATATACAATAAAAGTTTCCAAATAGCTGTTTCTTATGAGGTCCCTCCAAGGCATTGAAGGGCAAAGCAACTACATGCAACCAGGTGGAGAAAAGTCTGTGGGGCCCAAAATAATATGGTCTCAGTTTATGAGCCCATCAAATCTTAAGGTTTCCTAAAGGATTGAGACCCAAGAATGAGAAAGATATTGTGTTCATGAATACAGGCCTCTAGCAATGAGTGTCAGCCATAATAGCAGTCATGTTTGGAGCCTTTGTAATGTGACAGGCACTTGAATGTATTGCTTTATTTAATCCTTGTAATAACTGCAAGGTACAGGCATTGGTCAGGACTCTTTTGTTTGCACAGGACTCAAAACTACCTTAGGCAGAAAAAAGAGAAAAGGCTTATTGGATGGTATAATAGGAAAAGTACAAAGCTAAATGGACCTTTTGGTTCTGTGTGTCAATACCCATAAATTCTATCTTCTTTTATAGGTGGGAAAGGGGGTATATCTTAGACTTAGGATTATGCAGAAAGGTGGAAAGACTTCTTTCTCACACCTTCAAACAAATTCTGGAGATGACCTGGAAAAAATTAAAAACCTACCCCAGTCAGGGTGTACATGAAGACTCGCCCCCTCTAATTGGCTTCTCTCTGCTGGAAAAGCAGGTCTGTAGATTGACGGCACAAGAATTTCTTGGAATTAGGTGGGCAAGCAAGGCAGATGAAACAATCAGGTGGGTTTTGAACTAAGCACTATTTCTACTTTGCAGATGAGAAAACTAGAGGCAGAGAATAGCAAAGGATTCAGAACAGAATAACCAAGATGTGATTATAAATTTAGCATGAGTTATAATGGGTTAGAGAATGCTATGGTCACAAAAAAAAAAATGAAACTTGAAATCATAATCATTAGCACAGAAAACATGGATTCTTGCATGTTACCCCAGGTTCCGGTTGGTGGATTCTGCTTCTCATGGGACTAGTGTGCAGCTGATATAGGAAGTTCTGACATCTGGAAAACTTGTATCACATGTCCATGAAACAGCAGGAAGAATAAGGCATGAAACATCTATAGCCATGGCCCATCAGAAAGGGTGAGTCTCATGACTCTGCTTAACTTGCAAGACATCTAGGAGGGATGGGGAAGAGGACAGGATGGGGTGTAAACACGGGCGTCAGTGCCGTGTACGTACTATATCAAACTTTTAAATCTGTGTTATTACAAATCTTTGGCTTATACCTATTGCACTTGAGTCACATTCCTCCAAAGGATTCATTTCAAGGGGATCCTGAGGCAGGAGTAGACTCTTTAACAGGTCCAGGCTACTATAAAAACTTAAGCTATGTGATTCAGCACACCCAGCAGAGACCCTGTTTCAGAGTTTCTATTGCTGCTACAAAACACCATGAGCAAAAACCAAGTTGGGGGAAAGAGGATTTATTCAACTTATACTTCCATATTGTTGCTCATTATTGAAGGAAATTGGGACAGGGATTCAAAGAGGGCAGGATTCTAGAAGCAGGAGCTAGTGGTGCAGAGACCATGGAAGAGCACTGCTTACTGGCCTACTTCACATGGCTTCTTCAGTTTGCTCTCCTATACAGTCCAGGACCAGGCCAGGAATGACACCACCTCCCATGGGCTGGGCCCTCCCTCACTGATCACTAGTTGAGAAAATGCCTTGCAGCTGAATCTCATGGAGGCAGTTCCTTAACTGAGGCTCCTTCCTCTCTGATGACTATAGCTTGTGTCAAGTTGACATACAAAACCAACCACCACATAGTCTTTGGCAGGCCTCCATAAGTGAGGCACAGCATAGACCCTTGAGATTCCGGAGGAAGTGCTTGCTGCCATCTTCAGAAATGTCTCTACCTTTAAGAGGCACTCATGGCCTGCAAAGAGGCTTATGTAAAATAAAAACTGAACATTTGGTAATGTACCACCAAGTTACTGTGCAACTTGAGCTCTTCACTATGAGTGTTCTCTGACCTACCAAACCATAATGCTTGGTTTGCCCAACAGCAATCCATTGTCAAATGAAAATTGAGCATATGTGACTAAGCCAAAAGAAGTTTTGAAAGCACAAACCAATTACATGAAGAAGTTACCCAGTTGTCTAAGGTTCTACTCTTGTTGCAGTGCCTTCTGCCACCTTCTGTCCATTCATATGACCACAAGAAGTTTGGTCTGTACTCTGTAAGGAATTGGAGCCTAGGGACTGATTTACCCATGATTCTGCACTACATGCAGGCATCACCTAGAAGTGGATAACTACAACATTATAGTTTCTCATGGGCAACTTGGAAGGACACCGTTCAAGAGAAGTCTTCACAGTGGTAGAACTTTAGGCAGTGTGCAAATTTATTCTTTTTGAATAGAATAATAATAGTCAGGTGTGAGATTATATACTGTAAGCTGTATTCATGGGCTGTAATCGCAGGCTTTGGAAGAAATGTGATCAGAACTTTGATGAGAAATAAATATGTGGAAGATGTGGCTAGATCACTCCAAGTTGGCAAAAGATATGAAAATAATATGCATCCCACGTAACTATGCAAAGGCTGACTTCTGTGGAGAAGAAATTCAATGCCAATGCAGACAGGATAATCATTTTGTGAACAGCAGTCAACCTACTCATTGACTTTCCTCCATTCATCTATGTTGCCCAACAGGCCCATGAGCATCTTAGTCATGGTGATATGGATGGAGGTTGGGCAAGGCCTCAACAACATGGACTCCTAGTTACGGAAGATGACCTGGACATGGCTATTGTTGAGTACCAAATCTGCCAGCAGCAAACAACAATTCTAAGCCCAACAAATTCAATAAAAGCTAAAATTAATTATCTTTTAAATCATAAATCTTTGTTATCTAAGCAAGATTTTACACTTTTTTCCCCTAATGAAACAACTTCATATTCAAATGAAACACAGAAATCATATCTGAAACACAGAGAACATATAAATATCTAACATTATAAAAAAGCAAAAACAGTCCTGGAGATAATTCTTTTAACCAACAACTCTAAATTAAGCAATTTGTTAAATATTTAAGTCTTATTATAAGAAACATTTAGAAAATTATCTTGCTAAAAAAAGACTTTTCATTTTATTGTATTACTTTCATTTTATTTCTTGAGGCAACAAAGACAGATTAAAGTCCTGGCCTCTGTTTCATTCTGTGTATGCCCCTTTTTGAATTCTTGGTTACTTTTGCAGGTAAGCCCATATTGTTTAAGGAAAGCTAAAAGAGCAGAGATGAGTGACTGTCTCAAGTCTTGAGTTCCTAAAATAGAAAAGCCTAGAGGATTCTTGTCCATGAGTCAGAAGTTGTACATTAAATCAGGAGTTATCACGTCTTCAGAGATACTTTTTCCCCCCAAGCAATAATGGCTTAAAACTTTTTAAATTTTAATTAAAATATAATTACATCTTTTTCTGCCTCCCCCTTCTTCCTCCTATTCTGTGAAGTTGTCCTCTAACGTGTACACACATGCCTTGGAAGATGCTAAAGTACACAAGCACACACAATAAATACATGTAATTTTGAAAGTTTAAAAAAAACATGAAACCGGGCATGGTGGCACATGCCTTTAATCCCAGCACTTGGGAGGCAGAGGCAGGCAGATTGCTGTGAGTTCAAGACCAGCATGGTCTACAAAGTGAATTCCAGGACAGCCAAGGGCACACAGAGACCCTGCCTTGAAAAACAAAAACAAAAACAAAAACAAAACAAAAAAATCAGCAGAAATGTAAAACAAGGGCATAGCAAAAGTTTAAATCACATATCAACGAAAACCTCAACCCATAGTGCAGCAAAATAACTGACCCATGGCTCAGCAAAAATAACTACCGATGACTGAGCAAAAAAGTCAAACTATGACTCGGCAAAATGTAGGGGAAATGAAGGTACATGATATTAAAGTCCCCATGAGATGACTGGGACATTGAGATAAAGCATTGGTGTGGTTAAAACCGGTTCTAGTTACCTTAATCTGTCTGCATAAAACAGCCTAAAGTCGAGAGGATCCAAGATGGCGTTGAGCAGTGTAGACTGTGTATGGAAGCTCCAGTGAACAATTCAGGGAATTGCACAGATTTCTGAGCCAGGAACACCAAGGTCCCCACACCACGGCAGCAGGAGTGCTCCACGGTTCGGAGGGACCAGGGTGCGGAGGACCTACCTGCCCCTGCACATGGGAAGAGCGTGGATTTTCTCGGATCAGAGCAGCAGTGGCAGAGATAGCAGCAGCGGCACCAGCAGCACCAGCAGTGGTGGCTGAGGTTTGCAGCTCAGAGCCTTCCGGTGGAGGCGATTGGTGTGGTGGCCAGTGGGAGTTGCTGGACTCTGGACAGGATTTGGGTCTCGTGGTGCCTTGAGACCCAACTGGACTCGGTGGACAGTTCAGCCCCAGAGTCCCCGGTTCAGCTCAGGGCCCTGTGCCATGGAGACACTGACTCAGGTCAGCAAGCAATTCTGCACGAGGCACTAGCTCAGTGCAGCCACAACTCCCCTGCTGTGATGCAGGCTGGGCCAAGCGCTCAGTTCCACCCTAGGCACCAGCTCAGCGCAGCCACAGTTCTCCTGCTGTGACGCAGGCTGGGCGGAGCACTCAGTTCCACCCTAGGCACCAGCTCAGTGCAGCCGCAGTTCTCCTGCTGTGATGCAGGCTGGGCGGAGCGCTCAATTCCACCCAAGGTGCTAGCTCAGTGCAGCCGCAGTTCTCCCGCTGTGACGCAGGCTGGGTGGAGCTCTCAGTTCCACTCTAGGCACTAGCTCAGCGCAGCCGCAGTTCTTCTACTGTGACACAGGCTGGGCGGAGCGCTCAGTTCAGCTAGCAGTTCTGCGCTAGACACTAGCTCACCTCAGCGGGAAGTTCTCGGGTGCTGATACAGGCTGAGCTCAGCACGCAGATTCAGCCCAGAGGCCCTAGCTTGACTTTCTGGGCAGTTTGGGCTTAGAGACTCTAGCTGAGCTGTGCGCACAGGCTTGGCAGCCCTAAGACTCTGGCTGGACTATCCTAGCAGTTTAGGCCGGAGTCCCGGGCTGAGCTCAGCGCACAGTGTGAGTCCAGAGTCCCTGGCTGAGCTCCGTGCACAATTCCACCCTGGAGACTCAGGTGGAGCTCGGCGAGCAGTTTGGGGCCAAAGTCTCTAACTGTGCTTGGCAGACAGATTGGGCCCAGAGACTATAGTTGAGCTTTTGGCACAGCCCAGCTCTAAGACTCTGGTTGGACACAGTGTGCAGTTTGAATCCAGAATTCCTGGCTGAGCTTTGCGGACAGTTCGGGCCCTGAGTCAATAACTGACAATAGCACGCACTTTGGGCCAAAAGCCCCTAGCTGAGCTTGCTGCTCAGTCCCAGCCCAAAAATTCTGACTGGACCCTGTGTGCATTTTGGGCCCAGAATCCCTAGCTGACCTTAGCAGACAGTTCAGGCCCTGAGAATCTAGCTGAATTCGACACTGGTTCGGGCTCAGTATCCCTGGCTGGACTTGGCAGGGAACCCAGAAGGCTGTGTATACCTTGGCCAAACCCAACGCTCATTCAGAGACCAAGAACGATTGCAGGACCCACAGCACAGGGGAGCTGAGGATTACTGGCGGTGAGAGCCCAAAACGACAGGGCTAACCTCCTGCATCCACACCAGTGAAGCATCAGAGCTTCCAGCCTACGGAAATCGTGAGAAAACAAGTGAATCTATCATCACACTCCCTCCATCCAACTCTGGAAGCTACCCAACAAAAACAAAGACGGCAGGATGTCTAAAGGACAGCGTAGAAGCATACGCAAAAACAAAACAAAACAAAACAAAACAACATGGCATCTCCAGTTTCCAGCTATCCCAAAGAAAACAATCCAGAGATCTCAAATACAAAGGAAATACAAGGAAATGACTTCAAATCTTTGGTAATGAGGATGATAATGGAGAAAAGAAATAAAATTCGTAATCAAATGCAGGAAGACGTAGCCAAACAGATGAGAGACATAAAAGAAGCACATAGAGTGGAACTGGAAAAAATTCAGGAAAATGCAAACAACCAGATGAAAGAAATAAATAAAACAGTTCAAGCGCTGAAGACCTATAAAGTGGCAATGGAAGAAACTCAGGAATATACAAAAAATCAGATGAAAGAAATCAAAAAATCAGTTCAAGATCTGAAGATAAAAATGGATTCAATGATAAACGCACAGACAGAAGAAAAACAAGAATGTGAGACCTCAGAGAAGAAGGCGAGCAACACAGAGGTGAACTTTTCTAACAGAATCCAAGAGATAGAAGAACGAATCTCGAATCTCAGGTCTAGAAGATACAATCACAGATCTTGAAGCAACCATTAAAGAAAATGCCAAATCTGGAAAACTCCTGACACAAAACATCCAAGAAATTAAGGACACCATGAAAAGAAGAAATCTGAGGATAATAGGCATTGAAGAAAAAGAAGATATCAGACTCCAAGGCCCAGAAACTATTCTCAACAAAATCATAGAAGAAAATTTCCCCAATCTAAAGAAACAGATGCCTATAAACATACAAGAGGCCTACAGAACACCAAATAGAATTGACCAGAAAAGAAAAACTGCCCGTCACATAATAATCAAAATGCAAAACATACAGAACAAAGAAAAAATATTAAAAGCTGCAAGGGAAAAGGGCCAAATAACATTTAATGGCAAACCTATCAAAATTACACCCGACTTCTCAGCAGAGACCATAAAAGCCAGAAGGGCCTGGACAGAGATCCTGCAAACCCTAAGAGACCACAGATGCCAGGCCAGACTACAAGAGCACATCAAAGATATCATTCATCATGACCAAGTAGGCTTCATTCCAGGCATGCAGGAATGGTTTAATATACAGAAATCCATCAATGTAATCCACCATATAAACAAACTGAAAATGAAAAACCACATGATCATCTCTTTAGATGCAGAGAAAGCATTTGATAAAATCCAACACCCATTCATGTTTAAAGTTTTAGAGAGATGGGGATACAAGGCACTTTCCTCAACATAATAAAGGCTATATACAGCAAGCCAATAGTCAAAATCAAAGTAAATAGTGAGATACTCAAGAAAATTCCTCTAAAATCAGGAACAAGACAAGGCTGCCCACTCTCTCCATATCTCTTCAATATAGTACTCGATGTTCTAGCCAGAGCAATAAGACAAAAAAGGAAATCAAGGGTATCCAAATGGGAAAGGAGGAACTCAAATTATCCCTATTTGCAGATGATATGATAGTGTACATAAGTGACCCTCAAAATTCCACCAGAGAACTCCTACAACTGATAAACACCTTCAGCAAATTGGGTGGATACAAAATTAACTCAAAAAAGTCTGTAGCCTTCCTATACACAAATGACAAGCTTACAGAGGAAGAAATTAGGAAATCCACACCCTTCACATTAGCCACAAGCAATATAAAATATTTAGGAGTTACTCTAACTAAGCAAGTGAAGGACTTGTTTATTAAAAAATTTCAAAACTCTGAAGAAAGAGATTGAAGATGACATGAGAAGATGGAATGATCTTCCTTGCTCATGGATCGGGAGAATTAACATAGTAAAATTGGCCATCCTACCAAAAGCAATCTACAGATTCAATGCAATCCTTATCAAAATACCTACACAATTTTTTAAAGACATTGAAAGTTCAATTCTGAACTTCATATGGAAAAACAAAAAACCCAGAATAGCTAAAACAATCTTGTACAATAAAAGGTGGTCCACAGGAATCTTCATATCTGATCTCTATACTATAAAGCAATAGTAATTAAAACAGCATGGTACTGGCACAGCAACAGGCTGGTTGATCAGTGGAATCAAATCAAAGACCCAGATATAAATCCCCACCCATATGGTCACTTGATTTTTGACAAAGAAGCCAAATCCATTCGATGGAAAAAGGATAGCATCTTCAACAAAGGGTGCTGGTCTAACTGGAGGTCGATGTGTAAAAAAATGCAACTGGACCCATATTTGTCACCTTGAACAAAACTCAAATCCAAGTGGATTAAAGACCTCAACATAAAACCAGAGACACTAAGTCACTTAGAAGAAAAAGTGGGGAAGAGCCTGGAACACATTGGCACAGGAGACAACTTCCTAAACAGGACACCAACAGCCCAGGCCTTAAGGTCAACAATTAATAAATGGGACCTCATGAGGCTGAGAAGCTTCTGTAAGGCAGGAGACACTGTCAAGAGAACAAAGTGACAGCCTACAGACTGGGAAAAGATCTTCACCAACCCTACATCTGACAAAGGTCTAATATCCAAAATATATAAAGAACTCAAGAAATTAAACACCACCAAACCAAATAACCCAATTGAGAAATGGGGCATGGAACTAAACAGAGAATTCTCAACAGAGGAATACCAAATGGCTGAGAAACACTTAAAGAAATGCTCAACCTCCTTAGTCATCAGGGAAATGCAAATCAAAACAACTCCGAGATTCCATCTTACACCCATCAGAATGGCTAAGATCAAAAATTCAAGTGACACCACATACTGGCGAGGATGTGGGGAGAGAGGAATACTCCTTCATTGCTAGTGGGAATGCAAACTAGTACAGCCACTTTGGAAATCTATCTGGTGCTATCTCAGAAAACTGGGAACAGGGCTTCCTCAAGACCCAGCTATTCCCAGAAGATGCTCCAGCACACAACAAGAAAACTTGCTCAACTATGTTCATAGCAGCCTTATTCATAATAGCCAGAACATGGAAACAGCCTAACTGTCCATCAGTAGAAGAATGGATAAAGAAACTGTGGTACATATACACTATGGAATATTATTCAGCTATTAAAAACAAGGACTTCCTGAAATTTGTGGATAAATGGATTGAGCTAGAAATGATCATAATGAGTGAGTTAACCCAGAAACAGAACGACTCAAATGGTATATACTCACTTATATCTGCATACTAGCCCAAGGGGCATGTCCCACGAAAGCCTTCACTTACCAGGAAACTGGGACAGAGGGGAGGACGTCCTAATGGGACTCTAGATGAGGGAAGCATGGGAAAATAGGAAAGTAGAAGGATCCAGAGGGTCCTAGAAACCTACAAGTAGAACATTATGATAGGCAGATTTGGGCTCAGGGGTCCCGCTCAAACTAAGGCACCAGCTAAAGACAATACAGGCGGTAAACTTTAAACCCCTACCCAAATCTAGCCAATGGACAGGACATTCTCCACAGTTGCATGGAGAGTGGGATATGACTTTCTCATGTACTCTGGTGCCTCACATTTGACCATGTCCCCTGGAGGGGGAGACCTGGTGGCACTCAGAGGAAGGACAGCAGGTTACCAAGAAGAGACTTGATACCCTATGAGCATATACAGGGGGAGGAAATCCCCCTCAGGAACAGTCATAGGGGAGGGGAATAAGGGGAAAATCGGAGAGAGGGAAGAATGAGAGGATACAAGGGATGGGATAACCATTGAAATGTAACAAGAATAAATTAATTAAAAAAAACACCACCCCCCAAAAAAACAGCCTAAAATCATCTGAGGGGAAAGCCTTAGTGGAAGAATTGCTAGATTGGGTTGGCTTCTAGGGCAAATTGTTAATGATGGAGGAGGAGCCAATACACTGTGGGAGGCACCATTCCCTAGGCAGGCAGTTCTAGGCTGTATAAGAAAGCTATCTAAAATGCATTAGAAAGCAGTTCCTCGGTGGTGTCTGCTTTAAGTGCCAGCTTGAGTTCCTGTTCTCACTTCACTTAATGATGGAAGTGACCTGTAAAACATCTGTTAACCAAAAGCAAATGTGAAGTCAGCCCATTGGAAAAAAGGATTGCCATCAGGAGGAAGGTGTGCAGCAAAGACAATTGGAACTAGAGACAGGTATGGAAGTGCGGCAAGTCGTTGCTCAGGCCACTGCTGGGCCTCTCTCACCCTGTAGCCACCTGCTAGGCTATTGCCATCACTTGGCCCCAAGCCTAGCAAAAGGCATGGACCAACTGCTGCTGCTGCTGCTGCTGCTGCTGCTGCTGCTGCTGTCATCCACCGTAGCCACAAGCTGTTCACCCTGCTGGGTCGGAGAGACCGTTGGCCTAGGGGCACTGCCCACAGACTATAAACACGATGGCTATGGGGAGGGCAGTGCAAGGCTGGCCAGTCTGGAGAGCAAGGTGATGTATAGCAACCTGGAGCTTGGGCAGGTCCTGACCCCTGACACTCTGCTCAACTGCACTATCACTCTGAGCAACATGATATCCCAGGTGAAAAATGGTTTGTTTTCTGGGTTAAGTCTTCTTAAAAGATTTCCATGACCAGCACTACCACTTGGAAGCCATGTTGATGTCGGTGATCCGTGCTGCCCCTAACAACCACAACAACCACGTTGGCCGTGATCTGAGTGGTGCCTCAAGGAAATCAGGGATGTCTGTGATGCGTGTGATGCGCGTGATGTGAGCAGGGAAGCATCTTTTGCAGATATCAATGACTGCAGATTCGTAACTGAGAATGAGAGATGTCGAAGGCTTCTGTGACAACCTCCCCACCCCCCCAAAAATAAAAAATAGTCTAGATACGAAATTATTGAAAAGAGACCTTTTAAAAATTGTGATAAAGTTGCTGAAGTGTAGCTCTTAATAGCTGATGGCTTTTGGCAGAGGCGGAAGAAGCAATCCGTTTTCTTTAAGGGTTAGCTACTGGAAGTTTGAACATGGTCTAATGAATATATGGGCAGCACAAATTGAACTTGATATGATATTTTTTCTTTTTACTTTCCTTTTCTTTTTTGGGGGGGGGCAGAGGGGTTTTGAAAGGGTAGGAGGGTGGATGTGGGAAGAATGGGAAACTATTGTGATGCAGTGTGTCACATGAAATTCCAAAACAACTAATAAAAATATTATGTTGGGGAAAAAAGAAAGGCCTGAGCTTATTTCAAATGTGGGCAGGGGAGGGAGTCTTCAAAAGAATTAACAAGGAGCTTTGATTAGTGGGAAAGAAAGAAAAGAGCCTGTCACATAGAAGAAAGCAAACAACATGAGTCTAAACTGCAGAGCCTCACAGCACACAATGGCAATGCTTACTTTGTCGCTGAGACAGAAGTCCACAGGTGCTGGTTTGAGCTGAGCCTCTGAACCCCTTAAAGCAAGTTCTTTGCTTCCTTAATCTACCAGCTTGCCCTTTGCACTTCCACCCCCATACAGACAGTCAACACTATCTTAGTAGGTGGCCTTGAAACTGTAACATCATCTTCTGACAACCCCTAACACATTGTAAGCTACATAGAAATAGAACCTTGCTTCGATCAATATTTGGATAGAAGGCCAAAAAAAAAACTGAAAAGAAAATTTGAGCATAGCAAGGAATCCTGTTGTTCACTCAGGAGGTTTCACTTTTGACTGTAAGTCAATACTAGCACTTGCCCCATACAGAAAGAAAGGCTGCTTGGAAAATATTGTTCCCATCCTATGCAACACACAGAAAGCCCACTTTCTAAGATCTGGGATGTTACAGTACATGAAATAAGAGGGATAAATACCACCAATCCCACTTGTGTGAGGTATCTAAAATAAAACCAAGCTCCCAGATGCAGTTGCTTCTGGGTAGAATGCTGTTGTCCAGATCTGAAGGGAAGGGCAATTAAGAGATGGAGTTCAATGGGCATAAACTTTCAGTTACTTAAGATTAAGATGCTCTGGGGTTGTTTTGCCACATAGTCCCAATAATTAATGTTGTATACTGAACACTGGATAGAATAGAACATCAAGGTTTTCTCCCCCTACCCCTAAAAGGGCAACAGAGAAAGGAGGACTCTTCTGGAAGTGGTAAAATGTTTATGATCTTGACTGTGGTACTGATTTCATGGATGTATGAACTTCAAATCCAACTAATTATATACATGAAACATCAGACTTTTTGTACACCAGGTATCTCTCAATAAAGTGGACCTTTCAAAAGAAACCCTTTAGTATTTCCAGTTCAACTCAAGCAATAATGGTTAGGACTCATGGTGAACTTGACACAACCTCGAATCACTTTAGGAAGAGAGTCTCGAGATTGTCTAGAGGTTGTTAGTTGTTGGGCGTGTCTGCAGGGCATAACTGGGTTGCCTTCCCTGATGTCAGAAGAACCAGCCTGAAGGTGGGTGGCACTATTTCCCAGTTTGGAGCCATGCATGGTGGACAATAGAGAACGTAAGCCAAGCACTACATACTTCTCTCTGCTTTTGACTGTGGGTGTGATGTGATGAGGTGTCACAAGTGTCTGCCAGGAAGGCTTCCCTCCAGGTGACAGTGCTAAAACAAAAACAACACAACTGTGATACAATATTAGGCTTATGCCTGATCTCAAGGGATTAGATATAGAATGGTATTAATTCTCAGAGACATATAACCAGAGATGTGTAGAGAGAGACTCAGGGAGACTCTTCTTTCTTTCTTTCTTTCTTTCTTTCTTTCTTTTTTTTTTTTTTTTTTTTTTTTTTTTTTTTTTTTTGACGGGGGAAGTAAATTGAGATAGACTCTCCTACAGTACAGCTTTGAATTTGCTACATGGGTAAATATAATTGTGATCTCTTGGTTCCCTCACATCCATCTCCCAAGCGCTAGGGCAATAGGTGTGTACCAATATGCTTGACATAATGAATGGATTTGCAATTGCGATTTGGATACCGTGGACATATTTTTGTGCAGGAAAGAGAATGGCAGAAGGAGAGATTATAGATAAATGATGAAAAGCCATCAGAATGCCATTCTCACAGTTAGAGAGGCACATGGAAACTCTGAAAAGACCTTAGGCACAGAGGGGTAAACATGGTCAAAATGCACAATATGCCTGAGAAAAATGTATCTTTGAATTCCACCATTATGTACAGTGGACACACGCATTCCTTCACAGCAACACACCTCGGAATTGTGCGCAAACGTCTCTTCCTGGAAGAGGGATTAGGGAAGAGTGAAAGTAGAAAGGGCAGGAGAGGGCATGGTGGGCAGAGAAGACACTTTTATCTTCTTGTATTTGCTGTGATGAGCAGACACTTCCTCCAACTTTTACCCTCAGCTTGGACTTAATAACTATTATTTGAGGTCAAGAGTCATGGGAGAAGTGTGAGACCTTCAAAGAAAAATGTAGTTTTGAAAGACCTCCTTTCGCCTTTTCTTGATTTAGAGAGTCGAACCCGTTTCTACTCCAACTTTGAGCTGTTAGGGAGGCACAGCCACACACATCACTGTCAAGGGTCATCACAGGCAATAAAACCAGGAAGTCCAACACAGGTACCCTGTCTCCAACCTGAAGTGGGTCATTCTATGTTATCTTTTCTCAAAGACCTCAGGTCACAAGGCATGTTGTAGTTTTCTAGCACGGATCAGTTCACTTGCAGGTGTTCCCGAGTGTAAGCTGTTCTTTTGACTTTTCATAGGCAACTAATGCCTTGCAGAGATTAAAAAAAAAAAAAAAAAGCATTTCACAGAAGTGTGGACATTGATAGAGGCTGTCCAGGAGCCAGGGGTCAGGTCTTCACTTTAACCCTGTGAGGTTAGTGTGTGTGTGTGTGTGTGTGTGTGTGTGTGTGTGTGTGTGTGTGCGGGCTTATGTGTGTTTTAGTAAAAATTGCTTTAGCTTAGTACTAGGCTGATCTTCCTTCTTTTCTTTTTCTTTTCTTTTTTCTTCTTTCTTTTTGTCTTTGTCTATGTCTCTGACTCTCTGTCTCTGTCTGTCTCTGTCTCTGTCTCTCTTACACACACACACACACACACACACACACACACACACACACGCATGCATGCATGCATGTGTGCACGCTCACAAGGTCTTTGTTAAATAGCCCTAGCTAGCCTCAAATTCACAGCACTTCCCCACCTCTAGGTGTGTGACCCATCATGCCTAGTTTTGTTTTTGAAACAATGTCTCCCAATGTGTTTCACACTTGTTTTCACCCCCACAATCCTTCTTTCCCTTTTGGAGTGCGGAGGTTATAGATACACCATCACCACTCAGCTCTAGTGCTTTCTCTCCTTAATCTATAAAATAAAAACGGGTGATATGTTTTTGTGATTGTACATGAATATTAGAGAGCTCTCCTTTATATACAATACTGATAAGTATTCCCTCTGTCTCTGTCTCTGTCTGTCTCTGTCTCTGTCTGTCTCTGTCTCTGTCTCTCTCTCTCTCTCTCTCTCTCTCTCTCTCTCTCTCTCTCTCTCTCTCTCTCACACACACACACACACACACACACACACACACACACACACACACACAGAGAGAGACACACACATTCCTCTTTCCTTGTAAACTCACTCATTCTTCACCCTTTGATCCGGAGGTGTTCCTGTTATTTTCCCCATACATCAGTTTTCTGCAGACCCCAGCTCGGTGCCTGATAACTTAACTCTGACACTATCTATCTGGTGATGGCATGAGCTTAAGGTCTCATTCTGACAAGATTGCCTCCACTACAGAGGCTAATCTCAAGTCCCAAGTTGTGGCTTGTGCTTGTTACTGATTGACTGGATATACACTGGTGGCACCCATGACCATTTTTTACAATATAGATCTTTTTTTTTTCTTTACAATGGCTTCAGATCTCACACAAACACTTATCTATCTCTACAGGTTTCTAAAAGTTTTTGTTAGCATATATTCACTATGCATAATAATGGGTTGCATTATGACATTGGCATTTCCATACACGTACATGATGTATTTTGATTATATTTGATAACCTCTCTTATTCCCTCCTACTCCAGCTGATTCCATTTCCCTTTCCAACAACCATGCCCTTCTACTTTCAGGGTTGGTTTTGGAGGGCATGCCAACATAATGAGTTTCATCCGAGTTGCTTAAAAGAACACAGGTGAGGGTTTTCTTTTAATAGGATCATTTAAAGAAATGTGCCTTCCTCTTCTAGCAACCATAAAATGGCTCTAGGTCTTTAAAGAGTGGTGGTTCCTCGTGAAGCTCCTTGGCAGTGTGCAGACAGACTCAGTCTTACATGGGTCTTGTGGAGGGAATCACAGCTGTTGTGAGTGCTGGGTGCAATGACCATGTCATGTCTGGGATACAGCATTCCATGGAAGTTCACTCTTTCCTCTAGATCTTACCTTCTTTCCATTCCTCTCCTTGATGTTTCCTGAGCTCAAGAAGGGATAGTAGAGGCACACTGTTTATGGCTGAGCATTCAATAGTCACACATTCTCAGTACTTTGACAGGTTAGAAGTCTCTGCTGTTACCACTGCCCATTGGGAGGGTGCTTTCTCTGACCAAACAGACAGTGGTACCAATCTATGGGGATAGACAAAGCTATTTCCATGGCATTTTGATGGGTAACTTTATGTCAATTTAATACAACAATAGCTGTAGCTCCTCTTGTATGGCCTATGACCTCCTGATCCACGCATTTTGAAGAGTTTTATCAAATCAGATAAGAAACCACTTCCGTGGAGCAAGCCTCAGTTCCAGTTAAAAAGCTGTTGGTTGCCCTTATAATAAACTTTCCACTAGTGCAACACTGGGCACACTATGTTTGGATTCTTGACAATATACACCTATACCAATCAATTACAATAGAAGACAATTCAGGAACATGTGGTAAGAAGAGCTACATCAGGCAAGGTATGGGAAAAGATGTAAAGAGCTGCCACACACTGTAGGATGCTCCATCCTTCACAGCCTAGTATGAGGATCTTTATGGAGGTTCAACAAGGAATAATCACTAATCAAAACAGTCTCTCTCTTGTCTTACTCATTCTAGATGGTGGGTGTAGAGTTGAAAGTTCTAAGATACTAAAATGCCTAGTGGTCAGCCTCCTGCAGAAGCCCATCAAGAGTCACTCATTAGAACAATTGTTACAATTGGAAGTGTGAGGTCAATTGTAGAACTGGGCACTTCTATAATCATTCCTAGAGATTGGGTACCCTGTGTCAAGAGCTGGAGTCAAAGACCAAATACTAAAACAAAAGATTCTCCTAGCAACCCTGCTTCTCAGATTTAGGAACTCTGTGCCATGGACAGAGCCCAAAATCTATATAGTTCATCTCTCATTATAAATCAAAATATTCTCCCGTGTGCGTGTGTGTGTGTGTGTGTGTGTGTGTGTGTGTGTGTGTTCTGTAAGATATGATTTGAAACACAGTGACACAATGCACAGAAAGTAAATGCTACCTGTTAGTGTTCCCTTTCCCAGCTTTTAACTTAGTTATGTTTACATTTTAGAAAAGAGATCCTCAATATGCACTCTGTAGCCCTAGAGTCAACTGGGTACATGCTTGCAATATGAACTCTTTTCTCAAGGCCTAATTTCTGCTGTGGGTCCCAGTGATGTTGGCTGTGGGAACATCTCCAGGTAGTTCTGAAGCATTTTCACGTTCTGTAGCCACACTTGTTAAAGACAATAAGTTATGGAGAAGGGCTTTCTGTGCATTGCAAATCTTAGTTGGTTTGTAGAGATCTGAGACATTCATCAACTTCAATGAAATCCCATCCTATACAGCCAGCAATGACTGAACATGTAGTACATGCTGTGTGACACAGTTCTTTACTACTAGTTAGTTGCTTGTTTCATGCAGAGTTTTAACCAGTGAGTTTTAATGCATTGTGTTATTCTTTGGACATTATTTTCATATTCCCTAACGAATTTTCATGCTGTTATAGGGCAAGGGCACAGGGTCTAACATAACATGTGCACACTCTGTTGTGCCTAACAGATGATTGCCACTTGTCATTTAATTGGCACTTGTTGATAGAATTGTCTTCTTTTTCACAAGAAAACAACTTCTGGACATTGTATGAATATTTTTTCCTTTCCACCTTAATGATTTGAAACATCAGAAGTGGCACAATTAAGACCAGATTACTCCAGTTCGCATCTTTTTTTCCTCACCTTCTTAAGACTATCTTTATGTTTGTCCTTGAAACCTGTCTACGTTGTGGGACATCTTTGCTTCTGGTTTGATACATAGGATGCCTTAACTTCATCGGATTTCAGTTCTGTGCAATAAACAATAGCCACTTTAGATAGAGTTTTAGCTATGAATAGCTTCCTTCCTTGTAACTTCATCTTATATTTATTGCCTAAAATGATAGATTGAAAGTCATCACCTAGCAACTGGCACGTTTTCCCTTGTGGTATGGTTACTTGTAATGATTGACTATCCTAGCACTTCATGTGCTTGTCCTGGTCTAAAATGGATATAAGGGGTCTATAAATAGAATGCCATTTTTATACTCTTCAAAATTATCAGCACAGCCTTCTGAAATAAGTTCATTTACACAGAATATTTTGTCTCTCAGCGTTATTTCTCACCTCTTCAAAAGCAGTAGCTGCTTCTTGCCTATTTAGGATTGTAGATTTACAGTAATGTTATGAGCTCTCTTATCTCCAATCCTGATCTCCTAGTGAAGACTGCTTTCTGTGACTCTGTAAAGAAAGCAACTAAAAACTATAAGGAAGAAAGAACACAAATGTTTCACACACACACACACACACACACACACACACACACACACACAAGAAATTTAATGCTTTGTACTTTAAAGGAACCTTTCATCCCCAAACCTCAAAGATCTTTATAAATAAATAAGTATGATTATCTGCATTTACAGGTTAGGAGTGATGCACAGGGCTGTTAAAGGTGCATTGTGCACTATTGCTTAACTAGGGAACAAGTTCATTAAAATTAAGTGCACATAAAATTAGTTCATTTGGTTTTTTTTACTAATTATATTACATATATACGAATAGAGGAAGAGGAGAAGAAAGGAGAGGAGAGAGCTATCTTCCCTTGGCTCCCAGAGACCAAATATATTGACAAAGGTATAAAAGCAGTAAACTCAGATTTTCCTGGCACTTTCTCCTTTACATAATTCAAGACCTGAGCTTCCTTCAAAATTCCCTGTTGGGATTTTGATGTCTCAAGGGAGCATCTCCCCTGTGCTCAACAACTGGCCATCCCTAGTGGGCCTTCTCTGCTTCACTGCACATCAACGTTCTCAAGCAGGTGTTGGAATGTAGGGCTCCCTACAGTTCTGCCAACATCCTCACAGTGTTAATCAAGCCCTCAGGTGTCTGAGGTGTGCAGTATCCAATGACCTAAGATGATGTTGGTGTGTCTTTCTACCATGTATTATCCTCTCCTAGGAGGCCTTTTAAGCACTAGCCTTTAACAAGTTGATTATCTTTTCAAAAGGAATAATTCTAGCACTTGGTGTTGTTGTTGTTGTTGTTTTGTTTTGTTTTGTTTTTGTTTTTGCTTTAGATGCATTTATTAAGGATGATAACTTCAATGTTATGGATCTTTCTGGTCATATGTATTTATTTACTTTTTTAACAGAGAGGAAAAGACATGCATACTCAGGTTGTATCTTTGTATTAAACACATATATGCATATGTATGTGCATACATATATGTATGTAACAACAGTTCATGAAAAGGAGGACATGAATTCGAATGGGCTCAAGGAAGGGATGTGAGAAAGTCTGAAGGAAGGAAAGAGAAAATGACGTAATTATATTATAATCTTAAAACTGAAAATAACTATGACTTCTTAATTCTTCCTTTGAGGTTCTTGGCTCTGGGGTGTGGCCTGATGATGTATATCTTGTTGGATTCAGAAATTAGTAACATATACATAATAGATACAGCACCAACTTTTTCACATCCGTGTGGTCTTTACCTGAGTCCTTGCACACTGTTTGTCCCCTGGTGACTTTGTTGGGATCATTTTTTTGTCAAAAATAATGTACTTAGCTTCAAAATGGCATGTTGAGGCTGTAGGTTTTGTACCCAGAGGGTTACCTTTTCATTTGTATAATGTAAATCAGTATGAAAATAGGATTTGTTTAAAGAAAATTATTTTTCAGCCATGCTTGGGACATGTATAATCCATCCATCAACCACAGCAAGGCTTTGGTTGAAATCTTGGGACCACACAGCTTTCTAAGCAGATGTGTATGGACAGTTATGGATTTTAAAAAGATAATATGAAGCCATAGTTTTAGCTGAGTTGGTAGAGAATTTGCCTAGCAGCATTAAAGACCTGGGTTCACTCCTTGGCACCAAATAAAGTCATGTGTGATGGCACATGTCTGTAATCTTAGCAGTTGAGAAGCCATGCACTATGGCTCATGCCTGTAATCTCAGGAATTGGGAAGTTATACATGATGGCTCATGTCTGTAATCTCAGCAATGGAGAAGTTGTACATGATGACTCATGTCTGTAATCTCAGCAGTTGGGAAGTCACACATATTGGCTCATGTCTGTAATCTCAGCAGTAAAGAAGTCGTGCATGGTGGCTCATGTCTGTAATCTCAGCAGTTGGGAAGTCACACATGATGGCTCATGTCTGTAATCTCAGCGGTTGAGAAGTGGCAGCCAGAGGACTGAAGTTCAAGGTCATCTATCGGATAGTTGGTTTGATGTCATCGTGGGCTACATATGGCCTCATTTCAACAGACAAATAAATAGAAACCAAATACACATTTTTAAAGTGGTAATTTATATACTTTCTGCAGCATTTTGACTATAATTGAGAAAAGAGGTAACCAAGTAACTAAGAAATATAAAACTCTTTGTTGTGGTGGGAATCAAATCCAGGGCTTTCACTCATGTCAGGCAAGAACTCTCCTACTAAGCTGCACCCTAGCCCAGAATCTCTTTCTAATATGTTACCCAGGAGACCAAAAAGCTGCCTGACAACTCCTCTGTGGGCATAATTATCTTCAAATTCTGAAGAACACTGTCTTTTCCCTTACTTGTTCAATCTTTTCATAAAATGATGATTTTAAATGAGCACACATGGGCTCTGTGGTGAAATGGATAACACACTGAATTTCTAAAAACACACATCTCAAAGAGATAGAACATTTTGTACACATCCGAGGAGTAAAATGGAGCATTCAGAGAAATTTCAGGAGTGTGGAGGACTGCACTGGGCCATGGACTTGGGTCTTAATACTTAGACTTTTATATCTGTGAGTAGGCAATGTCTTCAAGACTTATGTGCCCTCCAGAAGATAATCACTTTGCATTAGACTTTGAGATGCACAAGTGATTTATTACCTGTGTGAACAAGTTACACATTATCTCCTGGCCTCACTCTCCTTCCCTGGAAAATGGCTCTACTGGCTACACAGACCTCTCGTGGCAATTCTGTGCCACTCGGACTTAATGAGGTCTTCGTGGCTCCAGGCTTGATACACATAATCTATCATCAAATTTGCACTTATTTCAGATATATCACCTCAATGTTTCATTCAAAAATTAGTATATTTTATAAAATACAGCAAGAGCTCAAAAGCAACCTTGAGACGCCATGTTTTAAAGCTTATGTACCCACTGCTTTGTCGTTCTTTTTACAAATTTCTAAGGTGACAAACTTACCAATCAATAAAATACTTTTAGGGGATTATATAGTGTATACTACAGTAAAAGCAAACCCAATTCTTACATTTATGATTAATTGATGTTGATGTGAGTGCCAGGATTGGGGGTGTAAATGGTCACTTAAAAATATTTAGAACAACTAAATGTTCAAAATAAAACTGGACTCTCCACTTATCCTTTATTAAAAATAACTCAAATTAGTCCATAGACCAAGACCTAGAAGCTGAAAACTATGAATGTCTTAGAAGGTGACTTAAAAGTAAATCTTTATTTCTTGGAATTAGGCTTTTCTTTGTTTGGTTAGGTTTTGGTTTTGAATAATATATCAAAACACAGATGACAAAGGGGTAAAATAGACAAATTGGATTACACAAATTGGAATTACACCAAAATAATAAATTTATATGTCACAAATAGAACTGTCAAAAAAGACAAAAGAAACCAGGGACAATGAAAGAAAATATTCACATTTATCTCATAAATGACTTGGACCCAAAACATATAAATACCTTTACAAAATTAAAGACAACTGATTACATGAAAATATGGTCAAACGATACCAAGGGACCATCTCTCCAAGGAGTATATAGGTAAACAATAAATACGTGAAAGTAATTCACTATCATTAATCACACTGGAGGTACAGAGCAAAACAATATGGACATGTCGTCTCTTACCAGGGTGCCTATAAACAAAGAGTCGAAAATAGGAAGTGTTAGGGCAGATGCAGAGAGACCCCAAGTCTCACATCCTGCTTGTAGAATGTGACATGGTTCAGTCATCCAGGACAGCAGTCTGAAGGTCCTCAAGAGTGATGGATATAGCTTCCCTAAGACTCAGCAACTCTGCTCCTTAGTACTTTTTGTTCCCTGACACCTCCTGGGGAGACAGGAAAATATGTCTATAGGTTGCACAGTGTCTTTTCCACGTAGGTCAGCTGATTGGAGCCTCTTTCAGGAAGCTTGGCAGCTGATTGTTTCTTCTAGGCGCTTTGTCTGTCTACTTCCTTCCGGCTACTTGTCTCATCTTTGCTTTTTCCAGGTGGCTTGTCTGAGCCTCTTCTAGGAAGCTCAGCTTGTCTGAGAGTATCTCTCAGCAGTCATTATTTCTTATATTTTCTTGGGGGAAGAAGGGGCCTAGTGAATTTGGTCAGATTCAGGGTCTTCCTGAACACACTTTTGAGTTGTTTGTCTCTTAGTGACCTTTTCTGCAGAGCAGTGTTTAACCTCCCCTACAAACATCCAGTTGTTTCAACTACTTGTAAAAATCCTGTCTGAAAACATTCGGTTGTTTCACTGCCTGTTTCTCATCCTGTGTCTTAAAAAAAATATTTCCTCCAGGATGTAATATTTAATCCTGGAAGAAAGTAGTACACTAAATAATTGTTTATAGAAAAGGTTGCACTTGAGTGTTCACAGTAGTGTTATTTAGAATAATCAAAAGTGGAAACAACTAAACTGGCCACCAGCTGACAAAGGTATAAACAAAATGTGGTATAGGAATGAAATGAAAAATATTATTTGGTAGCAAAAGGAACGAAGTTCAAAATAAATTGCAACATAGATACATAAGTTCTTCAGAAAAGATATATAGGATATAGCTTAATTCATATGAAATGTCTCCCAAAGGTAATTCTATCAGACAGGAGTAGATCAAAGATTATTAGGCACTGTAGGAAACGGAGAGCAGGAAGCAGTGAAGCAACTGTCAGGTACAAAAAGTTTCTTCTTTTCTCCTGAAATTATTCTAAAATTTGGTTGTAGCGGTGGTTGCAAACTTTATACACATCTGTATTTCTTTTACTGAAAATAGATTCATTCAATATATTCTGGCTGTCGGTTCACCTCATTGTACCCCCTCCCAGATCCTCCCACACTCCCTTCCCGTCTGGGTCCACGCCCTTTCTATCTGTCCTTAGAAAGCAAACAGGAAATCTAAGAAAGAATAATAAAACTAGATAAAAAACTAAATAAATCAGAATATGATACACACATTTGGACACACAGGAATCCCATAGAAAACCCAAACCGGAAGCCATGATATACAGGCAGAGGACCTGTAAGATAGTGAAATTTTAAAAAGGCCCTGACTTAACATTATGAGCCTCTGATAATGCCGTTGAGTTTGTTTTCTGTTGGTCAACTGCTGCTGGTCATAAAGCCTACACGTAAGAGTAGTTTCTTTCTCGAATAGGGCTCCCTTGTAGAAAACTAATGCTTTAATTTGTGAGCGGCTATGAGTTGGAGATAGTGTCTGCGTTAGGGATGGAAGCAAGTGTCTACATCTCCTTTCAGCTCTAGGGCCCCATCTTGTGCAGACCCGCACAGGCTCTGTGCCCACTCCCACAGTCTCTGAGTTAATACGTTCAGCAGCACCGGCGTATCTAGAAGGCCTTGATTTCCTGGTGTCCTTCATCCTCTGTGGCTCTTACAGTCCACCTGCCACCCGTTCCTCAGAGGCCCCTAAGCCCTGAGAGGAGGACTTTATTTTGAAGACATTCTGTTTAGGGTCGAGTGTTCCAAGGTCTTCCACTCTCTGCATTTCACTCCGCTGTGGGTCTCTGTGTTTGTTCCCATATGCTGCAGGAGGAAGCATCCGTGACGCTGACGGATTAACACAAAGATCTCTGAGTACAGCAGAATGTCATTAAGAGTCATTTTATTGGGCAAATAGAAATAGCCAAACTACTATGAATGTAACATTTATAGAACTCATGATTGTCACATGGTTCTCCCTGCTGTATGTAGTTTGTTTTATATATGTGTAATAAAATCAATGTATTTTTAAAAAGAAAAAGGAAAAAAATAAAAAAAAGAGTCATTTCATTGCTATATTCCTTTAGTAGAACAACAGACATTGGGTTTACCCTAGGTCGCTGGACTATCTAGTCTCAGGTTCTTGGTTACCCAAGCAGCTTTGGGTTCCATTTTTTGGAGTGGGCCATGAGTCAGACCAGATAGAGGTGGTTACTCAGACGAGCTGTGTGTATTGTATCTTGTAGGTGGATCACTCTTTCAGATGGAAGGATTTTTTTTTTTTTCTGAGTTGACTTTTACCTCTTTCTCCTTTGGTGGCATAACTAGTATGCTGCCTACTAGTCTTATAAGTACTCGTCCATACGAGTAGGCCCGGCTTTACTTCTTCGTGTTCCGTGAGTTATATAGGTGTTACCCCTAAACAGGGCTTTACTCTCAGTTTGCAGATAGCCACTAATAGCCTTGGAAATAGCCTAGGTTGCATGGGAGTTCCCATAAAACCCATTTGGCAAATAACTCCATCAAGTGTAACCCATTCCTGATACTGGGATTTTCATTTGCTGACAAGAGATGACTACTTTGGGCTCTGTCTCTTGTTTGGCTACTTCATTTAGATTGGTTTCATATATGTATATATTATAGGAAACTTCTACTCTGTTAGATTTCCATATGACCCTTCAAATGGCCCTTTGTTCTAGTTGTCTCACCTCATAATTCCCAATTGTTACCACCTCACTTGTATCTTCCTGTTTCTTCCCTCCCGCTCTCTTCCACCGTATTCCCTTTCCTAGTGTGTGTGTGTGAATATGTGATTTAAACTGTAGTAGTGGTTTTTTTTTTTTGTGAACTCCAGTTTAATGAGTGTGTAGTATCCTTTTCTACCTCCTCTGATTAGTTTTTATTTGAAGTCTATTTTGTCAATATTTAAATGGCTACACCAGCTTTCTTCTTAGTTTTTTTTCCCCCCTAGGAATATCATTTTCCATCTTCTGTCCAAAGGTTATGTTATATATGTTCTTTATATTAATATGTGTCTTGGATGCAGCAGGAGAATAGATTCTGTTTTCAAATCTATCCTGTTAGTCTGTGACTTTTTATTAGAAAACCATGACCATTGATATTGAGCGTTATTACTAAGCAGTGTTTGTTGATTCCCATTACATTGTTCTTGTAGGGGGCATTTTTCTCCTTCTTTTGGTTTGCTGGGCAATATTATATATTCTTTGTGGTTTCTTTGTTGTGGTTAGCCTCGTCACACTGGAGTGCTCCTTCTGCAGGCCTGGATTTGCAAGACAATTATGCTTAAATTCAGTTTTATCATGACATGTCTTTATTTATTCAACTATTGTCATTGAAAGTTCTGCTGTCTATAGTATTCTGGCCTGAATTAATGTTTGTAGATCATCTTCCAGGCCCTTCTGGCTTTCAGAGCCTCCATTGAAATATCTGGTATTATTCTAATAAGTCTGCCTTTACATATTATTTGGACTTTTTTTGGCTTTCTTGGTTTTAGTATTCTTCCTTTGTTTTCTATGGTTAGTGTTTTAATTATTATGTGATGTAGGAAATCTTTTTCTGGTTCAGTCTATTTAGTGTTCTGTATGCTTCTTGTACCTCGGTAGGCTCCTCTTTCTTTAAGTTTGGGAACTTTTCTTCTATGATTTTGTTGAAAATACTTTCTTTGCCCTTGATCCAGACTTCCTTTCTCTACTACTATTATTCATAGATTTAATATTTTCATAGTGTCCCAGATTTCCTGGATGTTTGTACCTTGTTTTTATTTTTATTTTTTATATTTAAAACTTTCTTTGGCTAAGGTATCCATTATTTCTAGCTTGTCCTCAATGTCTTAGACTCTTTTTCCTATCTCTTAGATTTTGTTGGTGAGGCTTGCTTTGGAGTTTCCTGTACGAATTCTTAAACTTTCCATTTCTAGTTTTCTCTCAGTTAGGTTGTCTTTATTGGTTTTATTTCCACTTTCAAGTCTTGAACTATTTTTTTTTTCATTTCACTCCACTGTTTATGTTTTCATAGTCTTCTTTAAGGGATTTATTCATTTCCTATTTAAGGACCGCTAACATATTCATAAAGGCTATTGTGAAGTTCTTGTCTTGTGCTTCAGTTATGTTGCATTTCTCGGGGCCTGCTGTGGTAAGGTCGCAGGATTTTGTGGAGAAGTATTGTCCTGGTTCTTATTGATCCTGATATTAGACTGGTGTTTAGGCATCTAGATTTAAGGTGATTATAATACTAGGTGCTTATATTTGGCCTTTTCCTTATTGATGGGTGTTTTGTTCCTTACTTTCTGTTGCCCTCTCTGGTTCTTGGGGGGGGGGGGGAGTGGCTTAGCTGTGGTTTCCCTAGTAGTGAATGCTTCTGAAACCCAACCAGGTTTAGACTGTTCTGGTCAGAATGTATTTCTTGGTATTTGGCACCTGACACTTAGGAATGGAGATAAGCTAGAAGAGGGTAAGGTGCTGACTTGATTTATAGGAGGGAGGCAAGCAAAGTGTGCCACCAGGATCTGTTTGGTCCCCTAGGAATGAGGGCAGAAATGGAGAAGCCATAGCCAGCAGTTGACTAGAGAGCTTAAGTTGAGACTAAGCAATTGAATTTGTAGGAGAGGAAGGTGAACATCCAAAGATCACATACGTGCTTCCATGACCTGTCTGCTTCCTCCCTTGTCATAGCTGGCAGGTTCCCAGGGAATGCCTGAGGAAGGCGACGTCAGTGTCAGAAGGTAACGGTAGTGATGGAGGCTGTAGGAGACAATCTTTGTGATCCTCTGGAGAAGGGTTCAGAGAGGAAGGGGAGACCACAGCAGGTTGCTACAGAGATGGGATGATTCCTGGGGACTGATTTGGAGGAGAGGAGAGAAAGTGAATGTATGAAGATCACCTACCTGCCTGTAAACTTATTAAAAGTACTAAATTATGTATCTGAAATGGGCACACCAAATGGCACAGTTGTTTTAGCCCAATAACATTACTTAACAAGGCAAGAATCTGTAAGAATACCAGACCAAAATGGCCATTGTATCTTAGACTTCATAGCAAGTTTCCTTAGCATAGTTTTTTAAAGTGTAGAATATGCATTTTATCATTGCCTTGGCTTAGATGAACACTTTGTTTTATAGCAGTCAGTGTCAGCATGCCTGTTGGAGTAAATTGTAAATCATTGGAAATTTAGCACATTTACTAATAATCTTTGTCTCAATATTCATCTTCCTCAGCATCGACACTGCATTACACACCACAGACCACTTAATATCTGAAACTTTCTCATGCCATAAATTTGTGACCCCACTCAATAATTCATCTTACAATTTGCCAACCATTGCTTCCTTGTCATTTGTCCAGTTTTCTCCTCCCTTCCTCCTATACTTGCAGAAATTCCTTTCTAGGCACTTCCACTTCCTCTTTGCAGTCTGACTCATTTGCAGAAATTCAATAGCCAGTTTGTTGAAAGAGTCTCCACTATCTTTATCTGAAGCTCATATCTCTTGAGAAGTCGGCTGTTTATTCGACGTTTCCACCTCAGTATCCCATTAGGACCTCAAATTCAACATGTCTCTAAATGAATTCTTCATTATCCTTTCCTTATCTGTTTCTCCTCTCTCTTCTATAGAACCACAGCACTCATTAATCATTCCAAGTCAATACGTTGATGTCATCTGAGTCACAATTGATTTGTTTCATTCCTGCCAATACAAATACATTCTTACTAATTATGTTAATGTCTTAGGGGATGTATTTTGCATGCTACATCTAACATATACAGTTTAGTTCATTTTGAGATATGCATACATTATATACATATATGCATATATATATCATATATAAATATATGTCCATGAAATACAGAAGACAGCACACATAGGCGTAACTACTAACGCTGCCTAAGAGTCCCCTTTCCAGATGTCCTTGTCCCCTCCCTTCCCTAGTCAACTTCTGTTGCTTTCCACCATTATAGGATATTTTTTCCAGTTGTAGAAAGATATACATATTTCTTCTCCTTGATTGGCATTTGTGTTTATTCATAAAGTATGTATTTACATCTTTGGGTAAAATCTCCACGTGTTTATGAAACATATTCACAACAACTATATGTGTCATAACCAGTAAATTTCTAATTGTTTCTGAGTTTGGAGAATCTTTTACATACCCTGAATCCAAACCCTTTGGCAGACACATGATCTATAAGTATTCACTCCCAAGTTCTGACTTGGTTTTTAGTTTTTCAGTTGTTTGTTTGTTTGTTTTGTATTTGACAGTCTCTCTTAAAGAGAAGTTCATAGCCAGGTATAGTGGTGCATGCCTCTAATCCCAGCACTCCGGGAGGCAGAGGCAGGGGAATTGCTGTGAGTTCAAGGCCAACCTAGTCTACAAAGGGAATCTAGGACAGTCAAGGCTACACAGAGAAACCATGTCTCAAAAAAAACCAGTAAAGTTTATAATATAATTAATATATATTTATGTATATATGTACATATCATACTTTGAGTGTTATGTCAGAGGCCATTTTGCCTAAAGTTATAAAGATTTCCTCTTATGTATTCTCCATGAAGTTGTACCATTGTAAATTTCACATTTATACCTATGATCCATTTTAGTCAGATTTTGGGTATAGGGCTTAATTAAAATTCCTTGTCTTACATAAAAAAATCATTTGGTGTCATTTATGTAATTCTTCACTGTGTTGAAAATCAATTTATTTGTACATCTCTTCATTGTTTCTGGACTCTACTTTTTGCCATGAACCTAATTGTCTTCAATGGTTTCTATATGTTTTGATTAATGTGAATTCATAGATCATAAAATCAGATAGCATACATTTTATTTTTGAAAAAAAATCCTTTGCCTAGTACAAGTCGATTTCATTTCCACACATGTTGTGGACTGTGGCTTGTACTGTATTGAGTCTATAGCTCAACTTAGGGGGGAAAAAAGATACATTAAAGTCATCAAGGCTTCAGATCTCTGGATATATCACATCTCTGTATTTGCTAAGTCTGTTTAAATTAACTTCAGCAACAATTCCAGTGTACAAATATTATACATCTTCCCCCAAATTCATCCCAACGTAGAGGTAGTTCTACTTTATCCTACACTAGATGTTTTTATCCCTATACGTTTTATCAGTATTTGTTCTAGAATGCAGCTTCGTGAAAATTAGGTAGTGGGATTCTTGTGGGTCTTGCTACAACGTCTTATTAAGTTAGACCAAAGAACTTGATGAACCCTCGACTCTCGACCAATAATTAAATATTAACTTTCTGGATGGCCTGGCAAGCCTAGGACATTTTTCTGGTGTTACTGGCATGAACAGAAAGCTTCTTGGCCAAAGATGAGATCATAAGAGCTATTTCCTCTAATTATTTTGGGCACTTCTTTTTTCTGGCATTGGGTAGTTTCTTTAGATATATGTGATGATTAGTTCTCCACTTAATAACCTAGGGATGTCTATACAGATTCCCAGAGTCCTCTCTTTCCAAACCTCTCTGCCTGATGCTGTTTCCCACACATTCTAACCTCTTGGGACCTTGTCCTCTTCAGGCTTTCACCTGTCTTCTCACCTCAGAAACCCCCAAAAGCATCTGCGTTCCTTTTCTTATTCCAACATCTGGAAACTCACTAATCCCAGAGTGCTCTGACGGCTTACTTCATTTGTCTCCTGTCTCTCTGGGACTACTGCCATTCATTGTCTCGTATCCTCTATCTCAAAAGACTTTGTATGTAACAAAACTACAAAATATGTAATATTTTGTCCATTTTTAGTTTGCTATAAGCAGAAAGGCAAATCCAAACCCCATTCCTCCACTTTGGCTGTGATTTAAAAAGAAAAAAAAAAGAGAGAGAGAGAAAAGCACTACAAATTAATTCTCTTTATTAATTCCTTTTACCTATTCCTCTTTCAGCCTGCCTTATCTTTTCTAATATCCTCATTATAATAATACAAAAAACAACTGTGAACTAGCTCTTAACTACAAAGGCCTCACAGACTCTCAGGTCTTGTATATTCCTGAGGTATGCCTTATCATCAAAAATAGACATAGCATTCCAGAAACTACATGCATATGCTAGATTTATATTTTTACTTATAAAATAGTTCATTAATAAAGTTGAAGGTCATATAAATATTCCCAGGAACCAATTTGCTCATCTTTGTCTTCTTTGTCCCCTGGTGTCGAAGCTCCTTTCAACGTCCCTTTCCAGCCCCATTCCTTCCATTCCCTTCCCCTTTGAGGGCCCCGTTATCCAGGGGTTAATGCTTTCATGTTCATAGACTTGTATATTTACAGTGAACTGAGTTTCTTCATCTCAAGATGAAGAGCCTTAGGCCTGGAGAGATTATGTAATACATGCAGCGTCACTCTGTTTATAACTAATGAAGTTGATATTGAGGGCCCGGGACTATGCATTTACCATCTCCCTGAAGTCCTATTCAACTCAACTCACCCCAACTTCGACTGAACCAAATACGTTTCTCCTGTGACTCTAGAAAGAGGAAAAAAACACTGAGGCAAGTTGATGATTCCTCCTTTGTGAGCCTCTTCAACTTTAACAAAAGCAGTTGATTTTTATCCCGCAGTATTACAGTGAGTGTTCTTGCCCCTGTGTCTTGCTTGTTTTTCTCCTCTAGCTGGAATGACTTCCTTTCCCACATTCAGTGCACCAAAAATCACATCAAGCTTCCGAGCTGATTTGGCAAAGCATCTTGTTCATTCGGTCAGTCAGTCATGTCAGACACAGACAACAAAGAGCAGATGACCAGGGTTGGTTTGGTTTTTTTTTTTTTCCCCTCTTTCCTTCTGTCTGGAAATTCTGTCACTCCATCCAACCTTACAACAAATTAAGTTTGTGTCTTTTTCCCACAGTATTTTTCCATAATTTGTATGCAAGCTTTCCTGCTCTTTGGGTGGTAAATTTATCTTCGTATTACAGAGAATGTCTAAGCTGGTCCCTTCACACATAATAGGACTTCTGTAGCAATTATTAAATAAAATCATGCACCCAAAATCTAGACAGCATAGAAAAAGATACGGCTTGGCACATATAGTCTTGTTTGTTTTGAGTTCATTTTCACTCCTTTAAAAATACTGAGCGGCAAAGGTGCTCCAGCTGAGAACAGCAGCAGCCCACGGGCCAGGTCTGGGAGGTGAGATTGCTGTCATTCTTGGCTACATGACAAATTTGAGGCCAGCCCAAACTATGTGAGACCCAGTTTTAAAACGACAAGAAGAGAGAAAAGGAAAAGGTTTTCTTAGGTTACTACACACGGCAAACATTCAAAATAGCCAGTGTTCTGGCCTACGGAGGCTTGCTACCCAGTGTTTCTCCAACCAGCCTCTGAAATAGGAAAGGAATGTCAACTCTGACCTTCCACCCACAGAAAAACAGCATTAACATCTTAAAGCAAGTGGGTTGAAAGACATTTGGATCCAAGCAATGATATTAGACCACATTTCACACTGATATAATCTGATGTTATCTTGGACCTCAGACGTTTTGTTCTGTGTTGGCGTGAGTGATTATATGTTATTATTATTGCCGTGTGAAGTGACTCTGAATTGAAAGAGGCTGCTATCAATGGGTCTCTTTTATGGTCACTGAGCTGCCAAGCAACCCTGCTTGGGCAGGAATAATGGACACTGTGGATTCCACAGTTAATTCTATCCAACTCTGATGCCATTTTATAGTTTCCTTTGCCGTCAACTAAAATAGGATAGTAACGCTGAAGCTATTCATTTCATAAAGCTAAAACTAAATTATGTATGAATGTTATATATGATAAAATAACAGAATAAAATATAGAAAAATAATTGATGTTGGGCAGAATAGTTGGCTTTCCTTCTTTGACTGGGATACTTAATTTCACTGAGCTAGGTAGATTACCTAAAAAGTAAGAAAAGAAAAAGTGGCCTAAAGCCATAATAAAATTTCCAGGCTGCTTTTCTTTTTTTCAACTTTCTGAACATGGACACACTTGACCAGGGCACATACTATTTAATCACTAATCTTCCTGAAAACTGGACAGATGACAAATGTGTAAAGGTGTCATGAAAGAGGTAAACAAGCCTCTAGCACAATCTGCTTTCACATGCTCTGTTCTATTTACCTGATGCAGTGGCACAGCCATACCCTTAGTGTCCATGACAGATGCACCTAACATTCCCTTTCTTGTCCACCTTGGGATGCCATTGTGAGCCTCCATCCAGCACTCATACAATTTAGACCATAAGCACTGACTGAGCACCTATGCTATGCAAACCACAGTGGTAGGTTTTACAATGAATATAATATGATCTCTGGGGTTAAGGCTTTCATAGATAAATTGCACTGTGAAAGCAAAACAAAATAAAAATTTTAAGATACAGTATGACAGTTTACTGGATCACCCCAAAAAGTGAATACCTCATTCATCCACAGTATTGTCTACCCAATGATATATATCTGGTCTGTGTCTTCTGAGCATTCAATTATTATTTTAATTTAGTTGAGGTCATCTTAGCTTTGTCAAAATACAACAGAATTTTTTATTCATAACTTAATTTAAAATATGAAAAAATTAGATATTGCCTATACCTTATAATGGGTTAGATATTTTAAATAGAAATAAATACATAAATGAATATGTGCATATTCATTATACAAGTGTACACAGTATCAAAGTTTAATAACCAATATGCATATCTAACTAAAATATAATTATAGTATGAGCAGTCTTGCTAATCGTGTTACCCAAAAATGTGTCACCATTTGTAACTGAGTTCTTTATCTTCTAGTTCTGTTGGCTTTATCAGTACCTTTGCTGTCCAAAATTGGTCCCTCACTAGTGGTGTAGTTTTTGATCAGAGGCTGGACTACTATTGTAGAGAGTTGCCATTCCTTCTTTCATTAGCTCAGGGTGCAGGTTTCAAGTCTTTGTCAAGTATTTTACTATAATACCAATTCCTGTGGCTCCCAATTTGATACTGCGCGAGACTTCACAGCTTTAAGCCACAGAATGTTTACTCTCTCCTAGTGCCTTTTCTGGACTGTTGCCCGATATGGCCATCCGTTCTTTGTTTACACAAAAGTGTGATAGATAGTGTGAGGGTGTCTATAACACACCTTGACCTTTGAAAAGGAAAGCACAGCATTGGGCCCAGTGTACCACGGAAAGGTTTTTGCTTTGTGAAAGCAGTGCTCACTTCTGCCTGTGGTTTCTGTGAGCAATCAGTGCTACCTGTTTATGTGACACTGGCATTATCATCAGAATATGAACAAAGTGCCAGGGGGGACACAGAGCGGAGGATGACTAAAGCTGAGATAACAATGATGCTTGATGAAAATGATGAGAAATTCCTCTCTCTATTGTGGCTATCCTTTGACTTTTGCTTAAGCAGCTTTTGACATGGTGTAAGTTGCTTTTCCTAAAGCTTCAGTGTGGACGATGCTCTGGAGACGTGAGCAACAGAGGCAAAGAGACCAGATAGGATGCCAGCAACAATCCCAATAAAAGTCAGGGAAGATCTCAGTGGAAAGGCAGTAGAGAAAATGGGACAGAAAGACATTTTGAATGTAGATTAAAGAGATTTAAAACAAATTGGCTGAGAGAACGAAGGAAACACAGGAACCAAGGGTAAAGTTCAGACTTCTAAATTAGGCAATTGGCTAGATTATGAAGCCATTAATTCAGATTTAAAATATAGGAAGATGGGGGTTGAGAGACAGCTCCATGGGGGAAGTTCTTACTGTGCCAGCATAAGGACTTATTTCTGATCATAAGCACTTGTGCAAAAAAAAAAAAAAACTGGCTACCACGGAGTATGTCTACAACTTCAGCTCTAAAGAGGCAGAGACAGATGGATCCTGGGAGCTTTCTGGCCAGATGGTCTAGTTGAAATAACATGCCCAGCCCTAATGAGAGATCTTGTCTCAAAAAATACCATGGAATGATAGAGGAAGACACCTGATAGCAACCACATGAGCACACATGGGCATGTGCCCCCCCATACACATGCACACTATACACATGGATATAAATGCACGCGCGCGCACACACACACACACACACACACACACACACACACACACACACGTGCATTTTTCCTTTGAGAAAATAGCAAGGGAGGAAAGGGAAGAATAGGGATGCTACTCTGGCCTAGAGGAATTCTCCTATCATGGCCTGTCCTCTGGTCAACCCTCTTGTAAAGCAGAATTAAGGAGTAAGTTGAGTTCTATAGACAACAAAAGAAACCCAGCTTCCTCAAGTCAAACAAGCAAGAATCTTCTTGGAGCTAAGAAGCACCAACAATTCTAGGATAAGCCATTAGGCTGAACTACCAGTATACCTGGCATTTCTTTCCAAAGCTTCCTGAAAAGGGGGTATTAGGGGAGTCAATGATTTACTTTTCTCTATAGCTACACTCTTTGCAGTATGTCTGTGCAGAAGTTACCTTAAAGAAGAATGTACTTTTATTTCTATTGACTTTGAGTTTGACTAATGAGATATCAGTAAATGTGATTCAAGCCAGGACCTGGGATATGAATGTACAATAGCACTCACCCGTCTGCAATTCACTCGCCACTTTGCAAATTAGAACTACTTTGAGAGTCCATCTTACCCCAGTCAAAATGGCTAGGAACAACAACAGGAACAAATTGACAACAAATTCTGGCATTGGTGCAGGCAAAATGGAATACTCATTCACCGTTAGTGGAAGTGAAACATAAAAACCAGTATGGAGTTTCCTCAAAAAACTAGAAATGGATCTATCATATGATCCATTGGGCGTATTTGCAAAGGATTCCACATCATACTACAGAGATACTTGCTCATCCATGTTAATTGTTGCTCTATCCACAATAGCCAGGAAAGGGATGTTCATCGGTTGATAATGACACTGTGGTACATTTGCAAAATAAAATATCATTTTGCTGTAAGGAAACATGAAAATTTTAAATTCTTAGGTAACTGGTAGAGCAAGAAGCCATCATTCTGAGTGAGGTCACCTAAACCCAGAAAGATAAATGCCACATGTCCTCTCTCATAGGTGTATACTAGCTTTGAATCTTTAGGTGTGGGTGTTGAACGTGGAGCACTCATAGAAGTAAGGGAACTGGTAAGGGGCCATGGGATATTTAAAGGAAGGAGGGTAAAGAACAGGTGGTATGGGGGGAAAGAGAGGAAATAATGGAAAGGCAAGGGTTAAATGGGTCTGGGGAGGAGAGGACAGAGAACTAGGTATGGGGAGGAGTAAATAACACTGCAGGCCTTTGAAAAGGTCGTATTGAACCCTCCTACTGTAGAAGCTTCCTAAAATATGTACAAGCACATATAAAAATATTTTTTAAATATTATCCTATAATGGAAAGCAATGCATCTCTCAGAAACTATGCATCACCAAATGCACAGTGCCAGGTATGTGTACCTCTTTTCCAGTTGTTGGTCAATGGAGTCCCCCAAACATTACGTATCCTTACCATTTCTCTGGATCAGCCTCTAGAACCTGATGGTGATAGCCTATTGCTGAAGGCACCACAATACTTGAATCATTCCTGACTGATTTTCCTAGTGCTGGAAAGCTCTATGCACACTACGGAGCAGAAACATAATCAACAATGTAAGCCATTTGTGAGACACAGTGACATCTTGCCTGTAGTCCAAGACGGCAAAGATGACAGGAATGTTATGAAAGCAGCCAACCATTTCCTGATTGGATCTAAGGCTTGTTCCACAATGAAATCCATTCCTGATATCATTAACTAGGCCAAAACCTGTAGATAAGTAGGTCATGGAGCCCTGGTGAGAGCCTACTACTATAACTATACTAAATCAAGAGAGCAATAACTGCCCCCTACATTCTTATTTTTATATGCATGGATAAATACACCTCTCAACCCTCATCAGAGACATTTCTTCTTGCAGTAGAGAACAACACGGAGACTCTGGACATTGGAGAGAGAATAAGAGATTACAGAGTGCTCAGTGCTAACTAAGACATCTAGATCACAGACCACTCTCCGAGGCTCAAAGTGTGGGAAAGAGAGGGAAAAAAGATTTTAAGGGCCAGAGGTAGTAGAAATCTACAGCAATACAGTTTGTGCTAGACATTACAGGGTGTACACACATGAACCCGCAGTGGCTTTGGCTGAATGCACAAAACCATCTCAAGATCAAGGCAGTCACAAATCTCAGTATGTGCTTGGGTGGGGCTCATGAACTCCCACCCTTAGCTGAGGATCTACTGGCAATTGGTAGCTGCTGGGGAAAGGAAACTCAGTTTTCTTCAGGGATGAGGTTCCTGAGAGACTGTTGGTGTTCCAGCTGATGGTCCTAAACCCAAGTACATCCAAACAGCACTAAGTTGACTCACATGCATTGGGGGAGGGAAAAGTGTGGTGAGGGGTTATGGTGAACTAGAGGAAAAGGAATGGGCAGGATTTGATCAAAACACATTACAAGCATATATGAAATTCATGAATAAAAGCACATTAAAAGCTCAGATATGAAGAAGAACTTCTTACTGGACATCCATTTGTGCTTTTTAAAAACACTTCTCTCCAAGTGAATAATTATCATCTCAATGAAAAAGAAAAGGCTTTGGGGTGGGGGTAGTCTCCTATTGAACTATGGGGAAAATAAGAAAAAGGAGATTGTTTTCCTTAGGGTAAATGTTTCCTATTTACTCATATTTTACACATATTCATGAAGCTATACCACACCAGCAGGTAAAGCTTTAGGGTATGCACCAAAGTGACATGAGGAAATAATTACTTCATACTATAAAGCTATGGCATGTTTAATTATATAGTGGAGTGAGTCATACAGTAAACGGAGTGGTGACCAGCTGGGCTCCCTCACCAACTCCCTTCAGCCTGCCTAAGGTGTGGAGTCTGTTTAATCACCGGTTGCTCAGAGTGGCAGCTGTGCTTAGCAAGGTGAAAGTCAAATGCAGCCACACTTGTTATATGACCCTTCGTAGATTTTCAGCTATCATTAAAAAAAAAATCTGTTTCTGAAAATGGAGCTGTGCTGTGCTTTATTGGAGAACAGAATTCCACTAGCAGCGGTGCACTTTCCCAAGTTTTAATTACTCCTCAGTCAAGGCATTTTTGCTCTTTTAAATCTCAACTTCTTATTAGAATTCCAAATGTTAAGACTTGCGTTTAGGCTAGACGTGGAGTTGGGGGGAGGGGGTTGTCTCATTTAGTTTTCTGAGGACATTAGATCCTAACTTTAAGTCCTTGAAGACGAGTATTAAGTGAACCTCTGACCTTTCTTTCTCCAGGTAAACAACACAAACTCGTTTAAGTTCTCCCAAAGGTTATGTTTGCCAGTTCTTTGGCTGATATTCTCCGACTGCTTTCTGCTGTGTCATAGTTCTTCTAAGCTATGAGACCAAAATTCAGCACAGCCGTTATGTCTTAGTTGGTGCCAAGTAGTAACTCTTTACCCTTTGGGTCAGTCTTCGAGGAAGTGTCAACCTGACTCCTTCAGGCTGAAGTACAGGGCCATGGAGGAGGGTCTGTCTCTCCTTGGTTCTCCCCAGCCTCCTCTGGCACCCCCAGATATTTGGCATTGGTCTGAAGGCTACAAAATCTTAATCTACATTCGGCCACCTCCATGGTGCCTCCAGATTGCTAGTTATTCTTTATATTTTTACTCTTTCTGCTAACCCTATGGGGTAGATAACCCATATCTGTGCATTCAAATATAAAGATGGTCACAGCATGTATTTAGAGTGGCCGTAAGTCATTCTATAATCCTAAGCATGGCACTCTATGGCTTGTTTCCACGAAATTTACTCTAAGATAAAACTAAAAAAAAAAATGATGCAATGTCTATAAAGCATGCCCCTACGTTGAGAAACCCAACAAAAGCTATGACAACAGCAAATGCTAACATGTATCCAATCCTGACAGTGTGCTGGGCAGTGTGGTGTGTTTATTTCTTACACTGGGCTCTGTACAGGAAGACTACTAGACAAGGAACTGGTATGGAGGATTTATTAAGGTACTGACCCAAGGACAGCTCACTAAGGAAATAGAGGAAACGGAATGAGGAAAGGGTTAAATATGGAGCAAAGTGAAACTACAGGAAGACTTATATCAGAGATCGTTGAGCTTGAAGCCAGAGCTCAGTGTTCCCCAGATAGGATCACTGTCTCTGTTCCATTGTTCTGGAGATGGATGGATCTCCATGCATTATCTACCTCTGTGCGCATAGGGAAAGCATCTCCAGCAGCTTAAGGATAGTCTACTGAAAGGTATTTAGGCATATTCCCTTGGAACTACAAAAAGGCCAGATGTTTTAGTTACTGTCTATTACTGTGATAAGACATCATGACCAAGGCAACTTATAGAAGGAAGGGTCAAAAGATTAGAGTCCGTGATGACCACGGTAGGGGTGGGAAGCATGATAGCAGAAGGGCAGCCATGTTGATGAAGCAAGAGCTGAGAGCTCACATCTTGATCCACACGTATGAAACAAAGAAAGATAATTAGGAATGGCGTGGGCTTTTGAAACCTCAAAGCCCATGCCCAGTGACATACCTCTTCCAACAAGGCCACACTTCCTATTCCTTCCCAAACAGTTCCATCAACTGGGGACTAGCTATTCAAATAAACGACCCTATGAAGACTATTCTCGTTCTAATAACTACACCAAGTAGTCCGGTTAGTTTTTGTGAACTTGACCAAAACTTAGACATATCTAGGAAAAGGGAATCTTAATTGAGAAAGTGCTTTTATGTGACTAGTCTGTAGGCAAGTTTGAACGGCATTTTCTTGACTAATGATTGATGTGGAAGGACCCCACCTACTATAGGAGGGAGGTGCCATACCTGGGTAGATGGTCATGGGTGAGAGTTTATTTTCTGGAGCATGAGCACCTTAGTAGTAGTTATACCACTGCTTTTGTCAGAATTTCTATAGCCGTGATGAAACACAATAACCAAAAAGCAAGTTGCAGAGGAACGGGTTTATTTGGCTTACACTTCCAACACTGTAGTCCATCACTGAAGGAAACCAGGAAAACAAACAGGGAAGGATCCTGGAGGCAGCAGTTGATGCAGAAATCATAGATGGATGTTGCTTACTGTCTTGTTCCTTGTGGCTTGCTCAGCCTGTTTTCTTATAGCATCCAGGAGTTCTGTACGTTTCTTATATAACTCAGGAGTAACACCACCCACAGTGGGCTGGGCCTCCCACCCATCAATCACAATAGCAGATCTTATGAAGGCATTTTATTAATTGAGATTCCCTCCTTTCAGATAATTCTAGCTTGTATCGAGATGACATAAAACTAGCCACCACAGCCACTGATGAAAATGACACTATTCTCCCGGTCACCATTACCTATCATTAGTCATTCAGGAAAGAGTGGGAACTCATAGGCTCTTTTCATCCAATGATAAAACTGTGATGGTCCCAATCATGTAAGTAATCAGCACAGTTTCAGGGAATTTATCAGTGCAGTGGCTGTGTCACGTCAAGAGGACACTTTCACTCTAGTCCTCCCAACCCCTGGCTCTTATGGTCCTTCTGTCCCATCTTCCTGGTTGTTCTTACACTTTGGAAACTGGAGAATACAGCTATCCCATTTAAGGTTAAACATGTCACTTGTCCTCTGCACTCTGACCAGTTGGGAGTCTCTCCATTGATGAAAAACCTCTGCAAAACACTGCTCTGAGGAGGACTGTGAGCTGCACTAATCTATGTATATAAAGATAAATATTTAGAAGGTAGTTTGATACTTATCCATTTAGAAAAATAAAAGCAATAGGTTTTCCCATAGCACTTACGTCTTCACCAACCAGGGTGCTTAGGCAGCTATACAGTGCCAGGCATGAGTTCAGTCCTGTAGACTGGGCCTTCCATAACTCATACTTAATGTCATTTCAGAACCTACATGCCATTTGAGAATGCCAAAGTGTAGGTGAAGGGCTTACCTGATCTCCTACTGTCAATGAGTAATTGGACAAAAATTCAAACAAAGCCAGACATTCTAGTCCTGGATCCCATTCATTTTGTATAACAATTCATATTCTGTCAAAGTATGTTTATTTTTACTTACTTTAGAATAAGTAAATCTTTCCTAAAACAATGGCTCCTATGGGTAAGGAAGGGGTTTTCCTAATTGTTTGAAAATATCTCCATATACTTTCAAGGCTCCACAGAATACAGATGAGAATCCCCAATACAATGTAACTTTAATATTGCATGGTTTTGTCATAGAGAAGTCACAGGGTATGCAGAGGAGGAGCAGTTCGAGAAATAGAAGTTGACTAGAGGTGCCTTGTTTAGTGTGCCAGTGCTCTCCCACCTCAACACAACATTGACAAGATGATGAAAGGATCAACATTAGTAGATGGAAAAGTCATGAATTATACCCAGGACTTTAACCTAGACATTGTAACTAAATGTCATATTTTTAAGAAGGAGAGAATAAACAAGAATGTTAGATTAAAACAAAAATGCACAAACTGGTGTACCAACCAAGGACAATGCACGCAGCAAACCTAGACCCCTATTCAGATCTAGCCAATGGACGGCGCATTCTCCACAGTGGTGTGTAGAGCAGAGCCTGCCTCTGACATGAACTCTGGTGCCCCCTATTTGAACACTTCCCCTTGGTGGGGAAGACTAGTGGCACTCAGAGGAAGGGAAAGCAGGCTATCTGAATGAGACCTGATAGGCTGTGACCATATGGTGGGGGAGGAGGTCTCCTTCTGTCACGGGTGTAGGGGAAGGGAATAGAGTGAAAGAGGGAGGGAGGGGGAAATGGGAAACAGGATGTAATCTGAATAAATTATTTTTAAAAAGTAAAATAATAAAATCACATACATACACACATGGGTAGATTAAACATGGAAGATGGTATATAGATAATAATAAACTATAGATAGATTAATGGTAGAGCAATACACATCGATTTTATTGTACTATGTATATATGTATGTAAGAGGGAGAAATAGAAACTCTAAAAGGGAAAATTAAAGTATTGGACCTAAAAATATACATGACAGCAAGCAGATTAAACATTTGAAAAGAAAAATTATGAAACAAATATATAACTATAGAAATGAACCAAAATGGAGCACAAATAGACCAAAAATAGTTTTTAAAGGAACAGAGGATCATTAAGAATGAGACAAATAATCAAATATCTATATGTTTGGAAACCCCAAAGGAAAGGTATAGTGTTCCATTGCATATAAACCCTGTCTGCATTACCCAGAACTGCTTGATTTCCTTGCTAGGTACTGAAAAATAAAAGGCAATTCCAGGATCAACTAGAAACCAGAGGTAGGGGTGGGTACAATTATCTTATATCATCGGTAAATATGGTAACACTACCAAAAGGACTGTTAGGAGGAAGCCCGACTCATACTGCACTAAATTATATCACAGGAGACTTTCATAATGAAAAGTTCGAGACAAGAAAGGGGAAAATGAAATTCTGCAAAAAGCATACAAGCATGCTTGTGGGGGAAGAAAAAGCCACAAAAATCAACATGAGAAACGAGGCTTCGCTGAAGCTCGGGCAGAGCTGGCTATTGAGCTTGTTAGGAAACAGTCATAACTGCCTCCCCTATGAAGTCAGCCTGGAGCAGCAAGGAAACTAAAAATAGAAATGGCTTTTGCTTGGAGTTGATTTGGGCAGTTTTGTTTATTAAAGGTTGAAAACATGCAAGCTAAATGTGTTAAAGACAAAACTAGCGTCAAAGCGTTATCGACTCCTAGTGGAAGGAGGAAGTGGGGGGAGGAAGGAGGAAATTGGGAGAGAGGAGGGAGTGCTTTGCTGGATGTGTTGACCAAACAGCCTTTGGGATTTAAGCAGTTTCTCTAGATGGCTTCTTCAGTCCCTGCTGTAGCCCCCCAAGCATGGAGTAATTGCTGGTGGCTAAGCATGACTGGTTTCTATATACTCTCAGCTGAGAGTTTTCAGTTACTTGCTGTTTCTTTCTGTCATGATTTGAAAGCCAAAAGTTTACTCTTTTATAAGCCAAATAATAAATGGGTTATTATATTAGTTTAAGAATAATTAGTGGGTATTCTTCTTGGCTGCCCACTGTAAGTAGGTGGTGAGACTCTACTGCTGAAAACACCACTCATGGTGGTTACAGGGCATGGAGAAATCAATCTCAGACTGGCACGAAGCTTCCTCTCTGTTGACCACCTCCCTATTAATGGAAGGGGCTGTCCAGGTAGCTGTGGGGAAAAAGTCATCAGCGATCTCCCGTAGCAATAGACCCTGGCTACTAGGATATGCGTGTGCTCTGATATAATAATGGCACATCAATTTTGGGGCTAATCAACAGGTTTTTTTTATTGCATTTGAGGCCAGATCCAAAATGTGGAGATTCTCATCTATTACTATAATAACGAGGACCTAAAAACTGGGGAGGTCATGAACACTGTGAGGGAACATATTACTGTTGTTTTGCCAAATGGACACGCTGTCCGACTGCTTTCTAACTATGTTTATACCTACAGGATAATGCTGCTCTCAGTCTTGGTCAGAGAAGTATCTTTTTACGGTGTGCAATTGAAAGACCCGTATCTGGCCGAAGTGCTGACAATAGGCAGCAACTGTGTCATGTGAACTGAATGGGATGTGTATATTAACCCCCCCCTCTCCCCACACCCCATCTACCACCCAAAGCTCAGGGAACATGAAGGCAGAGGAAGAGGAAAGAATGTGAGAGTTGGATGATGAGGCAGTATGCTACCTTCCATACTTGAAATGGCCCTTGCACTCATGAACCCATGAGTGTGATTACTTGCATAAAACCAAGCCACTCAACTTGGCAGCATGGATGGGGGGAGACTTATAAGTATCTACTTATACATGAAGGGCTGGCTGCTGGCAGTTGGCTGTTGGAAAAACGAGTCATTTTTCTTTAGTGGTGTGGTTTCTGGTAAGTTGCCTTACTTTGGTGGGTAGCCCCATACTCATACATATGTGTACAGCACTAATTGGAGCCAATGGGAAATGAGGCATGTATATGACTAAAAAATATAGTATATGTGTATAACATTCTCAATCTTTTTTAAAAATAAATCTTCTTTAAAAATAAAAACTGTTAGGGTCAGACAACAGAGGCACATGACTTTAATTCCAGCACTCAGGAGACAAAGTCAGGGAGATCTCTGTGAGTTCAAGGCCTGACTGGCATACAAAGGGAGCTTAGAGCCAGCTAGGCCTACACAGAAACACTACATCTCAAAAACAAACAAACAAACAAACAAACAAAACAAAAGCTAACAAATAATTGTTTAAGTAATGGCTACATATTTGCCAATTCTGTTGAAATGTATAAACTTACACATCCAAGAAGCTCAATAACCCTGAGATACATGGAACATAAAATCTCTGCCCTGAGGAACATTCTACAAAATTTTGTTAAAATTCGTAATAACGACAACAGTCTTGAAGGCAGCTAGAGGAAAATGACATGTATATACAGAAAGGGGTAGGGATGAGGATAACAATAGGTTTCTTCCCAAAAATAATGCAAGTTAGAAAGCAGTGGAGAAACGTTTTTAAGAACCCATAAAAAAGAAAAAATATGTCAACCTCAAATTCTTTAAAGCACAAAAATATCTTTTAAAAATGAAGGAAAAATCTTTTTTTCAGATTTATAGAGAGCTGGAAGAATTCAACAGCAACAGACTTGCATTTTAATCAGAAGGGAAATGATACCATATGGAATTTGGAGTCTATGGAAAGGAATGAGGAGCTTCAGAATGAGTGAGTACATATTGAGATGTTTATAACATATGTGGAAGTAAAATTTTCTAGTTGTGACTATTAAAAAATGTGCTCAAACTTTATTACATATTCCCTCTTGAGGGTGGGTGGCAAAATTCCTTCAGCTGAAATTCACTGGGATAAATTATTTGGACCATCTGATAAAGTGGTGCAAGATGGACAAATAGAAACAAATCAGGGGTACAGAAAAGGGTCTCTAAATAAACACAAAAACCTGTGGCCAACTAATCCTCATAAAGGTGCAAAGGTGACTCAAATTAGAATGGTGGTTTTGGTTTTTTAAAAAACATAATGCTTGGACTATTGGTGTTTCAGCTTCAAATTTGTTAATATCAACCTATGTCTCCTGTTACATACAAAAGTAAGTTAACCTAAGATGGACTGCGAGTATAGATGTAAAACAAAAACTACAAAATTCTAGAGGAAAGCAGGGGCAAGAGCTTGGGAGATGGTTCCATTGGTAAAGCACACACAGCACAAACATGAAGACTGGAGTTCAGGGCTACATCTCCCTCATAAACATTGGATGGGCGTGGCAACATCCCTGTAGCCTCTGCCCTTGGAGGGATGTGGAGGAATGAGATTCACAAAATAAGTTTGCCAGTTAGACTAGCTGTATTTGCATGTTTTTGGTTCAAGTAAGAGACCCTGCCTCAAAATATAATGTTGAGAGCAATCAAGGAAGATTCTCAATGTCAGTCTCTGGCCTCCACAATCATGGGTGCGCACACACACACACACACACACACACACACACACACACACACACACACACACATCCACCACAACATATGCAGGCATGCACATACATATAACCACACAGAAAGAAACTATAAACAAGACTTGTTACAACTATCAACTAGACTGATTTTTCAGAGAAGGCACCTCAAGCATTAACTATAAAGGAAAAATATTATTATATTATTTCATCAAGGGTAAAACCTTTTCAAAAAAAAAAAAACCTCTTAGGACAAAATAAACTTAAGTTAAAAACTAGAAAAAATCATTTGTACATCACATATTATGTAAGATTTGTACTTATAAAATATAAAAAATGTCCAAGAACTCCCAAAATATTACCAACTATTGCCTTTGATTGTCCACTAGAGTTTTAAGGAAAGTCTCTATTTTTGAAGACACCACACACTTTACGTGCCAGGCCCAGAGGCACATAAGCTGGATGGAACTGGCCTGAAAGCTTCCTATTTGATGGATAACTTTCATGGTACCGGAAGATGTCATACAAGCTTCCAGAAGAGGAAGGGAACCAACAGTCTACCCAGCTATGATGCCTATGAGCACAACAGTGACCAACATGGCATGACAACCCCAAGGGTACAGTAATGATGTGTATAACAACAACTCTCTAGTTGTATTTAAGACCCACTAACAAGAAGGAAATCTTGTATGGTACTAGAAACATAGCCAGCTACCCAGGGCTAGTGACGCCATGATCTTGGAGGAGAACCTGCTACTCCAACTTTACTAAACCAGCATTATTCCTAACTACACTCTAAATATCTGTCCTTATACCCACAGTTAAGTGTAGTCCTCATTCCTCATCAAAGGCACATCTCTTTGCAATAGGCAGAAACCATCACAGAAAATCACGACCTATCAAAATGAAGAGTTGTGGAGTCCAGTCCCAATGGATACATCTATGAAACATTCCCACACCTAAGACTCAAGAAACATAGTAGAAGAGGGTATGGAAGGATAGGAAAGATCATAAGAGCTATAGGACCAGAGAGTTTGCTATGAGACTGTCTCGTAGTAATGTCAGCAGCTATGCCCATAAGGTCTCACCAACATGGCTGCTTAAACATGAGCTGAATAAGGACAACAATACACACACCAAAGTAGACCAGAGAAAGATGATGAGACCTCAGCCCTACACAAAGACCTACAGGCCTCCAAAGAATGCTGAGGGTGGAAGAATAGTTTTCCTCAGAGAGCACACCAATTGGCTATCCAATACCAAATGGCCAGCCCTTAAAATATACATACAGATAACATTAAACAGACTAAGCAGGTTATATTTAGGAATACTTATGTATATACATGCATGCATGTAACAGTAATTAATGAAAAAAAGACTATAAATTTTATAGAAAACAAGGAAGGTGTTTCAAAGTGGATTGCAGGAGGAAAGAAAAGTTAACTTATATAAATATATATAAAACAAGGAAGCCTTTTCAGGGGCCAGAGAAGGGAGTTGGTGGTTAAGAGCCCTTGCTGCTCCTCCAGAGGACCTGAGTTTGATTCTCAGCATTATATAAGATGCCTCACAACCACCTACAGCTCCAGATCCAAGTAATCTAAAGCCCTCTTCAGCCTCCAATGACCCTACACTAACATGGCATCCACTCATGTTGATATACACATATATACATATGTACAATAATAAAAAGTTCAACATTGGGACTGGTTAAGGTGACTCTGTGGGTAAAGGCACTTCATGCTAAAAAAAATAAATAAAAATAAAGCCTGATTCTCACAAGTTGTCTTGTGACATGCATGTTGTTACAGGTGCACACGCTTACATACACATAGTGACACACACTGTGTTAGTTACTTTTCTCCTGCTATACAAATATGCCATGACCAGGCAACTTTTAGAAGAATGAGTTTATTTATATGGATCTATGGTTCTAGAGGGAAAGGCCATAATGGTAGAAGAGACGTGGCAGCAGGAACAAGAAGCTGAGAAATGAAAACTTTAACAGATAATACAAAGCAGAGAAAGCAAACTGGAAGTAGTGTGACGTTATAAACACCCAAGAGTTCCTCTCAGTACTACCTCCAAAGAAACTGCACCTGCTAAAGATCCCAGAATATCCCAAATAGCGCTACCAACTGACAGCCGAATGGTATGTCTTAGCCTATGGGAAACATTTCTCATTTAAACTAACACATACACACACACACCAAATATAATAAATTTCTGTTTAAATGTCCAACATCAGTAGTCTTTAGATGGGTACAAATTAAAATTACAATGTAATTTCACCCCACATATACTAGAATGGCTTCAACAAAAATCTAGTAATCACTACCAGCCAAGATATGGATAAACTTGAACCTTCACAAATTATTGATGAATTCTAGTCTCTAGAAAATGGTTCAGCCATGTTGGAAATCAGTTTGATACTTTTCTTAAAAAGTTAAACAGATCTCTACCATATGATCCAGTAATACTACACATGGCTATGTACTCAAGAATAACAAAAACCTGGGCTGGAGAGATGGCTCAGCGGTTAAGAGCACTGACTGCTCTACCAGAGGTCCTGAGTTCAATTCCCAGCAACCACATGGTGGCTCACAACCATCTATAATGTGATCTGATGCCCTCTTCTGGCCTACAGGGGTACAAGCAGGCAGAGCAATGTATACATAATAAATAAATAAATAAATCTTTAAATATTATTTTTAAAAAAAGAATAACAAAAACCTAGTCCATTAAAAAAAGCCTCACATCCAAATATCCATAGGAATATTACTCACAGTTGCCAAAAAGCGGATATAATCTACATGCTCATCAGAGAGTTAAGTGGTTAAATAAAGTACTGTTCCGCAGATAAAATCAGCAGCAAATTGGTGGACATGCTGCAACATGTATACAGCTCTAAACGTTATGCTAAGGGGAACAGAACAGGTGAAAATGTTCTATAAAGGCAAATAGAAAAAGAAAGACGGTGCTGAGATTACCTAAGAGAAGCAGAAATGGGGATTAAATGTAAACAATGTGAAAGACAGAGGAGGATGGAAAATGCTTTAAAATTGGATTTGGTAATGGTTGTACTCTGTAGTCTTGCCAAAAATCACTGAATTATGCAATTTAAAAATAGGTAAATGTTATGATATATAAATTGTACTTCAACAAACTACCTTTTAGAAATGGAACATAATGTACATAGCATTTTGTATTCTACACCAATTACAAAATAATAGCATGCATATCTACTAGTATGGTCAATATCATTATAAAAATAATGTTCTAATAAATATTTAAGTCTTTTATGTATATATAGCCAAATTTTGTTTCTCTTCAGCTTAGTTTCAGTTTCTTTTTTAAGCAATGAGTTTGTTCAGTTTTATTATACATCCCCTGCATGGCCTCAGACATGTTATTTAACCTTTTATTTATTCATTTATTTGCTGTTTTTCTTGTAGGGAAAGTGTACATTACTAATTGCTCCTGCCTCTTAGGTTCAATATGGCTGTTCTGAGCTCACATAAAATTAAGGGCGCAGCACTTAGCACAGCAACAGCAAACACCAATGTGATGCTCATCATCACGACTGTCATCAATAATGATTATAAAACTAAATTTATGATTATTTCCTCAGAATAGGACCCATCAAGCAAAATCCCAGGGCTTGTTTTCTAAACACTGCTCTCTAAATTAGAAGCAAGCAGAGCACATTTTTTTATTCTTCTTCATTCCTCTTTCTGGGCACCGCTTATGTTCATTCTGGTGTCTGTGAGAATGCCATGGCTCCGTGCTTTTTAATCTCTTTCATCATAACCCACCAGTCTTGTGAGAGCTGTCTTATTGGGTGGTGAACTGAGTGGCCTTGGGTAAGAAATGTGACAAAGGGATAGTGAGTAATAGTGAATTGAGTTCTTCTGCAGTAGTAAATAGTTGCCTAATATAAAGACCAAACACACCCAGAGGCTTGGAATATGGAATCTGAGAGACCCACCGAAAGGTCGGATGGGAAATGGTTGATATGTGTTTATGTCCCTAATTACTTTGCAAAAGATGTGCTCCTACACTTACAGGATGCACATGGCTTTCTTTTTTCTTTTCTTTTCTTTTTTTTTTTTTAACTCCTATTTTCTCCTCCAGCTTCACTTCTTGTTCTATCTCCCTATGAAGAAAGAACAAACCAGTCAGTGGCCCTGCTCTTCTATAAGACTGCCATACCTTCTCTCTTACAAATCTTCATTTACCACATCTTCCCGGCTTGAGTCCCCTCCACCTAGCCCGTCTCCTTCATTTGGTTCCTTCTTATAATCCAGGCATCCTATTGAACACTGCGTCTTCCTGGACATTTCCCTGGCCCCAAGCCTGAGTCTAGTGCTCCATCCTTAAGCTCCTCCGTTGGCACCCTGTCATTGCCCTTACTGGATTTAAATTGTCTGTTTATTTGCCTCCTCCCTGATCACACTGTGTGGCAGCCATGGGGTTATGTCACTTTGATCTCCCTTCAAGAAAGACCTGGCTATTTAGCTGCAAGGAGTGCAGTTTGCTGACAGCCTCCAGCTGTTAATGCCTTCCTGATCTGCTTCAGCTCAAAAGCTGAGGCCATGATCTTTTGGGGCAGCCCAGCCAACGACTGAGCCCAACAGTGCTGACAGAGCCACAGTAGACTCTTAGTAGGAAAACTTTGGGTTGGCAGAGACTGCTATAAATCAGCACTGTCTTCTGAGGCCCTTTCCTCCTCTCTTTATTCAACCCCCCCTTTCATTTTATGGATAGCTTGTCTGCCTTGGGGTATAAGGCATCTCCTTGCCCAGTCTCGTTTCATCACCTGTTCATACTTTTCACACAAAGCTCCTGAACTCCTAACTCTATCAGGGCGCATGCCTTCCAGAAAGCCTGATGTGCACGAATAATGAGCTTTTTAACGTTCAGAGTGACACTGTCATCCCAACTGTATCTCCAGCTTCCGGGACAACACACAATATGATCTTGGTAAGGGGCTGTGGGATGAATGATAGATGAGTGGATAGATGAAGAAAATGGTGTCCAACCCTGATGTCATGATTTTAGATAACTCACAGGTGCTGCTCAGCATTCAAGAGTGCTCTGACTTGAAGGCACAAATCCACTTACAAAACATGCCACAGGAGGCAGAATTATGCATTTTCAAGTGGGTATTTCCCAATAGCTGGATTTATGCCAGACAATAAAATTTACCCTTTGAGACAATCCCACAAGGTAAGGGAGTTGAACAAAGGTTTCAGTATACGTGTATGCCTAAAATTGCAAAATAGCTATAAAATTATTATTTACTATGAAGATATCAAAATTTAAATGGGGTTGCTTGTTCCTAAAAGCCTCATCTAAATGTTGCTTTCTAAAATATCACCCAGTAGCATTAAAGACATTCAATTAAAGCCTGGCTTACTTGGGGCTTGAGTGCTGTGATCTGTACAGGGAGAAGAGTTAACAAACACCACACTTACTGTACTACCAAGTCCTTGAGGGCAAGTGTGTGAAGCATGATTCTGCATCACCATCCTGACTTAATGCTAGAATCTAGCAAGAGCTGCACCATACTAGAAGATGCATGGTGTGGAGAGCTGCGAGGTGCCGCGCCTTAACATGGCGCAGGCTTCCGCCTTCCGCCTTCCGCCATCCCGATGGTGAGCGCTCTCTAAGATAAACAAGTCCTTATATGGCAAAAGGCTGTGCAAGGGTAACAGGTGATCTGATGACGGGCAGTCCTGCTCTGACGCAGACCTATGAGGAGGCGGCGCCTGGCATGAGCTGATTGGCCCTTGAGTTGTACTTAAGCTTGGCCCTTCCCTTCTTCGGGGCCATTCCCACTGAGCTTAATCCTGAGTAAAGATCTTGAGAAGAAGTCTGGTTGTTGGTGTCTTATTTCTGCTGGACGATGCGGCACCGACAGCATGGATTTAGTGCCTCAGATGAAACAAAAGCTCCGCTCCTTCCTTACATAGTCTTCAGCATCTCAATTATCACCTGTTTTGGGTCACTTTTAAGCTAATCGCATAAGAATCTGCAGATAACATTAGGTCTAACCATTCCTTGCCTATTCCTTCTCTTTCACCTCCTTCTCTTCTCTCCCTTTCTTTTTTCTTGGCTTTGTTCCTTCTTGTCTTCTTCCCACACCCTGTATTTTTACCGATAAAACTATACATGAGTGGTTAAATTAAAATTATAGTCTTATTTTTTTTATTAAAATTAAACTTAAAGATGATGTTATTAGCCTGTCAAGTATTTACTAAATGTCTTCTCTGTTGGGCAGTATGCCCAATGCTTTGGAATCAGCAATAAGTGAAAAAGACAAGGCTCTGCCCTCTGTCACAGACTCTCATACCAGGAGCGGGAATTGTCAAAAGTAATCAACTACCAATGTTGGGTATGATGAATCACACTGTAGTCCCAGTAGTCCAGGGCCAAGGCAGAAGGATAAGGAGTTCAAGATTAGCTTGGACTGCACAGGGAGACCGTGCCTCAAAATTGCACAAATCCTAATTTTTTACAGCAATAGAAGTAAGGTATATGGTTGTCAGGAAAAAAAAAACAACAACAACACTATGGCTGGATGGGGTAATACACACTTTTAATATCCGCCCATTCAAGAGGTAAGTAGATCTTTAGAGGTTTGAGACCAGTTTGGTTCATATGGCAAATGATAGGACAGCCAGAGCTACATCATGAGACCCTGCCTCACAAATAAAACAAACACAAACAAACAAACCAAAATCACTCTGACTCCCAGAAGATAATCATATATTCATGTTAAAAACCCAGAGCCCGAGAACATAATCTTCCCTGGAAAAGATCTCTGAAAAGAAGAAATGTCCTAGACTGTCTAGATGGGTCCCACATGCCTGTATCAGCACCCTGAGAGGCACACAGAGGGGAAGAAGGGCAGCCTGATCACAGAGGCATCAGGCTCTGATGAGGCCACAGTCTCTGGATGGCCGGAAGCTGTCGGTGGGGGTGAAACAGAGAAGCATCTTTCCAAAGCCTGAGGGGAAGTTCGGCCATGTAGCCACCTTGATTTAGGACTTTTGGCCTCTAGACTGTGAAATAATACATTTCTGGATTGTTTGTTTGCTTACATGCTTGCTTCAAAACAGAAAGTTTGTGATAATTTCTATAAGCTGACACAAATCAATAAACTATAATCTATGCCAGAGGTCTGGGAAGTGACAGATTTCAGCTGAGCCCTTGTCTTCCTGCCATTGTATTCTTGAGACACTTTAGAATAGTGTCTCATTTTCCGCATTCTACATTACATGATGAGTGACACACTGTCATCTTGTGCTTCCCTGGAGTGCAGAGATTAATTCTTACTAATGTAATCTAGCCCTGTAAATCAATATGCTTAGCATACGACCTCTTCCTCACATTGGTCTGGGTATCTAGATCACAGGCTTAAGGCTGCAAATGCACCATTTGCCTTTATAGGGCGAGTCATAGAACCTTTTCAGGTCTTCCGAGTGTGATACGGCAAGAAGTGCACAGGCAGACACTTCAAGTTTAAGATTTAGGTTAGTGCTTCAGCTGCTGTTCCTCATCAGAACAGGCCAGCTCCCAGGCAGTTTCAAAGAAAGTTTCTAATCGCAATTGGTCCAGCAATTCACACGGGACTTTAATTAAACCTGAAATTTTTCACTGGGTGTGGTGGTACATGCCTGTGATCCCAGCACTCGAGAGGCAGAGGCAGGAGGATCTCTGCGAGTTTGAGGCCAGCCTGGTCTACAAAATCAGTCCAGGACAGCCAAGGCTACACAGAGAAACCCTGTCTCAAAAAACAAAACAAAATAAAACATAAAAATATAACCTGGAATTTCTCAGCATTTAGAAACTGAACCATGAATACTATTCCTAGCTTATTTAACTATTTGCTCCAATTTTATTTGGGTCCTTACAAAGGTATTACTTGTCCCAAATCAGCAAGAATAAACCTTAAGGCAATGATCCCTGTTCCCTTAAGGGGGGTCGGGTAGGTTTTTGGTTGCTTTCTTGGGCTATAGATGTTTATTGTCATTGGGAGTTGATTATAAGGTATTATTGGTCTTATTCAGAGAGAAAACAAGGTTGGACTCAGGGAGGACTCTCTTTTTCTTTATCTTTCTTTCTTAGGTTTGGAGATAGGGGTTGAAAAGAAAGAACGTGGATTATAAAAACATATAGGAAAAGAAAAAAGAAAAGATAAAAGAAATATATAGAGATGATAGTACAAAATGTAGATTGTTGAATCTATTCCTCAAATTAAGGTCATAATCATTACTCACAAAGTTATCTTTAATTCACTGGTATAGAATTTTGTTTATTGATGCAAAATAAGTTTAATTTTGATACATTGGTATAGAATTCAATATATATATATATATATATATATATATATATATATATATTTCTACTCTAATATGAAGTTTTGTACCCATACAACTCAACTATAATACAAGGTTTACTTCCAATACTTTAAAAGTGCTATTATAGGCTGCTTTGGATAATTAAGTAAGACAAGTTAATTGTTATCTGATCAAATCATGGTTATGTCAATTGCTAGTCTATTTTTATCACAAGAATATGCATCCTAGATTTAAGAGATAGATATGATTCTATAGCTAGACAGGTAAAAATAGTTAGATAAGGTTTGAAAACCTCAGAGACCTACAGAATATGGCACTTAAAGATGTTTTTATTATTTTAAAGATTCTTTGACAATAAGACAGGTTAACTCCTAGCAACACCCAACCTACCTCAAAGAAGATGATGAACATCAAAGAACCTCCTTTTGGAGATGGCTTCAAATGTGGCAAATAAGCCACTGGGGTGGGGGGGGAAGCTCTTTGTTTCTACTATAGACAGAATTCTGCCTAAATATTGGACAAGCTTGGATGCAGACAGAGTTGAAGGTCAAACTCTGTCAAGGCAGGATAAGCAAGTCCTCAATAGTTCCTGCCTTCTTGCCAGAAGGCTGAAGATGATGACCTAACATAAGAGAGTTTTGGGTGACTGTTCAGGCAGCAAACTGTCTCCGTCATTTCCCATTTTGGAAGCTGCTAATTTGTACCTCCTGTCTACTCAGATAATTAATTTTATTCCTTCTCAAGTCTCTGATGAGGATGAAGACCAGATAGTTTAGTTTTACAATTAGGCTTAGTTGTTTTGGGGTTAAGATTTTTTAGGTCTAGATAGGTGTTTTAAGTTGATAGAGATGAGATATGAGAGAATTGATTTACATCCAGAATTCTGACACACCAAGATAGTCCAGATGTTTTCTTCAAGACTGCCAAATACAAATAGCCAAAGCTCTATGAATGTTAAATGTATGTAATTCCTGATTGTTCTGTGGTTCTTCTTGCTGTATGCAGTCTATTGTGTATATGTGTAATAATATAAATGTATATTGAAAAAGAAAAATAATAAAAAAGAAAAAAAGACTTAAGTTAGCTCTTCAGACCAATTGGTCACGTGCCATTTGTTAAGTTATTGAAGATATTTACAGGACCATTTCCCCATGAGTAAAATAAAGGCTTGGGTCAGGTTTAACCTTAGACTTTTCTGGTTTCAAAACTATCCATAATTCCATAGTCAAATGAATTTGTTGCTGTGGTTGTTTTGTGTTGGTTTTGTTTGTTTATCCATTTTTTTGTTTCTTTGAAACAGAGTCTCACTGTGATAACATGCACAGTCCCTGCGTAAGTCAGGACCACATGGGGTCATAGTTCTGAGAAGGGAAATGGAGACAAGCCCATACCGCTATCCTACACTTTATCTCCAATTGATAACTGCACACAAGGGAAAATTATACTTCTTCAATAGAGCCTCACTGAGTATACAAAATATTCTTAAGGGCAAGCCCCACATCCAGCCATAGACGGCCAACACAAAATGAACTCAATGGCGTTCTCGAAGGTTCCTTGTGTCATGTGCTTTTATGGGTATTATTTTTATTTTCTTCTTCTATCCATTCTATTTTTTACTTACAGTCTTTTCAGTCTATGTTTTCTGATCTTGTGTTTTTATGGGATTCCTGAGTGTGCAAACATATGTGCCTTTGCAACTACAAATATTTATTGTGCTTTTTCCTTGGCTTTTTTTCTCCTGGTAATTTGTTTGCTTCATTCTATTGACGTTTGTTTATTTTTTGTTTTATCTTATTTTATTATTGTTTTTATTTGCCTGTTCTACTCTAATGAGACAGGGAGAGAAATGGTGTAGATTTGGGTTGGGTAGAAAGCTGTGGAGGATCTAGGAGGAGTTCGGAAAGGGGAAACTAAGTTCAGATTATATGAAAAAAATCTGTTTTCAATATTTTTAAAGGTTTACTTTATGCCAGGCGTAGTGGCACATGCCTTTAATCCCAGCACTCGAGAGGCAGAGTCAGGTGGATCGCTATGAGTTCGAGGCCAGCCTGGCCTACAAAGGGAGTCCAGGACAGCCAAGGCTACACAGAAAAACCTTGTCTTGAAACACCCCCCCCCAAAAAAAAGTTTATTTTATCTTTCATAATGTGCATGGATCTAGTTTGGATAGGGGTCACGATCGCTGCTATCTGAGAGATCAGACATATGCATCCCCCAGGAGCTGGGTTATAAGGGATTGTGACCCACCTGACAAAAGTGATGGGAATCAAACTCAAATCCTCTGCAAGAGCAATTTGCACTCTTAACTGCTGAGCCACCTCTCCAGGTTCTAGTCAAATAATTTTAACAGTTCTGGGAAAGAAATTGTTTAAACTGACTCAGGGTTCCTACAGAACTAATCCTACAGTTAGATGGATTTTTTACATGTTGCAAAATCATTCATGCAAATTGCTGTGGTATGTGACATAACTAATACTGGCAACAAGTTTTGCAATATACAGTTACCTAAAATGCTTTCTGCCCTTGTAGCCACTAGGTTATCCATTTCACACAGCCCAAGAGATTCCTAATGAATCAGAAGCAACCTTTGGGAGTTCTTTTGAATGTTATAAATTTCATGATGCCATTGTCATGGTGTGGCTTAGCTTAAACGAGTTTGTGTAAACTGAGTCATTCAATCAGAAGAGATTCACCATCACACTTCCTCAGTGAGTTTGGCAGTAAGCAGGCCCTAGCTCATACCTGTGACGTATTCATTATCATAATTCATTATTTGAACAAATCTTCAATGTGTGTTCCCAGCAGTTCAGGCCTAAGCATATCTTTTCTTCCCTCATTCTTCTTTCTCTCTCTTCCTCCAATTCCTCTGGTTATGTGATGTAGGATATTGCTCACTTATATTCAAAAAGTAGATAGTCACCCAGAGGATCACTCCATTGTCTTGTGTTATAAATTTCACAAGTGTTTTCTCACAAGGATGGCCACACCCATCCAACAGTTTACCGACACTAAGACAGCCAAGTGTTCCTGTTGCTACCCTATTGTTAGGATTAACATAAGAGTAGGGAAGGGAGAAGATACAAGTGAGGGGATAACAATCGGGATTTAATCTGAATAAATTATAATGAGAAAAACCAAGTCTTTAAGAAAATGTCTCATCAAAACATCAATAAACAAATTGAATGTGAAAGAAATACATGAATTCATTGCAGAAACAGGAGGCAAATAATCTGTTCTGTTAGACTGAAAACGAGCCATTGATCCAAACTGTCCAAATCATCACTATGTTCTGGTCCTACCACAGATGCCATCAAATATGCCATAGATGTGAAGAAAATGGCTGCATGTATGGTCAGAAGTAATAGTCAGGGGATGTTCCCACAGATAACTGGGGCTTGAAGGATTGAAAGGCATTGGATGACAGAAGGCGAGTGGTACCTTTTTAGAGAGAATGAAAAGAAAGACACAGACTAGATACTCTTTGTAGAGATGAAAGTAGGATTTGGATGTAAAATTAATGCTGAAATTGATTCTTAAAAGGTTATGTCATTTCAGTGTGTGACTTACATGCTGTGGAATAGTTGGAGTCTGAGTCTAACATTTGTTAGCTTTAGCAGTGAAAACAAGAGGTTTACAGTTCCTCTGCTCAGGGTGAATGGAAACCCTTTCCTAGTCATATGCTAAGGTTTATCAACTCCAAGTGTTAGTAATAATTTGTTTTGGTTTTTCAAGACAAGCTTTCTCTGTATAGCTTTGGCTATCCTGGAATTCGCTCTGTAGACCAGGCTGGCCTCGAACTCATAGACATCCACCTGCTTCTGCTTCCTAAACACTAGAATTAAAGGCGTGAGCCACCACCTTTCAAAGTGCCCTGGGAAGCAGCAAACCACTCCAGCCTGGGAAGCAGATAGCTTAACTGTGGACCCTCACTGTCCCCTCTTCCCCTCTAAGTCCAATCCCTCTGTCTTACCCCTAACTCCATAGCAGACCATCTTCTGTGGTGTCTCCCGCTTCTCTGTCCCCATCTCTAGTGGATCATGCAGAGCTTCTCCAAACTTCCTCATCTTTCATCCTATTTTCTTAAGCCCAGCTCCAGCAGGCATTCCCTGGGAATCCACCAGCCAAGCGTACTAGGCAAGCAACTAGGCCAGCAAAGCAGGTAGGTGGGCTTCAGATCTTTATTCCCTCCTCTCCTCAAAAGCCAACTCCCCAGTCTCATCCCAAGCTTTATAGCAAACTACCCACTGTGGCCTCTCCTTACTCTCTGCCCCCATTCTAGAGGACTAAGCAGATCCTGACAGCACACACTGCTTTCCACCCTCCTGTGGACGCCCTTAGCAGCCCCCACCTCAGCCCATCCATACTCCTAAGTGTCAGCTTCAAATACGTAGAAACATATTTTATGTGCAACCATGAGGTATCACACCTAGCACAATGTGAGATGTCCCTAGGGGCTGACACACAGCCACCAGACCCTCCTAAGAACCAGAACGGGCAATAGAAACGAAGGAACAAAAGACGCACCCAATAAACACAAGATCAGATATCAGAACCTGGAATATAGTCATTCCAAGCCAAGATGCCTAGACACTAAGCTAAAGCAAAAACAAAAAACAAAAAACAAAAAAACGACGACAACAACAACAAAAACAACAACAATGAAACATATAACAATCCAAAGCATTCAGGGCAATGTATCTCAACTAGAGCCCAGCAACTCCACCATGGAAGGCCCTGAGAATTAAAACACAGCTGAAGCACAAGATAATGACCTTAAAACAGTCTTTATGAATATTTTAGAGGTCCTTAAAAAAGGAAATAAATTCTTTAAAGAAATCTATGTAAACACAAACAATGGAAGAAAACGAATAAAGCAGTTCAAGGCCTGAAGTAGAAATAGAATTAATAAAGAAAACCCAAACAGGATAAGAGAGATGGTTTAGCAGTTAATAGAACTCTTAACTGCTTCTCTTTCAGAGAATCTGGGTTCAATTCCCCGCATGCACGTGGCAGTTTGTAACTGTCTGTAACTCCAGTTCCAGGTGAACCAACATCTCCAGACAGACAGAAATTCATGCAAAACACCAATGCACACAAAAAATTAATATGCAGAAGAAGAAAAAGAAAGAAACCCAAACTAAATGAAATCTAAAAGTAAAAACCTTAAGAACTCAAACAGGAAACTCAGAAGCAAGCTTCACTAACAGAGTACAAGAGATGGAAGAGAGAATCCAAGGCATTGAAGAAATGATAGAAGAAATGTATACGTTGGTTAAAGAAAATCTTAAATCTTAAAAAAAAAAAAAAAAAAAAAAAGCTCAAGACATCCAGGAAATCTGGGACACTATGAAAATACCAAACCTAAGAATAATAGGACTAGAAGAAAGAGAAGAACTCCAGGTCAAAGGCACAGAAAATAATCATATAACAAATTTTTCCTACTCTAAAGAAGGTGCCTATCATGATATAAGAAGCACACAGGACACCAAATAGACTGAACTAGAAAAGAAATTCCCTATATTGCATAATAATCAACTAACTATACAGACCAAAGAAAGGATAATAAATGCTGCAAGGGGAAAAGACCAAGTAACATATAAAGACAGGTCTATTAGAGTAGTAAAACCCTTATCAATGGAGACTGTAAGAGACTACCATCTTCGACTACTATACCCAGCAAAAATTTCAATCTCAGTAGACAGAGATATAAACACAAATTTAAGCAACATATATTTATAAACTCAACCCCCCATAGAAGGCACTAGATGGAAATTTCCAATCTAAAGAGATTAACCATACCAGAGAAAACACAATGAATAAATAATCCCAGACCAGCAAATGAAAGGAGGGTAAACACACACACACACACACACACACACACACCACCACCACCACCACCACCACCACCACCACCACCACCACCATCACCACCACCATCTTGAATCAACACTCCTCATAGATATCACTCCACAACAATTGTCTGAAGTCCCCCAGTAGAATCCAGACTAACAGAATGGCTGCAAAAACAACTTCCACCCTTCTGTTGAATCCTAAAAACATACTTTAATATCGAGGAATGACATCAACTAAGGGTAAAAAAAAAGATGTATAAAGATATTCCAAACAAAGGAAGCAAAGAGAAAAGCTCATTTAGCCATGCATCCATTTTAATATTGACAAAATAGACAGAAACCCAACCCAAAACTAATTAAGAGTTAGGGAAGAACAGTACACACTCATCAAGGAAAAATCCATCAGAAGAATATTGCAATTCTTAGCATCTATGCACCAAACACAAGGACACCCAAGTTCATAAAAGGAACACCACCACAGCTTAAATCAAATATTGACCTAAACACACTGATAGTGAGTGACTTCAGTAACTCACTCTCAGCAATAGACAGGTCATCCAGACAAAACTAATTGTGGTCTTGTTAGAAGAATTAGGCAGTCATCCTTCTGTTTCTCTTTTGTGGAATAATTTGAGCAGTATTGTGATTAACTCTTCTTTGAAAGTCTGGCAGAATTTTATACTAAATCCATCTGTCCCTAAACTTTTAATTACTGCTTGTATTTCACTAGAGTTTATTGCTCCTCTTATCTTGATTTAACTTTTTAAGTGATATGTATCAAAAAATTATCCAGGCTTTCCACCCTGCCCTGGGACGGGTCCATACGGCATTGTTCTTGATTCCCGTCGTCACTTAAGGGGAAGCTTATACACTATCCGGAGTCCTTCGTGATCTGCAGATGAAGGAGGAGGAGGTCCTCAAATCCCTTGCTGCAGGAACCTACTTAAGTGGCACCAACCTTGACTTTCAGATGGAGCAATATATCTACAAAAGGAAGAGTGATGGTATCTACATCATAAATCTGAAGAGGATCTGGGAGAAGCTGATGCTTGCAGCTCGGCCTATTGTTGCCATTGAGAACCGCGCTGACGTCAGCGTCATCTCCTCCAGGAGCACTGGTCAGCGAGCTGAGCTGAAGTTCTCTGCTGCCACTGGAGCAGCTCCTATTGCTGGCCGCTTCACACCTGGGACCTTGACCAACCATATCCAGGCAGCCTTCAGGGAGCCATGGCTTCTAGTGGTGACTGACCCCGGGGCTGACCATCAGCCCCTCACAGAGGCATCTTATGTCAACCAGCCCACCATTACTCTGTGCAACACGGATTCTCCTCTGCACTATGTTGACACTACCATCCAATGCAATAACAAGGGAGCTCATTCAGTGGGTCTGATGTGGTGGATGCTGGCCCGGGAATTACTCCACCTGCGTGGCACTATCTCCGGTGCGCACCCATGGGAAGTTATGTCTGATCTTTACTTCTACAGAGACCCAGAGGAGACTGAGAAGGAGGAGCAGGCTGCTGCTCCGAGACCAAGGAGGAATGCCAGAGCGAATGGACTGCGCCAGCTCCGGAGTTCACTGCTGCTCACCCAGAGATGGTCTGAGGGTGTGCAGTTGCCCTCTGTACACACCCAACAGTTCCCTACTGAGGACTGGAGTGCCCAACCAGCCACTGACGACTGGTCAGCAGCTCCCACAGTGCAGGCCACCAAGTGGCTTGGAGCCACCACTTAGTGGTCCTGAGCTGCTCTGCAGTCACCTGAGCCAAGGGAAATGGAAGGAAAATAAAATCCCTAAAAGTTGAAAAAAATTATCCAGTCTTTTTAGATTTTCCAATTTGCTATAGTACAGGTTTTTAAAATATGTTCTTATGATCCTCTGAATTTCCTCAGTGTCTGTTGTTATATTCCCCCACTTTCATCTGTGGTTTTATTAATTTGGATTTTTTTTCTTTCTCTCTCTCTCTGTCTTTTAGTTAATTTGGATTTAGTTACTTTGTGAATCTTATAATTTTTTCAAAAAACCCATTCTTTGTTTCATTGGTTTTGGTTTAGGTGTTTGCTTTGTTTGTTGTTGCTGCTGTTGTTTGTTTGGGGTGTAGTTTTATTTTATTTTCTTGGCTTTAGAAGCTTTTATAGTTGCACTGGGTTTTCGTTTGTTTTTTGAGAAAGAACTTAAAGTTGGGTGGTAAGGGAGGGGAGAGGATCTAAGAGTACTTGGAGGAGGGAAAGAATATGACCAAAATATATTTAATTTAAAATTATTTTAAATAATAAAGTAATTTTTAAAAGTCCCTACAAAGAAAGAGAACTACAGATCAATTTTCCTTGTGCACATAGATGCAAAAATTATCAAAAAAAAAACAACAAAAACAAAAAACTTGCAAACTAAATCCAAGAACACACCAAAAAGAGCATCCACAATGATGAACTAAGATTCTTTCCAGAAGTGCAGTGTAATTTGTAAATTGTTAGATGCAATCCACCATATAAACAAACTGAAAGAGAAAAGTACATAATCACTTCATTAGATGCAGAAAAGGCCTTTGACAAAATTCAACATCCATTCATGATAAAGGTCTTGGAAAGATTAGAGATACAAGGGACATACATCAACAAAACAAAAGACAATGAAAACCAAGGCCATAGCCAACATCTACTTAAATGGAGAGAAATTCAAAACATTGCCACTAAAATCAGGAACAGGATGGGTTTGTCTACTCTCACCATACATATTCAATATTGTACTTGACGTTTTAGCTAGAACAATGAGACAACTGAAGGAGACCAAGAGAATATAAGTTGGAAAAGAAGAAATCAGAGTATCTTTATTTGCAGATATGATAGTAAACATAAATCATGCTACAACTTCCACCATGATACTCAACCAGCTGATGAGCACTTCCAGTACAGTAGCTGGATATAAAATAAATTCACATAAATTGGTATCCCTCCTATACAGAAGCAACAAAGAAGAGTTAATGTATTCCTCATATTATTACAAAAATGGAAACAAAAGGAACATTGACCAATTCATTGTCCTTGATATCAAACCACACAGAGTAGTGGTTCACACCTTACCAACACTATTGACCCTGTAATTTAGTTCCTCGTGTTGTGGTGACCCCAAATATAAAATTATTTCATACCTGTATTTTTGCTACTATTATAAATTGGTATTATAAAAATATGATATACATGGGTATCTGACATGTGACCCCATGAAAGGATTGTCCAATCCTCAAAGGGATGGTGACCCACAAGATGAGAACCACTGACATAGAGACTCAACAAAGAAGAAAAATTACAGATCAATTTCCCTTATGCACATAGATTCAAAAATACTCAATAAAACACTTACAAATTGAATCTAAGAACACATAAAAAACATCATCCACCCTGACAACTGGGCTTCATTCCAGAGATGCAGGGATGGTTCAATATATGAAAATCAGTAAATGTAATCCACCATATTAAAGAACTGAAGTAAAAAAAAAATAGTCATCTCATTAGATGACTAAAGGGCCTTTCACAAAATAGAAATGAGACAAAGTTGTCCACTCTCTCCATACCTATTCAATATAGTACTTGAAGTCTTAGCTAGAGCAATGAAACAACTGAAGGAGATCAAGTGGGTACAAATTGGAAAAGAGGGAGTCAAACCATCTTTATTTGCAGGTGATATGATATTATACATAACTGACCCTAAAAATTTCACTGGGAAACTCCTACAGCTGATAAACACTTTCAGCGATATGGCTGGATTCAAGATTAACTTTAATAAATTAGTATCCCTCCTATTATATAAATGACAAAATGACTGATAAATCAGGGAAGCAATACCTTTCACAATAGCCTCAAATAATATACAATATTTTAGGGTGACTCTAACCAAGCAAGTGAAATATTTGTATGATAAAAACTTCAAGTCTTTGAAGAAAGAAATTGAAGATATCAGAAGATGGAAAGATCCCACTCTCATGGATTAGTAGGATTAACACAGTAAATATGGCCTTCGTCCCAAACACAATCTACAGATTAAATGCAATCCCCATCAAATTCTAACACAATTCTTTCAGACTTTGAAAGGACAATTATCAACTACATATGGAAAAAAAAATACCAGGATAGCTAAAACAATCCTGAACAATAAAAGAACTTCTGGAGGTATCACCATCCCAGATTTAAAGTTGTACTACAGAGCTAACTTAATAAAAATCATATGGTATTGGCATACAAATTGACATGTTGATCAACAGAATCAACTTGAAGACCCAGACATAAACCCAACAACATATGGTCACCTGATTTTTTATAAAGAAGTCAGAAAAATACACATATTCAGTAAATGATCTGGTCTAATTAGATATCTGCATGTAGAAGAATGCAAATAGATCCATATTCATCTCCCTGCACAAAACTCAAGTCCAAGTGGATCAGATACCACAACTTATAACCAGCCACACTGAACCTGATAGAAGAGAAGGTGAGAAAGAGCCTTGAGTGCCTTGAATCAGGTGTCAGCTTTCTGAACAGAACACCACCAGCATAGACACTAAGAATAACAATGAATAAATAGGACCTCATGAAATTGAAAAAATGTCCTGCACAGCAAAAGGATACTGTCATTCAGACAAAGTGACAACCTACAGAAGGGAGAAAAACTTTTTTTTTTACCAACTACAACATCTTCTAGGGGGCTAATATCCAAAAATAAATAAATAACTCAAAAAAATAGATACCAAGAAAATACATAATGCAAATTTTAAGTGGGATACAGATCTAATCAGGGGAATCTCAAATGGATAAGAACACTTAAAGAAATATTCATCTTCCTTGGGAAAAAGCAAATCAAAACTACATTAAGATTCCATCTTACATGCAGTCAGAATGGCTATAAGAATAACACAAGTGACATCTCATGCTGGGGTGGATGTGGAATATAGGGAACACTCATACATTGCTGGTGTGAGTGCAAACTCATGAAGCCAGTATGGGAATCAGTGTGGAAGTTCCCCAAGAAAATGGGAATCAATCTACCTCAAGACCCAGCCATACCACACTTGGACATGTATCCAAAAGGCACTTCCTTCTACCACAGAGTAACTTGTTTAACCTCATTCGGTGCTGCTCTGTTCATCATAACCAGAAATTAGAAACAACCTAAATGCCTATCAACAAATGAATATTGATATTGCATGTAAGAAAATGTCATATATTTACAAAATATTACTCACCATTTTTTAAATGAAATGATGAAGTAAACAGGTAAGTGTATGGAACTAAAAAAAAAAAAAAAAGTCATCCTAAGTGAAGTAACCCGAAGAAAGACAAATATGCGGAGATTAGCTGTTAAGTCAGTGATAACCAAGCTACAATTCATAGACCCATGGAGGTTAGTTATACAGTAAGGGTCTAAGGAGGACAAATATGTCTCATTAGAAAAGGCAAATAGGATAGTTATGAATGGATGTTGCAGGGGCTGAAACAGGAGGATCACATGGGAAAGGGGAATGGAATTGGGTGTGAGGGAGGAAATACAAGGAAAAAGCTGAAATTAAGGTCCAGTTGAATAGTAGCATAGAAACACAATACAGTGGACCACATGCCCAGCAGTAAATGACCAACAGAAATGAACTCAAGGGCAGTGTTCCGTGTTCCTTGTCTTATTACGTCATTCCAGGGATGTTTTTTAAACAAAAACTTTATCTTTGTTTTTGTTTTTAATTTGTTCCATTTTTCTGAACCTTAGAGTTCCTTTACTTATGTATTACGGCTTTCGGTTTGGTGTTTTTATAGGGTCTCCGAGAATGTAAATGAGTGAGTCTCTGTGCCCATCTCTGATCCTTGTGCCTTGTTTTTAGTACTTTTTCCTCTGTTTGTTTGTTTTGTCCTATTCCGATGTGTTAGTTTTTGTTTTTATTTTATTTTTATTTTATTTTATTTTATTAATGTGCTTTGGAAACCTATTTGACTTCCAATGAGAGACAGAGAGGGGGTGGAAGAGAATGGGAGGGGAAGTGAGGAGGAACCAGGAGGAGAGCGGGGAAATGATAATCAGGATATATTATGTAAGAAAAAAAATTTCTTTTCAGTAAAAGAGAAAAGAGAAAAGATTGAAAGAATCCTTAGGTAAGACCACAGGATCTATGTTGTAGATGCTATGGCTAAGAGCACATCACTTCCTGTTATGACTGACTAGAGCTGTAAAAATGTGTGCCCTTGGGAGCATGCTAGGGAGAGGTAATTTTCCACAGATTTTTGGAAATTGATTGGCTGGAAGATCCCCTGACCCTTAGAACCTTAATCTGTTCCTTTCTGTGATTTGGGTGACTAGAGATAATTGTCTAATCTTGCTTTTGCCTTTTGCTCACATGCTAATAATGGAGTATGGATATATAGTACAGATAAATGAAAAATGAAGTTTCTCTATTTAAGATCCAAGTGTTGCACTGTTGTAATCTAACACTCTGGAAGCTGAGGCAGGAGAAAAAAAAGAGTTTAAGGACGACCTGCAATATATATATATATATATTCTTTACCCAAAACCATGTACCAATGTTCTCAAGGCTAGCTCACTCTTATCTTTGTACCTTGTATGGTGGAAAGTCAAATATCAAACAATCAGGTAGCTGCAGAGTTAGACATTTGCTTCCAACTTGTGGGGGCGTTGAAATTTGATCTTGTCATCTGGTCATCTGTCAGTGATCAGACCCTGCTGTGGTATAGTGGGAATAATCATACCAAACCTGTCATCCTCATCTTCACAGGACCGTTGAGGAGACTCTACTGAGTCCCTATGCTTGTAACAGCCTTTGCAAATTAAGTTGTGAGAACATATGAAGAGCTGCTTTCACTTTTGAGTCTTCTACAAGCACATTACCGCCAACGTTACTGAATATGGACAAAAACTACTAAAATTCCATAACTTCCAGAATACCCAGGTCAGGAAAAAATAACATCATAATGACTTAAAATTTAATTCTTCAGCTTTCTATCTTCTCTTTAATTTTAAAATATTCTTGCTCTTGTGACTAGCACTCTGGAGTGTTCCATAATGTGAGGTTAATGCGTGAACACTTTGATTCTTAGTCTGCTCTCTGTCACAAGAATGGGTATACCCCCAAATCTAAGTGACTCAGCCTAATAAAACCTTCTTACTCCTGTAAATGACAGTGAAACTCACAGAATGGGTCCTCAAGACTCAGACATCCAACAACCTTTGTCTTGTGAATCAAGACAGGAATTCCAAAGCCTTTTCATAGATTAAGAAGAAGGGGAAAATCCTCACTGCTTATCTGTTCTTGCCTCGAAGTAGCACATTATTTCCACTTACAGGCTATTGGCTGGAATTAATTACACAGCACAACCAAAATGCAAAAGAAGCCAGAAAATGTAGGGGAACAATGAAATACTTGTTTAGCATCAACTTTCCTGTGATCCAGTAGCCCACTACCTCCGCAGGAGCCCTGTTCATGCTATGTTCCAGGGACTGTTCTTAGCAAAGGGAAATATAAAAATACAAAAGACACACAGACTGGTTGCTTCTGTAGAGATACTGTGAAATAGAAGACTGAGGACATGACTCAGTGGGTAAAGGCATTTGTGGCCAAGCCCAAGGCACACGGTAGAAGGAAAAGCACTGACTCCCTCAAATTGTCCTTCGACCTTCATATGTACGCAGTAACACATGTGTGAGTGCACGCATAAACACACTCATAAACACAATAAATTTAATTTTTAAAAACCTTCCAAAACTGAGGACATCCGGGTGTCATGTCCATCACCTCTTTCGCTCTGTGACCTGTCCTTTTACAGCAATTATGCCACTGTGAGGGTGTCAACATTTTGTGAAAGAATAAGCCTGTGCTTCTGCTTAAGCAGGTGAGACATGTCTCTCCCATCTCCCGTCTGTTGGCCATGAGGCTCAGAACCCCTGCAGATTCAACTGGGAGGAGATCAGGGAGAGCAAGTCTAGTACGTGGCAGCTGGACTTGTTTGAATTGGCACCATCTCCCAAAGCAGGGCTGCTGGAAAATTTTGCTTATCACCCTAGGGGACTGAGTGAGAAAAACAGGTCCCAGCTGATAGACTCCAAATGAAAGCTAATGGAAAAGTAGGTTGGAGACTTTTGTAGGTGAACAGGAAGGTAGGGGGAGGCAGGCTCTGGGTTTGAACAGCCTGTGTTATTCTCCCAGCCAGACACAATGGAAATTATGGCTTGGTTTTCATCCGGTCATGGGGGGGGGGGGGGAGGGGAGACCTGCAGTCACATTTCCTTCTTGATCGTTTTCTCATAGGGCGTTGCTTCCCTCGATCTTTGGGTTTCTCTCCACCCAAAAGAAGAGATGGTTTATGTTCACCAACATGCTATGACTAAGCTCTCTGCTCGGACTTTATCCAGCAGAAACTGCCTCTCCAACGTAGATTAGCGTGTCTTCGTTCCTGTCACTTCACTTGCTGCTAAGGATAAATGTCATCAGCATCCATCTACCTCCTCCTCCATCTCCAAGTTGATTTATAGTGCATGGGTCAGAAAGCTCTCCCTTGCTGTCACGTTGAGTGCAATACAGGAGCCCACAGTGTGATATGCTCTTATGAGACTGGCAAGGCAGCGAGGCGGGGACAGGCTTCGTCAGTGATGGTATTGGCTGATGCACATGCTTGTCAAATACAGAGCTTCTTCAGGGCCCGAGAGGCGTGTCTAAGAACTCAACGGGAGGCTGGCTGAAGCTGCAGTGGTGAAAGTGACTTCCTGAAACTTCATAAACAGAGTGCTAGCTGCAAGGGAGGCCGTGGAACCTGCTGGTGGTTTGAATTCCTACCTACTATTTGTAACTATTTATATTTCTACTCTACACCATCTTCTGCTTGAAAGACTGTTTAAGTGTGATCACGTTGCTATAACAACACCATAATAACTCCAGCAACTTATACATCACACAGAGTTTATTCTCATAGTTATGGAGGCTGAAAAGACCAAAATCAAATTACCTACAGACTGGGTGCCGGTGAGGGCTTGTGTCCTAGAAACAACACTTCCTAAGAAGTGTATTCACAGAAGGAAGGGTCTCTGTTTCCTTGCTAGGTGGCCCACTCTTATGTCTTTGTTTTCCATGAGGGAGTGATGTCTCAAAGGCCCTGCCTCCTAATGTTATCAAGTGGAGCGGAAGAATTTTAACATACGAACGTGGGGGTCACACAAACTTTAAGACTATGGCAAATGCTAGAGAGATTTCTGTTTCCTGGTCCTATAGCCTGACTTACACTTCTCCTTCTGCAGCTTCCTTCTCCCAGGCATAGAGAATGGAAACCATGATCCTCTTGCTTCACTGGGTCAGAAAGGAAAATGTGCAGTGACATTGCCTCCTTGACCATTTTCTTATGAGAAGTTGCTTCCTGTATCACTGGGGGTCTCTCCAGCCTAAAGGAAGATTACTTTAATAACTAATAAAATGTTACATGTGACAGAGCTCTCGGAGCTGACTTTGTCCTGCAGGAATTGCTCCTTCAATATATGCTATCAGGTCTATATTGCTCAAAAACACTCACTCAATAGAAAGTATGATCAAGGTGCATATTCTAAGATTCTCCATCTTTCTCTGTTTCTGTGCCACTTCCTTCCTCATTTTCTAAGACATGAATGAAATTTCCTTGCAATACTGTCTTTTCCCTGAGTCTTCCCTTTTGCACAGATGTCAATCCTACACCTTTCTTGGTTGACTTCTCCTGCTTAATATGGATCTTGAGTTTCTCCCTCTAAGCCTCACAAAAGGAAGGAAGGAAGGAGACAGACAGACAAAGAAAGAAGAGAGAGAGAGAGAGAGAGAGAGAGAGAGAGAGAGAGGCTCTCATGGTCTGCAAAGTGCCTTCTTGTGTGTTCTTCATGTTGTAGAATGGCACTGTGTTAACCTGTGGCTCTTTCAGAAAGAATATGTGTCAATGTTAATTTAAAGTGGTTCTTCTCCAAGGCAAGTCAAGGAGCAGGGCAGAAGGAAATCTCTTGCCACAGAAATAAAGGAGAATGAAGCTCTAGGAATCCACTGAGGAAATTTCCCCACTGGGGAAGATGCAGGGTCTCTTCTTGGATGACGTTTTTATCTTCCAGGTCTCTTAGACTCCTATAGGCTCCTCCTGCGATTCTTTCACACCAGTCATCAAAGTGACTGTTCCTCCTTGGATTTACACGTGTGCAGCAGGGCTGACGAGCAGATCCAGGAACGAGACTATTAGCTGTGCACACTGCCAGCATTCAGCAAAAGGAAACTTCAAAGTCATTTTCAGAAGCTAAGGGAAACTTACCTGTCTGGAAGCTGCTGGAAGAATCCAACACATATTTGACTTGCTTCCCATCTAAAGAGGAGGGGCTGGAGGCTGGGAAAGCTGCAGCTCATTGGATAGAGAGCAGCAGGGAAGAAGAATTCATTAGTCAGTGTCTAGATTTTAACTTGAAAATCTTTTTAGGAGGCAAAGTTAGATTTTTTTTTCCTTAAATTCTAGTTTCTTTCTTTTTCTTTTTCTTTTTCTTTTTCTTTTTCTTTCTTTCTTTCTTTCCTTTTTTTTTTTTTTTTTTTTTTTTTTTTTTTTTTTTTTTTGATTCATGAGAATTGAACCAACACAGCAGACTTCTAAGGAGAAGGAGAAAATGTAGGGGACAAAATAGAAACTTGGTGGCTGGAGAGGGCACAGCAGGTAAAGGCAGTTGCCTTGCAAGCCAGATAACCTGAGTTCAATCTCTGTAGCCCAAGCAAAGACGCAAAGAAAGAAGCAACACCGCATTGTTGACCTCTGACCTCTGCACCTCTGCATGTGCACTGGCAAGTGTGCCTCTCTCCATAATAAACAAATAGATAGGTAGGTAGGTAGATAGTAGATAGATATAGAGAGATATGAGTTAGATAGATAGATGATAGATAGATAGATAGATAGATAGATAGATAGATAGTAGATAAAAATGAAGAGGCTGTAGGGGCTGGTACAATGGCTGAGTGGGTAAAAGGACTTACCCCTGAGCCTGAAAAATCTGTGTTTGAACCTTAGGACCGACATCATAAAAGGGCCAAACCGACTTCACAAGTTATCTTCTGACCATTACATGAATGACAAGGTATGTATACGTGTGTGCATGTGCACGTGCGTGCGCGGGCACACACACACACACACACACACACACACACACACACACACACACACACACGATAGATGTAAAGAAAAGAAAGACCATTTCCACAATAGAAATATTGGTGTGCGTGGTCCCCCTGTAGAGACCAACTAGATAAACTCTTTTTTTTTAAGATTTATTTATTTATTTATTATGTAAACAGTACACATCAGATCTCGTTATAGATGGTTGTGAGCCACCATGCGGTTGCTGGGAATTGAACTCATGACCTCTGGAAGAGCAGTCAGTGCTCTTAACCGCTGAGCTATCTCTCCAGCCCCCTAGATAAACTCTTATAATAGTCATTGCTCAGATCTCCTATTCTTTACTGACCAATGAGTCAGTACTTTATAATCATTTTCAATTTTGCCATTGTACATTTGGTTTCACAAATGCCAGCCATTCTAGTCACTCTGTGTCATCTCTAGAGCAGCAGCAACAACAATCATGTCACCTACAAGCGTATTAGAAATGCAGAGCCCGGTGACCATTCTGGTCATGCTAAATCAGAGCTTACATTTTAACGAGAGTTTCAGTGACGTGTATGCATATTAGAAGTTAAACGCCCTAAAAGCCAGAGTCTGGAAAAAACCTAGATGTCATTGAACCAAAGAATGGATGAAGATACTGGTACATTTACACAATGGAATACTACTCAGCTATTCTATTAAAAATAAGGAAATCTTGAAATTTGCAGGCAAATGGATGGATCTAGAAATAATCACCCTGAATGAGGTAAGGCAAACCCAGGAAGACATGCACGGTATATACTCACAGGTGGGTATTAGTGCAACACAGAAGACCTCTGAGAGACTCCATCCAGTGGTGGATCCAGACGAATGCTGGGACTTGCTACTGGACCCCAATTAGAGCACTGAGAGAAGTATAGAAGAATGGGGGGATGAAAGGACCCAGATTGTTCAGGAGCCCACAAGGAGACCATCAAGGCTGGCGGATCTGGGGCCAAGGGGACCTGTACAATCTGTTGCACCAACCAAGGACAATGCATGCAGTAAACCTAAACCTCTTCTTTAGACCTAGCCAATGGAGGCACATAGAGGAAGGGGATGCAAGCTATACAAATGAGACCTGATATCCTGTGGCCATATAGAAGTCCCCTTCTGTCAGAGGTCTAAGGGATGGGAATAGTGCAGAAGAGGGAGGGAGGGTGGGAACAGGCAGATACAAGTGAGGGGATAACATTTGGGATGTAATATGAATAAATTCTAATATTTCTTTTAAAAGTTAAACCCCTCTACCCTGCAACTAGAGAGAAGGACAAGCAAAGGAGGATGACAGAAAATGAAGAAGTTTGCTCTGAGGATGCTGGTATGAAGGTGGCCATGCACTTTATTCTGAGGGAGAGTAATGAAAATTAAGCAACAAAGGACCAGTGCTTGGTGAGTTAGCATTTCTCTACCACACACAAGAAAAGCCTAGGTATCCCTAAGCTAGTGTCTGTTGAAGTGCGGTGTGCACTCTTGTCACCTGGAGAGCTTATTAAACACAGATTGCTGGACCCTCCCCCTTTAGAGGCTCTGATGTAGCAGATCTAGAATGGACCTGAATATCTTTTGTCTAACCAGTTGCTAGGTGATGTTGATGGTGTTGGTCCAATGATGACATTAAGAAAACAAAACAAAAAAAACAAAAACAAAAACTCCTCAAAGCAATAAAGATATTCACATAAAAGAATCTTGCTCCTACAAATTATTTGAGATAATTATGGTCTCAAATCCCCAATTGAATTTGTCATTGGCGACCAGACCACTTTACACTGACTTCCAGAAAGAGCCCCTCGTGGGAAAGCCCTGATGCACTTCAGGCAGCTGTATTGGGCTGAGAGCTAATTAGGAGGGAAGCTAGAATGGTCCTGCTTTCCCAGGCGTGTTATCCAGCAAATGCAGAGACAGTGGGTTGTGGAAAGAAATTATACAGATGAGACACAGAAACTGCCATTTCATCGGAGGAAGATTTTTGCCTTTTCATTATAAGAGAAAGCTAGAATTTCCCATCTTCCCTTCCACCAAAAGTAGGCAAGCATAAAACCAAATTCAATTTCTTACAATTTAGTAACCTCAGTACCAACTGATTATATTCTGCACCATGAAAAACAGCTGTTGCAACATTACAGCCCAAACAGTTTCATCGCAGCTACTAAAGGGGATAAAGTAGCCAATATTTTCATTCCCTTGTGATATTATCATGACATGATAAACAACCACAACTATAGTATTAATTACATTAATTGAAGACAAGAGAGACCGATTTAATTGCTCCAGGCTGAAGGACAATTTTTTTTACAGCCAATCATTCCATAAACTCATGTTGGAAATGGTACTTAGTCTTCTATCGGCAGCAACTCTTTGAATCAAAAAGCAACCACGGTCTTCATTTAAGGTGGACCTCAGTAGCAAACTCTTCTCACTGTTGCCATGTATCGGTAATTGACCTCTGGCATGTTGAAAGCTTTAGAAAAGGAACCATAAGGAAAGCACTTGTTATGAATGAATCCATGGTGTACTTAAGAAGGCAAGACTGACGCAGTATATTAACTACTTTATTTGACAGAGAATGCATATAAATTGCAACATTTCCATCACAGGGCTAAAAAGACAAAAATCCATTCCTTCAAAATAGTTTGCTGCCCATACACCCTATAGAAGCAGAAAGGAAAAGAGAAGCACCATTTGCTTACTGTTTTCTGCAGCGAGTGTGGTGTCTGGCTTATGTGCTCATACCTTAATAGAAGGTATTTTTGGAAGAGAAGAAAAAACATAAAAGGATAGTATAAGAAGCAGTGACAATGCCAGTTGTGTTAATAGGGAAATTATTCGACTAAAATAAGAAGCTCTGGGCTAGCTGGGCATGGTGGCTCACGCCTGTAATCCCAGCACTCAGGGGGGGCAGAGGCAGGTGGATCACTATGAGTTTTCAAGGCCAGCCTGGTGTACAAAGTGAGTCTAGGACAGCCAAGGCTAACACAGAGAGGCCTTGTCTCAGAAAACAAAACAAAACAGAACAGAACAAAAATTAAAAAAACCAACAACCACAACAACAAAAACCCAATAATTTAAGAAGCTCTGGGCTGCTAAGTATTGTGACAAGGTGTCTTGTACAGACTGTGAGTATCTTCTCTCACCCCAGAATACACAATGAAGATTTGTTTGCCTGATGTGTAGTCAGATTGTGAAATTACCCAAGCAGATAAGACAGTTTAGGAACAAGGAAATCCAGTTACCAAGCCTCTTGGAGTTAAAAATCTTCATTAGACCGAGTGGTTAGGAAGGAAGGTGAGTATGGAATGAATACCTCCAAAGGACTCAGTGCTCCAGGAGTTAGTGCCAAACAACGGTAGGATATAGTAAGAGTGGCTGTGGCCTTAAACTAGCCATTTATCATCTGGAGTCCAGGGAGCTCTGCTTAGGATGTAAGGCCCTTGCCCTAGAAGCCCTCTGTGAACAGCGCTGACAATGTCACATTAGCCAGGTTCCCCGAAGGTGGCTCACAGTAACTGTGGAACCACTGTGGAGGGTGGCTTCCCATCCAGTCAGTGCGCTGGAAGTTTGAGTTGGAATAAGAGGGACTCAGGCTGAGATTCGTGTGAAGGAACGGCAAGAACACCCTCAGACCGTACCATTGCCAGAACCAGGGTGAGCTACTGAAAGTGAAGAACACACATCGTGCCGTGAGAAAGTCTGAAGCAATTGCAAAACAGGGCAGTGAGACCGTTTCAGGCACATGTACAAAAACAGTGTTGTTCAGTATGACCTCACTGTTATGTATGAATCCATAACTATGAATGGGAAATATTGGAAGCACACATGTGCAAATATCAGTATTGGTTATCTCCCTCAGAGATATTTTGCTTATTATTGTTGTGGATCATAGATGTCTTAGCATGATAAAACTAGTGATTACTTCTCTCCCTTCATAGCACGCATAGCCCTGTTCAGTACTATGAAAGCTAGTCCTTGGGGAGGAGGCTTCCAGGTCAGACTCTGGTGAAATCCTCTAAGCTCTGTGCTCAAAGCATGTGATGCCTTCAGCAATAGGGACTCACTTTCAATCAAAGGCAACATCAACAGCCTGTATTGGTTTGAGAGTCTCTTGGACTCCCTTGACCAACAATTCAGAAAGGCTTCTCACGCTTGGTACTGGGAAAAATCAGAATTTTTATTGGTCGGTTTCACTGACAAATGCATGTCTCTAGACCACTTGTTAAGTGACAGTTCATGATAAGATCTTTGTTTAAGTAACATTTAACGTAGTTGTGCTGTTTCTATCAGAAACCAGGCCAAAAAAACAAAACAAAACAACAAAAAAGAGGGGGGAGATAAGTGTAATTTTTCTTTATTTCTACATTTTATTAATCTGTTATTAAAAGTTTGTTCCTCATAACTATACTAGCCTCCAAATTAGAAACTTTAAAAAAATATTTCCTTTCCTGTTTTCTGTCAGATACTGAAAGTCATCCCTATGGGAGGACAAAAATATCAGGAAATATGAATGCCTTCCACTAGAGTTCATTTAGTCAGAGGGCGTTCGCAAGCACTGCGGTTACGTTTATATTGCCATGAAGATGCCAAACCCAAGGCAGCATATAGAAGAAAGGGTGTGCTTGGGGCTTACATCATCACCATTGTGGTGGGAAGCATGGCAGCAGGCTATCAGGCTTGGCATGAGCTGAGAGCTTACAGCCTCGTCAGCAAGTGGGAGCTTTCTGGAACTTCAGAGCCCACCCCCAGGGACACACCTCTTCCAAAAGGCACACCTCATAATCCTCCCCAAATGGTTCCACAGACCGAGGATCAACCATTCAAGTATATGAGCCTATTGGGGGCTATTCTTGTTCTAACCACTACATCAAACAACCCATCCTGTAGTTTTCAGAGGAAGAGTCTGGGTGGTCAGGTTTTCTGTGGCCCAGTGTGTGGATGCGGCTGAATCACTCTCAAACTCCAGGCTTATTTATCAAAGGCCTTCACGCTCCTAAATAAAGGGTCAAATTGGAGATGTCTTGAGACAGTATCGTTACATGGCAAATTTCACCTGTTCTTATTTATTTTGAAACGTCTGAAATAAGGAACACTTTATTAATGCCCTGGCCATGCAGCCAGGGGAGGGGCACACAGAGAAAGCTATGCACACAGGGCTCTGACCTGCAAGCCCAAAACCTTGGGAGGCCTGGGGCAGGCTTACACGTGGCTGGGATACATGACTTGATGTTGGCTTCTTGGCCAGGGGGACACTTTGTGAGTGCAGGAACACTTATTCTAAGAAAGCTAATGACCTCTCCCTAGAGCGAGACAAACAGTATACGCTGCTAAAAGATCTTGCCTTGAAAATAAGATCCAGCCTCCAGAAACCTATCGAGAATAAAGCAAATGGCTTACAGAAATAATACAGCAATTCTCAATGCATGTCTCCCTTTACTGATTACAGGCAGTGCTGAAATAGAAATGAAACCAATTTAGTGGAAAGAACTCCATTTGCCTATTGGACGGTGTATTTCAAAGATGATTTATCAACCTGATTAATTTTCAGGTGGTTATTTGTTTCCAACCTTTTAACTTAAAATTTCCCTTTTTCTTTTCTAAACTTTCTTCCCCAAAATTCTACTTATATTATATTGTTGCATTACTAGAACTATTCACTGACTTATTCCTTTCTTGGTTCATCACATCTTCAACAAATATTTCATAATGAGGCAGGTATTCTACTAAGAAGTCACCAAGCAGTTATTATGTTATTATTCCTTCTAAGATGTCATTATTATTATTATTATTATTATTATTATTATTATTTATTTCATATGACACATAATTCCTAATACTTTTAAAAAGAGACTTATTTTTGTGTATGTGTATACTGCGTGTGTGTGTGTGTGTGTGTGTGTATGTGTGTGTGTGTGTATTTGTGAGGGTCCACATGTCAACAGTAGGTCTCAGACTTCACCTTCTAACTTGTCTGTTGCTATGCTGAGTACTCCATTGTCACTGGTCGTCAAGCTTGGGGACATTCCATCAATCCCATGTGTTGGGATTACCAACACGTGCCGCCGAGTCTATGTGATCTAAGGAACCCAAACTCAGGTCGTCAGGTTTGTGTGGTAAGCACTTTTACCTGTGGAAAGTCATCTTTTAAAAAAATAGATGCAATTTTGTCTTTTTAATTTCATCTTTTTAAATTGCTTTAGAAATGTCCAAGCATGTGCCTATTTAAAAACAATGTTAAGAAGATCCAAGCTAAGCATGATAATGCATGCCTGTAATTTTAGGATTAGGAAAGCCATGGCTGGACAATCACAAGTTTGAAGCCAGCCTGGGCTACATGGAGAGACTCTGCCTCCTAAAAAGAAAAAAAAAAAAAGTTCCTGTAATCATTTGAAAATGAAATTCGCCGGGCGTGGTGGTGCACACCTTTAATCCCAGTACTCGGGAGGCAGAGGCAGGCGGATCGCTGTGAGTTCGAGGCCAGCCTGGTCCACAAATCGATTCTAGGACAGCCAAGGCTACACAGAGAAACCCTGTCTCGAAAAACTAAAAAAAAAAAAAAGAAAGAAAGAAAGAAAGAAAATGAAATGCATGTCACAGGTTTATGTTTTAAATGCTTTGGTTTTGAATGGCTGGCTTCCAGCTCGTGGCATATTTGAGGAAATTCTATAAAATCTAGGGTTGAGGTGGAAGATGTGGTTGAAGGAACTAGATTGCTGGGGGGTGGGTCCTGGCCCCTTTATCCATCTCTTTCTGTTATTTCTCCCTACAATGAGGTGAATAGCCTCTACCACACACTCCTATAACCATGGTGCTCTTCCTTACAAAATAATCAGAGACATGGAGCCACATGGCCAAGGGCTGAACCCTCCAAAACCATGAGCCAAAACAAATCTTTCTGTAAGTGATTTCTGTTAGTTATTTTCGTCATGGTGATGAAAAGCTAACCTGCAAAGTACCGAAGTGAAGACATAATTGATACAGCCTGCTCTTTTAGTTCAGTCCACAGCTGAACAAGAGAGGAAGAAAGGTGCAGTCTTACTGCTGTTGCAATAGGCCAGCTGTCTTAAAGCATGACTTAAGATGATATATGTACTCGCTTTTATTTTAATTACTTTGCTTGAGAATATGGATTAATCCCTTTAGTCGTTCACCAAAACAAAAATTGTAAGACGCCATTTGTTGGCAGGAAGTAGGGCAGGTCTACTTCTGGGTTGGAGGACAAGAAAGAAGATGCAGGGGTAGTCTTGAAGGGAAGGAAAGTGACAGTTATTGAGCTGGCCAGCACATAGAATATTAATGAACCAGGACTTCATATATTTTAGCCTCAATTTCCTTTCTCTAATTAAGAGAGTAAATGATTCAAATAATTTTTTCAATTATTGCAAGAATTCTGAAGGTACATTTAGATCTCTAACCTGCTTTTTTTGGAAAAATAGACGCAATTTTGGTGTTATTTTTATTATTATTATTATTATTATTATTATTATTATTATTATTATTATTATTATTTTACTCTGTGTGTGTGTGTGTGTGTGTGTGTGTGTGTCTGTGTCAAAATGTGCATGTGAGGTTAGAGGGCAGTTTTGTGGAGTGAATACTCTTTTCTTTTTTCTTTTTTCTTTAAATTCAGGTCACCAGGCTTGCATTGCAAGTGCTTTTACAAACTGAGCTGGCTTTCTGATGAAAACTTTCCAATCACCATGATATTACCAATCTGGTTGGTGTCATAGACTGGGACATACAAATGCTATGTACATGCATAATATGTATGCATAGGTTACTGGAAGTCAATGTGTGGTTTAGACAGAAAGCAAAGGTCAACATGGTGATGATTTACCTACCTTATAAAAGAGATCTCTTTGAGCCGCCTCAAGCATGGCAGCCTAACCACTAGAAGCCATAAGAAGGTGATAAAAGAGCTTTTATTTTAAGGGTAATGAGGGAGAAATACATTAGATTGTGAGTGGATTCATCAGTGAGGGCCCAGGAGTGACAAAGTGCACATAGGATGTATAAGGAATTTTTTTAAAAAAAGAACTCAAATAGAGGACCAGAAGCTATAATTTTTCTTGACATAGAAACATATAATAAGGGCATATATTTAGTAACATCCTTCTCCCTGAACCTGGAGCAGCTGTTCCTATCTGATAAACATTCCTTTTTCTAGGTATGTGAGGAGTTTCTTAGGTAGCCAGTGAGATCTGGGACCAGGACTTGGATCTGTCTCCTCCCAATCTACAGCTGGGGTATAGGAGTCAGGCACAGCTATCCACTTAGCAGGCACCGAGGTTCAAGAAGGCAGAAATGGGTGGAGAGGCTTGTTTAATTTATGCAAGAGGACCAAATCTGGCTTAACTTGGTTGGGCTCTTAAGGCCCCTGTGGGGTTGGACTCTTAAGGCCCCTGTGGAGTTAAAACCTGTTCCCCTCCAATATACTCTGAAAAGCAGAAAGCAGGAAAGATAATCTCTTGAAATCATTCTTCTCTCTTCTAGAGCCTGTGATTTCTTGAGGCTAAGAATTCTTGAGGGGTTTTTTTTTTCCCTAAAGAGAAAGGTTGGTCAATCCTTAGAGGTGGGATGCACGGGAACTGGAAGAGAGGAGACAGCTGCTAGGGTACAGCCCAGATTCTAAGGATGATTGTGGATAATTCCTGATTTCCTGGGTTCGATCACTTTTTTGACAAATTTTGGCAGGAGCCTTGGGAATGCAAGTGGTGTTTGAGGACAGGTAACGTGGAGAAAGATATGTTTTATGTGATCCAGTCACGGACTGTGCTCACTGGTTTGCTAGTTCATCTATTTTTTTTCTTCCTTTATTGAATTATCACTTAACAGTACATTGATGCTTCACAGGGTGTGGTCTTTTATTGTCAGCTCCATTAACAATGCAAATTCTTGGGTCTACTACATACCTACTCTGGTATGCAACTTCTCTGACCAAGTGGATATTGGATGCTCTTCAAAGACAAGCCATAGAAGACTTAGCTATGCTCTCTCGCTTGTTGAGAAGAACTAGTACAACCTGAACAGACTTTGTCATTGATTTATCCCACCAAGAGCCAACGAGAAGCTGAAGTCTACCAACATCTGGGTGTGAGAGTGAACACAGAGATGGGTACTCACTAGGCAAGCCTTGAGCTTTCATGTCTGACATCTAGATTAGAATCTGTGGAAGATTCCGGGGGATAGAACCTCATTAAATGGTGCTGGAGTTCCTGACCCACAGAACTGTAGGGTAAGAAATGTCTGTGGTTTCAAACTCCTCATTTGGATTGACTGATTATGCACAAATGTGTAGCTAATATGGCATTGTCCAAACTGCAAGTGTGGCCCTAGTATATGGATTTTTAACATATTCTCCCAGATAAACCTCATACATAGACTGAGAAGAACTTCTGTGAACTTCTGCCTAGGTTCAAATCCCAGCTTGATTACTTCTCAGCTGTATGGTCTTGATATTTACCTCTCAGTTTTAATGTCTCCCATAAACTATTACTCATACTGGTCCATACCTTTCGGCTTGTAAAGAAGATTAACTGGGCTAATAGATCTAAAGCACTTAGCATATTGCCTGGCAACAGTAAATACAATAAATGCAGTTATGATTCATTCATTCAGCAAACTATAAGGCATAGACTAAGGGCAGATACTAGAATTGCAAAGATTCATGATGCAACCCACCTACCTTGGCCCTATTGTCTTTTGGGGGAGGTGGTTCCATAAAAGGAGAAAGGTAAGTAAGGTCGTAGACTGCTAGGATTAACTTGGCACCTACTACACACAACAGAGTGAAGTCCAGGAGATGCGGCATGTAACCTGGATGAAAGGCACTTGCAATGTTGGAAAACAATGTGTGCTTGGCTGGGTATGGTGATGCAAGCCTTTCATTTCAGCACTCAGGAAACAGAGGCAGGGGGATCTCTGTGTGTTTGAGGCCACCTTGGTCTACATAGTTAACTCTAGTCCGGACAAGGCCACATAGTGAGACTCTGGCTCAAACAGATAAACAAACAAAAGGGATATGTTCTTGATTCCACCAACATTCTACTTCAAACTTTCAGTCTTCATTGCTTCCTTTTCCTTTGGATAACAGATATGGTCACCGAAGTTTCCTCACAGCTACACAATAGTAGCTCTTTGGGTGGCATTCAGGATCTAGGTGACTAAGTCACAAGGTTGTGTCTCTTGGTTGTCTTTTTGGCTCTTAAACAGATGGCCTGGTTTATCTAGACTATAGTGTTGTTTTTCTAGATGGTTCTTCCCCTTGCAAAATTTACTCCTTCCTTCTGTTTAAAAGCCTCACGCTTCTGTTTAAATGCCTCCTGTGATAGTCTGCCTGATCACTGTGTCTTAGTAGCACCTCCATTGCTGTGCACCTTCCATTTCCTGAACAGTTCTTGCGTTTAGCACGCACTTAATTTGTTTATTTACCTGTTGGCTATCATCTCCCTGAGAAGACTTCACAGTCTCCAGGGGGTAGTAAAGGTCTCTTTGACTCACCATGTTGCATACCCAGAGAGAGAGTTGGCATTCAATAAATATTTGTTATTGAATAGATAAGTGGATGAATGAACATGTGTGTGTGTTTTTTTACAGCCACTGCAACACTCTAACATGATTTGCTAAAATGTCGATCTTAATTATGAAGGACGTTAATTCAAATTCTAGGAGACATAACTACTACAAACAGAGACTGTGAAATCAAATCTAATTGGTGAGGGATGGCAGAGAAGACGGCCAGTAGCCTGTTGGACATTCACCAAGTTACTGCTGTCTAGGTGCTGGTACTAGGTTAGATGCTTATGTGCACAAACATCTGAAGAAAGAATCATCATTCTTTTGGGGGAACACATGGGTAAACTGAGGCTTAGAATAGTTAAATAACGTGCTTATAGGCACCGCCAATATTGTGCATTTGAACTCAAATGGTAAGACTGCCAAGCACTTGTGTTCACTATTAGCCTATCCTGCCTCCAATGGCATGCAGGAGGCATCAATAAATAAATACTAAGCTTGATCTTGTCCTCTATTCTAGTCTCTCCAGACTTAACCTTGGTCCTGGCAGAGCCTTACCCAAGGGTGCCCTTCCTCCCAGCCCACTCACTGCTCCTAGGGGCTTGGCCTCTGGGTAGACACCCAGGATCTCCCTGATTCTTTTTTTTTTTTTTTTTAATATTTATTAATTTATTTATATGAGTGCTCTATTTGCATGTATGACAGAAGAGGGCACCAAATCCCATTATAGATGGCTGTGAGCCACCATGTGGTTGCTGGGAATTAAACTCAGGACCTCTGGAAGAACAGCCAGTGCTCTTAACCACTGAGCCATCTCTCCAACATGATCTCCCTGATTCTTATTGGTGTCCCCTGGACAACCTTTTATTCTGGACTATCCCCAGTCCTTTGGGACTCAGCCAACCCTTAGAGTTATTCTCTACAAGGGACCCAAAGCTGCCATAATAGGCTGGTACTCAGATAAGAGCATCCTTCAGTCTTTACCAGAGAAGCTTCAGAGATTCACAGCAGAACAATGTGTAAAGACTAAGAGACTTTGGAGCAATCGGTCCTAAACTGATGTCATTACTGAACCCCTCCTGTGAAGGCTCAGTGTTCTATGCAGGAGAGGAAGCAGAAAGATTTTAAGAGCCAGAGGTGTCGGATGACTCAAGGAAGCAGACACACAAGACTGATGCATATATGAACTCTCAAAGACTGTGACAATACACAGAAGATCTGTACAGATCAAAACCAGACAAAATCCTAGCGCTTAGGAGGAGAAATGAGCACAAAGTCCCACCCTCTAAACAAGAAGCTCTTGGCAATTTATATTTGATGGGAAAGGAGCTCTCAATTTTCTTCAATAAAGTGCTTTGCATGTTCAAATCACACTCCAGGCAGGCCCCATGCCCATGTTTTGTTGACCAACAAAATAGATTCCATGTGGTTTTAGTTTTAGTTTCGGTGTGTGTGTGTGTGTGTGTGTGTGTGTGTGTGTGTGTGTGTGTGTGTACACCTTTTGACCTTTATTCTTATTTTGGTAAATTTTTTGTCTTGCTAATTTCTTCTTTTTTAGTTTTTGTTTTTTTTTTCCTGTGTTTCTTGTGGGTTTGTTTGTTTGATTTTTTTGTTTGTTTGTTTGTTTTGTCTTTTCAGAGAGAGAGAGAGAGAGAGAGAGAAATATATGAATGGAGTTGAGAGGATAAGGAGGTGGGGAGGATCTAGGAGGAGTTGGGGGAGGGGAAGAATTTGATCAAAATATAGTACATGAACATATTGCTTAAATAATTTGTTTTAAGCAATCGGGTGCTTGAGTAGAGGTATGCGCAGTTAGCAACCAGATGACACTACACCACCAGAAAGGTTTCTTAAAGGTTCCATTATGCATGAGCGCGTAAAGTAGGCTGTGGTCAAATGGTCATTTACACATGGTAGTGGCCTTTTTAGCTACCCTGCAGTCCGATATTTTTGGTCAGATATGCAGAAGTGTGACACCCCCCCCCCCACCTCCTCTTGACAAGAGTGTTTCATTCTTTTTTAAAATATTTTATTAATTTATTCATATTACATCTCAATTGTTATCCCATCCCTTGTATCCTCCCATTCCTCCCTCCCTCCCACGTTTCCCCTACTCCTCTCCCCTATGACTGTGACTGAGGGGGACCTCCTCCCCATGTACATGCTCATAGGGTATCATGTCTCTTCTTGGTAGCCTGCTATCCTTCCTCTGAGTGGAGGGTATGTCTCATTCTAAACAACAGATTTGTTGGTGCCTTCCCAGAAACCTCTAAGGATTAGCATTCTCTTAGTCAAAACAGCCATGTAATTTAAAGCAATTGGCAGTTCCTGTAGCACTGAAAACCAAGATCAGGCAATCCAAGGAGGGTGACAGGTCAGACTAGAGCTCAGAGGATGGACAGCTCCTGAGGGAGATCATCAGAGCTCCAGCAGTGGGAGTTGGAGGGAAATCTCAAGAGCATTGGGGCCTAGCTGCCTTGTGCTTGGAACAGGCATTGAGTAAAGGTTCCCATTTGCAACAAGTCACCACAGGCCAAAAAGAACAAGAAAGGAACCAGACTTATCAGGTCTGCATTTTTCCCTCATCATGGGAAATTACACGGCCAGCAGCTCTGGTAGGCTACTGCAGGCTTAAATTCTCAGTGGGAGGGAACAATAGGGATTATGCCCTGTGAGCAATTCCCTGCCCATAGGCTTTTATTTAAAGCCAGAATGTGTATTTTTAGCCTACTTTAGTGAGATTCAAATAATCAGATTTTCACTGGCATAAGGCCTGGGTTGAAATTTACATACAAATATAGCAAAATATATTTAATTATTTGTTATCTTTATATGGTTTTTCCTTAGTTTCTGAGCTGGTCACAGGGCTATCACTTGGTCTGTGTCAAGGACATTAAAAAAAAAGATATTTGAAGAGACATGAGTAGAGGTAGAAACATGCACTGAAGGTTGACATACTGGGGTAGCTATAAAAATATGTGAATTTATAATTTGAAGAATGGTTCTGTTTGATTAGATGTCAAGCTTTTAGAATGATGGCTCACCTAGGCCAGAAGAACAGTCTCTACCCATGCATACTTGAGTGTATTTTTTACCTATTCATAAAAATGCCAAGCATTGTGAAAATGACCCGAAGATTTGCTCTGAAAAAAATTCAGGGTTTAGAGAAATACAGGCCATTCAACCAAGGAAATGTCTTTGGAACATTGAAGGTTGTTTGGCTTAACTAGGTCTGTGGGTACAACAATGGGGTCACCAACTGCAAATGATTGGAATGTTTATGAATTGTATTTAGCTCATCGAAGTAGATTTGGATGTGGTTTAAACTTATCTGGATGACACAGTAAGTACTTCAGGACTTTCCCAGGGTCTCATATCATTATGAGCACTATTAATCTTTGTACTATAGTAATACAGGCGGACTAGAGGACAAGAAAAATGTTTGATGTTTTGTTGACAGCATGGAAGACAATACTAGGTATTGGAAATTAAATTAAAAAATAAAAAGTCCTGGTAATGTTGGAAGAGAATTGCACAAGGAAAACTGCTCAAATCTAATGTGGAAAGTGATTTCATCACCTTCTACAGTTGACCTTTCAGTTTCTCATTTTCTCCCAGTGACTCCATCTATAAATGGATCAACAAATATTAATAGGAACCCTCCAAAATGTAGCCATTTCCTCTTGTGAACTCCAGCACAAGTCAGTTTTATTGTGAGCATGTCTTTACCTGACTTGTTTTTCCTTCTAGCATTAGTTCTAGGAGACTGGATGGTAGGTATATACACTTTTAAAAAGGGAATCCAACCTTGGGGGAAGCAACAGCAGCCTAGACAGGGACATAGGATAGGGCGCAGGTCTCTTCCACCAGGGGTCAGTAGAACGTCTAAGAGGCTCTTAGCAGTACAGTCAAACTCGGTGAAGGGCAACTTCTTGTTACTTAGAAAACACTTATCCACAAGACGCCGTCCTATCGCTGGAAAGAGCAGCCAGTTCCAAGTTGTCAAACACACAAAGGACACGGCTAAATATGACTTAGCCCAGCATGTCAGTTTATGGAAAAACTAGAGCTGGTAGGAGAGAGACTTCACGGGTTTCAACTGCAGTTGGGAAAAACACTAATCAGTTAGCATGACTCATTAGCAGTCATTGGCTAATTGGCCAGTGACAAGTCTGTTTGTCATAATTTCCTTATGAAAATAGGACTTGAAGTTAGCATCCTCTTCCTGCCATTGTCTGGGGGGGGGGGGCTGGGAGGGGGAAGAGTAAAGATGTTCAAAACTTTGCGTTAATTGTACAGACTTGCAGGGCTAAGGGTGTGGCTCAGTGAGGGGAATGTTAGCCTAGCGTGCAGGAAGCCCTGGCTTAGGACCCCAGCACCACATAAATTATGTATAGTGGTGTATAACTCTAATCCCAGCACTGGGGAGGTGGAGAGAGACAGGGGAATCAAAAGTTCAAGTCATATTTTGCTACCTAGCAAGTTTGGGGTGTAACCTATTTTCGACCCCATCAAAACAAACAAGTAAGAAACTTGACTCTTTTAGGCCTACCAGCTAGAACAGTGGTTCTCAACCTGTGGCTGGTGACACCTCAGGCTGCATAGAATGACCTTTTCACAGAGCTCGCCTAGGACTGTCTGCTTATCAGACATTTATGTTACAATTCATATAAGTAGCAAAGCTACAGTTATGAAGTAGTAATGAAAATAATTTTATGGCTTGGGGTTACTGCAACATGTGAAACTGTATCAAGGGGTCTCAGCACTAGGAAAGTTGAGAAGCGCTGACCTAGAAGGAATTATTAAAAACAGAAATTCGGGGAGGGAGGGGGCTGGAGAGGTGGCTCAGAGGTTAAGAACACTGACTGCTTTTTCAAAGGTCCTGAGTTCAATTCCCAGCAACCACATGGTGGCTCACCACCATCTATAAAGAGATCTGGTGCCCTCTTCCGGCATGTGGACAGAACACTGTATACATACATACATACATACATAATTAATTAATTAATTAATTAATTAAAACAATGTTTTTTTTTAAAGGTAAGTCCTAGGGTCACATTTCAGATTAACTAAAGCAGAAATTCTGGAGATGGGACTCTCACTTGTGTTTTAAGCAGCCTGCACACCCCATGATAGGCAGGTCTGTGGACAGCCCACAATGAGCAGAGCTGTCCCCTTACAGCAAGGAAAATCAGAACTTCAAGGACCTCCTGACCTGAGTCTGACACATTGCTTTGTAATACAGGACATCATTTCCTCTCCAGCCTCTGTGGTCCTGCTGCGGCGCTCAGGAGTCCCTCCTGCCAGTGCATTTGGGACTCACACAGGGCTACAGGCACATCATCCCAGCCTGTGGCATGACTGGGTCAGAGAAGCTACTCAATAAATACTTGTTTAAGGCATTTGGAATTGGGGTTGGAGAGATGGCTCACTGGTTAAGAGCACAGGCTGCTCTTCCAGAGGTCCTGAGTTCAATTCCCAGCAGCTACATGGTGGCTCACAACCATTTATAAATGTGATCTGATGCCCTCTTCTGGCATGCAGGTGTACATGCAGATAGAGCACTTACACATGTAAAATAAATTTAAAAAAATATTTTTTTAAAAACAAAGAAATTTAGAAATGAGTTTCTGGCAGCCCCTTCCTCCAGCCTGGATTCATTGTCCTCATTTGTTCCAGCCCAGAGGAATAATTCTCAGTTTGCTAGGAACCTAAAGAAGATGAAGAGATGGTGCCTGAGAAATGCTAAGCCAGAGTTAAAGCATACACTGTTCAATTCTCTTTACTTTGCTCTCACTCTATGGAAGCTGGATGGGGCTCTTCACTTCTGCATGCCTTCCTTTCCTAGAGGGTGGGGCTCCTCTCCCACTCCCTGACTTAATCTACACAGGATATCCTGGCTATTTCTGCTGCAATAATATCAGCATGTTCCATCCTGCATCCTTCAGAAACCCTGAATGCTAGGCCTGGTTCAGGTTGTTGCATAAGATCCAGTCAAGGGATGGGAAAAGCCTGCAACCCGGACTCCTGTTCCCTGCCAGGGAATGCCTCCATCCTCCAAGATGCTCCAGGATGGACCTTACTTGTTTGTCTTTTTCTTTCTTCTAACATCACTCTGGGTACCACAAACAGCCTAGCCTTTCTTGAAGCTGGAAGGGCTTACTGCTGTGGGTGCTGTCAGACTTCATCCACACGTATCACAATGTACCTCTGTCAAATAAACATTTTGTGTGACCTTATTAAAATCAACCATGAACATTGTAAATCATTCAGTCATTTATAAATTACTGTGTTTTTGTATGTGTTCATATTTTGGAGCCATCTCCATTTTCTCTAAAAGTATACTTATAGAAGCATATGTGTGTGTGATTTTATACACATTAAAATAAAATGTTTCCTCTTTTTCTCCTTCACAGGGGATAGTTCAAACACACACACACACACACACACACACACACACACACACACACACACCCCACCCTTTAACTGCTTATACTAATCAAGAGCCAGTCCAGACTTTATAAGTTATTTGGAATACATAGGTGTCAGGGTGGGTGATAGTCCATGTGCTTAGTGTGTGCCAACATGATTTACATGTGCTTGTGGCCACAGTTACTCAGGTCTTTGCTCTTACACTGGCCATGTACAGTGTGGAGCTCAAAGACCTTTCTTGTACATCTGTCTTATGATTTCATAAATTCTTGTTTGATGGAACAGCATCCCAGCGAGCTGAACATGATATATATTAGAGCTGTTCTCAAGTTTACTAGCGGGAAACTGAAATGAAGGATGTCAGGTGATCCACTCAAGGTCAGACAGTCAATACCTGGGAGTCAAAATGCGAGTCCATGTTTTCAGGGATCCTGTGTGCGATGTGTAACTCAGGTCCTTAGTTGGTCCTGCAAAGGACTCCTCCAAAAGGAAATTAATCAAGGCTTGAGCAATTAAGATACCTGAATAAGCTGGGTGTGGTGTTCCATGCCTTTAATACCAGCAATTAGGAAGCAGAGGCAGATGAATCTCTCAGCTCAAGGCCAGCCTGGCGGCCTGGTCTACAGAGTGAGTTCCAGGCTACACAGAGATACCCTGTCTCAAAATACCAAAAACCAAACCAAACCAAATCAAACCAAACAAAACAAAAAAACAAAAAAACAAAAAAAAGAAAGAAAGAAAAAAGAAAAAAATCAGCACAGTTGTATGAACAACAGCATTGACTGCTCTTTTTATTTGACCCACAGATAAAGGGATCAAATTAAATAATCAGTTGAAGAGACATTTGTTGAATAACAGGCACCTTGGTAGTGGTAGTTATTGGTGATAGAATAAACAAAGAAAAATCAAACTCCGCTCCTTTTCTTTGGTTCTAGAAGTAATAATGAATTAACAAGTGAATGTAGAGTTGTGTCAGGCCATTGTCAGTGTTGAGGAGAAAACAAAAGCAGAATGAAGAGATGGGAAAATAGAGGAGGCTTTGCTTCTCTGTTTAGTGTGGACAATAGTGAAGCGGCATTGCAGCAGAGACCGGAAGTGAAGCCCCGTTTCACGCGTGAAGTTAGACATACGGATCTCCTCATATTGACTTCCATTGCATATGTGAGAAAATAGTTACAGTCCACTGTCTTAGGTGGGCTAGGTGGTACAAGCCTAAAATCTCAGCTTCTGAGGAGGTTGAGGCAGGGGAATTTTGAATTCATGGTCTACCTTGGAAACTTATAGAGACCTTGACTCAAATGTAAAAAGTAGGAGAGGATTTGCCTATCATGTTTAATGTGGTAGGTTCCACCCTGCAGTGCTGAAAAGATCCTTTGATTAAGCAACTTCTAAATAACCACCTCCAATGACTCAACTTAATGCAATTACTATTTTGTTTTATGATGGTATAGAAGCAATACATATTACATATGCAACACAAATCAAAATTTGAATTTTGTTCTGAATTTACAAAACACGATGTGATCTTATTGCATGATGGTAAGCAGGAGTGGCAAGTTGCAGATCATGGACTCAGGGTCACAGAGGCAAGCAATGGATACTCTATAATGTTCTGTGGCTAAGCAACTTTGTTGTGCACATAAGGGGTGTCAATGCACTTTCCACTTAGGATGTTTACAACTTAAGATGGGTTTTTTTGGGGGGCTGCTATCCTACCATAATCATATGTTATATTTTGTTTTTCTCATTTTCTTTCTTTTTCCTTTTCCTTTTTTTTTTTTTTTTAAGAATGGGTCTCCTGGAGTACAGGTTGGCCATGGACTCATTATATATCAAAGGATGGCCTTGTACCACTGATCACCCACCTCCATCTTTTCAGGGTTGGGATTACAGATGTGTGGTACCATAGTTACCATGTGGAGAGGCCAATGCTTATTTAGTTTATAATTGCAAATTCATATCTTCCAACCAACATCTCTCAATTTCCACCTTAGTCCTGCCAATAACTTTCCTTTTCTGCTTTTTGTTTTGTTTTAGTTTTGGTTTTTTTTAAAACAGGGTTTCTCTGTGTAGCCTTAGCTGTTCTGGACTCTGTAGACCAGACTGGCCTAAAACTCACATCAATCTGCCTGCTTCTGTCTCCCAAGTACTGAGATTAAAGCACTGCATCACTACACTTGGCCGTTTCCTGCATTTGTGAGTTCAAAAATTTTTTAATTATTTCTTTTATTTTGTTAGATTATGATATAATTACATCATTGTCCCCCTTTTCCCTTTCCTCCCTCCAAACCCTCCCATATAACTATTTGCTCACTTTTAAACTCATGGCCTCTTTTTTTCATTAATTGTTGTGATGCATGTAATATATACACATATACTTATATACATATATATGTTTAAATTGAGTTTTTAATTTATTTTGTTTTGGGGGTACAGATAGAAAAATTTGCATGGTAGGCAAATGTTCTACCACTAACCTGCAGCCTGGGCTCAAGGTTTTGTTTTTTGTTTTTGTTGTTGTTATTATTGTTGTTTTTTGAGATAGGGTTTCTCTCTGTAGCCTTGGCTGTCCTGGACTCGATTTGTAGACCAGGCTGGCCTCGAACTCACAGCGATCCGCTTGCCTCTGCTTCTTGAGTGCTGGGATTAAAGGCGTACACCACGCCCGGCAGGCTCAAGGTTTTTTCATCCAACATATAAGTCAGATCAGTAAGTATTTACATTTCAGTGTCTGGCTGATTTCACTTTATATATTATTCTCCAAATTTATATAAATTATATAAGTTGAAATTTCTGTTCCTTGGCGGGCAGTGTTTAATGTTTTTAGGAAACCTTAGTTCTGTTTACTAAAATAGTATTAATTTACATAAGCATCAATGGAAAGTGAGTTAGTTCTCTTTTCTTTGAGTCTTTTGCAAAACTTGCTACCTCTTGTGTTCTTAACTTAGTCATTCTGGCAGGTGTGAGCAGGCATCATTTTGGGCCTTTACTTTGTATTTCCCTGATGATTAGCAATGTTGAACCCCTTTTAATATACCATTGGGGCATTTGTATGTCTTCTTTGTGAAGATGTCTATTTAAATCCTTTGCCCACTTTCATTTATTTTTGCTACTGAGTCTAATGAACTCCCTGTATATTTTAGGTATTAACCTCCTTTTGATGTATGGTTTGCACACATTTTCTCCTTCCATAGGCTACCTTTTCATGGTGTTGACTGTTGTCTTTGCTGTGCAGAGTGTTTTCTTAGATGAGTCACTTATTTTTGCTATTGTTGTCTGTCCTTATGACACCTTTCTTCAAGGTTTTGTTTTAAGTCAGATTTTAATCACGCACTCAGTAATGCATTCAATTCATTATTTGATTTCTACCTAAATCCAGGAGCTGCCCCAGGCTCTAGGGATTAAAAAGTAAGACCTAGCCTGCAGACATAGCTCAGCGCTTAAGAGCAGGCAGTGTTCTGGCAAAAGAGCCAAGTTCAGTTCTTAGCATGTCCATTGGATGGCTCACAAGTTACACCTCCAGCTCTGGGAGGGTCAGATGCCTCTAGCCTTCACAGATACTTGTATTCACACACACACACACACACACACACACACACACACACACACACACACAATCTTAAAATGCTAAGACTATGGGAGTCTAGTGGACAAGTGAGGGGAAGGATAAAAGGACCTAGAGGTGACAAGAGCGCCACAAGACTAACAGAGCCAATTAACCAGGGCCCAGAAGGACCTGTGGTGTCTGAAGTACCAACCAAGGACCATGAATAGACTGGACCTAGGCCCCCTACACAGATGTAGCAGATGGGCAGCTCAGGCTTCATATGGGTTAAGGGGAGCAGGACTGTCTGACATGGGCTCTGTTGCTTTTTCATCACTTGCCCCTGACAGGGCTGCCTTGTCAGGCCACAGAAGAAGACCTGCTCAGTCATGATGAGATTTGATGAGCTGGGATGGGCGGGTAGGGGGAGCTCCCCTTTTCTGAGGAATAGGAGAGGGAGGGTGGGACTGAGAGGAGAAGAGGGAGGGCACAACCGGAATGTAAAATAAAATTTAAAAATGCTAAGACTAGCTGGGTGTGGTGGCACATACCTGTAATCCCAGCACCTGGGAGGCAGAGGCAGGCGGATCACTGTGAGTTCGAGGCCAGTCTGGTCTACAAAGTAAGTCCAGGACAGCCAAGTCAACACAGAGAAACCCTGTCTCGAAAAACCAAAAAATTAAAAAAAGAAAAAAACCTAATAAAATAAAATAAAAGGTAAGACGAATTTCCTTTGGTTAAACACAGGGGAAAAAAAAAATTGATCAAGGCTAGAGAGATGGCTCAGCAGCTAAGAGCACTTGTTGCTTTTGTAGAAGACCTGACTTCCATATTCCATTTCCAACACCCACATGATGGCTCACACTCATTCACAACTCCAGTTCCAGGAGATCTGACATTCGTGGCTTATATGTGGTACCTATACATACACCCGAGCAAAACATCCATACGCATACAAGAAATATTAAAAGAAGTTATCAGTAGGTGAGAAGGTCTACTGAAGATATCGGGGTGGGGGTGCTGCACTGATGATGCCACTGTGGAGGTCACTGGAGATCGCAGCTGAGATTTTGGAGTGGGGAATATGGGCTAATGACAGCCATTATAGACACATCCAGTGTAGAGAAATGTATAGGTTACAAATTGAGATTCGCTGATTTAAAAAAAAAAAAAAAAGGATTATTCCAGGCGCATCAATGAGAAGCTGAGGGCAAGCTGAGACAGTTCCTCGGGTTCAAGGCACTAGTCTACAGCAGGAACATGGGCTGCAGCTATTTTCCCTCGTTTTCCATGCCATTTTTCTCCTGTAGCATAAAGCACCACAGGATGTGAATGTAACAAGGTGCTGTGACAGGAGGGAATCCGCCATAGTTACGCAAGAAAAGCAAAATTTGCTGCAAAAGTAGGGAAAGAAGAGTCCTACTCTCTATAGGGTGCAGGTGTTTGACACCCAGATGTCACAGAAATAGCTCTGCCTTGAAGACTGTTTGTAGCAACCCCATAGAGCTGGGGTCACATGTTGCTCCAATCACTACCCTTACCTGCCTGGTTCTCATCCGTTTGGAAAATGACTGAAACATTACTCTTGTCTCAGGCCTCTCTATATCATGTTGTGGGGACAAGTCAATCATGAAAAGCTACCTCATCTTTGGCAGGTCCAAAAAAAAAATTAAATTAAATTTAAAAAAGTGGGCAGAGGCTTCAGAAATGTATCACAATATCCCACTCCTTTCCCTTCCGTGCGTTATTCAAACAAATCTGAAATAACAAAGGTTGGAAACTTTCCACTCTGCCTTATTTTTATAACTGTACCACCTGTACACAGTCGGCTGGGGTTTTCATTAGCCCGGGGGAGGTAGGGGTAAATCGGCTCCCAGCTCAGTCACTCCCACAATAAACAATCACTAAACAGCTTGCTGCCCTAGGCAACTGCTTGTCCAGTGTGGTCAAGCTCTGAGCCTAGGGTGGGAAGTGTTCTAAGCCAGAATTCAGGCTTGAGGCCAGGTAATGCTCAGGAGTCCAATCCTGCATTGGCGTTTTGGAGGTTTTCTTTTGAAGACTTTTTTTTTTTTTTTAAATCAGAATCCTGCAATTAAGTCCCTAAGGACTTGGGGCAGGGGAGTCAACAGAAGGAATAACCGTGGCACATTCACTGTAAATTTGATTATTGTTTGTTTCAGAGGTTCTCTTCTACAGCTAGGGCAGGTGACATCTTAAAAACACCACCTCAAGAAGATTAACAACACCGATGGGGGCAAAATGAAATGGTTCCTTCTCAGCCATTAGGCCCCTCCCGGGCCAATGTCAGTGAATAGAACAGGTGGGAGGGATTCAGGAATGGAAGAGAGGGCACGCAGGTCAGAAGGATTCAGGTGTCTTCTCACACTCTAGTAGGGATCCAGAACAGCAACAATTCCATCGGGCTGTGACAATTCCTTATTATTATTGAGGATTCCGGTGTCTCGGTGAACAAGACAGAAAAAATGGGTGGGTTACCTAGGGGAATTAGGAAGACCACTTAAAATGTTCAAAAGAAAACACACACACACACACAAATAGGACCTCAGCAGGTCCAAGTGTTGCGGAGAGAAATCCGGACCAGCATCCGTGAAGTCCCCACCCCCTTCCCCTCGCTTCTCCATTTTCAGGCATCCTTCTCCTGGAACCGGTCCTCTCAGCCTCCTGGCGTGGAGGCGTTCCCGGCTTTTGGAGACCCCGGGCAACCGGAGCAGCAGGCTGCCCGCCGCGTCCCCACCCCTCCGCCCGCGCCTCGGGGACCCGCCAGGTCCAGGTTGCATTGGAGGCCCGGCTTGCCCGAGGCCGGCGGTGGGCGACGCCCGGCCGGGTCTGCGCTCCGCCCGCCGCTCGTGCGCTTCGGGGTCCCGGTGCCCGCGCCGCGCCGCGCCGCGCCGGCGCCTCTGCCGGCCGCCGGGGGTTATGAATGGGCGCAGCGGAAGCCCCGCCCCACCCGGACGTGACGCCCGGCCAATGGCAGCGCGGGCTGCGTGGATGGATGAGGTCAGCGCTGTCGTGTCGGGAATGGAATGTGTAAGTGTAACATTCAGAACCGGGTAACATTCGGCGACCGAACGCGGCGGTCGGCAGCGAGAGCGCGGGGCCTGCGAAGCACCGCTCGGGGCCGGCACTGCCCGCGGGGAGGACGCGCCGCCGCCGCCGCCGCCCCGCGCCGCCCTCGTGCCGCCGGCCGGGCCGCCGCGCACCCGCGGAGCCGGCCCCGTGAGCGAAGGAGTAAACACCGGCGGAGTGTGGGAGCCGCTGCAGAAGGGAATAAAGAGACATGCAGGGATTTGTGAGGTTACGGCGCCCCAGCTGCAAGATGCACTAGCCGGCTGAAGCCGGGGCGGGTTGACTTGTTGGAACCGTAGTGCTCTGCACGGGAGTGTGGATGAGTTGAAGTTGCTATCCCCGGGCTCGTTCTCCACGCCGCCGAGAGGAATCCGAGCGGCGAGGCAGTCACTTCGTCTTGCCATTGATTGGGTATCGGGAGCTTTTTCTTCCCCGCTCTCTTTCTTTTTCCTCCGTCTTGTTGCATGCAAGAAAATTACAGTCCGCTGCTCGCCCGCCCTGGGTGCGAGGTCTTCTGCCCGGCTCTCTCCCGTGCATTGTGCAGCTCAACGATGAAAGACCGAAGGGGAGAAAGTTAAAGAAATCGCCCACATGCGCTGGATCAGTCCACGGCTTGGGGAAAGGCATCCAGAGAAGGTGGGAGCGGAGAGTTTGAAGTCTTTACAGGCGGGAAGATGGCGGACTGGAGCTGAAAGTGTTGATTGGGAAACTTGGGTGATTCTTGTGTTTATTTACAATCCTCTTGACCCAGGCAGGACACATGCAGGCCAAAAAACGCTATTTCATCCTGCTCTCAGCTGGCTCTTGTCTCGCCCTTTTGTTTTATTTTGGAGGCGTGCAGTTTAGGGCATCGAGGAGCCACAGCCGGAGAGAAGAGCACAGTGGTCGCAATGGCTTGCACCAGCCCAGTCCGGATCATTTCTGGCCCCGCTTCCCGGACGCTCTGCGCCCCTTCTTTCCTTGGGATCAATTGGAAAACGAGGATTCCAGCGTGCACATTTCCCCCCGGCAGAAGCGAGACGCCAACTCGAGCATCTACAAAGGCAAGAAGTGCCGCATGGAGTCCTGCTTCGATTTCACCCTTTGCAAGAAAAACGGCTTCAAAGTCTACGTCTACCCGCAGCAGAAAGGGGAGAAAATCGCCGAAAGTTACCAAAACATTCTAGCGGCCATCGAGGGCTCCAGATTCTACACCTCGGACCCCAGCCAGGCGTGCCTCTTTGTCCTGAGTCTGGATACTTTAGACAGAGACCAGTTATCACCTCAGTATGTGCACAATTTGAGATCCAAAGTGCAGAGTCTCCACTTGTGGAACAATGGTAGGAATCATTTAATTTTTAATTTATATTCTGGCACTTGGCCTGACTACACCGAGGACGTGGGGTTTGACATCGGCCAGGCGATGCTGGCTAAAGCCAGCATCAGTACTGAAAACTTCCGACCCAACTTTGATGTTTCTATTCCCCTCTTTTCTAAGGATCATCCCAGGACAGGAGGGGAGAGGGGGTTTTTGAAATTTAACACCATCCCTCCTCTCAGGAAGTACATGCTGGTTTTCAAGGGGAAGAGGTACCTGACAGGGATAGGGTCAGACACCAGGAATGCCTTATATCACGTCCATAACGGCGAGGACGTCCTGCTCCTCACCACCTGCAAGCATGGCAAAGACTGGCAAAAGCACAAGGATTCTCGCTGTGACAGAGACAACACCGAGTACGAGAAGTAAGTAAGGGCTGCCTCCCTCGGAGGCTCGGCCCCGGGGGCCCGGATGCCTGAATCCAGGTGTGAGGGTGGGGGTGGGGGATGCGCGGTGGATGGAGACCGGAGCCCTCAGTTCTGTTGCTTCCTGTTTTGAGCCTGGACCGAGTTTGTGTTTCTTAGGCAAACTCGACAGAAGACTTTTTTTCTCCAGTCAAGTAGCTGAAGGTGTCTCCCTGCTACTCTGAAAACCGTTCAGGACCCGGATGCCCCTCAGTGCATTATGGAGCCCTGATCCAAGTTTGGAAACTGTTTCACTGAACGGTGCTAGAGAGAGTATTTGTGAGGCTGTGTGGAGACCCGGGGTGGGGGGTGGGGGGTGGGGGGCGACACTAGTCTGCTCACGTCCACAAACACTTGCCCCTACGCTTTGTTTGGTCTCCTCATGACCCTGGGTACCTGTTCTCTGCGGAGTTTGCTAGGCTTAAATTTTCGCCTTTCCCCCTAAGCTTTAGATTCTTGCTAACTGGAATATTTAAAATTTAGCTCTCCAACTTATGGCTGTCTCTTACTTCCTCCACAGCGTTGATGTTTATTAAAGGTAGAGTGTAAGTTGGTTAGGGCCTGTGGCTTTGGGTGTATTCATCATTCATTCATTCATTTGTATAAACTCTTTTTTCCTTGGAGAAACTTTAAAATCTGGGCCTCAGGCCCACTGCAGTAAAGTGCCTTTACTAATTTAGATTTCCCTTTCTTCTTTGTCTTTATCTATTTGCATATGAATTGTAGACAGTTACTCTCTGAATGGGCCTGAGTTGCCTCCTTAGCCTCTGTGGAGGGGAGAGTTTTGTTTAGTTGCTAAGTAACTGAGTTGGTTACTTTGTAGCCCCTTTCAGTCTTCCTTTTCCTTGTCTTTTAACAGTAGCTGACACACAGGATTTCAGGTCAAAGTTAGAATCCGCCGATCAGCTTTAAATCGAGGCTGACGGGTCAGTTTCCTGATCGCCGGGGTCAGTGCCCCAGACTCTCACTTGTGTCTGGCTGGGAAAGAGTTAGTGATCTCCTAGGGTGCATTTCCACTTTACGCCAGTTACAAACCAGAGCAGCCTTTCCCAGGGAAGGAAGCGGAAACCTCTCAGCTGAGTACAGGAGGAATTGGCCAGAGGTTGGCAAGATTGTGCAATTGATTCATGAAATGCAGACTGGGGGGGAATGCTTCTCGAACCCGATTGGATCGGGAAGGGGTAGGGTGGGAACGGCGCCCCGAAATGAAAGGTTTGATTGTTGCCCATGGAGCCCCCACTCAGAACCCCTGGTCTTGGTGGGCGTGATTGTCAGGGAGATTAAAGTCCTCCCAGACTTGATCATAGAGAATAAGGGAGGGACTGGGATTGGGTTTCTGAACCCCTAGGACCTTTTCCATTTCAAGCATAGGAAAAGCCGGAGGCTAGGATCAATTGGGAATCTATAACTTCCTCTTAGGCAAGGAAGTTCTGTGTGAGTACTGAGTGTTGTTATAAGGTAGTTAAAAAAAAAAAGATTTTTTTTTTCCCCACAAGATAGTCTTAAACTATGGTCAGAAATGAGCTGCTTTGTTTGCAGGACGTGTACTTTGACGTCTTCTGGGGGTGTTTGTAAGAAAGTAGTGCCTTCTAGGAATTTCTTTGACTGCTGGGTGGTAGAAGAACTTGATGAGGTGAGGCTGATATTCTCTGATCACCAAGCTTTTCAGAGAGATCACGATGTTCTTCATTCTGAAGGAGCGGAGGTTCCTCGAGGCCTTTCCCTAACTGTAGGCCTCAGTGCTATACATTTTCCGTGGAATGCGTACTTTTCATTTCTAGAGAGCAGGAATGGAGAAAGGTGTGGTAGGTTGGCTTCCTTACAACTTTGTTTTGCTAATTGAATGTAATTAATTTTTCACCCCTCAGTGGTGGTGGTGGGGGGGGGCAAGAAATCTGACACCACCCACCTCTTCTTGATTTATGTTTAAAGACCACCTGGGTCAGGGCCCCAGGGTCCTCTCTCTTTGGAAGTGTGGCAATTAGGAAGCAAGCAAGTGTGCTTTTCCTCCTGAGCAGGGTTTTCCTTGGTTTTACGTTCCCCTTTACAATCCTTCCAGCCCTAATTTTCCCTAATAGGATAGGTCAGTAATGGAGAACACACACACACTCCTGGAGTTTTAACTCCTTACCCATCTTTGGTGGTCAGGATTGTTATTTGCAAATATTGTGGGGCTTTTGCTTTCGGCTTTGGAATCCACAGGGCCGAACCAAGAACACAGGCATCCCGAAGCGGTGTGTTGCAAGACAGGCACACCTAGGCTGCACTCTGGAAGTAAGACTTAGCAACTGATGTGATCTGACACTGGGGCAGTGCAGAACTCCTCAGCCGTACTCACGCTGACCGCACCAGGCCTCTGATGAAGAAGAGATCCTGAAGGCAGGCCTGTGGAAGTGGTCTTTCTTCCATGGAATTTCTGAGTTGATTTCTCCCCAGGGCTTAGGACCTTTCCAGGGTGCTCTCGGCATCCACTCAGTAATGGCTCGTAAAGACCAGATCAATTTTCATCTACTCCTCTTCTTCGTTAGCAAGTGCCTATGAAAAGGCTTCAACTTAATTTGCTGCCACAAGCAACCGCACACAGGTTTGCTTTGGATACCAGATCTGACAATTAGATGGGAAATTGATGGCACCCGTGGTCAAGTGAGGCCAGGAGAAGAGCACAGGCGGATATTTCCGCTCCAAAAGTAGTTGCTTTCAGTGACGATGTGTGTGACGGTGTAGGTTTAAAGAGAGATGGTTGAGGATTCCTATCCCACCTGTGATGTTGTGAAAAATCACACATTGATCACCCTGGGGCGTAACAGCTATGCGGAGTAATGGGAAGATTCTTGTGCTGGACAGAAAGGTCCTGTAAACTTTGACCCAGCTTTCCAATTATAGTAAACATTCAATTTTGTTAATAGTGTACATGCTTTTTACTAGCTACTTATCTTTTCCAAATTTTTAATTATTTTGAGACAGAGTCTCTCTGTGTCTATCTGGCTGTTCTGAAACTAGCTCTATATATCAGGCTGGGCTTGAACTTGAAGATCCTTCTGCCTCTGCGTCCTGAGTGCTCGGTTTACCAGGAACACCAGCACACCCGGCTTTCAGTTACACATCGTGACAGGTGTAGGGGACACCAGCTGAACAAAGTCACTGCTGGGATTTGTTGATCTGGAGTGAGGCCTCTCAGAAGTGTGGGGCTGCATTTTCATCTTTCTGGCTTCTCGGGCATCCCTACAGGATGACAATGACTAAGAACCTCACAGTTCAGACCCCTTCGAAGGCCGTTACTAGGGAACTTCAAGTTTGACTAGCTCAAACGGAAGGAAGAGAAGGTAATGAGAGGTGACATCGTCGTCTACCTTTGACCCTTCTGAGGAAAGTGTGGCGCTTCTTTCCAGGCAGCTTTTCTAAGAATAGACAAAAGACTGTCCAGGTCTTAGCATCCTTTTCTGTTCATTAAAGCTGTACCCTTACTGGTGTTTTAGAAAACAAAACCTTTCCTTGGTGTATGGATGCATGTGTGTTGTGTGCGTATGCACACATGGAGGTGGAGGTCAGAGGACAGCTTGGAGTCAGTTCTCTTCTTTCACCAAGTGGGTTCTGGGAATCAAGTGTACATGCTCAGGCTTGGCGGCAAGTTTCCTTCCCCGGTGAGTCACTTTTGTCAGCCCCAGCCATGGACTCACTATGGGTGGGTGATCAGTCAGCGGCTAGCATTCTTTCTTCTTAGGAGTAGAAACGAAAGGATGGCAAATTTTAGGGAGAAGTCAGAACTCTGATGCGATTTAGGGGTAGTCTAGAGTGCAGACCTCTGGGTTTTTTCATGAGTCAGCACTCTTCCCATTGCTAATTGCTAACACTTTGGAAGCGCCGGGCCTCCAGGCCATCTGAAATGGTGCTGGTGGTATTTCTACAACTTGATGAAAACTTTCCAAGGGTGGCTGGCGGGCAATGAAAAAGAAAAAGTAAATGCATATACAGTTTGTCAAATAGCTTAAAGAACCAATGCTAGCCTTTAAAAGACATCCTCAGAGTCTTGCTATGAGGTTCACATTTCCCTTTTATTGTTAATTAACGTGTGTGTGTCCCTAAAGCTGCTTAGCTTAACTTATTCCCCCCCTTCCCCCTCCCCTCATGACAGGGCTTCTTGGCTACACACTCTATAGACCAGGCTGGCCTCGAAGTCACAAAAATCCACCTGCTTCTGTCTCCCCAGTGCTGGGATTACAGGTGTGTACCACTACCGCCTGGCTCATCTTCTTTCTGTTTTTTTATTTTTAAAACGTTATTAAGCCTTTCTATTTGGCCTTAAAATTTGGAGAACAGGTGGAATTGACCAAACAAGTTGAATTCAGATGCCATTGCAGAGGAAGGAAAACTGTGTTTCACACAAAAGGGTTTCTCCTCTGTTTTCTTCCATTATTCCCAACTGGGTTCTCAAGACACATGGAACAAGTTCCTGATCCAGGCCTAACCCTTGTCTGAATGTTTCCTCCTCCGAAGTGAAAGGCGGGGACTATGATTCACAGACTTCAAATGTAAAAAAAAAAAAAAAAAAAAAAAAAAGAAATCAGCACCTTTCTCCCCACAGTTGTGTGATGGCACAAAAGTGTTTCTAAAATAAACCACAGATTAGAAAGAAAATAATAGCCCAGAGCTGAGCTGTGGAGTTGACAAGTGTGTCTTCTGATAGTGATGTTACCCCCCCACCCCCCCATGCCGAGTTCCCTTCCCTCCTGGAACCTGCTTTCTGCAGAGAGAAGCTGAAAGCCTGACTCACAAGAAGTTAAGGTTGGGGGTTATTGCTATTTGGGGGGATATTTGCCTTTTGACTGAGTCCAGAGTAACAGGTCTTGATGGGTGTCTGCTACCTGACTTATGGGTCTAAAGGATTTCACTATGATTCATTAATGACAAGCTGCTAATACTTGGCCGGGTCCCTCTGAGAGGAGACCACCTTTGGTTCTCTTGACACCAGATGGGCAGCACAGGATTGATAAAAGGAGAGGCCATATCCTCAGTTGGTTAGCGTTCATCTCATAATCTGGAGGATCTAAAGTCACTGAACAGGGTTCTAGAAAACTCCACCAGCGAATTTGTGTCAGTATCATATCAAAAGTTTTGGTGGGTAGGGCCTGGCTGCACTTCTCACGGCCACCTTGCCACGTGTCTCGTTAGTGCATCACACCAGTGTGTGAAAGCTGAAGGCGGTGGTGCTGAAGCAGCTTGTCCAAGGCTTCCCTGGTTGTAAGTGGCAGAACTTGGGCTGTAGCCCAGGCGTTCTGGCTCCGGGTCCTTTGTCTGCTCGTCATGGCCGGCTGCTGCTTCCTGGCACTCCATGGTATCAGGTCAGGTGAGGTGGTCCTTGGGCTCTGCAGTTCTCAGGCATAAACACAGGAGCTCCTCTCTGATTGAATGTAAGAAATACTTGTTTTCACTTAAGCTCTCTTCTACATTGGTCAGCTTCGGACTTAGCCTTCTTCCAAACTGGAAGGATGCTTGTCACTGGAATTTACCTTTCTTATCTCATTAAAGCCTTTCAACAAGGGAACTGTGCATCCTTTCCAGACGTTGGAATGTAGGGTGCGGAGGGGAGAAAAGCAGGCATAGCACTGCAACTGTTGAACTGATGACCCTGTAACCAAGGTCTTTAGATCACAGAGCCCTTCAAAATGTTAGAGCCCTGGAGAATAAAATACACTCACTCGTTAGCTAGCAAGTTACCAGATGTTCCTCTCATTGCTCTGTGCATTTCCCAGGGTAAGAATTTAGATTGCACATGTGCTAAAAGGACCTTAGTTCTGACATTTAATCTTCCCTTCCACTGGACAGGAAGATTCATGAGCATTCCAACCTGGCCTGCACGGATTCTGCTGTTCAGTCTCCCCCTAGCCTCTTCAGAGTGACCTTTGACCCCCCCTCCCTCCCAGGATCCCCTGCACATCTGCTTTCTGTGATTATAAATGGACCTCCAGGGATGAGGACTGGAAGGATAGTTGCTCCTGGTTGGTAGTGTGACGACCCACTGGGAGGTTTTGCTTCTGGGACACAGGTCACCAAAGTAGAGCTTGGTGGTCATACTCACGGCTAGCAATCCCAGGCACGCGTAGTTTAAGTAATACTGTTTTTTGGAAGGTAACGTAAGTCGGGCTGTGGAAATGGCTCAGCTAACATTAGGACCCACATCTGGATTACTAGTACCCACGTTAAAAAGCCAGCTGTTGGTACCGTGCCCCAGGGAGTCGGAGCCGGGAAGATTCTGAGATTCTTGCTGGTCACCCTGGCTCGTGTACTTGGTGAGCTTCAGGTACAGAAAAGAAGGCAGAAAGATTGAAGAAGACACCCGATGTTGATGTTTAACCTCTGTCCTCCATACGTGCCTGCACACACCACTGCTACCTACGTGTACATACACATTAGCCCATGTGTTGTAAGCGTTGTACTCCTGGTTTTGTGGGGTCTGTAGAAGATACAGAATACAGCAAAGTGACTTTTCTTTTCTTTTCTTACCCCACTATGAGAGCTAGGCCATGTTGCAGTTTGATTTAGCCACCTAACCTATATATTTGTATTTCCTCCACCCCCCAAAACACAGGGTTTCTCTGTGTAGCCTTGTCTGTCCTGGCTTGGCTTTGTAAACCAGGCTGGCCTCCAGCCCACAGTGATCTGCCTGCCTCTGCCTCCCAAATGCTGGGATCAGAGTTGTGCGCCACCATGCCCGAGATTTGTGGTGTTTTATCTCTGCGTATCCTAACACTTTGTCCAGCTATGTGAATTATTTAGTTAATGGTAAATAAATCTTAACTTCCTTGTTTGTCCAAGCTGCCCGTGTGTTGTAGCTAGGGGTCCTGTATTGGTAAGCACAGCTCCTGGCCTGCTGCAGGCTACTCTTACCTGTTTTGGAAAGCTGAAATCAGACCGAAGTGTACTTTTGGACTTTACCTTCACATTCTTTCAGAGTGTTTTTTACTGTCCTACCAAAATTACTTTGAAAGTGGGATTTTTTTTAAAGAACACTTTTCTTTTTTAAAATTCATAGCTGCATCATAATTTACTTAGGGAGAGTAAATTTCAATAACGTGCCTCCTTCTTGACCAAGATCTCTTTTTTTCAAAAACAGCAGAGGACTTGTGTGCCCTCCCTCCACTCCTCATTCTGCTGGGGAGGTAGGTGTTTTTAAGGTGAGCTGAGCACCCGGTTAGGGAAGTAGCCATCATTAAGTGACAGCTTAGATAAACATTGTAGGTGGTAATTGGTCCTGCAGGGGGTCTTTGAAGCTCCAGGCTCTGTTCTCTTTGAAGTTTTGTTTTTGGCTCCAGCCAAAAACCTCTCTGGTGTCTTAACTGTGCTGGCAGCCATAGACTTCTCTCTCCAAACAACAATGCTTGCTTTCTGGGTATCTCAGAGTCTATTTACCCTACGTGAGGAAGATGCCTTTCCATCAGCATCTTGTGGCAGTCAGGCCTTTGCTTCTGGTTTCCCTTAGAGGGAAAGACGCCAGGGTCCATAGGAGGTTGGGTTGGGTCCTTTTCCTGTGGACAGGATAGCCAAGTAAGGAATTCTTGAATCTAAGTGCTTTGTGCTATGTCCAAGGCACAAAACAAAATGAGTCAACCAACAGTTTAATGTCCTTATTTTCAAACTTTTTATTTTTTTAATCTTTTTGATAATATAAGTCCTTTTGATATCACTGAGAGATTTGCAACAGTACACACTGGAGCTTTCCTTTGTACCTATTTGACTTACATGAAGCCTTAGAAAGCCAAGCCTGCGATTCTGAGCCCATGAATAAGTGACTCACAGGGCTTCCCAAACCAGGTTTTTAACCTCTTAGCCTCAGTTTTTGTATCTGGAAATAGAGATTAGGTTGCTGGCCTCACAGGGTCATTAAGAGGATCAAAAGAGGTAGAATGTATGTGAATGTACCTTGTAAATGCTAATATGCTCTGCTCTCCGGGGTGGCGGTGTTATTAAAACCATCTTCCTGTCACGGTCTAGTCAACTGTATAGCGGCTCAGTTAGTTTCATAACTTGGCTCTTTTTAACTGCGCCCCTGAAATAGCACTGCTCTGCTGTTCCTGGAACCGGAATTCCTAGGAAAGTGGGCTTAGATGCTCTGTGGGATGTGGAAAGTCGTGTATGGGGTCTTCAGGCTAGAGTTGGCAGATGACAGAGGCAGAGGGCGGCCTCTGGGGTAGCTCAGCATTTTTTTGATCCCATGTCCTCTGTATTCCCTGCATCGAGAATACAGGCTGTCCTTTTGGCATCTACCATTAGCAGCCGAGGGTGACATGTGGAGATCCACCTTGTAGAGATGGAACAGAGCCACTTAGCAGTCTCCTTGAGCTGGTTCAGCAGGTTCTCAGGCCATGTTAAGTCACAGGATATATTGCAGGGGGTCGTGGGACACACTGAACTGAAACTGCTCCAGTAAGTTCTCAGGATAACAGTAGACTACCTGGGCAGGGTGGTTTGTTTCTGCTCTTCGGTTTCTCCGGGACTGCCTGGCCCCATCACTTAAGTCTTTTCCTGAATGCTGATGGTCCAGGTCTGGTGGGGAGCCTAGTCTGGTTGACTTTTCTAGTGATCGTTGCTCATCTCCGTCAGGTGGTGGAGACCTGATCAGTGGAGGGATTTCCCCTGTCATCACACTGCCACTCTTAACAGGTGAACATGCCTTAGCAAAGAACAGCTTGAAGTCATTTCCTGGAACAGGGGGCTGTGGTTAGGGGAAGCTAGCTGTGGCAGGTACTGTTGAAGCAATATCCTGTTGGCTCTTCTGCGTATGAATCCAGCGGTTGGCAACAGCCTCTGACATTCATGGAGATTGTACTGAGTGCTGGTGACTAGGCTGCGTCTCTTTAATCTTTCTGAGCACTTAGCAGGAAAGTATCATTTGTTCTTCAGTTGATAAATGAAGAAACAGGCTTTATATTGACCTACATAAGAGCCCACAGACTCTAAAAATGGAAGTGTTCTGACTTCTAGGCCTGTGCTTTCAACCGTGGGACTTAGTTCTTTTGAATAGTTCTCCTTGCTAGCAAGAGGACCACACTCTCACCGGTTGTCACCCGTTTGACTGATGGGTGGAGTACCACTTGGGTTTTCACCTAGGATTGATTTCGTCAAGTTTAGAGAGAGAATTCTAACCGTTTTGGAAATCTGATTTCCCAGCTCGAGTAGATTTGGAGCAATAAATTCAAAGACAAGAGTAGGTAGGATTCTTGCAAATAGGTCTGGGAAGCTGGGACAGCTGACAAGACAAATAGAAGGAAGTAGGCCCCGGAGTTATGACATGTAGCACTCAGAAGCAAGGAAGCCTGGCAGTTTATGAATAGCTGGCCCGGTGCTCGAGAACACGTCCACACTCCGCAGCGGCGGCCTTGCCTTGGAGCGCCCAGTAGTACCTTGCCTGTCACACAGTACAGCTTTGGTAAATATTTGATAAGGGACGCTGTGATTTAGTGTTGACTCCAAGGCATCATTTGTGTATACTCTTCTTTACTAAAGTAGAATAGTGCATTTCTATAACTTGCTCAGGCGTACAGGTGATATACAAATGTTTGGGCACTCTTAAGAATAAGCTGTCCTTTTGAAACCTTGTCTACATGCCCAAGGTATGGGCTTATGCAATTGAGATGTAGAGAAAAGAGGTACCCAGGAGGGGATGATGAGACCTCTATTCTTTTTCCTACAGTTGTCCCTGGCAGGTATGTTGATATGTTGATGTACACGACACCCACACTCTTCAAGGTGAGAACTGATGGGTGGAGGGGTAGAACGGATTCCACCACATGTCCTGTGTACATTCCAGCACCCTGAGAGCTCCTGAAATCACCTGTGGTGTTGCTGTTGTAAACTATGATCACACCTCTCCCCTGCTTGAACATGCCCCAGGGCTTCTCATTGGTAGTTGATGCTGCATGGCTGCTGGTCCAGCTGTGCCTGCTTCCTCACTTTCATCCCATCCTCAAGTGAGAGCCACACCCCTCCTCCTATTTCCTTTTCCAGCAGCTTTGTGGAAGGCTGCCACCCTGTTCTTTCTCACGTCTAAAGTCACTTCCTGGACTCCAAGTCAGTACTTTCTTAGAACATCTCATAGCCACCGTAGCTTTGGAGTTCCCCTTACTTAGCTACTTGTCTTTCTCTTTCCAGTAAAGGGCACAGATGCTGAAGGCAGGAGTCGTGGATTCACTAAGGCTTTTAATTTTAATTTGATTTAGTTTGTTCCGTGTATACAAAGCATGCTTTCTTGTCTATCCTAGGCATTCACTAGATATTCAACAGTGACCTCATCCTGCCGTCTGATACTTTGCAAATGGGATCACATGTTAGAAGGTGCCAGATTCTTTGAAGAAAAGCAACTTCATGGGAAGTACTATGGCTCTCGATAGGGTTATATACTAGGATTTCCTTGGAGCTTCTGAGAACAGATCTCTGCTCCAGTTGTACAAGGCAGGGGTCAGACTCTCTAGGGCTGACATTCCAAGTTCTGAAAAGTTTAGTCAGTGTTTTTGAAGCCCAGTGAGACTAAGACTTAGAGATGCTTCTGTGGTTTGTTTGTTTGTTTGTTTTTCCAAGACAGGGTTTCTCTCTGTAGCCCTGGCTGTCCTGGACTCCCATTGTAGACCAGGCTGGCCTCGAACTTGACAGCGATCCATCTGCCTCTGCCTCTGGAGAGCTGGGATTAAAGGTGTGGCCTGTTACACCTGATGCTTCTGTGGTTTTTAAATGTGGAGGGAATAAAGTCTCCTTGAGAACATGGCTGGGGACTTTGCCACTATAGTTCTGGGAAAGCCCAGTGCGGAGGTCAGAAGCCAACCTCAGGTCTGCCTGCCTTGTTTGAGGTGGAAGTCTCTTTGCTGCTTGGTGCTGTGTACCCATGGTTAACTGGGTCTGCAGTTTGCACAGATTCTCCTGTCTCTACCCCTCTCTCACCATAGGAGCACTGGTATTAGAGACATATATTAATTACTGTGTCCCTTTTTTGGTTTTGTTTTGTGTGTGTGTTTTGGGGGTGGGGGTATCCGGAGCTATGAACTTGAGTCCTTAAGTTTGCATGACAAACACTTTGCCCACTTAGCCAGCTCCCCAGCCCTGGCTGTATCAACTATAATAAGTTACTTTTATTGAACCACCAAGACGGTTGCCACTCTTGACCATAGATTGAAAATATGAGTTCTGATAAGTCTCACTGTCTTTGAGACGGTAAAATAAGCTTTTCAGCCTCTAATGCAACTTTATTTTGTCCTTTTGCTGATTTACGTGGTTTCTCTTTTTGTTTTCAAATGAGAAATTTCTTTCAGTATTTTTTAAAAGGTACTTTCCCCTTTAAAAAACAAAAACAAAACAAAAACAGCAAAACCAGAACTGTTGTGTTGGTATAAGAATCAGTGAAGGCCTGAGAGATGGCTCACAGTTAAGAGCACTGCCTGTTTTTCCAGAGGACCCAGGTTCTATTCCCAGCTCCCACATGGCAGCTCACAACTGTCTGTAATCTTCTGTTCAGGGGATTTGACACCCTCACCCCTATGTACATAAATAAGACAAAATAATTTATTTTAAAAAATTAGTGAAACCAAATTCAAATGAACCAAGGTTCCTCAGCCCCAGCACACTGATCTAAAATATTCATGAGGACTAAATAAAAGTTATCAGGGTCTCCTTATCATTTAATTTTAATAGCCTCTAGCTCCTAAGGACTCCCTACTTTTTTCTTTTTCTTTTTCTTTTCTTTCTTTCTTTCTTTTTTTTTTTTAAATAAAAACAAACCTTTATTATAAAAAACTTAGAAGCAGATAAAAACATCACACACCAAAACTGACTAGACCAAAGTGTGTACAAATTCTAACCTTGCATACAGTTAGAAATGGAATTCAAAATGGAATCTGTGGACCTTCATGTTAAATTTGACGCTTAGGATATCAGGTGTAGTTTATTCCCTTTCCCCCACACGAAGCAGAAAGACCATGAGAGAATGAGATCTAGAAGGAAAAGCAGCCGTGTTCCTCTGTCATAACTCGTGTCCGTTACCTTAGTCAGGCCTTTCTCATCTCCTTATGTTCAGCCTCTCTTGCTCTCTTTCCCTCATGTATTCCTGTACCCATATGTTTATCTGTTTACATATGTACATGTTTTATTGGCTAGATTCTACATTTGAGAGAGAACAGATAGTTTATTTCTTCCCTTTTTAATTTCCTCCCCTGTTTAATTATAGGCCCCGCTCCCAAAGTTTGGTTGAATAAATATTTTGGCATTCTCTTTTTCCCCCCATCTAAGCTCTGTATTGGGGCTGAGCACACAGTGACATAGTGCTTAACAAAACTATCAGGCTTCTAATGAATTCATGTGGAGATTTTTTTGATTCAATTAGAAAGCAAGGGGGGTGGTGAAAGGAAGGGGTACTGATATTTCTCCTGCTGGCTTCTATTTCCTGCCTTTATAATATGCTGTGGCTCATGAGGACCCAGACTAGGTATGTTGTATGGCAGTTCTCAGGATGTCCAGCCCAGCTGATGTACTGGAGCGCAATTACTCAAATTCTTAGTAGGTCTTAAAAATTCACTCAGATTTGGTGATGATCATATGACACTTGACTAAGAATGAATTATGTTTTATGTTCGTCCAAAGGTTGTTAAGGCTATTTTCCAAAATTATGGCTAGCTGTGTGTATCTGAAGCAGTCTGAAAATCTAATCAGAAAGGAATCTGACACTAAAATGTTTTTGCTTTGCTAAGAGGCAGAGAATAATTTGTGGGCATGCGTGCGTGCGTGCGTGCGTGCGTGCGTGCGTGCGTGCGTGTGTAAACACTTTCTTATATGCTACAGGCTCCTTTAAAATTCACATCACATTAAAAAAAGCTACCTTTAAACCTCATGTTTTATGATGACTACATTAAAAAAACGGTGTAATATAGTAAACCTTTAACTGTAGAGAGTGGTCTTTTATTGATTCAAGGAGTAGAAATGTATAATTTTTTGTATTTGTATTTGTAACTGTAGAGTTACAGTACATTTTTAAAAAATAATGAGCTGTAGTTCATGTTATGATAAAATTTAACTACCTCACCTCAGTGTTTAGTACAGGTAAAGGATTCCAGTAGTATTTTGATGAATTTATTTTGTATGTTGCTGTGTCTAAGGAGAAATTTAGGTAAGGATAAAATAGGGCAAAAAAACCAGGAGGAAATGATAACCGATAAGTAAAGATAAGTGAAGAAAACAGTACCCTTGAGTTCTAGAAGAAGAGAAGGAGGAAGAGCAAGTCTAAGGAGCGATGCGAGGGTGTCATTGCTTTGGCTCTCTGATTCTTGCCCCTCTAGTGTCCTGTGAACTTGCTGCTGACTGGACTGTCACATCTGCTTGCTGTATGTATCTGCCAGCAAGTTGGAAGCACTGGTGGGGGGTGGCACCAGGGGTTCATCTCACTCTGACTATGGGGGGGGGGTCAGACATATTCCTTGAGAGAGAGATGAATGATAAACTTATAGAGGCAGCCTGCTATCGCCTGTAATCCCAGCACCCAGGAGGTGGAGGCAAGAGGGTTAGAAGTTTAGGGTCCACCTGGGCTGAAAAAGCCATACCTGGTAATCCACCCCCTGCCCCAGTGGTGTTGGTGAGAAGATTGAGAATGGGGAGGTTGGGTAGCTTGCTCAGCACGTGACTGTCATGGGAGACTCCTTCCTGGGCTTGGAGCTCAGAGGCTCATGGAGGGTATACATGTAGGTCCTGGGGGATGGCAATTGGAATTACAGTAGGAGAGCTATCAGTGTGTGAGACCTAGGAGCACTTCTCTGTGTGTCTTCACTTTTAAGATGGGGATGTAATCCTTTCCGCATCATAGGGTTGTTACTGTGAGGACCGAATGGGTAATGATACATGTTGATGCTTAGACCAGGCCCTGGTGGATAGTAAACACTCGGTAAGAAGCCAGGGTTCCTGTCAGTATTTATCTGTCTCAGTAAGACCACATTAGACTCATAATCTCAGACTTACCATTTGTGTGTGTTCATCATTCTTTTAATTTCATTTCTATCATCTGACCTGTCTGTTTACAGCTCATTACGGTTGTAGTGTGCAATATGATCCGATAGCTTGCCAGTCATGGAGAAGCTCCTGGTGGTTTTTTGGCAAGTGCTCAGAATTCCGACCACCTGTGGGAACTGTTGCCAAAATACAGGAGATTGTCATTTTCTATGAGGGGGTTCGGCCAAGAACTCCAAACATTTTGTGTCTTTAAAAAATATATCTTTTCATTTATGAAAAGTATTTGGTTTCTTACCATTTCTGTGAGGCTGATTGGTGCATAGGCCTTGTTCCTGCTTTTTGCAAAAACGTCAACGTGCAGTGGCAGATATAGCTGCGAGATCCCCGGAAATGACTTTCAGAGATAAACCTGTGTGGGACTGAGAAAGTAAAATTAATTTTTTTTCCTCTCCAGCATTTTAAGTAGCCAAGCAAGAGATCCCATCATGCAGGGGCGTTAGCAAGTCAGACCGCCATCTTGGGGATTTGCATGGCCACTAATGACCAGCGACTCTTCCTGGTGGATGGTTTAGGTCCACAGCCACAGGACCAAAACCTCTGTGCTGTTTCAGCATGTTATACACCTGTCCTTGGCGATAAACGTGTAACTGCAGCCAAGGTGAATCCGGGGAGGAAATTCTAGACTGTGTTTTGAAGATCTGGGTGCATTCAGACACACTGGAACTTCAGTCTTCTTTCTCTCCCAGGAGACGCAGCTATGATCGCGAACAGACACACTGTGAGGGTTTTCCTGGAATACTGATTTGCTACAAATCCAAATGTAGTCTGTGATTCCTACTGGAGTCCACATTATAGAGGAGTCTTTGCTGCCGTAGCCTCAACTGTGTACCTTGGAACCTTCACATGTCCAAAAGGAAACAAAACAAAACAAAGGCAACAAAACAGTAACCAAAAACCAGGTTGGAATAGCATTTCATTCTTGTTGTCAACTGGATGCCCCTGGGCTGTGTCATGTATGTCATATGCCTGGTGAGGAGTGATTGACAAGTGGTTGCCTAAGTGTGAGTTGGATAGCATCTTCTTTCACTTCCCTGCATTTTATCCTGCTTGGCAAATGACAGGGTGTGTGTTTTATATGTAATGATAATTTGAGGACCAGCATTTTGATAAGGAGCGTATAACACTAATTTCTTTTTCTTCCTTCTTCTCTTTCTCCTCTCCCTCTCTTCTTCTTCCTTCTCTTCTCTTCCTTTTCCTCTTCTTCCTCCGCCTTCTTTTTCCATCTTCTTCTCCCATCCCAGAGAATACTTGAAAGACTGATTGTTGTTGGGTGTCCCCACCCCTTCCCCACCCCCATTATGTAGCCCTGACTAGCTGACTAGCCTAGAACTCTTCTGAAAACGAGGCCGGCCTCTAGTACATAGAGATCTACCTGCCTCTGTTGTCATAAGAGCTGCGATAAAAGCTGTAAACCACCGATTCTGGCTGGGTATTCTTTTACAATGAGAAGAAAGAATCAAAAAGGATTTTTTTTTTTTAAAGCTTTCCAGTTTGGAAAGAGGTTCCCTACTTTGTGTCCAGTGGTCTCTCATGTCCCATTCTCTTTCTGTCTTCCCTTCTCTCCCTTCTTCCTTCCCTCTCTTTATTTGTATATGTTCGTGTAGAATATTTGGGGTACATGTGTGTGGGTATATGGTTATGTGGGGTGTGCACATTGATACCCATGATGCATTGGCTGGAGTAGTATTGTAGGTGTACTCTGCCATTCTCTTCCTTATTTCTTGAAGTCAGGGTGCCTCTCTGAAACCCAAGATCATTGTTTTGCCTAGGTTGGCTAGTCACCGAATTCCTGGGTCCCACTTCTCTTTGCTTCTTAGTGCTGGGGTTACATCATGTGCAGTCAGTCATCCCTGCTTTTTTTTTTTAAATGTTAATTTTTTTTAAATGTGGGTGCTGTGGATTTGAATGCAAGTCTTCTGGTGTACACAGCAAGCAATATTACCACTGAACCATCTACGCAGCCCTGTCCTATGTTGTCTACAAAATAGAAATTGCCTTTGTTCTAGTGGGATGCCTTACAGATCCAAGTAGGAGTGTGATAAAAATACCATATTGTGTTTCCAGTGCGCTCATTTAATTAGATGAGGTACAATAACTAGAATTTTTGAACTTGTCTCTAAAAGTAGAAAACACTTATTTTTGGAACTTCTAGGCCTGGGCACTTTATCAGTGTGCTCTATTCAGGACGTGGCTTAAGAGCTATCATTTGAAGCCTGTCATTTCAGGTCCCCTTGGGGGTGTGAAAATGGTGTGGTGATTTTTCAGATAGCAGAATAGGAGTCAGCAGGCTAGCGACTTGGCTTGCCCTTCCGCTCAGGGCGTTCCTCACCAATCACCACCTTCATCTAGCGAAGCTCCTATTAAGTGCTTCTCTGTCCACATGGAGCAGAGAGATGAGCATCTCAGAGCTAGGCTCCAGCACATGTGGAGGGACCTCTAAGCCCCCTCTATTCTCCCGCCCGTCACAATTTTAGGGATGCAATAATCAATAGGCTTTATGGTTTCTCCTTTTGTGATTAGGGCTCAGTGAATTCTGGATTTAGAAGACAGCTAAGGGCTCACTCATCTTTTGGACCAGGGATCTGATCTTTCTACTCTAATTATATATATTTTAAAGCTTATATCTTCCCAGACTTGTGTACCTTTAGGTGGGACGCTGGCTCATTCTTCTCTGGATTCTACAGCGTCCCTCCCAGTGTGTTAGGGTGCTTGAGAAAAGTGTAGCAGAGTTTGTGTGTGTGTGTGTGTGTTTTGATTCCAAGTGCTGGGATTAAAGGTGTGCACTACCACTGCCCAACATGCACACAAACTTTTTTAAGTTGAAAAAAACATTTAAAATATTTAGTATATGTTTTGTTTGTTTGTTTTTTGTTTTTTTGTTTTTTGTTTTTCCAATTTGCAAGGAGGCTAGACCTCCCTGGCTCCTGGTGAAAAAAAAATGTACTGGAAAGCCCTTTTTTCTCTACCGTTGCCCCAAATAGATTTTATCACCAAGTTATTTGAATATTTTATGCTGTGCTGTTAAGCTGGGCATAGCTTCTAATGTCAGCACCATGAGAGCAGGAGTGGTTTTTGTTTGTTTGTTTGTTTGTTTATTTTCTGTTTCCCCTGGTACTTATCCTATATTGAATACTGAAGAAATATTTGTTGAATGAATATCTTTGGTCATGGTGTCTTGTTACTGAAGAAAGAAAGATTTTAGAGCTGATATGTTTAACTATATATGAATGATCCAAGGAGTGGGACAAGTAAATTTAGAAGAGATTACTTTTTCTCCCATGAGAATCAAGATAATAGGAGTAAAATTAGAGATTTACCAAAATTAGATGATGACCTGTAGTTTTGAAATAACTTTAGCCTTTGTTATTTTAGCCACAAATAGAAGCCACTTCTGGCCCACAGAGTCCTGCATAGAATGTGACCTGCATTATGTTGCCTAAGGTGGGCAGTTAGTCCCTGGTCCGGTGCAGCTCACAGGGCCTCGAAATTAGCTTCTTTTGGAGTACACTGAGGGATGCTTGACCTGCCCTGTCCTGGGTTTTTTTGTTTGTTTGTTTGTTTTTAATTTTAAATGTTAGCTTGATATAAGGTAGGATTATCTGAGAAGAGGAAATTCAACTGAGGAAAAATCACCTCTGTAAAACAGGCCTCCTTTTTTTTTTTTTTTAATTCTTCCTCTCTCCTTTCAAGAACACACACACACACACACACACACACACACACACACGGTCTCAAAGTTTAAAAAAGAAGTTGAGAAGTTTGGTTGTACATTGAATTTGGTGACTGTTGTAAAGAAACCAACACACCGAGATGGCAGCACTTAAATGTGAAAAGTTTGTACTTACAGGAGGGAAAGTTCCTTGTGGTGTGTTTCCTGTGGCCTCCTTAGCAGGTGGGTATGTGTTCTTGGCGAGCACATGCTCTTGTCATGAAAGCATGTCATATGTGCATGGTCTTTGGGGTAGTTAAAGGGTGCCTTGTAATTGTGTACCAGGCTATATTCTGTGTCCTCCTGTCTAGCTCTCATTCTCTTTTGAGAGCTGTAAGATATTTTGTTGTGAAAACAGTACTTGGACGACATTGTACTTGAGGACAGTTGATGACTTCTTTATTCACCTGTGATTTTTGGAGACCAATCTGTACTTTGATGGTTTTTCTTGCTTGTTCATTTTAGCAAAATGGATTCTGGGATGTGTATTTCTGATTTAAATGACACCTATTCAGTTGCCCATATCTATTAAAGAACTCTTTTAAAGGATGAAAAACCATAGGTTGTGACTTTTTAAAATATAAGAATAAAGTAATTTTTTAAAAAAAATACCCATTTAGCCAAAAAGGCGAAGTCCACTAGCCAAATACTGTTGGTCTCATGGACGGACATAAAGAAAAGCTCTTTCCTTGAGTCAGGACTCTTGTGAGATTTGGACTTGTAGAGAGTGGCACTTGGGGTTTGGCCCCTTACACAGCTGTGAGTTAAGGGTAGGCTTTGTGGAGAGCAGGCTGCCAGACCCAGTTCCTGGCCATTTCAAGTCACTTCCTGCAGTGCTCTTAAAATGCACTTACTTCTGTCTTGGTAGCAGCAAGTACAAATCATAACTGGACAGATGATCTCAGATCTAGGACCCTCCACGAGTGGGTCCTACCATGACTGCATCAAAAGCAAGCAAGCAAACCAACCAAAAATAAAAGCAGAGAGGGAAAAGTAAAGGAAGGAATCACACTTTCTCTTTGCCTTGTCTTTTTAAAAAAATTAATTGATTTTAGCCCTCTCCCTCCTTCTTCCCCCATCCCTCCTCCCCTCTCCCCTGTTCCTCAGAAAAGGGGAGGCCTAACCCTACCCACCCACTGCAGCTCATCAAGTCGCATCAGGACCGAGCACATCTTCCTTCTTAGACCTATGGTCTGGCGAGGCAGCTCTTCCAGGGGGGACGTGGCTGAAAAGCAGGCAACAGAGTCCATGTCACAGACAGCCCCTGCTCTTCTTACTAGATGACCCACATGAAACCTGAGCTGCCCATCAGCTACATCTGTGTAGGGGGCTTAATTCCAGCCCATGTATGATCCGTGGGTGATGCTTCAGCCTCAGCAAGCCCCTCCGGGCCCTGGTTAGCTGGCTCTGTTGGTCTTCTTGTGGGGCTCCTGTCCTCTCCAGGTCCTTCTATCCATCCTCCTGCTTTTCTACAAGACTCTTTGTGCTTCACCCAATGTTTGGCTGCGAGTCTCTACATCTGACTGGGTGTAGCCTCTCAAAGGACATCTTTTTTTTTTTTTTTTGATGCTCACATGCTGCACGTTGGATTTTTGCTTCTGATTAGAACTGACAGTTGAACAGATAGGATTTACTTCTTTTGGGGCAGGAAGGAACTGCCAGATTTCAGTCTGACTTTTCTCTTTTCCTCCCCTAAGGGGGAGTCTCCTTAGGCTCCCCCATCCATCCATCCATCTTTCTTTCTTTCTTTCTTTCTTTCTTTCTTTCTTTCTTTCTTTCTTTCTCTTTCTCTCGCCCTCCCTTTGTCCTTCCTTTTTTTCCTTCTTTTTATGCGTATTTGTTTTATCAGATGACAGCCACTGTTCATCAAAAACCCTCTGTGCTGTTTGCAGATAAAGACAGAGCTATGTCATAATCCACTGTTTGTTTGTTTGTTTGTTTATGACACAGGGTCTTGCTGTGACATAGACCTGCTGGGCTGGTACTGGCTACTTATGTGAGCCTGGCCTTCAACTTCTCCCAATCCTCTTGCCTCAGTCTTCCAAGTAATGGGTCTCCGCGATGATTCCATCCGCTCTGTTCTGTCTGTCAACAGCTTTCCCCAGATGGCTAAGAAGGGACTCGCTTGATTTCGTAAAGAAGGTCTTCTGTAGGCTGTGGTTCCGTACAGCTGCCACGAAACACACTGACTTGGTATTTTCTTCTCACCTTTAGGCTTTATGTTTCCATGAATGTTGGCCCCAATTTTCCCCATACGAGTCAATGAATGACCTTGTTCAAGTGTCCCTTGCTGATTTTAGTTCCCGAGTAATAAGCTAGAGGGAATCTATTCTTGCCTTGCCAGCCTGGAGAAGAAGGGGCATTCAGCAGTTGCTGGTTGATACGTTTACTTTCTACCTGCTGGCTTTCAACAGTATTAATTTTTATGTGCTCATTGTGGATTGTGTTTAATTAAAAGCAGTTCTATTCACAGAGGCACTTGTAGATTTTTTTCCCCTGAAATGAATAAAACAAATAGGCATCTGGTATTTGTTTTGTATAACACAATCCCCATAAAATGAAGAGTAATAAAACATAATTATCTGTAAAGGCTTGTTTTATAAGCCCGAGAATGGGCTTGTTTCTATCAGGGTTTTCAATTCTACTCATGGGATAAGGACTCTCTTTGTACATTAATACACAGTAACAATAGCGGCAAATGCTTCACAATTATATTCATGAACCTGTCTTTATTAAACAAATGGGGTTTCTTTTGGTTATAGTGTACATGCTAAAAGATTGTCATTACATTTTGTCCATATAACCACATTAAGTTGGAAGAAAATTCTATTGCCTTATGTGAGTTCTATGTTCTGTTTAACTGGCAGAGTACTACTGGTGATTTATTTCTCTAAGTTCAAGTGGGGGAAAAAAAAGCCAGCTTTATGATTTGTTGTTGAGATTTCTTTAGGTCACAGACCACTCCGCAGATTCCTCCTTGTAGGAAGGTGCACATTAGACATTTACATGTGTTTCATGTGTGTATGCATGTACAATTACATGTGTATGCATGTGTAGACCATAAGGGGCTGTGGGTCTCTTATTGGCCTTGACCTTGCTAATGCTCCTAGACTGTCAGGCCAGTGAGCCACATCTACCTTGTTTCTCTCTGCCTCCCAAGCACCAGGAGATCATCTACGCATACTATGATGATGGTTTTTAGGTGGGTTCTGGGGATGGAATTCAGGTCCTCTAGCAAACCCTTTACTGACTGAGCCATTTACCCTGCCCCTTTACCTATGTTTTCATAGGGTTCCTAGACCTTTTGCCCACTGGCTCCTGACTTTTGCCAGTCTGGTAAATTATTTTGATAACTGTATTTATAGTCCGAAGCTAAGGTTTTATCTTTTAGCAGATGAGTATCAGCTTAAAGAAATTCATCCAGTGTTTTTGTGGCACTGAATTCAATTTCAGGGTTGGGCTTCTTTCTAAAAGTGGAGGAATACTGTTATCTGGGGGCAGACGCAGAACGTAGGCAGTCTTAGAATTATTAACTCAAAGGTGGATGTGCTGTCAGATTGACGGCAGGGGCTGTGTCCCCAGGGGCTTCTGTTGCTCCGACTATTTTTGTTGTCTCTTTCTGTGAGCCTTGAAGTGGTGAATTCATCCTCTGAGGTTGTGTGCCCATTGCTGCTATGAAATAAAAAGGACTGGCAGCAGAATCCTGCAGCAGTGTATTTCATGGTGACAGCTTTATGCGGTTGTGTGATGTCTCAGAGTCTTGTATATGATATCGACCCTCTTCCTTTGAATCAAACCACAAGGTGTGACTGGAGAAGGGAGGCTTCAGAAACAACTCGTTTCTGCAAAATCGAGACCCTGTGTAGTTCTGTCTACTAAAAATTTAATTGCTTATACAAAGGAAAAGTCCATCTGTCTAATATCCATGTCCTGTTTGAGTAGGAGTTCCTATATTTAGCTTTCCAGCCATTGTTTCCACTCTGGCTTTTTTTGCACAGAAGTCATGGGTACCGTTCTTTTCGTTGTGAATGCAAGCCGAACGAAGTGCACAAAAGCCCTTGGTTTTCTCCCCTTCTCCGTGTCATCTTCTGGAGAGTGAAGAGCTTAAAATAAGTGCTCGGTTCCTTATCCGAGGGGAAGCTGCATGTTCCAGGTCCTGTGCAGCCGAAGCTTTTCGTGGTTGTAGGAAATACCATTTCTGAACATGCTTGGCAACTCCAAGTGCCCAATTAAAAGGCGCTGTGGAAAGAGGAAGCCTGTGGATGTGCAATTAGCCCTTCAGCTTCAGAGCTGTTCCTTTATGTGCGGAAGGCTGTAATATGAAATCGCTGGACACAGTAGCCTGGTGCCAGGTGGCTAGAGTAGGAGGCCTTCGCCTGATGGATTGTTTCTTACTCCTAAGACAGTTGTCCTAAAGTTCCATTCCCAACTCCAGAAAAATATTGGTAATGTAAAGAAACTCTGAACGTTTTCTTTTTCCACCACAGAATTTTAAGCAATTGGTAACCATATCTAGCTGTATAAGTGGTAGTGATAAATATACATAAATGTAAGAGTCACTTAAGGCTATTTGTCTAGTTGGTCTTTCTTCCCACTTTTTATATCTTTTTTTTATTAAGAGAGCATGGTTGGGTACCAGAGTTTGCCCCACTGCCATGCTCGCCTTTACTGAAAAATGAAGCCTCGTTGAGGAAAGCCGGATGAGCTGTATATTCTCAGATTATTTATAGTGTTTATGATAGAAAAACCAAAAACATTACGCGCTTAATAGCTTTTCTTATTTACAAGTCAGATTCACCTAAGGGATATTATTATTTTATCTTGTGCATGTATCCAAAATGTTCCTTTAAAATAGATTATCAGAGAGAACAAACAGGGACACAGCATTTGTTGCTCATGAAAATGCAGAATGGAAAAAGCTTTCCTTTTGGAATGCTTTCCAATGAAACAAGTCCATTTTATTCCAGTAAAACACAGCACACACAGCTCATGTGCACGCACATGTATGTGTGCATGTGTGTGCAAACACACACACACACACACACATATACCCCTAGCTGTGATAGACATGTGTATGTGAACACATGACTCTTGTTTCCCAGTTGTAGAAGAGATCATTCCATTGAAGTTTGCAGGAAAAGAGAATGTCTAGTGTATAAACTATTTCCCCCCTGGTGATTTCTATAAAAATGGCAGTCTTCAACCACACTGTGAATGTGGTGTGTTCCCACATAACAATACACCCCAAAGTCAACCTCCCCAAAACAATAACCAAGCCCTTTAAGTGGAATAAATCAAAAGGAAATACTTTCTGATGAAGCTTTGGTTGACTCGTAAAATATTGTCCCCTTTATTTATGCTGTGGTGTGTGTCACTTTAGTAATCAGTTGGCAGGTTGCAACCTCCTTATCACCTGTTTTTTCCTCACTCGTCTCTTGCTTCAGATCCTATGGGAGACAAAGCCCTTAGGGAGGCTTAGCAGATAGTCTTGCTTATTTATTTGAGGTGCCAGGGACTCAGCTAGGTCTCAACCATGCTAGGCTAGCACTCTTCCTGTTGAGTTATGTCCCCAATATCCTTGTCTTCAGACCTTATAAAATTGACACACCCATTTCATTATTAATATGAGAATACACATTGTATTTAGTACTTTTTAAGTATTTTTTTCCTAACCCTTTATCAATTTGTGACAAAATGTGAGCAGGAAGAGTCTTGCTGACGATGCACATAATGATGAGCAATCTGTGCTCCTACCAGCCCCTTCCAGTGAGGCGTCGTGTTGGCATGTAGGTTAGATGAAGTGCTGTGGGCCCCCAGCACTTCCTATCTGTTAGAAATTAGGTCCCACGCCGTGTGTTGGGAAGAAGCTGTACTCACTGTGGTCTCTTTCCTTTGATCCTTGTAAAAGCTCCACGATGCTTGCTTGCGAGTGTTCCCATTATGCTGATCTCTGCCTGAGAGCTGAGCAGAGTGAGAGGTAGCCTCGTTCCATGGCTTCCCCAAAGCCACTCAAAGACAAAGGGGCAGCGTTAGGATGTGAGCCCAGCTTACCGTGAGCCCTAGAACCTGAACCTAGCTGGTGCTATACCCTGGGTGTTACAGGAGCTGGGCTTTCAGGGTCCTCCAGGGCAGCACTGAGAGTGGCTGCAATATAAGATGTCCAGCCAGCCTCATTACTTACTCAGTGGTTGGACGGGCTAAATGAAGATCTGTTCCCTCTAAGCCCTGGAGCCTAGATTCCAGTGGAGGAGGTCAGTGCACGCACGGGCACGCACTAATGCGAAGCGTTGCAAGCGTTACGGCCCTCCTGACTTGGCCTCTGTAGTGATTCTGCTGAGAGATCTCACACTGCATCAGAAGGAAGTATTATCTGTTTATTTAAGTGTGGACGGAATTCTGCATCTTTGTTCTGTAAGCTGACTTAGGTAGCGGGCAGAAGTGGTTTAGGTTCTTCTTATAGGAGCTCTTGACTCTTCCTGTATTAGCGTGTCTGAGGAAGCGCAGTGGTCTGTCAGTTGTCTTTGTGATGCTGGCAAATGAACCTAGTGCCTTGCACAGGCTCCACCACTGAGATATACCTCAGCATTGTTGTTTGTCTCTTCTGCTAATGAGATTAATAGGCTGACATAAGGCGTGAAAGTGGTCTGGGCTAGCAGTTTGGGTGGTGCTATCATTTCTTTGTTTTGAGGCCCTATTGACCAAAAGCTAAGTTTCCTGAGTTTCAAGCCTTTTCTACTGGGGGGTGGGGTGGGGTTTGACTTCCTGCCGGCTGGTGGTATGGCTACCAGGCTGAGAGTGGCTTTGTGGGAGCCAGTTAATCTAGCTTCAGAGGAGGACACAGACTTCATGCTACAGGGTCCACTGTGGAATTCGTTATATTCAGACTGGATCAGGGCCAGGTCAGCCTGGACAAGTGGCCCATTAAATACTTACGGTGACTCGTGGGTGATTGCCCACATAATAAGGGGGTACATTCATGATTGGTAAATGTTGCAGTGGGGACTCGGTGGAGAGTGTTAAGCAGCACACTGTTCTCTTAACTGTTCTTTAATTGGGGAGAGTACTGCTCTGTGGACTTAGACATTCGTGAATGGAATATGCACTTACTTGGTTCTTTCTGTCTTCTAGGCACATTCTCATGTCTGAATTCCTGGCTTTTTTTTCCCCCCCTGTGTCTTGTTTTGAGACAGAGTCTTGCTATGTAGCCCTGGCTGCCCTAGAGTTCCCTATGTAGGCCAGGGTGGCCTCAAACTCAGAGATGCCCACTCCTCTGCCCCTTTAGTGCTGGAATTAAAGGCATACACCATCACACCTATCACTTCTGTCTGTCTTCTACCTTCCCTCCTTCCCTCCCTCCTTTTCTCCCTCCTTTTCTCCTCTCTCCCTCCCTCCCTCCCTTCCTTCCAGTTCATCTTTTTTTGTTTGTTTGTTTTTGTTTTGTTTTGTTTTGTTTTTTTTGAGACAGGTTTTCTCTGTGTGGTCCTGGCTGTCCTGGAACTTACTTTATAGACCAGGCTGGTTTCCAACTCAGAGATTTGCCTGCCTCTGCCTCCCAAGTGTTGAGATTAAAAGCATGCACCACCACGCCCATTTTGATGTCTGAATTTCAAAATCAATTCTTAGATTCTTCAAATTCAGAGTTTGGCTAAGAGCATCATCGTATTTGGAGAAGGAAGTTGTATCCAAATTGCATGTTTAAAATAAAGGGAAAGTCCGTGTCTTCATCTCCTAAACCTACTAGGTCTTACTGTTGATCGGCCTTGTCAGTCAGCTGCCAGGGCTATGAAAACCTGTTTCGTCATAAGAACACACTCTGTCCTCCCAATGGTAGAGACTGAGAACTTGACTGGTCTCGTACTCACTAGCTACCGCCTTCACATTCCTTCAGCATAAACTTAATTTTTTTTACATCTTTGTTTTCAGTTTCAGAAGAACTTTAGAAGGAACGAGGAAAGTTAGAGCGAAAGTCAGCAACGTCAGCAAAGACTTCACTGGAGACTTGAGAAAAAGTGACTTAAAGTTAGGTTTTTAAAAATATGTTGCCAGTCTAGTTTATATAATTGTAGTTATCTTGATTTGAGTTGCTTTGTTCGTAAGTTTGGGACTCCCATTCATTCATTCATTCATTCATTCATTAATAGAATACTGCTACTTTACATTGTTCCTTCATTGACTGATAAGAGAAACTGTGAGCATCTGCTAGAGTATTTTTGTTTCTAAGGACACAGCTGTGACTTCATAATGTTTTTAATCCTGAGGAGTGTTATTGACATTGGTGTGATTGGAAAAGCATGGGTAGATCTAACTGTGAAAATAAAGTTAACATTTCCAAGCAGTAGTGTCAGAAGCCTTGCAGCTGTCATCCTAAGATGACATCCTTTCGTGATGTCTGGTTTCAGGCTATTTCTGGGTGTGTCATCAAGGTGTGACAACTGGTGTTTCCCAGGACAATGGTAGCTATCACCTAAGAATTGCACTGCATTGTTGTGCACCAGGCAAAGCTTTAGAAATAAACACATCAGGCCTTAGTTAAGACATCTACTATTTTTAATACATTTTGCTATTTTGGTTGACATGCTATCTCAGGGTGAGAAAATGCCACCTTCTTGCCTGAATGTGAGGTCATGTATTGCTGTCAGTTCTCCATAATGGACTTGGTGATGTTATGGTTTTAAAATAACTGGAAATAAGCATTTTTCATGCTCGCACTTGCCTTTGCAGAACTATTACTCTGATATTGCTGATCATACTCTCCTTTTGTCTGTTTCCCTGTTCTCCTCCCCTCAGAAATTAAATGTCATAATTTAATACACGCAAACAATGCCTGGCTGAAATCTTATAACTGTTTTTGGTTTTGTTTTGTTCTCAGATCCCCTAACAATGGTACAGGGGTAGGCAAGTGATGTAGGGGCTGGTTGAGACAGAAGAAAATGGAGCAGTTGTAATTCCCCAGAGACAGAGTAAAAGATTATGAATACATTAGTGGTAGGAGGGTGTCTGCCTAAAATATGACCCTGCAATTAAATGGAGTATTAAAAGCATGCCAGTGTCAATTCATTAAATGACAGTGGCGATTTCTTCTAAATCCCTTTCCTCTTTCTCCTTCTGGGACTTGGTTGGGATGAGAAACAGATGTGCAGAGCCCAGGAAGACTGCCAAGGGGAGGCACGGCTGTTCAGATGCCTGCTTCCTCACCTTTGCGGCTGTGTCTTTGATGACAAGGCTTATAGGAGGAAAGGAGCCCATAATACCTGTGGACATTGAGAGCAGAAAATAAAGTGTCCTAAGGACAATCAAAAACCCCATTTTTGGTAATCTTACGTTTAAAAAATTGTAAAACTGTTCTCTTTCTTTTGAAAACTAATGTAAATAAGAAAAATGAGATGGCTAAGTGCGTCAGAGTGCTTACTGTGCGAACTTGACGACTTGAGTTTTATCCCTTGAACCCACAGTAGAAGGAGAGAACTGTTCCTCAAAATTGTCCTTTCACACAGACAGACAGATAGACACACACACACACACACACACACACACACACACACACAATCAATCAATCAATCAATCAATCAAATGGCATCTTATGGCTCGCATGACCTGGTGAGAACTTGGCATGGGGAAGCATTTGAGTTTAGTAGTTGAAGAGTATTTAATGTCATCTGATCTTATGTCACTTAGCTGCTTAAGCCACTATTTCCTCATTAGTATGATGGGATTCTAGTCTCTGTTTCTTATAGTTGCTGTATGAAATACTGAGTGGAAAGCATTTAGCATTCTGTCTAGTGTAAATGCCCTCAGGTAAAAATATTCACTATGAACATACTTTTAGGAACCCTTCCCTCCCTCCGTGCATGCCACAGAAAAGTAATGTGTTTATGCTGCTGGTGAAGGGTGTGGAAGCTGGGTCTTAAAGGTGATGTAGAAGTAGAAGGAGCCAGAGTTAGAGGCTGTCATACCATCCTGCATCCCACTTTGGGTTTTTATGGAGCCTCCTCTTGAGCTTTCTATGTAGCTGGGGGTAATTCTGAACTTCTTGCCCTCACTTCTATCTCCCAAGTACTGGGATTCCAGGGTGGGCTGCCTTTGTATGCCCCTCGCCCCCTTCCGACAAGTCTCTACAAGACTATGTCTTGCTGTTTAGCTCAGTCTTTGCTTAAGCTCATGACTGTCTTGCCTCACTGCCCTTAGTTCTAGAATATTCGTGTGCCATCCTCGTGACCGAAATCCACACCTGAACAAATTCCTGATTTCCCAGGGAGGCCTTTCCTAGTTTGGGTCTGGCCTGCATTTGATAAAGAGGACTCAACATCATCTTCATCTTCATTTTCTGTATAACGTATGACACGAGACAGGGTTTGACACTGTAGTCTTTCACGACCACAAGCTATGTATTTATTCCAGGCTGGCCTTGAACCACTGAGATGTGCCTGCCTCGGCCTCCTGAGTCCTGGGAGTAAGGCATGAGCCACTGTGTCTAGTTTGAGTTATGATTCTTCAAGATTATTTAAGAGCACGTTTTCATATTCTTTATCATGTAAGTTCCTTCGGTGGCCAAAATCCCTGTAGTTTTGAAGCCATTAGCACTGGCAGAGTTTTAAAAGACCTCCCCTCGGAGGACAGTGCATGTAGCTGGGCTACAATATGGGAAGGCAAAAGAAAAGGGCAGCATACAACCTAATTCATCTGTTAGCTTCAGAACATGCTCATTAAACCCACAGCAGAGTGAGACAGATGAGAAGTGCATGACATCTCTTGCACTTCGGGGAAACTAAGGGAAGATCAAATTTCAAGATGATGCTAAGACATGTGCACTGATAACAGGCGAGTGGAGTTTATGACCCTCGGCAGCTCCGGAAGTCCAGATGATTGGAGCTGCTGGTCTTCTGTGGGCTCCTTTCTGTATTGGTTTTGTGACTCTCTTGAGTTCTGTATCAGACAGATCTGGCATTGGTGTTTCCAGTTTAGATGATAACATTCGTTGTTTTCATTGCCCGGGTAGGTAGGTCATCTACCACAAGCCCAACGTCCACCCGACTGTTCGCTTTCATCTCATTCAAGGCTCGACTGCAGCCTGCATAGATACCACCCCTCCCAACTTCCTTCCTTTGTCACATCCACCCATCTGATAAGAGCCCTGTTTCTCTGGGTTCCACATCGTCCCCTTTGCATCTTCTTCTAAGCAGTGTGATGTGGCATTATAATTGTATCATACCCGGGGCTTAGTGGCCCCACTCTTGTCACCCTGGGAGCTCTTTTAGGACAGGGACCACTTTTTTCCTTTCATCCAGTGCCTAGCAGGGTGCCTGGATGCATTAGTGAATGCTCATTGAAAGAAAGGAATGAGTCTCTTTCCAGGCAAACCTGCCTTCCTTGAGTAAGTGAAGCAGTCTGTTAAGTAAAACTATTTTTATCTGGTGCTCACTGCTGTTCATCTCTACCAAAGTTTTTCTTTTTCCTTTTCTTTCTTTTTCTTTTTTAAATTTCCATAGAAATCTTATGTTCCCTTCCCCTCTACATGTAGTGTGTCTAAGGTTTTTCTTTTAATTTTTGGAGGGGTGTGAAGTACAAGACAGACTATAATGTGGGCTAAATCCCAGGCTATTCAATTCCACTAGACTCTTTTAGCCTTCTAGAATGTTGAGAAAGTAATTAGTGGGTGAAGGGGGGTGGTGGTGGAAGAAATGGCTGGGATTCTTTGTATCCAAAAGAATGTTTCTCCTTGGTGATGAGGTAGGCATTGTCACCCTTCTGAATAAATCCCTAAGCAAAGTACAAAAACACCAGCGGCCTTGCCTTGTCTGGTGAGCTCTGTCCTCCAGATTGCAATACCTTGCATAAGTAAGTCTAGAAATGGGTTTTCTGGCTGGGTTTTGGACATGCCATAATGTTGAGTGGCAGCCTAACCTTTGAACTTTCTGTGGTTTTGACTTCAAAAGGAATTCTGTGCTTTGTGGGGGGAGAAGTCCAAGTTATTAATACTGGCTTGGGGAGGGGGGAGAGCAGCTCTCATGTGTGGTTACAGTGAAAACTGAAGCTTCTTCTGCCTTGGTGGGCGTATTTGTATGATAATTTTATTCTTAAGATGAGAAGGCCAAGTTTTCCTGAAAAATCTCAAGTTGTTATTGTTGTTGTTTTAATTCCCCTGACTTACTAATATATCTAATTTGTTTAATTTTTACCGTTGAAAAAGCATGGCTCTGAGGGATATCTTAATAACATTTTAAATAGCATATGACAACTTTCATAGCAAAAAAGAAAACACATACACACACACACACACACACACACACAAGCCAGTGAGACTTTGAATTTTACCTCATGTTTTTGAAGAGGGTATTTCGCTGGTACTAGTTTCTCAGTATGAAGGTAGGACAGCTTGAAAGTGTCTTATTTTGAACGTTGAGGTGGTTTAGGTTCAATTGCATATGTATAGTGATTGATCCCCCCTTATTATTTTTAGACTAAACAGGCCGTTGTTCAGCATTCTTCATATCTCCAACCCGATTATATGATGGATATCAATCCGGTATTACATGATGGATTTGCAGTCCAGATGGGTATAGATACTTCTTCATCTTAATTTTCACATTTTCCCCTCATTTCTACACAGCTAACTTCTGTATTTATAATATAAAACATTTCCTTCCATGATGACTTTTTGGGCTAAAATTAATTTTTTTCCAAGATAGTCTTGACATAGGAAGGATCATAAATAAAATTTAAAAAGTGAGAAACCAACTCAGATGCCTCTTTGTTGTTCAACATAACCAGTGAGCTGTAAAAGAAAAGTTAGGGCTCTCCCAAATTTTATATTCAAATATAAACATATTCAAAGTGATTTCAATGGATATAGTTTTTTATGTAATAAATAGATTATGACTAAATCATAAGTCCATACTTAAGGAATGAAATGATAAACAGAAAGAAAATATGATCAGTATTAAAATAGTTCACAAAGCTTGATGATGCTTCATAGCGTGAACAGCCAAATTATGGCATTGTCTCTGTTTTAAGAGACTACGGTGGAAATCAACATAGGTGATACCTACCCATTTTGATAGTTAATGTGAAAGTGCTATTATCAATAAAAGTATTTTTAGCTCCCTGTCCTTTTGGAAAGGTGGGTCTAGCTGGAAATACTAGGTAGAAAGTTGACTCCTTAAATTTTTTATTATGAAACTGGATGTTAATGGATTATCCTTTTAATCCCAGCACTTGGCAGGCAGAGGCAGGAGGACCTCTGAGTTTGAGGCCAGCCTGGTCTACATGGTGAGTTCCAGGATTATGTAGAAAGACTTTGTCTCAAACGAAATTGCTAAGTACCTTTGTTTATAATGCATTTCTTATCACTTGCTTGATACTTGTTCCCAGAGCCAGCCTGCTAATAATTCTGGTCTTACTGCTTTTGAGAATAGTTAGCACCTTGGTCCTCTGGAGTGCCTTGCTGTTACTCATTTCGCTGGTGGTTTCATTCCTGGTCTTTTGCTGAGACTGTGATGAAAAACACAACAGGTTTACTCTGCTTTCCAGGAGATCTCAGAAAGGGAGGGTCTGGCACCCTGTAAAAAGCCTCCTTACATTTGCTATGAATTTTATGGAGAGCTATCTATGGTGCAGTTACTGGGAGAAACAGATGGTTTGTTTTTCTCCTTTGGTTCAAATATGTATTATGTTCCTCTTTGGTGGCCTTTGGCATGGCAGTCACAGTGGACGTCTCCACTCTGGCTGCATCTTGACCACATCACCACATGGATGTGGAGACACGTGGGGTTGTGGGGAGCATGGTGAAAACCCTTACAGGCTGGAGAATCCCTGAGGCCGGAGGAAGCTCCTGGCTCCTGGTGACCCCTCCAGGCAGAGATCCTGGCATTCCTCATGTGCTACCTTTGAAAAGGTAGTTTATTGCTTCTTAGGAACTCTGGAGTAGGTAGGAGTTGTTTGTTTATATATAGTCTAAAATGCGCCCCCCCCATATTTTTGGAAGAGAACCAAACCTTTTTATTTAACTACAACAGCTTGTACTTTTCTGTGTGTTGTTTCTTTAATTGAATATTCTATCTGGAGACTGATCTCTGTTTTTAAAAAGAGGAAATTGGAACATTGCTTTCCAATTACTTAAAAGAAGAAAAAAACAACCCAAAATAAAAAGTTTGAGACCTCCTATTATTATTATCATCGCTCTGTGCTTATTTTACATTAATCTTGATTTTGTGTTATATGAAATCAAGCAAATAGTACTTTTTAATTTCAATTTGGGTGCACAGTCAGTTCTGTAATCTAAGTATGAGGTAAGTTGGATGGGGCTTACAGCAAAACTTTAGCACACAGGAAAACTAGGATGATGAATGCCAGAAGTTCAAGATCATGGTGGACTACGTAGTGTGTTAAAGGCTGGCCTGGGTTGCATAGTCAGACCCTGCCCAGAAAACCCAGCCATCGAGCCCACCCACCAACCAATCCCAAATCAAAGGAACCCAGACAGCATAAATCATTGAAGCAAAAAGGAAGGCATCTCCTCATAATACCGTCAGACATTCGTTCAGCGAGTATCTCTGGACTGATAACTGACCCTGTGTGAGCACCTGCTCTGGGCCAGGTTTTGGTGAGTGATCATGGGAGATTTAGGGAGAGGCACAAGACGATCGGCCATTGAAGACTTTATTCATGTTCGTGTTCCACAGAGTTTATCCAAAATGGGCTGTGCCTGTAGCACAGATCACTTAGCAAGCATGCTTAAGGCCGTGGGTTTATTCTGTGTGCAGCACAATAAAACACATGGCCTGTAAGATGGCTCAGAGGGGGGAACACATTTTTAATATAAGCCTGATGACTGGAGTTTGATCCTCTTGACTCATATGGTAGAAGAAGAGAGAGCCAACTATTACAGGTTGTCTTCTGACTGCCATAAGCCCTCCATGACATCTGTGTGTCACACACACACACACAATTAAATAAATAAAAATTAAGTTGGGGGGGGAAAGGCACATAAACAAACAAACTGCCATAAATGCGCACCAAGTAACACCCATACCGCAACATGGACCCATAGCCCCTTTACCTCGGATGATGGTCACACACCATACTGGACACTGTTCCGTTCTTTCTGCAGGCTGAATCCAATGGAGAGTGTCACATTAGTTTATGAAACATCAAAGGGGGAACTTTGTATTTTCTTTTCATTGTTTGTCTATTTGTCTATTTGTTTGTCTCCTTCCCATGGTGTGTGTGTGTGTGTGTGTATGCGGCAGGGTGCGCTCACATGTGCTTGTGCATGTGGAGGCCAGAGGTTGAAGTTGACTTCTGCGGGCCGCCTTATTTTTTTTGAGACGAGGTCTTTACTGAGCCTAAAACCTTCCACTTAGGTAAGAACAGCTTTCTTGTGAGCCCTGGAATCATCTACTTTGGTGCGCCTGCCCCTCCCCCCTTTAAACCCCAGCATGGGGTGTGCTACCATACCCTGCTTTTCCATGGGTGCTGGCGATCTGGTCCTCATGCTTGTACAGAAAGCACTCTACCCTTCAAGCTCTGAGTTTTATTGTTTGTTTGTTTATTTATTTATTTATTCATTCATTAATTAGACAGAGTTTCTCTATATGTCCTAGACTCACTAGACCAGGTGGGTCTGGAACTCACAGAAATCTGCCTGCTTCTGCCTCCCCAAGTGCTGGGAATTACAGGTGTGCACCACTGTGTGCCTGGTTGCATTTACTTTTTTTTTTTTTTTTTTTTTTTTTGGATTTTTCGAGACAGGGTCTCTTAATAGCCCAGTTTGGGTCTGTGGCCTTTGACGTCACAGAGCTGTGTGAAGGACTTCCTTCAAGGACCTTCTGCAGGTGCCGTGTTTATTTCAGGGTTCTGCATGTCTGCCCTGAGCTATGCTTCTGGGGGGTGTATAAATCTGAAGCGTAAGCTTGTGTTCTTGTTTTCTCCTTAAACAGTGTAAAAACACACCAGTAAAGCCCAAACCAGCAAGAAAGGTAGGACGTTTATGTTTTCAAAAGTCTAATTGTTCCCTTTTAAATAACGAGCAATTTGAGTTCCTAGTAACACCATTTAGTGTACAGGGTATTCCCTCCCTCCCCCCATGAAAAACGTTCTGTGCTGCGTGGTCCCATTGCTTCTTCTGGATGGCTGAAGGGTGGGCGGTGGAAACTCTAAAGTTGTTCCAAAGGCAGCAGCGATGGTGTGAGTTAGGAGGCCCTGGCTTTGCACCTAGCTTCCCGCGCCCTTCGCTGTGCCTCGCCTGGTCTCTGCAGCCCCCACCTGCATTCTGAAGATTTCCTTGCCTGTCACTGGGAAATCGGCCTCTGATTAGATTATTGGATCTTCATTTTCTTCATCAGCATAGTCTGTTTCAAGACCAAGTTGCAGCGAGATTCAGAACAGCAAACTCTTGTCACACAGAACCAGAACCCTGTTTTGAGGGAGTTAAAAATGCCCCTCAGGAGGGTAGGGTAATTGAAAACCCACCCTTTGCGTTGTGGTTTATTGTGGTAGGCAGGAGTGAATGACACCAGCGTCCACACTACTAAATACTTATTAGAACCCCAGCAGCCAGCCTCCCCGAGCTTAAGGTCCTCTGCAGCTACAGTTTCATCCTTTTCCAGTTGGCCCGGTGCTGTGACCCTCGGCCATTTTTTTTTCCTTCCATTTAACACAGTTGTAAAGGGATTTATGTGCTTTCCATTAGAACTCAGCAAGGCTGCCGTCATGAATATTTAATGGGCAGAACAGTTTGTTTTCTTTTGCTTTCTTTCCCAGCCTCCCAGCCCTGTGTGTGTGTGTGTGTGTGTGTGTGTGTGTGTGTGTGTGTGTCCCCATCCCCCTCCCCCTTCCTTTTTGGAGCAACGTAAATATCTTGGCCCCTCAACCCTCTGGCGAGATCCCTAAACAACGCTGGGCTTACTCCATTCTTAAAGTTCTGATGGAGTCTAGAGGGATCTTTCATCACCACCAGCCCCCCCCCCCGCCCTCCCCTCTCCCCCCCTCACCCCCTACCCCGCTCTCAACTTGTGTCCCCCTCTGCCCTCTATCCCAGGGCTCCCTGGCAGCTGGCGGGTGGGTGGGTGGGTACGTGCAGTGCTAACGGTGCTGCCCTGCGCTGGGCTTGGCCTCCCCCAGGTCCCTGCGCGCTCCTCCCGCTGTGCGCTGCCTCCAACTCATCAGCCGGTCAATTCCTTTGAACTTCACAGCAACACAAAAGCCCCTGCTAGACTTAGCTGGGGCTCCCTCGGATGCATTCCTGACACTTCATGGGTCGCTGCCTCCTTTCTCTTTGTAACAGGGAAAAGGGCGAATGTCTGCGACAGAAAATGACTTTTGAAGACACTCAAAGACTTACCGTGTCTGGAGCAACCCCTGGACTTTTGTGATAATTGTAGAGAAACGCATTTTCTCTATTGGTAGATCACCCTCCAGCCTTCTTCCCTCCTGTCTCTCATCTTAGCTTTTATTTAAGGAATTTCTCCCCCTCAGCCTCAGCCCCTCTCTGTGCCCAACCCCCATTCTGAATTTCCTTTTATTCCCCAGTGCTTTGTCTACCGCTGTGTGGGAAAAGGTGAGGCTGGGAGAGCTCAAGTGTTAACTGAGAAGGAAGGTTCCAGCTTTAGAACCCTTTTCTGCTTCTAAAGAAGTCACACCTGCCTGGGTTGGCCCACTTCAGAAGTCTTTTCAAAGATTAAACAAGGACATCCTCATGCTCAAAACAGCACTTGGCTATAGTAATTGCTTCATAAACATTAGCCACATGTCACACATTTTTATCCATTCTCCGAAGCTCTTCAGTATGATCCAGTTTCACAATCTTGTTTGTGTGTTGCATAGGAGTGTACATGTTCCTGTGTGCAGGTGCCTGTGGAACTCAGAAGTCGAAATTGGGTGTCTTCTTCAAGGGTTATTCACCTTACTATTTGAGACAGTCTTTCACTGCTTGGAGTTAGTGGATTCTGCCTAGTTGGTTGCAGGTATTCTGCCTCTGTCTTCCTCTCCAGCTTGGGGATGCCAGGAGCTTTTAAGTGGGTGCTGGGATCCAAGGCGAGGCACTCACACGGCAGGCGCTTTGCTGTGCTTTGTCCTGTTGAACCGAATCCTGTTTCTCCTTGATTCAGTTCTCATTGGCATCTGGGCCGCTTTCTCTCTTCCCTGCTCAGAAGGCTGGAAACTTAACCCCTCTGCCGTCTGGCCCTTGTGGTTCCTCAGAAGGCACTTCACTCTCCTGTCTTCTTGGTGAAACTTGGCTGCTTTAAATTGGGTACCGGACCCAGACATATGTGAAAGTCACATTTTCTTCTTGGAAGGCCAAGCATGTGTGTGTGTATATTTTTACAGGGAATGTTGCAAACATTCTGCAAGTTTAGAAAAACATATTCTGTAGGGGCCTGTGTTAATCCAACCAACCCTAGGTTCTTGTAGGGCCTGTTTACCTTCTTATAAAGATACAGTAAAGAAAACAGTACCGGCTGAAGTGAGCTGCTATTCATTTGTACAGGAAAGGCCATTGGGAGAACGGAAGGCGAGCACAGGTAACATTAGCTGAGAAACTCACCTGTGAATGCTAGAGAAAGCATCTGGTTACCTTTCCCTGAATACCTAACCCCCCTTCTCTCTCTCTCTCTCTCTCTCTCTCTCTCTCTCTCTCTCTCTCTCTCTCTCCAGTTAAATGTGCACATATGCACAAGTGTGTTAGGAGTTGAAAGTCAACCTCTGGTGTTGTTCCTAAGGAGCCTTGCTTTTTTTTTTAATTTTATTTTATTTTTGTTCTTTTGAGATGAAGAGTTTCTCTGTGTGTATCCCTGGAACTCCCTGGGTAGACCAGGCCTGCCTCTGCCCCACCCACCACCTCTGGTCTCACCTTGCTTTTTGAGACAGTGTCACTAGGACCTACTGAGCCCCAGGGATCTCCAGTGCTGGGATTCTAAGCACAGGGCGCCATACTCAGCTTTTACGTGAGTGTGGATGTTGCATGCTGTGGAGCAGATTGAGCTGCCCCTCTCTCCCACCCTTTACTAGATGCTGTGCTCACTCATCTTTGATGCCCTCCTACCTCATTGAGGTACCATCTACTTCCCTCCGAGTGACCTAAATTCGAATTAGCTAGCCGGTGTGTAAACTTAACATCACAATCCATGACATAGTCACAAGTCAACTAAAATCTCTTGGGTGGCTTCTACATGGATGGCTAACTGAGTCCGTCCTCTGTCCTGTTGAGTGGAACATTTATATTTATATTTTAAAATTCTTAATAGATACTGTCCCAAATTCTAGCTGGATGTGCTAACTGTAGGAGTCTGCCCCTGAATTATAGTACTAGCTCACTCATATACCTGCGAGCTTCTTCCCCTGCTGCATGCTCGCCTTTAATCCTAGCACTCAGGAGGCAGAGGCAGGTGGATTGCTGTTAGATCAAGGCCAGCCTGGTCTACAAAGTGAGTCCAGGACAGCCAAGGCTACACAGAAAAACCCTGTCTCAAAAAACCAAAACCAAAACTCCAAACAAAAACTTTCAAGCTTCCCCCTGACTTGATCAGCTTGCCCTTAGCCTTTCTGATGCTGTGTTGACAAAGCAGTAATAGTCAGAGCTGTTAGACTTCAGAGCTCTCAGCTTTTTAGACCTACCTGCCTTGAGCTGAGGTTGACTCATTAGCAGATCCCTTTTGAGTAAAGGTTTCCAGCAACAGTGTCTTCCTGTCTCTTTGTTATGCCAGGAAGCTGTCTGGAAAGATTTTGCTCAGGGCCTCCCTAACACCTTAGCACTCCTGTAAATAGCTGTTGAAATGATTGGGCTGGATGTGCAGAAAGAAAACGTACAGCTAACTCTATCTATAGGACAAACCAGTTTGCACGTTACTTTTGATCTCTTCCAGTTGTGTTTTCTTTAAATAAGGTTTGCACTGCACATGTTAATTGACAGTAAGTCAACAAGTACTCAGAGTCTAGTCACAGGGGTCTAGGAAGGAGGGACCTTAAGAGAAATGGCCTCTCCTTTATAGGAAGGGAGAGTCTTTTTAGGTCAGACAATAGGTAACAGTGTAACTATATAATTAATGCTAACATATGTAGAGTGGTTGTGATACGGAAACAGGGGAAGTGACTTGCACAGCTCCAGTGTCTTTGGGTTGCTATAGAGTTGCTTCACGTGGTTCTTTTTCCTACCTCTCAATAATCCATTCTGGTCACAATCATGGTGTCCGTCCGTCCCTCCCTCCCTCCCTCCCTCCTTTCTTTCTTTTTTTCTTTCTTGGATTTCTCTGTAACAGTCCTGGCTGTCCTGGACATACTTTTGTAGACCAGGCTGGCTTCAAACTCACAGAGATCCTTCTGCCTCTGCCTCCCGAGTGCTGGGATTAAAGTCACGTGCTACCATGCCCAGCTCCTTTCTGCTTTCTTCTTTTAAATATATATTTTATTAATTTATTTATATTACATCTCAATTATTAGCCCTTGTATCCTCCCATTCCTCCCTCCCTCCCATTTTCCCCTTACTCCCCTCCCCTAAGACTGTTCCTGAGGGGGACCTCCTCCCCCTGTATATGTTCATAGGGTATCAAGTCTCTTCTTGGTAACCTGCTATCCTTCCTCTGAGTGCCACCAGGCCTCCCCCTCCAGGGGACATGGTCAAATATGGGGCACCAGAGTTCATGTAAAAGTCAGACCCCACTCTCCACTCAACTGTGGAGAATGTCCTGTCTGCTTTCTTAAGGTAATGATTCTACTTAGATTTTGTCATGACCAAGTCTAGGCCAGGACTCTGGTGGTCTCAGAACTCTATAAAATCCCTACTTTGTACCTTTCAGGGGGATTTTTTTTTCCTTTACAGGTAGGGAGGTTGATTCCAGCCAAAATGATATCTGATTAATTTCTTCCTCTTTTTTGATTTTTGGCCATTCAATGAGTGTGAACAAGGTGCAACCATGTTGTATTCTTGGAAAAAGGGCTTATGTTCTCACCTGGGTGGGATTTGTTTGCTTGTTTGTTTTTCTAAGTTTTGTGTTTTCTTTTTTTCCTACATTATATATAGGTTGTTGGGCAGCTTGCTCGACCTTTCAGTTTCTAGGCAGAAGAGACTAGTTTCAAGGATTGAGATGCTGTCTATCTGTGCAATAACTGATCAGTGAATGGGCACTGTTGTGTACCAAAAATGCTTAGAATGGTGCCTCATTTCCCACCCAAAGCGACCTGTTTGAACTGCGCAGAATGGGCTCATTTCTTCCCTGGCAGGCTTGTAAAGTGTGCTATGGAGTCTGAGTCTCTCATGGACTATTTTACAGTGGGTGGATGGGCGAGAGGGGGAGAGGCTGAAGGGTGTGGTTTTTTAGTTTAGCTGTTCTTTGCCACCAGTTCTTTGTTAATTGAAATATTCCTTTTTAAGGAGCCTTACCTTCTACTTTTCTCCCCCCCCCGCCCCCGCCCCCGCCCCCACAAGACAGAGTTTTTCTGTGTAGCCTTGGCTGTCCTGGATTCACTTTGTAGACCAGGCTGGCCTTGAACTCATGAAGATCTGCCTGCCTCTGCCTCTCTGAGTGCTGGGATTACAGGCATGTGCCACCACACCTGGCTACCTTCCACTATTTTTACGACATCTTATGGTCAGCGCCCACTTTCTTTTCTTGGGAGACTGTAAACAAAGCAACTTCTTCCTGTGGTGGAGATTTTAACAGTGAAAACTCAATGCACCATTATCCTGCCTTCTAGTCCAGACAACATTAAAGGACTCTGTAACACAGTGTCAGAATAAACAAAGAACTATGTAATTTTACCATGTATTAACACAGTGTTGCATGAGAGGTGCTGTCATTAGATGGCAATCTATAAAAATGGCCCCCTAGACCAAGTGCTAGCAAAATTATTTATTCTTCAATTAGTTATTCATTTTAAAGGATACAAATACTGACAGACAGTGGGAAATGTCTACCTACCAATTTACAGAAATTGAGTGACGGAATCATTTGCAGACTAAAGTGGCTTTTTAGTGACACTATTTTTATTTATTTAAATTCTCACTTTTTGCAGCTTAACTATGTTTACAACTCCCACTTACAGGATTGAAATGAGGTGCTATTTTGTTCATAAAAGCTACTTTGATAAAAAATAAATTAATATTTATTCTGAAAGGGTCAGGATCACAAATGGAGGTTTTATAACAGCCCCGGGAGCACTCATGTTGCATCCTTAATATTTTATACAGTTTTATATTTAGGTTGTGCCTTTTCTGCAAAGTCTCTTTCTTCTTACTGGTATGTGGACCCCTTGAGTTCCTTTTCTAGTGGACATGGACAGAACCATGGCACTGGTGTCCTTGACAGTGGGTTTTAACTTAGTTATGCCGAGGGAAGGTCCCTGAAAAATCTTATTCGCATTTCCCCCCTTCTACTTAATTGTATTTGGATTACTCATGTGAGTCTGGTATGTTATTTATACAATGTAAAATACAGTGTCTCTTAACTTTTACTTAGTGGTGTTAAAATAATTTTGCGTTAGCTCTTAAGATTTATTGCTGCTGTTTATTGATCCTGAAGTTCAAAAATGGGCCCTTTTTCCAGGTGTGAAGTCTTTCTTTGGAAATCAATTTCAGGTTTTCTTAGGGATTTTCTAAATTCTTGGCTAAGGTTCAATTAATCTCACCTTCTGATATTTTGAAAAGAAAGTTAGCCTTGATTTAATTATGTGAAATAACTTTTAAAAACAATTATTTTTATTTTATTTTACCTGAATGGGTGTTTTGCTTCGCATATATGTCTGTGCATACACATGCAGGCAATACCCGAGGAAGCCAGAAGAGAATAGCTGCTGCCCCAGACCTGGAGATTCAAGTTGGGTGGCTTGGAGGAGCAGTCGGTGTTCTTAGTTGCTTGAAATACTCTTAGACCAAACATCAATTATTCTGAGGATATTGAGACATAAATTTAAGAGAGAGAAAGACTTTCTAATATTTTCATAGATACAAATTAAAATCTTTTTTCTTTGTGCATGTGTGTCCTGTATCATGCGCGCGCGCGCGCGCACACACACACACACACACACACACACACACACACACATGGGGGTGGGGGGTGGTGATTTATGATATTTTCAGGACACTGAAATTCACCAGATTACTTTGAGTACTTTAAGCATGGGCATAATTAGTTCCATCTGTTCTTGACAACAATGCCCCTTTACACACGACACTTTGACCTACAGCCCCATTTTCGTGGGTGAAGGTGGTATGTGAATCCACCTTGCAGGCATATTGTTGAAATTTTTCTGTACTATGCTGGAGTTACAGCCGCTCTTTTAAAAATGATAGTTGTATCATTGCATTATTCTTCGAGGCGGCCTTTCATCCTGTGCCTTCCGGGGATCATGTGTGTCTGGCATGCTGCAGAGTAGTAACTACCACATGAGCGCTGAAACAGTGCTTCAGGTAGCTCTGCTGTGAACGCCGCTCTGAGGTGAAGTTGGCTGGCCAACTCCAGCAGCACCCTGTCTCGTGGCCCAGCCACCTTCCAGATATTCACCCCTTCATTCCGCCTGAGGGTTGTTTATGTATGTTCCCCTCTCTCTCCCGTGGGAAAGCATTGGGAGAGGGTGTTAGTTTTGCAAGACTGTTCTTCCGCAGGAGTTCATTGAGATCACTCATGATAGGAAAAAGAGATGAAAACCAAACTAACTAACCAAACTTAGTGACTAACATGTAAGCCTACCAGTAAGGTTCTATTAGAAGACAATTTAAACTGTTGCCTTCTATCATGAAATACTGATCGAAGGAAGTTGTAGCTGAGTACAAAGAGATAATGTGGCTTGCTTCAGCACATACCCAGCATGCCCTTGATCAGAGTCTTAGAAGTTCACATCAATGACAGGCTGGCCAAGGCAGACTCTGAACTGGGGGGAAGCATAGATACCTCAGGGCAGAGGGCTTCCTCAACCCCATTCATTACTCAGACCCGCTTCCGGAAGGCAGGGGTGTTAGCTTACTAGTGTAGCTTATGCTTGGGGAAAACAAATAACAGACAGAAAAGTGTCGTGGGCTGCTGAAAATAGCCTTCTAGGAAACTTGTGAGAAACGTTTTTCTGTTGAGTATCAATATAAATATTTTCCTACTGAAGATTTTCTTTTAATTGTTTTGAGTGGTAGCTCTTTCTCAGGAATGTGAACTTAAAATTGCGTGCATGCATGCGTGCGTGTAAGACATTCTGATTCATAACAAGAGGCAGTATTTATCTACAACGTTCAGATGTTTTGAAAGTTTACAAATTCTGGTTCCCGTGTGCCTTGGATATTATTGCATAAGCCTGTTTAGCATGTGGCCTTAGGAGTAGATATGACTCTTTTTGCTTGACGTAGATGGGTATTTACACTTTCAAGTTTCTTTCAACATGTGGCTGGCCGGCCACATAGTTCAAAGAAATGTTGGGAACTTGAACTCTAAGATATTCTTGAATTCCAGTTTCAGCTCTGGACTTGTAAGTGCCGTGGTCACACAACCTTTCTGGCTGATATTGCCTGGTGCAAAATGACACCACTGTTTCCATTGAAAGATGCTGTGAAGATTGAATAGGAGGGTGTTTTTATGGCTCCAGGTGGAAAGGGAGTAGGGCCCATCTTGTGTAGTCAGAAAGAGATGGGTGCAGTTACTTTCATAGCAAATGACATGTCACTGTGGTTAAGTCTTGTCATGGCAAGTTGTCACTTAAAATCTACCCTTGCTAGCAGCATAGGCCATGTGAATAATGGGTCAACACAAATATTGTCAGGCTAAAACAACACAAGTAGCCAGTACTCTGATAGTGTCTCTGGTTTAATGTGCATTTCCTAAAAACTAACCAGCATTTAACTGGCTTTATTCTTTTGGAGATAGGATCTCTTCATAGTTGCTTTGCAATTTTAGCACTTGAAGAAGCCTAATTGCCATTATTCCAATTAGTATCGACCTGACCACCATTTTTTTTTGGTGTGGGACAGGCACCTTTGCTTTGTTGTACTTTCCTAGGCTGTGGTATGTGCAGTCCAGTCTGAAGCAAGGCTCTGTGGATGCCTTCGCTTCGGGAGTTCCTTCTGCCTACAATAGAGTAGTGGCCTTTCCTGTCCAAACTCGTTGCTCATCTGAGATGTACCGAGCTGCTTCTGCCCTGCATCTGCCTGTGCTCATTCTTGCTTGATACCAGTGAGAGGTGTGTCTGTGTTGGTTAAGAACTGCTGTGGAATGACCAGGGCCGGTAAGCCAGGCACTGTGCTGCACACGGAGAAGGTACCGTCTGGCAAACGAGCCTCCCCATCCCCCAGCAGCTTAGCTTAGCCCTTGTTCATGTAATCGTGGTACCCTAAGAGGGCGAGGGTAGAAACTGCAGGGCTTCATGAATGCCAGGCTTGTGAGTCTTGGTGGGTCATTTCTACTAAAGGCTTCTGGATGAAAGTCCTGGACAAGGCACGGGATAAACAAACCCAGAGCTGGTGGCTGAGGGAACTGCTCAGCAACGCATGCATAGGGGAGAATTACTGTGGGCAAGTTGCAAGCAATCAAAATATACAGATGATAGAGTTGTTACTTGTCTTCTTGCTGTGATGACATACCTGACAAAAGCTAGTGTTAGAAGGAAAGGGTTTTTTTTTTGTTTTGTTTTTGTTTTTGGACTGGAGTCTCTTCTTACCTCCAAGTGTGGCTTCCACTGATTTGAGTCCCTTGTCCAAAGTCATCAGATACAAAGTGTAACAATGAAGCATTTACCCCACTCACTAAATTTCATTTTCCTAATTCTTAACATATACAAACATGCTTGACTGCTTAAATAGAGGAACAGATAAACAACCCTGCTTTAGTGTTTGGTTTGAAATCTGGGTAACAAACTGCTTTCCCTACAGGAGTTTTAACTTGGTAGGTTCAATTGTTTGTGTGTGTGTGTGTGTGTGTGTGTGTGTGTGTGTGTGTGTGTGTGTACTTGAATGTTTCAGTAGAATATTGCAATTTTTACAACATGTTCCAGATCCTTAGATTCATTTGGTGAAACCTCCAAATTAAAACCTTGAATGATTTTCCCATTTAAAGCCAGAAGAGAAAGAAGAGAACTGATACACTTCTCTTCGCTCTTTGGACATAACTTTGTGAGATTATGGGTTTTTTTTGTTTTCATGTGTGGTACTACAACTTAATCATTGTTTTAAATTTGATTTGTCCCTATGCTCGTTTTGGAGCCTCTGCAATGATAGGCCCAACCTCCAGAGGACTGAGAACTGTTTTCAAAGACTCCATCTGGAGGAGCATTTCAAAGTACATCTTACTGCACAGAGCGCTAGTCTTAATGAGTGCTCAGCGTTAGCTGTATAACAGTAATAATGCAAGATGCAACAGATTAGTCTTCCAAGTAAAAACATACAGGAAAGGCTCTCTTCAATCTGGCTGGCCCTATAGGCAAGTCCAGTTGTAAATTGAAGGCTACAATTTGAAGCTAATGGTACCATGGGGTTTTTGTTGGTTTGTTTTGGTTTTTATTTTTGTTTTGTTTTGTTTTGTTTTTTAAATAAAGAGCCTTCAAGTTTATCACAGTTCAGCAACATAGAATTCCTGCAGAGAAGTAAAGCCATTCACAGTAAGGACCTCAACAAAGAAAACATCTGCATGTATTGAGAACATCAGCTAGTGCGCTGAGGCTGGTGACCCCTGGCCATGGTTGAGCCTGTCCTTGTGTGATTTCAGTAGGCACTGCAGTGAAGCTTAGGGAAATGCCCTCTGACCTTTTATGGGGGACAGGAGAGTGTGAGAAGTAGGTGCTTTTCCTGAACGTTTCAAACCTTGTTACAGTGTACACCTTCCCTACAGAAACTGCCAGATGAACTGCCGTGGAAAATGCCAGTGTATGATAACTCTGAATGATGTGTGATTGCCACAATTAGCACTATAGTTCCTAAGCAGATACACTGTTCTTTGTTTTCAAAACGAACTTGATTTTTTTTTTTTTTTAAACCACCACTGCCAGTTGATTAATCTCAGTTGCTTTTAGTCTTCTGTTTCCCAGCCCCGGCCACCAAGAACTTCAACCTGATATTTATTTGTCACCACTAGCAAGTTTTTAAAAGTAATTCAAAGTAAGAAATGAAATGAATTGTACAGAGCCCACCACCTGCCAAAGAGATTGCGTCTCATTATTCTCTCTTGCAAGTAGAGATGAAATACTCTTGTGTTCCTGCTTTTCGGATTTGCACTCTTAAACTCTGTCAGCCTAGGCATCTGCGCTATTTGAAGTCTCAGAATTTATAGTGACCTAGTCCTGGTTAGGAGGTGCCTGGCGGGAAGGAGAGGGGTGAGTTACAGAAGCACATTAGCTAGAATAAATTGTGTATTCTTCTCTTTGGCAAGCGGGCTAGTGTGTTTCCTTACAGCCTAAATGTAGAACTTTTTTCCCCTCCTCAAACAAGGATCCAATTAGGCCTGTTTCCTGTTTAAACGCTTGCTGTACCTACCTGCCCTTTTCCTGTGGGCAAAATTCCAATTGGAGGCACAGCTCTTTTGAAATGCACTCTAACCACAGGTCCTGCTCACACTTCCAGTATTACCCAGGGATGGCTAACATCTTGGGTTGTTAGCATTGCTACTGCTTTTGCTTTGAATGCCATGGCAACTCCTTCCTTTTCCACTAGCTGCTGACCTGGTGTCCCTTTACATCGACTGAGATCAAACACTCACATGTTGCGGAAGTCCTGGGCTAATAAAGTGGATGGGGCTAGCTCCGCCCCAGCTTTCTGACCTTATTCCATGGTCTTTGTGTTCGGCATAAAGCACCAGCATAGGGGAGTACGTGTTGTCTACCTCTCCCCCCTCCCTAGGCTATGGTTTCTTACCCCTTGGGTCCCTAGCTAGGCTAACCAGAGTCTGAGGTATAGTACAATCTACACAGAGTTGAGTACACAGAGTTGAGCAGGCAACACATGACCTTTTCGTCTTGTGACACACATGTCTCTCTTCTGCTCTTCTACAAGATTCCCTGAGTTCTGCCTAATGCTTGGCTGTGAGTCTAATGATCAAGCTGCTTGATGAGGCCTCTCAGAGAATGGTCAAGTTAGGTTCCTGTCTGTAAAACATAGCAGAATATCTTCAGTAGTGTCAGGGATTGGCTCTCTCATGGGGTGGGTCTCATGCTGGGCCAGGCATTGGTTGGTCATTCCCTCAGTTTCTATCTTTATCTCTTCACATCTTGTAGGTAGAGTCAATTTTGGTTCGACAGTTTTGTAGGTAGATTGGTGTTCCTTTCCCACCACTATAGGTCCTGCCTGGCTAGAAGGTGGCCTCCTCAAGTCTCACAGTGTCATCCTCCACCCTGCCACTAGGAGGCTCAGCTAAAGACATGTGTGCTTGCAGGCCAGAAGAGGGCACCAGATCTCATGATAGATGGTTGCGGACCACCGTGTGGTTGCTGGGAACTGAACTCAGGACCTTTGGAGGAAGAGCCAGTGCTCTTAACCTCTGAGCCATCTCTCCAGCCCCTTGAATTGCTTTTAAAATTATTTATTTTTATTTTACAAGTATGAATTTGCCTGTACATACATACTAAGTATTTCACTTGCGTGTAGTGCCCTTGTAGGCCAGACAACAGCTTCTGGTCTCCTGGAACTGGAGTTCGAGATAGTTGTGACACACCGTGTCAGTGCCAGGAACTGAACCTAGGTCTCAGCAGAAGCATCAAGCACTCTTAGAGCTATCTCTCTAGTCTGTACGTTGAGTTTTGAATTTCAGAACTCCCATGCAAAGCATTTATTGTTCAGCTTACTCAGCTTGTAGATGTGTAAAGTGGAAGAGACATCCTTTCTGTTAGTTTAGTTGAAGGGCGATAGAATGGAAGTGTTATATGATGTTTGTAAAGACAAACAGCTCTGATTATTCTGCCTTTCAAATCATCAAATGTTCTGTGACTGACCAACCTAACATGAAAGTGTTCTGTTTAACAAACCTCATTATAAATGATTGGCAGCTTAATCTTGAGGTGTAACTTGACTGCAGTACTTTGGAAATTATACCAGGACGTTCTTATCCTGACAGGGGTGTCTTGAGGCAGTCACATGGTATTTATATTTTTATGTTAAGTATTGACCTTTTCATGTTTGACCATTTGGGTAAGAACCTTGGGCCACTGAAACTTGTGGGTTGGGAAGTGTTTTGGGGAGTATATCAAGGGACACTGTGCCTCTTCACAGACAGGCACTTTTATTAGCACCTTTTTCTATGGGATGTATTTATTGGTTTTCTTTAACTCAAGAAACATACACTCCACCTCCATGTTGGAAATCCCTCATTTTCAGGTCTCTCTTTGATGGAATTCTACCAAAGTAATCTTCCTTCCTTTGCTTGAATGCGATTTTAATTTGCCATGGGCTTGCTTTATTGGCAATAATGAGCCAATTACCGTACCTTGCTGAATGTGTTCTGTTTGCCATGCTCAGACTGGCTAAAGTCCCTCCACAAAATACTGCCAACAAAACACACTCAGTGTTCTTTAGAACGACTCTTGTCACATGAGAAACCCAGGGCAAGGCTGAAGGCAGTAAGTTACCCCCAGCCACTCAGCCACAAGTGTGCAAGGTGTTTTTGTGTTTGTGCAGTGCTTTCCCATTTCAAGCTGGGGCACCTCGTGTGCAAATCACATTCACTTTAGAGGAACCATTTCCGGTTTTTTTTTTCTTCTTACTTTTACTTTCTCATGATATAAAGAAACAAAACGATACTAGGCAGAAACTTTGAAATAATGAAGGCAGAGCTATCTTCCTCTAACTGCTGTCCTTGGTGAAGATTAACAGCCATGCTCCAGAGGCCCCATCACGTGATTCTGACAAGAGGCAGCTGTGCTAGCTGGTGTTGCAGCTTGTTCCCCTGGCGTGTTGATGCAGCCCTTAATTGCTAAAAGTACAGACCTCTTTTTAACAGACTCTCCTTTAAGGGAGGGGCTGTGCTGCAGGGTGACCTGGAAAAAGGAAGGCTTTTAAAGCAACGTGGACTGTAAATGACCGTCACCAGCAGCGACCACTCAAATCCATGCCTCCAGCGGGGGAAACTTAAAAGCCGCAGGCAGCTCAATGTCCCTCTTCCAAAGCTGTGGGGATAGGAAGAGTGAAAGTTGGTAGCTTTGGTCTTTTTTTTTTTTTCTTTTTTCCCTTCATTTATTACTTTGAGTGTATGGATATTTTGTGTGTGTGTGTGTGTGTGTGTGTGTGTGTGTGTGTGTGTGTGTGTGTCTGGGCATTCTGTAACCGTTGCTCCAGCCCCTGCTGGGTACAGTAGGTGTAACCAGTACAGTGTGACAGTGGTGACGGTTGCCAGATAGGGAGGAGGGGGTGACGCTGGAGGGAGGGGTAGGTAGAATGAGTTATCAGAGACAGGAAATGTGGGGTTTAGGGAGTCTTCCAACTTGTAAAAGTAGGGGCAATTGGTGCTTTTAAAAAAGTACAAGGCTAGCCGGGTGAGAGGCAGAGGCAGGTGGAATTGCTGTGAGTTCAAGGCCAGCCTGGTCTACAAAGTGAGCCCAAGATAGCCAAGGCTAGCACAGACCCTATCTGGAAAAAAAAATAAACAAACAAACAAAAAGTACAACGGCTATACTCAGCCTGCAGGGATCGATTCTAGGACCCATTGTTGATACCTAGGAGTGTTATTTTACCACAGAGAATCTAAGAAAATTTGTTATTTCTTTTCAGTAAGAACATAACCTACAAGAAAAAGGCCATTTCTTTATGGATATTTGGGACTTGTTTGTACATCTTCCAAAATGTTGGAAGCTTTGTTTGATGATGATGATGATGGTGGTGGTGGTGGTAGTGGTGTGTGTGGGGGAGGGGGAGGGGGAGGGAGCCATTTATATTGCCTTTGATACTTGTGGCTATCCAACGCGGTTCACCGAGTCCGCATGTGCAGGTCCTAAGTGCAGAGCTGTAGAAGCATGCGCTTTACTGCCCCAACATCCTTTTGCCCTAAAGTGAAAGTTATTGAATATGTGGATCAGTCAGTAGGCTACACAGGGTCTGTGCATTGAGGTTTTCTCTGTGTATTATCCTACTTTTCAACCAGGTGCCAGTCAACGAAACAGAAACATGCTGAGTATTATGGGATTAAAGGATTTATTATAGAAATTGGCCCTTCCTCAAATCTGAGAAATGTGAGGGAAGCAAAGGTCCTGCAGGCAAAGTGAGAGGATTAGAGAAAGTTTCATGTGAAGCCCCAGAGTAGGGGTGGGCAGGTCAGAAGAGGAGGCTGCTGAGGGGACCACAGGGGATGGGTACAGCAAAGGATGGGAAAGTGTCGCCTCTGTGTCTGTGTAGTTCTCGGCATGGCCGACAGCTAGGTTGTTGCTGATGGACCGAGCTTCTGCTAACCAGTGGGGCCATGGGACAGAAAGGCGAGAGCAGAAGGCGAGGAAGGAGGGGCAGGCTGCGCGCCTCCAGTCCGCTTCTGCAAACCCTGCATCTTCGGGTAGAGGCGGCTCTAGTCTTACTTTCACTTTGCAAATCATAGGAGAGGAAAGTTTTCCTGGGTGAGAGTTCCCAGCTAAGCAAGTGGGCAGAGTTCAATACCACGTACTTCGCTCTGTGGCCAAGAGGAACCACACCCTTAAATCTACTCCAGGCTCTGTCTCCTGGCCCTACTAAAGGAATGTAACCACTTTTTTTTCCCCCCAACAACTGAGATTTTTGATGCTCAGACAAGCCACAGTAGGCACTTTTCTGTTTAAGATCCACCTAGGGTTTCCTCCTAGCATTTTATCTGCTGATTGTATGCACATTAAGATTAATATTTTCTTTTCCTTGTTCTGGCTTTCTTCCTGGAAAATTCGGGTCTGGTGTATTGTGAAAATGTAGAAGCTAAATGGGAGAGAGGGACTTTGGAGGTTGGATTGAGGGAAGCTGAGTTCATCTTTGTCTTGGGTTAAACCCAAGGAAGTACACAGACACACACAGGCTGACTCTCTCTCATCAATTTATCTGTGGTTATATCCAGTTATACATGTATCTGAGTGCGCATTCACTGCACTTGCGCAATCTATTTCAACACACACACACACACACACACACACACACACACACACACACACTCCCCAAAAACTTTTCAGTGGAAAATACTTTGGATATTTGACTATCCAAAATTTTAATTGGATATTCCAATGAAAAATACTCCACATCAGGTAGTTGAGTAATCTTTTGAAAGACGATCTAGTTGTAGAGATTGCCAGTCCTGAAAGGATGTCATAAGAAACTCAAGCAGCCTTCACCTCACTTTGCCCCTTTCCCACCAGTTGGTGTGCAGCTCGGCGTTTCTCTGTTCGAGGAGATGCTAGGATAAATGGGAGCTCCCGCTACCTAATTTGCTACCCCATTACCTGACCACAGTGTTGCCAGGGAGGTTAAATCTTTGCAGGGATGGGAAGGGGAAGTATATTTCTTAAGTCTGCGGTTGGAGTTGGCCTTTTTTTTTTTTTTTGCCAAAGTAGAGGCTGCTTGTAGGTGATACTTCAACTTTTTATTGAAATATTGGCTACATCTACTTCTTGACTGGTAGCTGCTGTGGCTGCTGAACAAGATAAGGTAAATTGCTTCCAAGCCATAGGCCATTAATTTGGAAGTCTGAGTGCAAGCACAGAGGCAGGGTTTGCCTCCTCGTTTCCCACAGCTGAAACTGAATACGTTATCGCCGAGTCCCAAGTCAGTGGGTACTTTTTAGTAAACTTTCCTTGTCATAAAGATGACCAGTGACTTTCCTACTTGGGCTGTATCTGTGTCTGTATTTGCAGGTCAGGGAGTTGTGTAGGATGGGGATCTTCCTATTAGGGAGTCATTCCCTGAAGCAGTTTAAGCAACAGACAGAGGTAGTCCTTTAAGTGGGTGCAGATCCATTTAAAGATTTTAAAAGAGAAGATGACATTCACTGAAACTTCATTTTGGTTTATATCTGAAATGACCCTGTAGGCATATGTTTTGCGTGAGTCCTTAGCTTGGCAAGTAGTTTTCGAGGGTATAGAGCCTTTAGGAGGAAGGGCCTGGCTGGCGGGAGGCCATGGAAGTAGGCCTTTGAAGGTTGTAGTGTTTCTGGTTCTGGAATGTTCTTTTGTATCAAGCCATCTGGAGAAACTACTACCGCACGCTCACTCCCAACACTAATCAAGGCTGCCATCACCATGATGTGTAGAAGTCAGCCTGACACCAGGAGCCCAAAGAAACCTTTTATCTCCAAAGCTTTTGTCATAGCAATAAGGCAAATAATGGAAATGGCCCCTAAGAATGCTAGTTATCCACTCCCTTGATGCTTGGCTACCCCAAGCCAAGCATCCCCTGTAGGAAGATTAGTTTTCTTAAGACAGACTCTTGCTGTATCGGTCTCACTAGCCTTAAACTCACTATGAGCCCAGTTTGGCCTCTCTAGATCTTGCTAATCACCTCCCCTTAGCCTCCTAAGTGGTGGTTTTGCCTGTGAGAAGCACCATTCCTGACTTGGAAGACTGCCCTTTCAAGGCCTTAGGAAACTGGTTGTGACCTAGGTACAGATGGAAGGAATGGGCCCTCAACATTCAAGAATCCATATAGCTCATTTTTAAATTTAGTATATGCTAATGGAGCACCTGTTAGGTATTGGGCATTTAACCATGCTGAGGATACAATGGTAAGCTGAATAGTTGCCCTATCGGAGCTTATAGAGTAGCTGCCGGAAGAGACAATAATCAAAAAAGTATTTTCAGTAAAACACACGGCTAATTATGGCAAGTGCTCTGAAGGGGAAAATGGACCATGGGAAGGACAGGAGTAAGAAAGTCTGCGTGATATGCCAGGCATTAGGGGGAGAGATGCTTGGACAAAGGGGCATCCTGCCTTTCAAGCCTTTGAAGCAATACCCGACAGCTCTCTGCATGCTCTCTTCAGAAAGGATAGCATCTCAGAGAGTGACCTTGCCTTGCCACCCAGGCCCTGTTCTTGGGAGAAAAAGTCACATCACCATGGTCGTTTGTTAAGAGGACGTAGTTTGCTTTCTCTCCGAGGTACTGTTATTGTGATGTCCTCCTGTGTTCTTAACCTCTGCCTGCCAAACCCACCAGATCCTGTATTCCTAGCCAAGGTCGGAAGCTCACAGAATTCCCCTCCAGGCTCTCTTCCTTGGGAGCACTCCTTGACAAATGGTGCCGCGATTATATCCCTGTCTAGTTAGAGCACCTGCTACCAAGAGGGCAAGCTTGCTGTCTGCCTTGAGCCAGAACGCCTAGCACTTTCCCGGACTTCCTCACAGATGGTCACTCGGGCTCAGTGACAGAGCCTGTTTCTTCCTCACTTGGGGTAATCTCTTTACTCTGCTGGCTCCCTTTCAGATTCTGCCTACACATGTGAAAGGACAAGGGGCAGAGAGCTCAGGGAACTGATGGCAGTTTGGGAGGTGGGGCTAGTGCATGTGTATACAGGGAATATTTGTTCAGGTCTTCCTGGAAACGAGTTGAGTTTCACAAGTCCATTCATTTCCTTCTCTCTGAATGAATAATCAAGTGACTCACGGTGAACCTCCAGTTAGAAGGTTGCAACATGTTCTTACTCAATCTGTCCTCCTATACCCAAGGGGAAAATCTGCATCTGATGCATTTTTTAGGCAGGACTCTTCCAGAATTGATCTGTCTGTCTGTGTGTCTGTCTCAAAGGAACCATGGCTTTGAAATGGCTTAGAAGTACCATATAAGATTTTGTTTGTTTGTTGTTTTCTACATTATCTCAAAGCAGCAGAGTCTCAGCAGTAAAATCAGAGTTGGGAAATTGATTGACACAAATAACAGACACTTCTGTTTGAAGGAATAATGAAGCTTAATCACTCTTTACAATGGGCATTAATATTAAGGTGATCATGTCTCATGTTTATGGACACGTACCACCCATTGAGATGAAATAATCATCTCTGGTTGATCTTTACAGTGGCCCTACGGATAGAAAGGCAGTTTTTGTTTTCTTACTTCTTTTTCTTTATGATAGAGAAGGTGTTCAAAATGAATTATAAATTTACGATCTGGCAAAACATTTCTTGAGATAGAAGTGAGTTTAACAGAGACTGGTCACAGGTCTATGACTGATCCTAGGAGTTTTATTAATACTTGTGAAAGCTTCACACAGTGCAAATGGCAATCAACAAGTAAATTAACAAACTATGATGACATGCCTGAATAATGGATAATTTCCAACAACAAAAAATAGCGAACTTTCATAAGTGGTAATATGATGCAAGTAAAAATTCTTTGTTGAGTGAAAGAACCCAGAGAAGAAAAGAGTAAGTCAATTATATGCTGCAATTTATATAAATGTCCAAGATGCAAACTAACCGACAATAACAAAGCCTATTTGTAATTTTTACTTTCTTTGACTTCACTTTGGTCATTGGGAAAACACAAGTGACAGCATCTATTTCAGGGCCATTAAAAGGGTTAGCAATAATATAAATATTAACTGCTTGGCTTAAATGTTGGAAAACGGATAGAAATGTGGATATAGTGGTTATGTTGTCAGTGGTATCTGGACGTGACAGAGAACGTGAGACACCTGTTCCCGGGAGCCATGGACTCTAGGGCTATCTAAACACCTTGGGCTCCAGCAAGTCAGCCTTCTCTCAAAAAATGCCCTTAAAGTAAGTTTTGAAGTATATTTAGGCATCAAGTGAAAGCGTAGAAACAAGTCTGTAGGAATTAGTTAGATCTTTTGGGAAGTGGGAGAGGAGGATGAGGAAAGAAAGCCCACACAGAGGAAATCATAATTCCTTTGATAGTTTTGGGCATAGTGTAATGATGGGAGAAAAGAACAAAGGTAGGAAGTGTCAGGCCATGAAAGCCTTCTGTTGGCTATGCCCTTTGCTGATATCTTGGTGCTTGGCTTGTAGCTGAGGGACCCACCCTGTATATTGTAGTTTGCTTAGGCTCCATCCTCTACCTATTACGTAACAGTCAGACCTTTCCCTCTCAGCTATAGACAGTCCTGGATATCAGGTGCCTGTCAAATATCCCCTTGGATAGAGAGCAGGGGACTACTGCCCTGGTGTCATTAAAGTTGAGCTAGTAGTTTCAGTGTTGGAAGCAAGAAGTGAGCAAAACTCACTGATGGTGGTAGAATTAAGTGCTTTCACTGTGCTGGTTTGGTGGCAAGTGGTGGGTTCACAGCGCTAACCTCTGAGGCCACAGACCAACCGTCTGTCTGCTAGCTCCCTGTGTGTACCACAGGGCAGTAACAGTACTTACCTTCGTTGCTGTGAGGAATAAATAAGTTGAAAGCATCAAGTGTTTGCTTGAAGAAAACAGTGATATTCTTCTCTGTTTATCCGAGAGACGGTGCGAGCAGCCTACGGGAAAGAAAAGAGAGTCTTCCGGCCTGCAAGTTATCTCCAGTTGATTTTTAAAGTGGTGATCACTTGAAAAGATCTGTTTAAAAAATTCTGTAATGATGCTAGTGAAAGATAAACGTAGGAAATGGTACTTTGTCCCTGAGCTGGTTCTCCTTCCCGGAGCCCACTGAAAGATCCTTGAATTATTATTACAGAAGAGCGAAGTCTCCTTGAGTGGAGCTGAAAATGATAGCAAGGACCATGAAGTGGCTGTTATTGATGTCAGTGGCAGGATTTGGGGAAGGAACACCCGAGACTGAGGCTGTCCCCAGGGAGATGTCCTTCCCTGTGTTCAACAAAGACCAGAGGCCAATCTCGGACTGTGGAGCTGACCACTGACCATTATGGAGCGGCCCCTGTTCCAGCAGGACTTCCAGTGACTCGGGACCTTGTCTAGCCAGAGAGCGAGCAGTTTTCCAACCCTGGCCTTCTGCTGCTTATTTTATTATAAGTTTTAGAAGCGGCCTGGAAAATGTCTTTAAAGATGTGCCAGGCTTCAACAGAGTAGACGTTCCTCCCTACTACCCCACACTGTTGAGACAGTATACCTCTGCATAGTGATGGATGCATTGGCTTATCAAGGTCAAGAGTAGCAACAGGCCCCATTGTGTCCCCAAAATTCAAATAAGGGTTCCCCAATATCTCCCAAATATCTCAGGTCCCAAATGCATAAAGAAGTATCCATTCTTGGAGCCATTATAAGGCAGATGATTTTAACACCTTTGTACCTTCACTAGGCAGATGGGCTTCTCTGTCTTAAACAGAAGGTATTTAATAACATTTGCCTCTTGTCATTAACTTGCTTTCTCACCTAATATAATGACTCTGAACTGCTTTGGAACAGCAATTTGAAGTGTTCCAAAAACAAAGCAAGAATCATTTTGCTCATGACTTCTTTTGGAAAATGAGTATTAAACAGGGTTTAAAGTTAAAAGATGTAATTTAATTTCCAAGATTTGCAGCCTATTCTGTGACCTTGCGTAGTTACCATCCTGTAAATATGATGCCAACAATAGCCCAGTTGTATTAAAAACAACGTTAAACCCTCCCAGCAATTTAGGCTCATTTGATGTTGTTTCTAAAATTGCCAGGGTTAGGGCTGGAGGAAGAAAAATCATAGAGATACAAATAACTGGAAAACAGTAAAACAGAAGCCAGGCGTGGTGGCACACACCTTCAGTCCTAGAACTCCTGAGGCAGACACAAGGGGGAATCTGTATGAGTGCACGTCTGGTTGGTCTAAATAGTAAATCCCAGACCAGACAAGGTGACATGGTGAGACCCTGTCTCAAAATGCTATCTAAACAATAGGATATAAAGTAAAAGCAAAATCTTTATCCATATCTTGTCACCTCAACCAGGTGACTTCATGTGCTGGCTAGTTTTATGTCAACTTGACACAAGCTAGAGTCATTAGTGAGGGTTAAACCTCAACTGTGAGAAAACGCCTCCATAACAGATGTCTACAGACAAGCCTGTAGGGCATTTTCTTAATTTTAATGATTGATGGGGGTGGGCCCAGCCCATTGTGGATGGTGGTGGTCCTGGATTCTATAAGAAAGTGGGGTGAACAAACCATGAGGAGCAAGCCAGGAAACAGTACTCCTCCATGGCCTCTGCATCAGCTTTTGCCTCCAGGCTCTTACTCTGTTGAGTTCCCATCCTGACTTCCTTCAGTGGAAGTGTAAGCTAAATCCTTAAACCCATTTCTCTCCTCCCCAAGTCGTTATTTATTTATTTATTTTTTGTTATGGTGATTCATCAAAGCAATATTAACCCTGACTGTGCAAGGAGGGTTTTTTTTTTGGGGGGGGGGAGACTAGGTGTATTATGAGGAGATCACACAGGTTTTCCTGAATAGTTGTTATTCTTAAGTATTGCAAGCTAATTTATAGCCACTGCATTGCTCATTTTCTTGTGTTTTGTTGTATCTCACCAACTCAAAAAACAGGGCTCTCAGTTTAAAGGAAATAAAAGAGAGTTTATTCTGGATCCAAACTTGAGTGACTGTGCCCCCAGATTTAGGTTTCTCCAGATTCCATGGTTCCAACATGGAAGTAGTTTCGTAGTTTCAGGAATAGAGAAAGGCAAAACGAGTTTAAAATACATTGGTGAGCATATAGGAGAGGCAGTTAACAAGACGGAGGACGCTTTTCTAAAGGCCTCAGATGTTACCTCAAGACATTATGGCTTTTGGATTGCTCAAACAGCTTTTGTGGTTGCTGGGAATTGAACTCAGGACCTCTGGAAGAGCATCCAGTACTCTTAACCATGGTGGCTCATAACCATCTGTAATGGGATCTGATGCCCTCTTCCCGGTGTGTGAAGACAGATTACTCGTATACATAAAATAAACAAATCTCTTTAAACAAACAAACAAACAAACAGCTTTTTTTGTTGTTGGAAATTGAGGGTCTGCTAAGTTGATGAATTTGAAAGGTTTGTTTTGGGTTTTTCTATTTTTATTTTTATTTATTTATTTTGTTGTATTGTTTTTTGTTGTTATTGGTTTTTTTTGTTTTTGTTGTTTTTGTTTTTGTTTTTTAAACCTGTTGGTCACAGGTGGTTAAGTTCCAGCACAGCCCTGGGCAAGGGATAGCTATAACTTGTGCCTCCTGGACCTGTAACATTCCAACTTCTTCATATGGTTGCTGTCCTAGGCAGTGAGTCTTTGTAGACACCCACAGCTTCTTTCCAGGAATTCTTATGGACAACTTTTACCCTTGAGTTCCAGGAAGTGGTTTATTTTGTTGTTGTCATTTTGTGCTTTTCAGATAGTGTCTCCCTAGGTAATCTTGGTGTTAGCCTGGAACTTGTTATGTAGGCCAGGCTACTTGTAGCCATCCTCCTATCTCTGCCTCCCCAACTCTGGGATTGCAGGCATGTGCTTCTGTGTCCTCCTAGGGGTGTGTGTGTGTGTGTGTGTGTGTGTGTGTGTGAGAGAGAGAGAGAGAGAGGGGGGGGGAGATATGTGTAGTTAAATACATTCTTCTGGAGTGAACAACCTGTGTGTATGTGTGTGTGTGATGTGTAGTTAAGTACATTCTTCTGGAGTGAACAACCTGTGTGTGTGTGTGTGTGTGTGTGTGTGTGAGTGAGTGAGTGAGTGAGAGAGAGAGAGAGAGAGAGAGAGAGAGAGAGAGAGAGAGAGAGAGAGAGAGAGAGAGAGATGTGTAGTTAAGTACATTCTTCTGGAGTGAACAACCTCTGATAGCATCCTCAGGAATACCATTTGTTTTCTTTGAAACAAGGATTCTGATTGACTTGAAGGTTACTAATTAAGTTAGATTGGCAGGTCAAGTGACCACGCTTGGTCTTCATGCTTGCAAAGCAAGAGCCCTCCCAACCCCACCCCACTCCCCCACCCCACCCCCACCCCACCCCACCGTAGGAAGTTATCTTAATCCTAGTTGTTTTACAGTGTTCCTGCCCTTGCTTGAAAGTTGGGGAATGGAGCTGGGCGTGGTGGTGCATGCCTTTAATCCCAGCACTTGGGAGGCCGAGGTGGATCTCTGTGAGTTGAAGGCCAGCCTGGGCTACAAAGGAGTCTAAGATAGCTAAGGCTAGGAAAGGGAAACCTTGTCTCAAAAAATGGAGAAAAAAACCAAAAAATCCAAAAGTTGGGGAATGGTGTTAGCCAATATGATTTGCATATAACCTCAGTGTACAGTGTCATGGAAAAGGCAAAGGGTCACACCTTTTAAGTCTTCAGTCATAGGTTATCCTCAAGGCTGTCACTAACTCTTTGGAAGTTCCTCATGTACGCCTGTACTTTTGCAGAAGCACACAGTACCATCCTTCTCTCTCCCAGGGCAAGGCTGTTGCTCACTTCATGATGTGGCTGCGATTTATGCAGGGACGTATAGCAGAATCATAGAGCAGCCACGTGGAGAAGGAAGCCAGAAGAGACAGTATATTTTCAGGAGCAATTTAGAGGATGATTGAGCATATTGCTGCTGTTAGTGTAGTGTTTCTAGCTGACTGGGTTTACCTGCAGCCACTGGGCAACACTGGGCTTAGGAAGACTTGTGGGAGGCACTGCATCGATTGGTTGGTAAGTTAGTCTCCCTCTGAGATGAGGAAATCAGCTTGTCGCTTACCAACATAGAGATGCTGTCATAATGTCGTGGGTGTGTTACCAGTCTCTGTGATTTCTCTCCCCAATCAGATGTTCTTCTTTAGTGAATTTTTGTTGTTGTTTTAAGCTGGCTTTATTCAGTTTTTGCTTCTCATTGGAGTAGAAGTTCTTTACAGGATAGCAACTGAATCTATAGGATGAATCAAAGAATTTAAAAAAGAGAAAATTTAGGGGTCTGGCAAGTGATTCCATGGATGAACACCCTTGCTCCTAAGCCTGGCGACTTGAGTTTGTGCCCCTGAACCTCACATATATTCTGGAAGGAGAGCACTAACTTCAGAAAGCTGCACGCACGCTCGCACGCACGCACGCACGCACGCACGCACTCACGCACGTATAGTAAGTACAATGATTAAAGAAAAGCAAGTTTGAAATTGTATGCTAATATGTGCACTGAGTCTTCTGACCTCCACCATGGGCTGTAGCATGCCCACAAGCACATACATTTGCGCGCGCGCACACACACACACACACACACACACACACACACACACACGTTTAAAGAAGATAAGTTTAGATTGTATAGAGTTTAATTAAACCATCACTTTGTGTATATATATCATGTTTTTCTGTCATTATAAATATGCTAATAGTCAGATAACTAGTGTTCTTCTGTTTTAACTGGGTGGTGTCCCAGAAAGAAGATGGTAATGCAGTGAGAGTGGCCTTCATTGTTTGTTTTTTATTGGCGTGTATTTATTGTACACACTGTTGCATTTTTTTTTTACAACATAGACCATTTCTTTCAACTGTATCATTAACCTTGATTGATGAAGTTTCAAGTGACACTAAACGATGTAGAATTTACTCCTTCTTCATTCTCCAATTTGATTCTTAGGGCTTTATCATCTCTTTAATTTCCTTCCCTCCAAATTCATCTAAATAGCATTGATGGGTGGTGAGAGGTAACTATGACTTCTTGGCAGCCATATTTTATGGTCTGAGGACTAACAATGGTGCTCACAGTTTGTAATGGTTATAAATATAGAATACTCCTTGGTATGTAAAAATTAATAGGAAATTCACATGTCCATGTCTGTCGGAATCCCATCACCTCACACTCGGCCAGGGACATGTATATCATGTCTGACAGCTGCAGTGGCAGAGTCATTGTATCAGGGCCTCCCTAGGGTGGTTTCTTTCTGGCTCTTTATAGGGAAGTTTGCCGACCCTGGTATGAAGGTACATCTTGAGAGCATGAGTGACAGGAAGCGTACACAGCCAGTGTAGGCAGCAGGGTGTCATGCCTTAGTTTCCTTAAAAGAAAAACAGATTCATGTTTTCCCATTGTTAAGGGTTTAGGCGAGGATGAATTCAGATAGTAAATACGGGCCTGCCCACAGCATGCTCCAGTCAGTGGTGGACTGGACCTTGGCCTTTGCAGCTTCTAGTACTTTAAGCGTATTTCCTTGCTTTAGGTAGCCTGTTCAAACAGGAGTCAGCGCACAACCAAGCAAACAGAAACCAAACCAAAACAACCTTTCTCAAGCCTAGCAGTTGGTTATGACATAGAAAAAAAAAATCTCTCTGTCCCTCCCCTTCCTGTCCCTCCCCTCCATTTACTCCCCCCACCTCCCTTCCCCTAATGTGTATTTAGATCCTTTCCTTCACCAAATTAGTGGCATTAAACAGTCATGGGTTTTGTGCTCAGGTGAATCTCTGTAGAATTGGTCTTGACCTTCTATGAACAAAAAGCATTCTAGGCAGTAGCTAGCTAGCTGGTGTAGGGAGGGTAAAGGGAGGCTATGTCAACTAAGAGCCTTGATGCCAGTCTTGGCAGCCCTTGGCCCCTGTCTCCGGGCTCCCCCCCCCCCCCCCCCCCCCGCCATGGTTCTTGTTAAGCTGAGGCACTGGCTAAACTGCATGCCTAGCCACTGGCCAAAAAGAAAAGGCTTCCCACATGAAGATGAAGGCTCATTGGCAGGTCTTCTGCCTCTCTACAGAAACAGCAGTTGATGACCACCCTTCTTTCTCTGATTTAAGTTATAGGTACTCTCCCCCCCCCCCCTTAATTTTTCCATTCAGGGCTGGCAGCCTCTTAGGAGCACTGTTCAAGCAGCCTGCTTCAGGGATGCAGGGTGACATTAATTGGCATTTCTTGTCTTCCTGACCCCCTCTTCCCGTCTGCTGCCTTTTTTCCCCAGATTTTATTGGCCATCTTGTGAATGGGAACTTCGCCAAGGTCTGCTTTGGGTCCTGGGGTTTTTGTGAGTCTGTTGCTTGTGAAGTCCAATGAGTTACTTTCTCCTGTTTATAGGAAAAAAAAATCTTGACTGTAGCGCCCCACCTCAGTTCCTAGTACATCTGTAGCCAAGGCTGAGGACGATGCAGGTGCCATGTGTTCCTACGGGTACATTTTTTACAAATTGATGAATGAGTGTCCACCGGCCTTTCGTTTACTTTTGTCTTGTTACTGTTAAAAGTCATCTTCTACTATTCTTCTTTAAAAATCGTATTTTCATGTGACATGGTGGTCTGCCACAGTGGCTTATAAATGATTGACGGTGTTGTGTTGCTTCCACTCCTTTGTACCTTGGGGTTTCTGCTGGGGGAGTGGGAACTGGGCTTCAGTTCTCCTTACTGGCTTCTGATGATAGTCTGGAATTATGTTATAGGTTGTGTTTGGCTGCCAGCATGGTGCTTGGGTGTGATTAATTTGTGCAGCTTGCCATTGGATAAATAATTTTCATTCCTCGGAACCTTGTTCAGAAGGGATTAGCCAAGTGAAGTGGAAAACATGCCTTTGTAGGAGGGCTTTGGCTGTTTGTGATAATCAATGAACAATCTAGTGGCTGATTTAATTCAACTTTTACAGAACTAGCTGACTCATTGGCTCTTAATGCTTCTAAACATCTTCAGCAGTGTTTTTAATCTTAGTGGAGTAGATATAGTTCGGAATTTAACATTTTCCTCAGGGATCTGGGTCTGGACATTTCAAATAAATATCTTGTGAAATGGGTTTCCAGAAGGTGGCTTTTCTGTTAGATCTTTTTTTCTGTCCTTTCTTCTTTCTTTTTTTCTTTTTTCTTTTTTTTTATTTTGGTGTGGGGAAAAAGTCCATTGAGAGGTTGGTATCAATGTAACTGTCTTGGAAATGAAGAGTTAAAGTACAATACAAACAAAACAACTAAAGCACAACACCACAAAACAAAAAACCCAGAGACTCATGATCCATGTTGGAGACCTGCTAGGCAGAGGATTCTTAGAGCCTGGGAGGTGGCTTTGGGTTTCAGCATTGCATCATTCTAGGAGTAAATAATTCACAGCTGAGCTTTTGCCTGGTGGGGTGGCAGTTGGAACACGTTCTGCCCAGGGGGCAAGAGTTTCTGCTCAGATGTTCCACTCATTTGATTTATGCACCAAGTGACGGTGAAGCAGAGAGGTCACCTTAGGAAAGCTTTCTCCTCGCCTGCTCTCTCTGCCTTGAAGCGTGTGTCCTCCAGTTCCAGGGTCTCCTTCCCTGTCCACTGACTCACCCTGTGTCTGCTCACTGTCCGGTCGGTTGTGAGCTGGAGTAGCGTGTCTCCTGACTTACAAGAAATGGAATGGTCAAGATCCTAGGTCTTGGTTTGCTTTAAAAAAAAAAAAAAGATGTTTGGAGCATTCATGGAGTAGACTCAGCCTTTGACAATTTTAGCCTAAATCTAGATGGCAGGAGAGTGAAGGCCTGACAAGATTTCACAGAGCAGAATCCAGGACACCCAAGCAAATTTGAATTTGAGATACACACATAACAGATAATGTTCTATTAGCAGGTCGTGCTTTTCTCTGACAGTCACAGGTAAGAACAGAGAGGCTTGTCTTTCTCTCTGCTCAAAGGCCCTCAGGTTAGCTCAGTCTTCAGAAACTATTGTGAATGGGAAAATCAATTGTGCAACCAGGAGAAGAGCCTGGTGATTATCAAGAACTTTTCATTTTGATTACTTTTTGGTTCTCAGCTTATGGGATAATTGCTGTCAATCATTGTCTAGATGATATGTACAGTTGATATTTACTGAATTCTATTACTTGTAGAAATACATATGTTTATATGTATGCGTGTATATATACAACATAAATGTATATACACGCGTATGTGTTTGTGTGTATGTGTATGTATGTGTGCACCCAGTGATTTAAAAAAATGAAGAGATGGGCTGTTGTGATTCCCACTCCGTAGGGGGGAAACTGAGTGAGAGCAGGTAGCTGGTTGAGGTTAAAGAAAAGGATGGAGAAGCCGGGCGTGGTGGTGCACGCCTTTAATCCCAGCACTCGGGAGGCAGAGGCAGGCGGATCGCTGTGAGTTCAAGGCCAGCCTGGTCTACAAAGTGAGTCCAGGATGGCCAAGGCTACACAGAGAAACCTTGTCTCGAAAAACCAAAAAAAAAAAAAAAAAAAAAGAAAAGGATGGAGGGGTGGGGATTTAGTTGAAGGTTTTCTGAGTCTTTGGTGGAGCCAAAGTTCTAAGATTTTTTTCCCCCAGTTGTTCCTATCTTGGCTACATATTGGAACCCACTGGACAGCGTTAAAAACACGTACGTCTGGGCACACCCCCAGAGGGGTGCACTCAGTTGGCGTGATATTGCCCTTGGCATGGGGTCAGGTTGGGATTTGAAATTTCTCCAGGCAATGCTAATATAGCGTTGGGGTTTGAGTCTGCCACTTCCCCCCTGTTTTCTTGGCACCAAATGAATGACTCTCCTTAGGAAATCTGGTCCCTCTATGTGGCCATTCCTTTAGTCTCCACCCCTCCTCCACAGAAACTCACTATTCCAAATCTGGCAGCTAATTTTTCATGGTCTTTGTTGCTTCAGAATTATTTTCAGGAAGTCCTGGTGGAATATATGTTGGGGTATAAACAAGCCACAAAGCAAGACCTCTTGGGGGTATTCTGTTGATGGATTTTCTGAGCGATCTTTTCTTTTTTCGTTCCCCCATTATACTTCCTGGAGCGGGGAATGTCCCTTTGTTCTTCATTTGACTCCAGCTGGGTGCCAGGCTCTGTATTTGAGAAGGTTTACAGATTAATAAGACTAGACCACTGCTCTCCAGGGGTTTTCAATTCTGGAGGGGAAGTATATAAATGTAATTCCAGGTTTAATTTTGTAAGAGTCACTTCAGAGGGACAGAGGCTTAAGGGCTTCCGAGTCAGCAGAGGCAGAAAGGAAATGGGAGAAAGGTGGCCCCAGTCTTGCCTTGGCTCGGTTCCTGTCCAGCACACACTCCTTAGAGTACCCAGGACTGGTCCTAAGCCAACTGCCCCAGTGGGGTCGCGATAAATTAGTGCTTCTTCGGGGCACACCAGTGACCAGGCTCGGGGCAAGGGCTTGGTCAAATGGCAGACAGCAGCATTCAATGTTCGGTGTGCTACTGGGAGCTCTTCATCAGACCCCATAGGCCAAGTGCAGCAACAGCAGGGTACTAAGCTTTTTTCTATTGGCCTTGAAGTCACAGAGTTTGTCTTAATTTGATAGTCAGTGAGGTGCTATGGAGATAGCTGAATAGACGAAACTAGACATAGGCTTGGGTAACATGACCTGTGGCTGAGCCTGGATTAGAATGGGAAGTCACACGGAGACTCTGTGCAGAAACGAAAACCAAAAGACATCCAGGCCAGGGAGAAGGGGGGTTGCCTTTGCTCGAAGACATCAGCAACGGAAAGAAAAAGGCATTTGCAGCATGTTTGGAGCATATGTGGTGATGCATACGGGGCAGGGAAGCTGAGGCTGTCAGCCTTAGTGACATTCATGCGTGAACAGCATGGAAGAGACTGATTACTGAAGGGAAGGGATGGGAGTTAGGTTCTGGGTAACGTTCTTGTCGCCAGCGTTATTAGGAGCAGTGTGGTGTCCCATCCCGTGTTATTGCACACATGCTGTGATTGTACGTTTTGGGATGATGTGGACTCTCACGATATCAAACTCCCAGTGGCTGAAGGGTTTGCTGCAGGAAAGCTTCCTACCACAGCGACCACCCCATCTGTCCTTCATGTCAGACTTGTGCGTTCTTCCTCTCTTTGTTTAGGTCTGTGCATGATTCTTGGCATAAGAAATCGATAAATCTCCTATTGTTGTTTGACCAATGGAGCAATTTCTTTATTACCAGATAGTTCTGTAAGCAATAAAATAGTCCAAATATCCTAGGCGTATTTGTTTCTAAACAGGGGCTAGACTAATTAGCCATTTAGTAATGCCAGGCTGGACTTATAATTCAGAAACAGAAGGTATAGATGACTTTCAAGGACCATCCCACTCTGAGTTTTTAAGGTCACTCACACGATTATCTGCAGTGGCAAACAGTATGCTTTGGGTATGGCGTGATAGGGCCTTTCAGAAAGTTGCTAACAACCTCATTCCATTTTGCTGGTATAGCATGGATTAGGGGGTTGGCAGGCTACCGAGAAGAGGCCACACAGTAAACATTTTGGGCTTTGCAGTAGGCTCTCTGTCCCAGCTATTCAGTTCTGCTGCCCTAACAGCAAAGCACCCGCAGACAGCGTGTAAACAAATCGACTTTGTTATGTCATCACCTAAACTTTGCTTCCACAAAGTGGGCTGGGTTCGACCCTCAGGCCCTATAGCTGTGCTGACCCAAAGCTTAGTTTTGGCGCATTGTGACTTGTCTTTTCCGGTTTTTATTTTTATCACCCGTTAAAATGGTACTAATAGGAAAACCGATTTCGCAGGGCTGTTTGGATAATGAATGGAATCACCCAGGTAGTTTGGCAAAGTGTCCGGAAAGGTTACAGAAAAGGTTAAATAAAGGGGATAAAATCTGCTTTAGTCTGTTTTACACAGGGACTCTGCTGTTTCACGGCAACGACTGAAAGGCAAGAAGAGACCAGCAAAGCAATCTTTATGAAGCCATTTTAGGATAACAGTTCTGCACAACAGACAGATGGAAATAGGTAGATACTGACTTTTAACAAACTAGAAAAAACACAGATCATGGAAAATTCCACATGGCAAATACAGGTTTGTTTGTTTTTTTTCCTAAGATTTTTTTCCCCCCTCCCTTCTTAGAGATTGTGTTTCATTCCCTTTCTGGATATGAGTTAAACTTTGACTCAGTTTCTGGCATAGGCCTGCACCTCCCATACTCCCCCATCCCAACAGTTGAAATGGAAGAAGAGCTTTTCCTAAGAAGAAGTATAGGGGAGCATTTATCGAGTGCCTGTTACCTTCTCACATTGTGGGAGGTGTTGCAGCTGTGTTGCGGGGCTGTGACAATCCTAGGGCCTGTCACAGACTTGGAGAGAAACACACGTGCATGTGACAGCTAGGCACGCATGCCAAAGCAGCATATGAATAAAAGAGGGCTCGTGCAACACACACACACATCGAAGTCAAGCTGCTAAAGGACATGAACAGAGAGTCACATAAGGTGGCATCAGTCCCCCAGAACCATTACAGAGAAAAAGTGGGAGTAGACCTTTGTGAATGAACTTCATCTCCGTCTCGTAGACGCTTCTCTAGGAAGTGACTCTGTTCATGCCACCAACGCCGGGAAGCTTGGCCCTCGGCAGGCAGGCGTCTCCTTGTTTTAAAGACAGGACACGAATCGCCATGACGGTCATCTAGAGGTAGAACTTTCTGGTGACCCTTGAAGGTTTTAAGGCACTTGACCTTGCTTCACACTTCAAAGAACTGAACTAGTGAGCGCGACTGTTCATAACGTACCTGATGCCTCCTTCATGCCTCTGCTTCTTGCCCCTGGAGTGCTTGCTAGGCTAGCCTGCTGCCAGCTGTATTCTGGGAAAAAAGATAGGGAGCAATTCCTCTCGAGGGTGGAAGTTCAGCAGATCACACTGGGTCTCATGGATTAGTCCTCCTGCGTCCAGAACTTTGGAACAGAACCCAAGAGCCAGTGCCCATTTGTTTCTGATTAATGACTGAGAGGAATAGTTGCAGTTTGCCCTAAATTGAATGTTGGCCATAAAAGCCTGATGGACAAAGGACAGGCTGGACACCCAGCAGGAAGGACTAATCCATTGCATGGGAATGGCTCTGGGTATCAAGGGGCATGAGTGAGCATGACCAAGTGTCCTCTCGCAGCTCATGCTGGCGTCAGATGTGCTGTGGGAATTGAGCCATACATTTGGTCATTGTGCGCGGATGAGTAGATACATCACAGATGTATCAGGGAAGGGCTGTCCAGCAGGAGGAAGTGCACGGCAAAGCTACATTCGAATTACAGAGTAATTAGTGCCTCATAATTTAGCTCCTTTGCTAGGGACCTCTTAGTGTTAGACAAGAGCTACCATTAGATTCTCAGAACTCCGGCTTCAAGCTCCAAAGATTGAAGATTAACTGTATGGCATTCTCCATCCTTAATGGGGACTGCAACATGGTGACTAGGATAAGCACTGGCAAAGAGTGTAGAACAGGGGCCTCATCTACAGAGCTGGCCGGTCTGCTTGGGCTAACCTCAGCTTCAGTGGGGTCACTTATCTGCATGCCTGCTTTCCGCGCTTCAGTTCTTTTAAAGAAACCCAGCACATTTTCTGTAGTTTGTGTGAACTCATAATTCCCGCTTTAGGTAATGGTAATTATTTACGGACAAACATGATTCATGTGCCAGATTTTATAAGTAGGGCATCACCTGGAATGCTTGGTGAATTCATCCCCTCCCCCCCCAATCCCCTCTCCACCCCCAGGAGACACAGTTTTTCCATTAGCCCTGACTGTCCTGGAACTCACTCTGTTGACCAGGCTGGCCTCAAACTCAGAAAACAGCCTACCTCTGCATCCCAGGGGCTGGGGTTAAACTTCAGTATTGGGATAGGTGGTATCGCTGTGTCCATCCCTATTTCTGGAACCTCCTTAGCTATTTTGTTTACTTTTCAGTCTTTTTTTTTTTGCCTAGAAAAGTGTACACTTATTAAGTGCTGGATAGTGAGTAGAAAATTAAAGTGTCACATATAGACACAGTTGTTGTGGAAGTTGGTGAGCACGGTCCTAGAGCATGCTACCCTCTGCTCTCCAGTTTCCTGGCGCTTAACTGGAAGAGGCGGTCTCTACACCTCACCATCCTGGGCACCTCCCTTTCATTCAAGTTATAAACTTCCCCACACTGATACTCCAAGACCCTCCCGAGCCCCCAATTTGTTTTAGATAAGCATTTACAACAAATTAAATAACGTAAAAAGTAGCTTTATGTTTCGTACATTTACAGCAATATGTGGTGTAATGTGCCCCCCCCCCCCCCCCCGATTCCTTCACTTGGCCATGCTGGGCTTACAGGAGTATTGGGTATCCATGCAATAACAGGACTGTAAAACTAGTAGATTGAGGGGGGGGACCTGTGGTGAGAAGCGTGAGCCTGAGTCCAGACTGTTCGTTCTTAACAGTTGGCAATTTAAGGGCTCAACTGACAGCGCTCCCATGAGCAATTGCTACTGCTCCTTAGTCCTTCCTTACTTCATTCCGATCTCAGACATTGCCTTAGACCTTGAGCCTGTGCCATGAAAAACAGAAAAGAAGACAGTCCCTTGAGGCACAGAGCTTATTTTCTGATGGCGGGGGTAAAGTGTGAGCAACAAGGCTTTAGAAGGCGGAATGCAGCTGCTCAGAGGGAGGAGATGTAGTGGTCCCTGCCGCCGTGTGGATTGCGCCTCAGAATCTGCGCAGACCGCTTGAGCTACCCTTGGGACATGCGTGGAGAACATGGCCCTCTTGAGGGAGTGAGACTTAAGCCAATGGACAAGGCCAAGATAATGGAGGAGAAAAGTCACCAATGGGACATGCTTTTGGAATAATCAAGAAGCTAGACATGGGGTTGGGGTGCAGGTCAGTGATATGTGCTTTATTAACATGGCCCCAAGGTCCTGGCTTTGGTCCCCACACTCCCTGGAAATGAGAACCCAAACAGATATGGCGACTCTCTCTTTACACCTCATCTCTTGATGTAGTTCTGAATGGATAATTTTCTGTAGTGTTTACTAGCACCTTAAATGCACCCGAGATTCCTATTTCTGGGATAACACAGTCTTTCGCACGGGAAGATGGCTGAAAGAGGGGTGAGTATGGATCTATGCTTTGAGGTCTGGTGCCTTAGGCCAGCAGGTTCTTAAATTACTCTGAAGAGTAAATTACTAAAAGGATGTTTTTCAAAAACAAAACCAAACAGAGAACCCTCCCAATAGATCAAAATCGGGTTTTTGCCCATGAGAAGGAAAGTTCAGCGATCAAAAATTTTGTGATTTTTTTTTTTTTATAATCACAAATTTCTTCAGTAAACTGCAGTTATCTATGCAGGCCTGTATGTTCCTCCCTGCTGCCCCAGCTGTGCTTTTATAGAATTTTTGACATGCGCCACACCCCGCAATGAAAATTCCAGGGGAAAAAGTCTACATGGCGTTAATGCAGCCCTGTCGCACACTCTTGTAACTGAGTGGTTTGTTGCATTACTGTGAATGTTTATTTACTTTGGAGGAACCCTCAGGCCTGCCTGGTCAGTAGTCCATCTCAACAGATCAAGGCCAAGGGGTTTCAAAGCCTTGCTTTACTTCCACGCATTATTCACGGGAATTATAACAGCTGGCTGTGTGTTCAGAGAAAATCATCCGTCAGCGTTCTCTTCACAAACTCTCATTTTTATGGTGTTTTGACTTACATTACCACTTGGTAGTCTTTTCATTGTGCATTCTGCACCCAACCACCCCACCCTCCAGACCCGACCCCACCCCCACCCCCCATATCAAAACAAAGCATAGCTTTAACTTTGGAGGGAAACAAAGAAGTGGTAAGTAAATCATCAGGGGGAATCTCTGTCCTGTCTGTATGATGTTTTGTTTGTTTGTTTGTTTGTTGTTTTTGTTTTTTGAGACAAGGTTTCTCTGTGTAGCCTTGGCTGTCCTGGAACTTGCTCTGTAAACCAGGCTGGCCTCAAACTCAGATCTGGCCGTCTCTGCCTCCTGAGTGCTGGGGTTAAAGGTGTGTGCCACCAGCATCTGGATGGTCTACAAGACTTTTTGAAGAAACATGTCTCCATTATTTGTTCATCCTCACATTTTAGTTATTTTCAAAAAATTTACCTTCTATGTATCAAAACTCATATCAAACAATAAGTTCTGGGTTTTAAAAGGGGATCCCTTCCCACCCCCCCCACCCCCCACCAGCTACCTATTGGTCTCTCAAACATTCATTTGATCTGGGTGTGTGAGGTAGTGGGATTCAGTGGCCTGTACTTCAGAGTTCAAAACCATGGCCCAGAAGATGTCAGCTGTGTTCATGTGTGTGAGAACATGTGTGGATAATTTAATATCCTAACATAAACCTGTGTGAGAGGTAGCAACTATCGTAAAGTGGGCCATTCTCCCTGGGAGGCTTTTGCTTTTTTATTTGTTTGTTTACTCACATTTAATTGCCTGGTAGTACTGGGGACTGAAGCCAGGGCCTTGTGTGTGTATGTGCCAGGCAAGTGCTCTTCCACTGAGCTAGGCTGCCAGCCCTGGAATGTTTTTGTTTGTAAGGCTTAATGAGATAAGCGTCCAGACAGATTGCAGCAGGGCAAGAGAGAGGAGTATAAAATATGTTCACTGGTCAAAGAGGGGACAGAATGTGTTCTCTTATGAATTCGTCAGATCTAACTTCTCATAATGAAGAGGTGAATGTCCCTAAAGGAGCCAGCATATCAGCCTGTTTGGTTTTTTTTTTTTTTCACCCTCTTCTCTTTTTGAACTTGGAAGAAATCCAAAATGCACAATGTTTATAGATTAAAGAAGCGTCCAATTTAATTTCAAGTAATGGTCCTTTCCGTGTGGTGGATGAAAATGCACTTCTGAAGAACTTGTTTGAATTGCTGTTTGCAAGCATGGTGACACCTGGGAAGCAGAATAGGCCTATTTCCTTAAGGTCAAGGCTAGCCTGGGCTATGTGTCAAGTTCCAGGCCAACCAGGGCTATATAGCAAGACTCTTGGCTCTCAAACCAAGGAGCCAATTTGTGTGGTATGTGTGTGTAATCCTAGCGCTTAGGAGGTTGAATCAGGAATTGCCTTGAGTTCAAGGCTACATAGTAAGTACCAGGCCTGGCATGGATACCAGGAGTGTCATGGTCTCAAACGACAACAACAAACAAAAAATTGTGTGCCGCTGGGAAACAATGACATGAGTTTTGGAGACGGATGCAAACTTGAAATGAATTCATTGAAAGTTCACCTAAAATCACTGATTTAACTTCTAGAGGGAAACTATTCTCCCTTCTATTTTCTCCTCTTTTCCAACATCTTATGTTGGAAATCCCAGTTTTAAAATGTTGAACTAGAAGAAAAGAAATTTATTAGGCCTTACAGTAATGAAATATATTTATTTATAAGTGGATTTGTGATATATTTCAGTTTAGAGAGTGCACTGCCTTCTGGAGGATTCACACCTGAGTGTTGTTTTGAGATGGAGTCTTTATATGTGGCCCAAGCTACTCTTGCTCTCTCATGCTCAACTGATCCCCTTGCTCAGTCTTTCTTCATGGTAGGGACTAGGTGTGAGTTATCCCATGCCTAGCAGCTAGAGACTGGCTTTTGAGTCTCAGCTATGGATTTGGAGAGCGGGTCTTTATCTCTGAATATCAGAATTCAAATTTGTTCGTGAGGACATTGCCTGGAAACTGTATGGTAGTTGGAATCATACCAAAGAGGAAACCACAGGCTAGACCAAACTTGATGAGGGTGGTGTAAAAACATGTCTTTCCCCATTTTCTCCTTGTTTCCGTCCCTTCCCATTCTCTCGTAATATATTGTTAGAAGCCATATTACTCTCTATTTTGTGTGTGTGTGTGTGTGTGTGTGTGTGTGTGTGTATTTCTAATTTTAAAATTTGCTTTTCAATTAAAAACTTGTCTTTTGTGACTGGCACCTATAGGTGGTCATTTCTTTTTCTGCTTTTCCAGTGGTCAGTAAATTGTTCCCCAGTGACGAGTTTAGTCTGCTGTGTGCAGACAGAAACACAAGATTGCTATGATGCTTTCTCCATTGGTTTGATTTGTTCTGTTCCCTGCCACCGTCCCACCTGCTTTTGACATCAGTCATCTGGTAGCAGTCTTGAATCTTGGGCCAGTTTGTGGAAATAGCAATGGGGACATTCCAAGATGCTGTAGGTATCAAGAGCTCTGTGACTTCAGGTGGCAGGATCAGGTTGATCTGCTGTCGCTCCATGCCTGTGTGATGGTGATGTCATTGTGTGTTTTCATCAGTGTCAGTGCGCTGTTGTTTCTGCTGTTTTCTAAAACTGTAGACTCCAATGGGCCAGCCATACTGCAGAACTCGAGAAGGCGTTATCACGTTCATCAGTTTTCTCTCCCAGAAGACATAGACTCCACACGGCTTAAGATACATCATCTTAAGAGAGCTGGAAGGAAGTGTTTGAAACGGCATACATGTTTGTGGTTCTGGTAACCAAGGAAACGGGTCCCTAGATACAAAGCCTCCTTTTAAAAAATGATGGTACTGTTCTGGGATTGTCTCAGAATCACCCTCAGCAAGATTCCAAAGGGATTTGAAGTTAAACTAGGTCATCTTCAGAAAGTGAATCAAGCGTTAGCAGAGCACATGAGCAGCAGCTTTTAAAACATGCTGTGTTTAGACTGGGAGCCCAGTGCACTGTGGGCACAGCAAGCTGCTGTCTGAATAGTCAGTGTCTCATTTGGACAGATGTGTAATAATCCCACTTGGGTTGAACTTGCCTTTGCTCTTGCTTTATTATTTGTACTACTTTAATTTTTTGTTTGTTTTCTATTCTTAATCCTTAGCTTCTCTCCACTCCTTTCGTAACAGTTATTAAAATCATAGAGTGAAATTTTACTCACCAGCTACCAATACTTTGGATATAGATTTTGCTAACAGATCTTTCATGTCCATCAATGTAGAGACTGGATTTGACTTGGATGATAATCTTGCTCAATTTTCTTTTCTTTATCTTTAAATGGTACCTCAGTGGAATCCTGTGCTTGCACCCACTAAGCACATATTCTCCCACTGAGCCACTCCTTTGGTCCATGTCAGTCAATAAAAGAGAAACCAAGTCATTGCCAATAGCTAGAGGCAAACGCCATGTATGAATCTGAGTCCTCACACAAGGGCACGAAGCCTGGAACATTGCTACCATCCCAACACACGGCGACATTTCTTTATGTTGCAGAGGGTTTCTGAGCACTTGGCAACCAGAAAGAAATCTCAGGTTCATAAATAATAAAAGATTAGGGCAGTCTTGGATATGGGCATCTCAACCTCACATGCTACGGTGGTCAAGTAGGACTTAGAAATATGTAGACAGGACAGGTCTAGGGCAGCGGAGCTTGGCATAGAGAGGCACTCAGTGAATTGCAGCTGGCATAAATATCGAAAGTTACTTAACTCTGGAAGGACTCTTGACAGGCAGATTGGTAGCAGCCTCTTTTCCTAGACTTTATTGTAATAACCTGTAAACTGAAATTGTGCTACGTTTTCCTAAGTGATACACTTTATAATTAAAGAGGTTGAAGTGGGAAGAAGTGTTCATAGAATTTCCGCTTGAGAGCAATTTTGACACCCGCTGCCTGGTTACCTATTAATTAAATTATATACCTCAGGATAAAATTTCAGTTTAGTTAGAAGTTAAGTTTTTGTTCTATGGAAGGCACTGTGAAACTTTGATGGAATTTTAAACCAGGTTATCGGAGAGTCATGAAAATTAGCATAGACCCTGAAATCAATTTGTATTATTCTACAGCAAGGCTTCCCAAAGTGTGATGTGTATCTGCATGTGAGACTCCTGGCCCTTCCTCCACAAGCGCATCCTATTCTCTAGGTCCAGGGAACCCTGAGAATTTGGATGTCTAGTAAGTTTCTGGGGAGTTCCTATAGCTGGTACTCTGGGGCTCATGTTGAGGGTCCTTGTACTGTAGAACGTCTGATTATGTCCCCAGTTTAATAGAGATATCACACCTAAGTTGGTGCCTGGGGCACCGGTTCTGCTTACCATGGATCTCTTCTTTCCCTACACTCCTGACTGGCCTCCCTCTGGCTGCAGTGCTTCCTGTTTCTCCTGAGGCACATACACCAGGAGCCTTGGCAGGAAGGACAGCCTGCTTCCTGTGGGCACAGGTTGGCATCAGAGTGATAGTAGACCTCTCCTCTCCTCTCCTCCCCTCCCCTCTTTTAGGAGGGAAAATAAAGAGTTCATACAATCGCCCACCCAGGTCCCTCTGTGGTTGTTTTATTTGAGGGAGATAGGAGGAAGGAAGTGTTTGAAGAGTCTCGGAGAAAAGCACTGTTTCAAGCTAATCATTATCAGATTGAGAGCTAAGTGCATTTGCAACATTTTCTGAGGCAATGTCCCTGGGAATTTTGTAGGTAAATACAGTCCTGACATTTTGGCAGCATTCACATTTCTGGCCACCCACATGGTATGGGGTCTAACCTGTTTCATGAAGTACAAACAGCGTGTTTCAAGAATGTGTGTGCACTTGTAATTCTCCCTGGGAGACAGCAGATACCCATGGGAAATATGTGTGTTCAGAAATCAATAGGGAAAGTGAAAGGCTGTCCGTCTCTTACTCTGTGGAGGGGGAAAAGACTGTGTGAGCCAGAGGGAATGGATGGCACCAAGGAAACCATGTCTTCCAGACACAATAGGATCAGTGCACATATGAAGGCATAAAGATAGTGACAGCACACACAGGGCCTGCGCGGGTTCATGCCAGATGCCATCCCGATGCTGAGAGGAAGAAGTGGACAGGAACGCTTGTCCCTAACCAAGGAGCTATGTCCAGTTGACATGTGCTTGCAAAGAAAAAAATGAATTTTCTCAAATGGAGTATCACTGGGTACATTAACCAGCCTTCAGGGTAGGTCCCATGCCCAGCAGTGGATGGCCAACACAGAGTGAACTAACTCAGTTGTAATTTTGTAGATCTTTTGTTTGTGCTTTTGTAGTGCTTTGTTTGTTTGTTTGTTTGTTTTGCGGGGGGGGTTACTGGTCTTTTGCTTTATTTTATGGTTTCCAATGGGTGTTTTTTATTGCATGTGTAATAGTTTATATACAAGTAAATTGATTTTCGTTCAGAAAAAAATGGGAAACACTAGCTTTCACACAACATCCACCTAAACAGAGCATATAAAATGGCATAGCATCTGGTGACTGGAGCTTGTTAGGATTCCCTGTGAGAGTTCCCTCATGCACTCATTTTCTGCAGTTATCTGGTGCTCCCCAACTGATGTGGAAGTGTATATTTATAAAGATTTTTTTTTCCACTGAGGCCAGATGTAACCGTGCCCTTTCTCTCACATGGCCCTGGGCTGCCACTAGGTTGGTAGCTCTGGGAAGAGAGCTGTTGCTTCAGGGACCCAAGCATTGGCCTCTTTGCCATCTGCCTTGTGTTGTAGATGTTCATTGCTTTCAGCGTTTCCTTTCCTAGGGGAGCCTTTAGGAATGGGGCCACAGTTTCTCCTGGTCTCCTATTGTAGCCACGTAATTGGTTATAAAGTGTTCGCTTGGAGGAGAAAACTTATCTTGGCCACCATTAGTTCCCACTGTAACTTATTTAGAATCTGCAGTGTTTCTATTAATGGAAAAGGGAGTGCGAGCATCACACAGCAGGGCTCATATTGATAATTGCATACTGTTGATAGCTGTGAACTATATGAGCTTACACTAATACAAGGTAAGAATTCCCATGACAACCCGGAGGGGAACTGAGGACCAGCTGGGAGGTCCAGCTTTTGTCACTTTGCCCCTTGCTTGGTACCATTTACCACGTGAGGCCTGATCATGGGCTGGGCATAGTTATGAACAAAACAGGAACGGTTGGAGAGCAGTGGACATTTTGGGTAGGCACAGGATGCTAGGCAATTGCTTTCTAGCCACTGGCTAAGAAAGCAGAGCTCAGTGGCAAGTGCTTATTAGAAAGCTGCAAGCAGTACCAAGCTGTGACAAGGGCTTTGCTTCTTGGATACTCACAACAGAGAGGCAGAGAATGGGAGAGATAGCTGGAGGGAGCCAGACAGACAAACTGAGAGACTAGAGTTGAGTCTGGTTCTGTCTTCACGTAGAAGACTTTAAACTTACCATTTCCATCGACGGAACCTAAGTTTCTCCCACATTTGCATGTTCCTAGAAAGTCTAGCACATTCAGTGAGATGTATTCCTAAAACGGTTTTGTACATTCAAAAGCCCTTTCTAACCCAGAGAGACCTGAGTTTGTAAGTTCTTCTCAAGACTCACACTGTACACCCCAGGTTCTGAGTACTGCTTACAGTTTCTCTCTTCAGAAATTATCACAAAGTCAGTTTGTGACCCATTTGGATCCAAGTATCTTTCTGGAAACCCAGGTCCTTGTGGCTCTGCACTGGCTTGTTACCTCAAGCCATTTGATTGCTGAGAAGCATGTTTTCTTCTGTGTTTCAAAATGAACCATATAGGGTTCATTGGAAAAGGCTCTATTCAGAAGATGTAGGTGCTGGACAGGCTCCAGACAATATCAAGAATCAGTGCCTGACTATTGTCTTTAGAAGCTAACCGCCACCGCCACTTCTTAGTTTTTCAAAACATGAAAAACAAAAACAAAAAACAAGCAGAAAAAGAACCACATGACATGTTCCTGACAGTAACAGTGTCCATGACAGAGCTGGCAAGCAAATAGCAGTCAACTTCCTGGAAATCAAATAACAGTGAATTTACTACTGATCTTCAGGGAATCTTTACCCTTGTGGCTTAGCATGGGCCCTATGCCTGAATAAGGTAATATGACGGTATTGATTACTATCTCAAGGGGATGTATCAAAAGTTTATTTTGTCTGCTAAACATCTGCAACTGAGGCAAGCCTATGATATTTGTTTTAAATCAAAGGAAAAAAAAAGATGAAGTTGAAAGAAAAGCCTAGAAGTTGTTGCATTGTTTTACCTTCATAAGTAAACAGCAGACTGTATATAAATAAGTAAAAAAAAGTAACTCAAGGCTTTTATCTAAGGGAGGTAATTAAGCCAATGCCCTGGCTGTGCTGTTTTCTCTTACATTTTTGCCTCTGCCAGTACTGAGCCTATGGACAGGGAAATAATACATTATTGGTGGGCCAGGCTAGAAATGTCTTAGAAGTAACTCTGAGGTTCCTGAGATCAAGGATCTGGACAGTGGCCTCGCCAACTGAGGACATCAGCATTTACATGCAATTACCCTGTAGTGACAGTGGTTGGTGGTGTAGCTCATTGTAACTGCAGCATCAGTGGCCTTAACCTCTGTGGCTGGTGAAAACAGAATGCCTCCCATGTCTGCACGTGTCCTCTGCATAGCCTCCTCGTCCTGACATTGATGTCCCTAGATGATTTATGGCAGTGATTGTCAGGGACTCTGGAAGCCCATCCAATTTTGGGATCCAGGTTCTCATTTCTTGTTACTTCTGGCACATTTGATGGATTCCTGCTATCAGCTGGCATGTTTCGTAATTGTCGGAACTTTGATTGAAGTGGTATTTCTGAAAAAAAAAAAAATCAAAGAGTTTAAAAAAAAAATAAATAAAGGCTCTTGCACTATATTTCCCCACCTCTGTGCCCAAAACCGCTTTGTGTGAGGCTTTACAGTCCCAGCGTTTAGCCTCTCTGTGACTTGCTGACCTGGCAAACTGGTCTCCACACCCCTCTTTTATAGTCCTGTGCCTGTGTTTGCTGGGCCCAGTCTTTTGCTTATTTGGGCCCTTTCACACCATAACCTTTCGAAAGCAGCACTTTGAGGTCTGGTACAGTGATGCACTCCTGTAATCCCAGAACTTGGGTAGTTTTTGTAGCAATTGGAGATCGTCACTACTGAGTTTGAGGCTAGCCTGGGCTCCTTGACACCTTGACTCTAAACAGCACGTAAAACTCAGAGAGCAAAGCAGCCACACTAACAGAAAAGAGTGCACCACTTGGGAGAAAGTTCTTCTTTTTGTGTCTTGATCAGTAGCACTCGGGAGAAAGTTCTTTTGTGTCTTGAGCGGCCTTTCATGGTAGATGTGGGTGGGGCGTGACTAGAAGGTATTTAGCTCTCTTATCTTAAACCTGGTGTGGTTTGTTCTGCTTCTGTTTTTACCCCACAAGCCAACATTCTCTGGCTGGAATGCCAGTTCTGTAGGCCTCCGGCTGCCTTTGCAACCTACAGGTTTGCCCCTGCACTTTGCAACTCTCCTCCTAGAGAAGCCAGGAAGTCAACCAGGAGCCAGGAATGCTTCCAGTCCCTTCACACGTGAAGGTGTGCCCCTCCCCCTCAATCCTGAATATCTTTCTCTCCCCCCTTTTCTCTCTCTGTATCGATGCCAGGGTCTCATCCAGTGCAGGTTGGCTTCCAGACTCACTATGGAGGTACATAGGATAAGTTTGAACTCTTCGTCCTGCTGCCTCCACCTCTCAAGGCTTGGGATTATAGGCATGTGCCACCATCCGTCCTTCACTTTCCTCTTTCTTCCCCTTACTCCCTCCCTCTTTTTTTCTGTTTGTTTTTTGAGAAGGTCCTAGTCTATAGTCTAGCTTAGCAAAGTACTCACTAGGTGGCCCCAGCTGGCCTCTAGCCCATGCCTTTATAGGCTCTCACACACTGAGATTACATACCTGGTTTAGAGGAATTTTCTTACAGTAGCTACCTCCTCTCTCTTCTCTATCTGCCAGGCACAGCATTAAGAGGTTTCTCCGCCCGCTTTATAACCAGCTTCTACATCTCAGTGTCTTTTCTCATATGTGAACCCTGTTAGAAGTCTTTTTTGTATTTGGAGGGCGGCAGTTCTATTTATATGTAAGTACCAGCTCACATGCATCTGTGGAAACACAGAAACACACCGACAAGAGGATGTGGTATAAACTCACAAACCTGCTTTTTTACCCTGATCTTTGAACACCTCAGCTTCCAGCATCTCCCCCTGTGCTTAGAGGAAGATGCTTCCTTATATCTCCAAGGGCCAGGCCACCTTCCAAGCTTCCTCTAGCCCTGTCCCCTCTGCCTCAGTCCTCTAGGCTCCACCAGTCCTCAGCTGCTGCGTCTTCCTCAAGCCCCTTGCCTCGGGCTGAAGTCCTGAAGGAGTTCTTGATAGCACTGATTGGTAGAGGCTGTTGTTATATTTGGGGTCGTTTGAATAATTCTGGAGTGGAGAGATGGATCTGAAAGCTCAAGCGGGCAGCTTGAAACCTGCCTTCCATACCCACAACCATCAGTGGAAGGAAAGAATGGAGCCTGAGTGTTCTTTGATTAACTGACCCCTCTGACTTCCACACATGTCCTAAAGAGATGTCAATTCTAAGACTCATTGTCCTCCCCTCCCCTCCCCTCCCCTCCCCTCCCCTCCCCTCCCCTCCCCTCCCCTCCCCTCCCCTCCCCTCCCCTCCCCTCCCCTCCCTCTTTCTCTTCCTTTGTCTTATGCATGCTGGTTAAGCGCTCACCTGAAGGATATGGCCAGCCTCCCCAGTACAGTCCTATTAGTGGACGCCTGGCAGTTTCTCTCTGTTGTTCCTAGTAGTTCCTGAGAGGACAGTAGTGCCAAGCAGCCTAGCAGCAAGGCTCTGGGACGTGTTGGCAGTTACTAAGAATAGTTTATCCTTTACCACTCTTTGCTCCTCTATTTTGTCTTAACTCTGAAGCATAAGGACTCCCTATTACCTTATTAATGAGAAAATAACATTGTTCTCCGGACAGTTTCATATGTGTGCTCTTTCCCCTGACACTTCTCACTGTGTCTGTTCAGAGGAGAGCAAGGGGCAGATATGGGATCAAGGAAGGAGACAGTAAGTGACAGCAAAGCGCACTGTAGACTTACTGTCAGCCCAAGGCAGGTTTGGTGTTCAGCATCTTTATGATCCCAGCTTCTGGAGTCAGGGAACTGCTTCTAATGCATCACAGCCCTGGAACATGAGGATGAGTAATCAGCGGGAAGAAAGGAAGGAGCGGGCCTGCTGGTCCTGGCACTGCCGCTGTTACTAAAGAACGGCCTGTTGGCTCTGCAGTCCTCAGGACCTGGAAAGTGCTGGAGCTACGTGTTCCTCAGGACTGCAGCCACTCCTTCATTTAATTTCTCTGTTATTTTCCCACCTACCCTCTTTAGCAGTAGCTTTTTTCTTTTAAATTTTATTATTAATATAATTTATCATCACCATCATCATCATCATCATCATCATCATCATCATCATCATCATCACCATCTAAGGGAGGGTCTAACTATATGGCCCAGACTGGCCTTAAACTTATCATCTTTACAGCTCACCTTTGTAGTGATGAGGTTGAGGTGTGTACCACCATGCCCAGCTTCATTGTTAATCTTCAGTGTGTTCATGTGTGTGTATCTTCTGACGTAGATGCTCCTATGGATGTGTATGTGTGGAGTCAGAAGCCAACATTGTTTTTGAAGCAGTGATTCCTTCTTCGCCTGGGCCTTGTCTCAGGGAGCCACCTGTCTGGGATTGTATGTGTACACCAACACGCCACCACATCTGGCCATCGCACATGGGTTCTGGGGAATGGAGTCAGTTCTCCGTGCTTCAGAGGGGTTCACTTTCCCACTGAGCTTTCTTCTCAGGGGTATGTAGCTTGTGCTGACAAGGAGGATTAATTTATAGGCATGGCTCTGCATCTGGATGTGGTCCTCAGTCCCTTTGCAAGGCTGGGGACTTGGTTTCTGATCCCCACATTTCCTCTGTAGCCCGGAAGTCAGTCTGCATTTCCTCCAGTCTGCTCAGGGATGTTCCGACTTTAAAGTTGCCATTTGGCTAACTAAGCTTTCTTCTAAGCGTTGCCAGGGAAGGTGTCCTTCTTGTTATCCCATTGTTGTGAGTATGGCAACACCATATTTAATTGCCAGTTATCAGAAACATTACTGATTAATAAGAATTACTGAGTTATTTATGAATAGTTCATTATCTGTATACCGGTAATGCTGTTTGAAGAGCCTGAAAATAGTTTAATATTGTTATCCCTATTCAGACCAAACTTCCTTTTTCTGTAGTTAATGGGAAAGTAGAGTGTAACTCTTTACTCATTTGTGAAACATTACACAATAGTCAGTTAATGTCTAGCAAATAATGTGACCTCACCTTGAAATTACTTGTCGTTTACCATATGGATTATGTTGTTTAGTTTTTCAGGTTGACATCAACTGGGGAGTTGTCTGATTGAAGTGGGTGGGTACAGCCCATTGTGGGAAGTGCCATTCATGGTCAGGTCCTGGCTTGCCTAAGAAAGCAGTCTGAGTAAGCCACTGAGAGCAAGCAAGCAAGCAAGCAAGCAAGCAAGCAAGCAAGCAGCATTCCTCCATGGTCTCTGCTTCAGGTCCTGCCTCCAGGTTTTTGAATGAATTCCTGCCCTGACTTCCCTCGGTGATAGACTTGGAAGTATAAGTTAAATAAACCCTTTTCTCCCCAGGTTGGTTTGGGGAGAAGCAAACTAGGACATGGGTTAAAGCTATAAACCTAACTCTTACAGCCCTCACACCTCTTTCCTGCCCTTCGTTCATTTCACTTCTGATTAACACCACATTACATATGCTTGGATGAGAAAGTATGTATCTTGTTTGCTCAGGAAATATGGATCAAAAAAATCCTTTCCTCAAAAATTGTATTATAATCTTTGTGTGTGTGAGTGTGTGAGAGAGAGAGAGAGAGAGAGAGAGAGAGAGAGAGAGAGAGAGAGAGAGAGAGAGAGAGAGAGATTGTCATTTTCTGTGACATATATTTGTTTTAAAATAGGGTACTGAAAGGTTGTGGTAAACTATTTGTTGATTATAGTGGAGGATAAACCATTCATTTTTGTGGAGTCTACATAATTATGTGTGTATACTAATTGTAATACACTGTGCCAAATCAGAGGGGATAAAATGCTTGGATGCTAAGCCTTATGTAGTAAACGTTCCTGATGGAATATTTGTCCTGTCCTTGCTTTTCCTAGGTATGTACTTCCATAACTGTTATACTATAGGCTTTCTTTTTATCACAAAAAGAATATTGGATTATTTTCTGCCTGGCTGTATTCCAGAAAATAGTAAATCAATGAAATTATAAAAATAACAAGCAATAATTATAGTCATTTTGGGCTAACTTTGGTAGTACATAGTGAAACCTCAGGGAAATGAAGAATGTATCTTTAAAAATGTATGTGTGTGTGTGTGTACACATGTGCATATACTCTGTCTCTCCTTTCTCCACATTATTCTTTCCTTTTGCTTTCTTTCTCTGATATATTCATATATATTAACTTCATAGATACCCAATAGGTTATTGCTCATAGGTAACATAATTTGTACTAAAATTAAAGCCTATGATTGCAGTTTCATTGGTGGTTGGTTTGCCAGAGATTTTATGAGTCTGGAGACTTGCTTTAAAGCCATGGATTTCAGCCAAGTTTCTAGTTGATTTGAAGTAGACAAATCTTTAAGTATGACCCCCTGCTCCGTGTGTGTGTGTGTGTGTGTGTGTGTGTGTGTGTGTGTGTGTGTGTGTCTCCGTCTGTCTGTCCCCCCCTGTGTCTCTGTCTCTTATGTTTCTCTCTTCACTAAAATAGGTTGATCTGGGCAACTGAATAACTAAGAAGATGGTATGGATTGAGGTAAAGAGCAAAAATTAGGATTTGAGGGTTAAAGAATGAGTAGTAATGTGTGGAGTGCAGTCATGAGGAAGTCAGACTTGCTTCCCAAGTCCCAGAGGCTGTAGTAAAAGGGCACCTCTCAATAGTAGAAGGACATAGCTTAAGTTTAAAGAAAAAGAAAAAGGACGTGTGTCCAGATGCTAACAAGCAAATAGGATTCATCTTCCTGAACATGTTGGCAGTGTACCAGGTCATGAGCTCAAGAGTGATCGAGGGAGAGCCTGATGTTAGAGTCTCCAGGACAGTGTAGGAGTAGCCAGACCCCTTCCTTCCCCATCCTCCCGTGCACCAGCATCCACAGAAGCGATCCTAGTGCACAGTATGTGTGATGTCTCTCTCATACAGAAAGTCTGGTGGCAGCTGGACTTCTGGTTGACCCTGAATGACAATTTTTATGTTTTTAAAATTGGTTATCTTCCAGAAGGGCCTGTTTTTATAGTGCTTATGTCTCAGTACCTGAACTTGTGCAGAACGCTTTTATTTGAGTCATAAATTTTTAATGTCAGAACCTTCCTGACAATTATTAGCTAAATGTTTAGCTCAAAAGAGAGATTAAATACATATATCTTAGAACTTAGTGACCAAATGACTTAACCTAAAGAGAATTTTCACATGTGAAGTAGTTTCCTAGGACTTTGGAGAGATACACACTTGAAGATCTAACGGTAGTAGTCACGGTAAAAATGCTTGTAATAGATGATTACTGTGGGTCACATGAACAAAATTCCATAGAATCGATCTACAGCATGCAGTTTGGATCCTTATCAATGAAAGACTTCTTTTATTTTTAAAACAAAAGTTAGCCAGGCATGGTGGCTTATCCCTTTAAGCCCAGCACTTGGGGGGCAGAGGCAGGTGGATCACTGTGACTTTGAGGCCAGCCTGGTCTACAAAGTGAGTCCAGGACAGCTAGGGCTATTACACAGAAAAACTCTGCCTTGAACCACCCCCCCCCAAACAAACAAACCAAAAAAAGCCCACCAAAACCCAAAAATTTCACAAAAGTTATTTACACAATAAGTGATTGGTAGGAAAAATTTAATGTGTATGCTTTTCACCAGCTAACTGAAATTGCAAAGCTCTGAAATGAATTCATAAACGCTGCTCTAAAGTACAAAATATACTGGAAGCTATAAAATTCACTGTGCTTTATTTTTTAAAAATACTAACCTACATTAAAAGTAAATGTAATTTAACTTCTTAATTAAAAATTAACTTACATTAAAGAAAAAAACCAACAGCTTTTCTCTAACCCTGCTTTCTGCACATGGCTCAGCAATACTATTGTATGATAACCTAACAATTTACATGTAACATTTCATTTGGGCTCTGTAGCTAGGCATAAAGTCAGAAGCAGGGTGAGTTAGCATCTGACTTTATAGCCAAAGAAGCTGTGGTCCAGAGATGAAAAAAAGACCTCATGGAAGGCCATTGACATAGCAAGGTGCGAGCTAAAGAACCCCACAGACTCACTCGTCATCCTGTTTATTTTCCTTTCGATCATGCTAGCCCACAATGTGATGCTGTTGGATCAGATACAGTCCTGAAACCACAACAGTCAGTGCTTAGTTGGGAAGAGCACAGGCTGAATTCTAACCAAAGAAGGCTATTGTGACAGCTACGATTAACTGCCCCGTCCTCCTGTCTAATTCTGGAAAGCAGATTATTTGGATAAACTATTTCTGTGTTTGATCAGATAATGTACTAAAGCATGCTTGTAAGGAGTGCTATCATCACATCTGTAATGCATTTTAGATAACATAATTAAAATAGTTCTGTTTTACTTGATGGTTTTAAGTCCAAGTCTACTTTGGACAGCCATGGAGGGAGTCGCTTGGAATGTGGCGTAAAAGTTGAAATCAGTGATAATGTAAAGAAAGCACTGGGAGGAGTTCTTTTCCAATTCCAGCAAGGTCAAAGACAGTGAAAAATCTCAAATACTGTTAGGTTAACTATTTACCTCTTATGTGACTTCAGAAGGTGAGGCTCTTACATTGCCTGGTAATTTCTGAATGAAATTCTATTAAAATGCTCTTTGGGCAGACATTTTTATAAGGATTGCCAACAAAGCCCCAAGTGTGGAAATTATATATTCTCTTCTTTCTTAAAAGACCAAATAACTTGCTTCAGAGACTACTAGAGAAGCCTTTGAAACGAGGGCTGCCTGACATTTCTGGGTGTCTTTTCACCGGTGGGCTAGTCAGAGGTCTGCAGTGTGAGAACCTAAGAGAGCCATTCCTCATGTGCCGACTTGCGTCTTGGTTATTAGCCACCGGTCGCTTGAAGGCTGTGTTGTTGGCGCTTCTGAGGTCCCCGCCAATTTCAGTTGTTAAGTTTCGGGAAGAATTGTTCAGCCTTAGCCTTAATCCAACTATAAAAGCAGGATGCAGACAGTCTTCAACAGTACATCAAGTACTTAAATAATTCTGGCACATAGACATCTTCTTCCTGTTTTACCTTATTAGAACGGGACATAATGATAGGGAGACAGACATTCCAGCACCCTCCAGCCTTTAAGGCGTGGCTGGAGGTCATTCTGCGGGGCCTTGAGCATTCCTTTTCTGGGTCCAGATGAGGAGGGCTGTATAATCACAGGACTTGGATCTTCCCTGCTGTACAATTTGTACCCATCATTTACTTGTGGTTCCTCCTAACAGTTTAATGCTGGGTTCTGCATTCTAGTGATTATTCTCCTCACAAGCATGTCTCTGTACTATATTCCGTTTTTTGTTTTGTTTTTGTTTTTTTGTAATACACATGCATACTGTCTACAGTGGTTCACAGCACTGCTCAGAGATAGATGCTCATGGCTTCAGTCTCCCTCTACATACGATGTGATTCTTTCTCTTCTATTACCACTTCTTCCTTCCGTGTCCCACTGTACTGCTCACTAAGTAAAGGAGCAGGAGTGGAAATCAAACTTAGGGAACCAAAGGTTCCAGAGACAAAAGACTAGGTTTCTAAAGCGTTCATATTTTATACTTTGTGGTTTTGTATTTGTCTCTTTAAGTTTTTTTTTAACTTGTTGGTTTGTTTTTATTTTTTATTATATTTTATTTTTAAATCCCTCCTCTGCTTCTGGAGCTACCAAAAGCACATTCATCACTTTTTACAGCTTTGTCGTGATAGGTGCAATAGCTGCTTTTTTTTTATTGAGCCATAGATTGCAGCATTGTAAAGCATACTCGTTCAGAGGAGGAATGAAGGCCATTTTTAATTGCAGTTGGGAAGCGGGGCAGTATTATTAAATTATACCTGAATCTGTATTGGAAGGAAGAGAGAGAAAACAAGATTGTGTTCTCTTTGGGATTTGGAGTTTCCCAGAGCTGGAGTGAATTCAGGGCTGCATGACAAAATCCGCAGCTCCAGTCTCTTGGGATTTTGAGTCAGAGTTTCCCCAGCCCTGTGATTAACCTCATATACCCACAACCATTACAAATCAACCAACCAAGGAGGTAGAAGTAACTGAGGTTATCCACTGGTGGGCCTCTCTGTCTCTCTGTGTGTGTGTGTGTGTGTGTGTGTGTGTCTGTCTGTCTGTCTGTCTGTCTGTCTGTCTGTCTCTGTGTGTCTCTGTCTCTTTCTCTCTCTCTGCTTTTGTATACAACTAGGAGAGTGGCACACAGAGCTCTATAATAAAAACATCTGTGTCTGTACACTTTGCTAGTTTACTAGTACTGCCATGTCAAAGTCCATGAAACCAGTGCCTGAGACCACACCAGCCTTAACAGTTAAAGAACTTCGAGGTCTAAGACCAGGTTGGCAGTCTATTTCCTTCATCCAGCTGCCAGCCTCCTCATTTGTGCTCATTTGACCTTCCTTGCTTTGCAGAACCCTTGTCCCAATCGCTGTCTTCATCTTCAAGTCAGTAGCGTATTCCAGTTCTCTCTCCTCTCCCTTTTCCTTCCCTCCCCTTCATAAACAGGCTCATCCATGTCCAGATTTTCTCCTCCTTTAAGAACATCAGTCATATGTGTTTCAGGGCCCATCCTGCTTTATCATAACCTTCTTTTAACATAAGTGGTTATATCTGCAACACTGTTCTTTCCATACAAAGTTACAGTCAAGAGGTAAGGAGGATTACGAGCTTTGACATACTGTTGAAAAGAGGACATAGTTCAACCTCAAACATACTTGTGCATTTGCCTTCTTTGGTATGTGTGTGTTACTGCAAATTGCGATAGGTTGTTGGGTAATTCTCAGAAGCATTGAAATTGGTTGGAAGGGGGGAAAACGCATTATGCACCGAACAGCACTAATTTCCTCCTTGGCATTTCAGGGAAAGACTCAGTAAACTGAAGTAACCCTGAGCCAGTGCATGGAGAATCCTGTGTGAGAGCTCATGCCGTTTGTTGCATTTTTTTTCCAAAGATTCTTTTGGCAGCTCTGGGCCCAGTCCAGATGCCTTCCACGTCAGGTGGTTTAAGCATGTGTGTGCACGATTGTGTTCAGGGTTGCGAGAAGCCAATTACAGTTGGAAACAGTTGCTTAGCCAGCAATTAGGTTCCTTGCCGTCTCGAATTACGCTGCTTTAAATTAAGATTCTGCAGATTTGAGTTGCTTTGATAATTTTGCAAAATCCATTTTGAGGCTATAACTAAAAATGTAATCTTCCAATTAGGTTTTTCTATCTGATACCTATTTTGTTCATTAGGCCGTGAGCCTCTGTTTTAATTTTTTTTTCTTTTTTCTTTTTTTGCCTAATTTATAAATCAGTGGCATCGGTGTTTGTAAGCCAGCCAGAGGAAGGGAGGGAAATCCTGTATCTTCAGCCCTAACGATTTTCCTAAGGATCAGACTCAGTTTTGTTATTATTTACTTTAACAACTGACTTTTAAATGCATCATATATATATTGTGTGTGTGTGTGTGTGTGTGTGTGTGTGTGTGTGTGTGTGTGTGTGTGTGTTTCATATAAAGCCCAAGGTTTTATGGGAGACCGAACCTCTCAAAACTGAGCTCTGTTGTTTAAATATGAACTAGTATTCTATTATTACACCAGGCCAGCTGAGACAAGCCTTTTAATTAGCCTACAAAAGAAAGGAAACTGCATAAGGAGAATGAGGTAGCTTTACTTAGGAATGTCTTGGAGGCTTAAAAACCATCTTCCACTGGCCAGATTTGGATCTGCTCAGACTAAGATCTTTATTTTGTGTTCTCGGTGATGACTTCCTTATCTTTATAAATGAACTTACCAGTTCTTGAGGGCACAAGATGCTAAGAGACATATATTCCTCCTTTGGCATGTGCTAGAAAGCTTATCAGTATCCCCCTATGCCCCAAGAATTCATCTTTATGGTTTCTGCATAGAGATTTTTTTTTAAACCAGCACAAAGAAAGAGAAAGACTGAGCCCCATTACGACCCAGAGGGCTGCCACTGCCTCTCCAAGTCACTAACTCAGTATTCTGTGATGGTGGCGAAAACTTTGGCTTGTTTCTCGCAAGCAGTGAGTACTGACGGCTTTGAGAATGCCGGTACTCTTGAGGTTGTAGGTTAATTTTTCCTGGGATGATTTTTTTGCTTCTTGTTCACTCTGCTGCGCATTGGCGTAGCTCCTGGGAGAGCTGAGCCTTCTGGTTGGCAAGGCTCAGAGCAGAAGGTGACCTTAGTGGAGCAGTTCCTCCAGCCATGGCCTGCCTTCCCATATTGCGGAAGTCCCCTTTGTGCCCTTGAAACCAGGTCTGCTTTCTAGGCCTGGAGACCTTGTCCTTACGGTGCCCCTGGATGGGCTCTGTCCCCTTTGGCTTACAAGGGTGTCACTTTCCTTGGGCTACTGAAAGCAACAAGGGGGACTCCTGGAATCATGAGGTTGGCAGGGCACTGTTCCCTTCCCTTCCCTTCCCTTTGCTCCTTCTCTTGGGATCAGGCATTCCTGGTTCTAGGCAGCTTACTCCTAACTCTTGCCTTTACCCTTTCCATTATATATTACTAAGCATCTCCCATAATTGTTGCAATTTGAGTCAGGGCAATCTAGGTAGATTAATTAATTATTTATTTGTTGATGTGCTAGGGATGGCACCCATGACTATGCATATGTCAGGCAAGCACCTTAACATTGAACCTATACCTCCAACCACAGTAATGCATATGTGTATGTACACACACAGAATATGCATACATGTGTACATAAGCATTTATATTCAACTTTTCGGAAGATTTATGCTATTGAAATAGGGAAATATTTTTTACATTATGATGCAACTGGAAATATTGGTGTCTAAGCTGTCATCATTTCCATTTTTTTTGGGTGGAGATACTACTTACTGCTAAAAGAAAACAGTTGGCTCTTGAGCATCAGTTGTGAGCAGATGTGGCATTTCTTGCTAGTGTGCTAGGCAGCTTCCTGATGCAGCAGTTGAAAGACTGTTTACTGCCTGTGCTAACATTACTTCTGGTTGCCTGTCTTAATTCATTTTAGATTAATCTGTCTTGTAGTTCGAAGCAAAATGAATTGAGTCAGTAACTTCAAGAGTTATGTAAAATCCGTATAGTGCTAAATAATTGAATGGGGTTTTATGTACGGTCTTGAAATTGGAATGTCAATTTGACACAAATGCACCAAAACAGAGTGTCAGATGAGCTGGTGGGTTCTTCACATAAAAGTTTTGAGGCTTCGCACCGTGGGGTTGCTCTAGAGTTTGCCATTCCCCTGGCCTAGCAGGGGACTCGAGGCTTGTTTATTTCTCTCAAGGGGTCTTAACTTTGGGAACGAGTCTGTGGCTCCAGGGCTCTCAAGGAAGAGAGGCTGATGTAGCAGACTTCCTGTCACAGGTGCCTGGAAGTCTTTTGGAACCCCAGCTGGTTCAAGCGCTGATGTCCTCAGATCTGAATTTGGAGGAAGACCGTGCTGGTTGTGAGATGGACAGTGTATATATTCCTGAGGGCAACCTCGAGGAGGCTATTTCCCATAAAATGCACTTATCACTACTAAGGAAATCAAAGATAATAGTTTGTTTGTTTGGTTGGTTTTTTGTTGTTGTTGTCATTTTTTTCTGAGTAGGAAAGAGGGGCCATTTTCCCCCTGCCTCCACTTTTATTTATTTACTTTCCATTAGTTTAAATCCCAGAAGGGGACAGCATCACACAGATTCTATGTCCAATGGCCTTCGTAGGAAGGTTGCTTTGGAATTTGGCAGGAACCATGCCACTCTTTCCATGGGCCCGAGTTACTTTTCTCCAGATCGCTCTGGTTTTGTTTGGTTTGCCTCCAGGAGTCACTGTGTTGTTTGTTTGTTTGTTTGTTTTACTTTACACACATAAGCACATCTCTTGCCTCAGTAGATAGAATTCAGTTTCATCCCGGCATAAGCACCTTCAATTTTAGGAAGAGCTGTGTGCTCTGTTTGGTTCAGGAGACCTTGCTTGTAGCCAGCAAAAATGGCCTTGTACCACTGCTTTCTAGACATAGTTGCCTTTTAGAAGTCCTGTTCCCAGCAGACCTTCTCACGCACCAAGATGGCTGAAAGAGGCGCCATTTTTTTTTTTAAACTGGGGAAAAATGGAATTCTTGAAATCTGTGAGAAGGCTCAATTATCCTTAGGCTTTCCAGAAAACATGTTTGACTTTTATTACCAGTACTCCCATCTCCACTTTACTGGTAGAAAGTATTTGAGGGGCAGTGAGTGAAGAAAAATAAAATTTGTTGATCACTTGCAATGAGCCTGGTCATTAGTAGCTGCTATGTGTATCATTACCTTTTTTTCATTTCACACACAGACTGGCCCTGTGGAGATGCCATTTGCAGGTAGGGGAAGTGAGAATTAGGTAGGCGAGGTAATTAATGAGGGCTTACCATGTAGTTTGTGGTATGGCCCAGATTCAAACGACAAGTTTATTTAAGATCTAAGTCCATGCATGCTCTATGTCAGGAAATAAAAAAAAAAACTTTTTTTTCTGGGAAAATTTATTTCTGGTAAAAATACTTACTGGTCAGTTAAATTTGAATTTTAAGTAATATGTTCTTAGTTCAAGTATATCCTGTGATACATTTCAGGATATTTTGCTAAAAAGTAGACCTTATTTATATTAAAGCCTTTACATGTCAGCAGGCACCCGGTTCTATAGTTTCAGTTGTCAGATCTAGCAACCTTATGTGGTCGTTAGGTCTTTATTTGCGTCCTTCTCAGTTCTGACTCCAAGTCCGTCTCTGCTTTTAAATGGCATGCTATGCTTTGTAGTGTCCTCCTTGGGGCTGGGATCAGTGGCTTATTTATGTCATCCCTTTGTGGTGAAGTAGGCAGAATGTAGCTCAGGTAGTAAAAGGCTGTCTGCAAACACATGAGTTGCTTACATCCCCTTCAGCTACAACCTGGAAGCTCTTATTTGCTTGAGTTTAGCAACAAGAGTGAGAGCTTGTCAGTTGGTTTTCTGGTGATACAAGAATCAGCCCCTGTACTCGACAACAGTTGGAGGAAATTATTTGTTTTAGTGTTTCAGCACCAGAGCCTAAAGGTGAGTTTAAAAGTAAAACGGTATCAACTCTTTTGTGTGTATGGCAAAAAGATAACTACTTTTGGGCTTGAGACATAGGGTCTCACTGTGTTGCCCAGACCAGCCCCAGACTGATGGAAATCCTCCTGCCTCCGCTTCTTCTAGCTCTTCTTGATAGTCACAGAATTGCTTTGGAAATAAATGGGTGCCTGGCATATTAAGACATTTGCAAACCTAGTTCTTATAGGCCCTGGGCGGTAGTCATTACTTTCACCTCCACTGGGAAGATACGGCAGTTTTTACATAAATAAGGACCACAGATCAATAGAAGTGATGGGCAGAGGTGTAATTCCAACCAGGCTTCTCTCTAATCCTGTTCTAATCCCTGCACTGTCCCCTATGCTGAAGACTTCGATAATGGCTACTGTTGTGAGGATGGCCGGGTAAGACGACATTGTGCGTGTGTGTGTGTGTGTGTGTGTGTGTGTGTGTGTGTGTGTGTGTGTGTGTGTGTGGTGGGGTGGGGAGGGGTGGTGGGAAGATGCCCCACTGAGCTAGAACACTCACTGGCTGGTCTTCTAGAGGACCTGGGTTCAATTCCCAGTAGCCTCATGTCTGTAGCTCCAGTTCCAGGGGATCTAACCCTCCCTTCTGACCTCCCTAAGGCATAAGACACCTAGATGTACACAAAGACGAACCACTTGTACACATAAGATCATAAAAATGCTAGAAACTTAGGAAAACAACCCAGTGGCATTGTGGAAGCTCTGTGCCTTCCATAGTCTGGAAGCCTGCAGGAGTTAGTGAGGTCCAGGGCAGAACCATTGACAGTCAGCTCTAATTTCCAGACTCCAGCTACTAATCCATTTTGTCCCCAGAATATGTGTAGTTTCCCACACAAAGGGTCATCCGAGAGGTGGCTCTTGATGTCTGTGACAAACTGGGAGCCATAGTAACACCTTCAGGAATGGAGTAGGAAGACCTGTCTTGTGTATGCTCAGGGTGCTTCATGTAGCTCTCAACAGTTTTGTTTGGGGGTTGGGGGTGGGGGGAAGGCACAGGGTCTTACTATGGAGCCCAGGCTAGCCTTGCGCTTGTGGCACTCATCTTGCCCCAGCCCCTCCTAATTCATGTTGATCACCAAATTGCTTTGGGCTTAAACCTGCCCTCTGGCCCAAGCTTACTTGAAGGCTCCTAACTTGGATGAGGGCCTGTGAGTTTTTGTTTATCAATAAAATGTCCTGAAACCCTTTAAAGACAGGAGGGAAGGGTCAGGATTGCAGTGGCTGCTGTGTGGAGAGGAAGCATGTTTGGGGCGGGAGGAGGGGACAGTGAGCCCGTGAGCGGGCTCTTGTTCTTTCTCTGAGACTCCGTCTGCCACAAGCAGCCTCCTTTCTAGAACCACTTATGAAAACAGACTGTTCCCATTTCTAAGTGATTAAAGGGGTTCCTTGGAACGGCGAGATCAAAGGCACACGTCAAGTTTGTCTCAGAGTGAATATTAACTGCATGTTGGAGAGGCATGTCAGGGGGGAGCCTGATCTTACAAAACCCAAATGAGAGCTGTAAGGAACTTGAAGGGTAGGGGCAAGGAAGGGGAGAGTGAAAGAAGTGGGCTATTTTGCGTTTAAACGCATTGGAACTGGTCCTGTCTACGTATGTGAGTAGGTAAGTTGTCTTTACTTCTGAGCCTCTTTTTCTCTTTCTTAATTTGAAATCAGGTTGACAATGCAGATCCCAGAGGGTTCTGAGAAGGAAGTGAAACCTATGTAAAATGCTAGGCATGGTGCAAGGTGAACAGTGCCTGCCTAGCATGTGAAAGGCTCTGGGTTCAATCCCCAGCACCGCTTGAAAAAGTCAGACATGGTGACCCAGGCTTACTGGATGCTTACCCATCTCTTGACATCCCAGTGCAGTCCACTGTGGTAGCAGTGTATTAGCAAGGTGGACGAGGTTCTTGCCTTACTCAGGTTTCATCCAGGACAGGGAAGAACTTCGTGCGTAAGTCATAAAAGGGAGGACATGTTGATGGCAGGTGTAATGCTGAAGAAAACTTAGGCAAGGAACACTGAGGTTGGCTGGTGGCTTCTGAGAGCCTCTTTGTACCATGAGCACAATCCCCTTTGTGGTGAAGCTGAGCTGATAAGTGTTTGCAATGCGACATACAAATTGTGTGGTTCGTGCGGTGGGTGTGCACACACACGAGTGCATGCACATTTTCTGTCTTGGCTCTCAGCTTTCCTTACCTTTCTTCTTTTCTGCACTTTCCCTTTTGTCCTCTCAGTTATCCTGTTCAAAAGGGAGTTGACTTACCCCACAGAGTGTGTCATTAATCTTGCTCCCTACCGGGGTATCACTCTAAGCCTTGGCACAGGGTGAGGCTGCTATGGAAGGAGCTTCTAGCCAAAGAAGAAACTGAAGCCTGAGACGCAGCAGAGTGAGAAGGAATGAGTTGTGAGCCAAGAGAGTCCTTAAACATTTATGGCGCTTGAGGGAGCTTGCGCCAACCTTAGCGTTGCTGTGCTGCCTAGGAGAAGGAACAGTGCCTTCTGTCCACGGTAACCTGAGCTGCCCAGCAGGTGTGACATGCCGGGCGAGCACACCTCTGAGGACCTGGATGGTCCCTGTTCTCAACAGGCAAGATGGATTACAGGAGGTCAGGGTGACACTTTGAGGTGCTATTTATGTTGGTTTTCTTGGTAAGCACTGATGGTTGGAATTCTTCCCAGCTGGCGGCCAAAGTGTTGTTCCTCACTTGTTTTGATGAGATTTAGAGAAAGCTAAAGTGGAGGTGGGAGGCACGGAATAAGCCAGAATATCAGAGAATACACTCAGATAGGCCCTGCCAAAAATTAAGTAGTGACAAATCGTGTCTTTTCCAAGGCTAGCAAAGACACCAGTGAACAAAGATTGCTATGTTACAAGTTAGCGAACAAACCCACACACTTGTAATAGGCTTCTTGCTAGAACCGGGTACCTTCTCGGCCTCGCCCTAGCTACCTGCTTGACAATCGGTGCCCCCATGTCCCATGGTCCTCCACATTAATGCCACTTGTCATTTCCTTTTCAATGCTCTAACAGGGCCACCACTTGGAATCTATTCCTGCCATAACGCTAACAGGTAATAAATAACAACCACCACTCACCCACTTGCTGAGTGTTCGCTTGACTTCAGGAACTCAGGACTTCGTACAGCACCAGCACCTCCTGTTCTGTTGGGTTCGGTTCCATTTGGTGATTCGCGGGAAAGTCTATCTCCCTTCACAGCCTTGCAGTTGTGTTCTCTCTGTTGCCTCAGCCTCTCTGGTGAGTGGGAGCACAGGCTATGGCCTGCTTGGCACGTTCATTAAGTGAACGCTGTGAGATTTGTTGGTGTCTTCATTGACAGAAAACACACTTTGAACAGAAATAAGTGAAACCCACCCAAAGCTTTTTTTTTTTTAATTAAGAAAAGGTTGCAATAACCTAGTCAGTGTGTGTGTGTGTGTGTGTGATTACAGGTTTCATTGTTGACACTGTAGGGTGCTTTACAGCCTAGGGAAAGGGGCATGGGATAGCTTTGCTTACTGTTAGCGTGGAACGAACTCCATATATACTAAGGGAAACAGATGAGCATATATGTAGAATATACTATCCCATAGCTGCACAAGGGGTTGGAGGGAAAAAAATTCTAGAAGAATGTGGCAGAGAGAGTAATAGATACACACAGGAGCATCTAGAGGAAACTTTTCTTTCTTTCTTTCTTTCTTTCTTTCTTTCTTTCTTTCTTTCTTTCTTTCTTTCTTTCTTTCTTTCTTTCTTTCCTCTCTCCATGGAAACTAAGATGAAATGTCTGCAACGCTACTATGGTGGACCACAAATGAGTAAGCTCAACCTTGTAGTGTAGACAGTGAGAGTGGGAGCTGCCACCGATGATTGTTAGTCCCGGTGCTCTCCACGTACGGTTTACTCCTAACAGCCTTTGACTGAGAGCTGCTGCTGGCGGAGGCATGCTTAGCGTGGGAGCTAGGACTCACGAGGAAGGCTGATGCAAGAAGGCTCTAGCTTTGAGATGTGTGGTCTGACTGATTCTGGAGTCCACCATACTACTGGCCTACCTTTTCGGCTTGTCGCATCTATTCAAAAGGGAGCTTAGGCCAATTAAGCTAAAACTTTGGGGGAGGGGCTCAATTTTAAATGTATTTTTTAAAAGTAGGTAAATTTGAGGGCTCAAAGATAAATTATACTTTAAGTGTCAATCTTAAAGTAGAACACTGTCACTTTTACTGGACTGTTTTGCTAAAGCGAATGCTTCTGTAATGCTGCTTTGTTTTTTATTTCCTTAAGTGGTTTGTTTAAAATGAACCGGGTGTATGAGGGGCGGGGCTTCATGTTTACGGGCATTTGTTATTCTCACAGAGGACCCAGGTTTGGTTCCCAGCACTCACATAGTGGCTCACAGCCGTCCATAACTCCTCTGTCAGGGAATCTGGCACTCTCTTCTGACCTCTGTAGGAAGCAGGCACACATATGGTGCACAGACATACATCTAGGCAAACTCATACACAAAATACATAGAGCTAATAAAAATAAATAAGTCTGGGGAGAGAGTGTGTGTGTGTGTGTGTGTGTGTGTGTGTGTGTGTGTGTGTGTGTGTGTGTGTAAGTGTAAGGATTGAACCCAGGGCTCTGTGTGTGCTGAATATTGGGTTTTGTCTTTACCCAGGAGAAGCTGTCAATTAGCTTTTCTGTCTAGACTGTCTTGGCAAGATGCCAAATTTTGGGGCAAAGTGCCATCATAACACGGCATCCTATCCTTATGTGGGCTTGCAGAAAACCCTGGAGCACCATGAAACTGTAGGCTGATTTGGTTTAAATATACATTATTTTCCCAGGGCATCTATCCTTGGGTCGGAGCCTTTAGTTTGTAGTAAGGTCTCAAAGACATTCAGGATCTGATGAGATTTCTTCAGAATGTTTAAAGGGCTCCCTGTCACCTTGGCAAGGGTCCAGAGGGTCTTTCGCAACCTCTCTGTCCTCTGTCCATGTTCTCTGTGACCGTGGTCCTTAGTTTGATTGTCAATTAGCTGCACTTTGAGTTACTCTAAGAGAGACTTCTAGATCTATCACAGTGGGGACATTTCCAGAGGAGTTTAGCTGAGGAGGGAAAATCCCATCCTGAAGATGAATGGCCCCATCCAGGGAGCTACTGTCCCACACCCTGCTTCCTCACAGGGTACAGTCTGACCAGCTGCCTCTGCAGTCCTCCCAGCCAAAACTGCTCTCAGCACGGTGCCTTTCCAGCTGGGATGCTCTGTATCTACAAACTGCAATCCAAAGCACACCCTTCCTTAAAGTGTCTTTGTCGGGTCTTATGCTCTATTATAATAAGAAAATGAATGCAATAATCATCAACTGCTTTATAAAAAAAAAATGAATCCATCACCATCTGTATCAGTTTCACACAAAAATATGGATTCTGTGTTTAGGAAGAAACATCGGAAGCTTAGGCAGCCTGTGGTTGCATTCTACCTGGAGATGCGTGTGTGTGTGTGTGTGTGTGTGTGTGTGTGTGTGTGTGTGTGTGTGTGTGTGTGTGTGTTCTTTTTCTTTTTTTTCCTTTTTTTTTTTTTTTGAGACAGGGTTTCTCTGTGTAGCCTTGGCTGTCCTGGACTCACTTTGTAGACTAGAACTCACAGAGATCCATCTGCCTCTGCTGGGATTAAAGGCGTGCGCCACCACACCCTTCCCTGGAGATACTTTTACAGAGCTAAGTGCCTTCTAGTGAGGCACTAGTTCCCTAGTTTCCCAGGCCCTTCTAATGGAGGACCCAGAATGCTATAGTCTTAAGTGTCCTTTACTGACTTGGGGAAAGAAGAAGTGGAAGTGAGTCCTACTCTGTTTTCATCCAACAGCAACTTCTACATGTGCATAGTGTTTGGCAGACAATATGGAGACTGAGAGATGAGAGGTTAGCCAAAGATGGCCATTGAAGACTGTTAGGACAATTGGAAGTTTGGACTCAGGGTTGTTTGGCTCTAGCTCTGCTTCCACTGAGCTTCAGTTGTCCCTCATTATTGTGTCACATGCCCCTCACAGTAGTGCTAGAAGAATCATTTCCATTTCACCAGTGAGCAACCCAAAGCTTAGTCCCGTTGTCCCTAAGGAGAGTGATGTGCCTGCAAAGTGATGTCTTGCCACAAGTCCTCTTTCCAGGCACTGTGTCCTTTTAGCTGTGCACAGCAACACTGGAGACGGAAGAATGCTGATGTTCTTTGCAGCCGGGACATTAATGATTCTAACACATCTGATACAAAACAGAAGCAGGAAAGGTGGTGTGTCCCCCCATTGTTGGTATTCTCTCAGGACTTGTGGGAAATTCCAAGAGTCAGTGGGACAGTGACTGGTGGGGACCTACTCCTAGCAAAATGCTAACTGGTTCTGGAAGTTTGAAGTCCTGGCCTGCAAAGAGGAGGAGTTTGTAAGGTTGTGATAACCAGTTGTTTCCCATTGCCCTGTGAAATTAGGTAACACCCCCCCCCCCAATATACCTGAAAGGACTCACTAGTTTTTAGAAGACTGTGCATCAACCGGCCATAGGAGCGTTGTCTTAGCAGTGTGCATACTACAGTGGAAGGGATGTTCTGTTGTTGCGCAGAGTTCACTGTAATGGCAACTTGATGGAGACCTATGGCAAGTCATTGCATGGGACTATGCTAAGCCTAGCAGGTAATGCTGTTTTTGGAATACATTTATAAGGCGAACAGTGAAGAGTCATAAATGTCCTATTTTCCTGGGTAGCCTACTTCCTGTTGAAGAATTACAAGTCACTCTACAGTCTTGATGTACAATCTTGGTGACATAGAACAAAAAGTGGAGGGGTAAGTGGCCCCTTATCTCAGAAGAGAGCATATATGGCAAAACATCATTTACCAGTTCTTGGGACCTTATATGATGACCCGTTTCCGCAGTTTTCTCCTGTGTGAAGTGGAGAGAGTAAAAATGGAATAGCCTCAAGAGGCTGCTGTACAGGTCACCAAATTCCATGTGCGTGATTAAACCTCCCACCTCTGAAGCAGTACGTAGCTGTTAGCTGCCGCCGCCTCTCTTGCTGTTCACATTACCCTCTTCTGAATTCCCCTGTTGTAACAAAAGGCCACCTAGAGCCTAGAAACCGGTGAGAGCCCAGACGTGGAGGCTGCAAATGGGTGTCTTGAGGAGCACGCCCTTAACTCTGATAGTCTATAGCTGTAGACAGGCCTGGATAGCCTTTCAATGACAAGCAGCATTGTTGAAGCACGCGATGGCCTGTGGCCCCAGTCAACTATTGGCTTAGAAACTTCGAGGTGTCAAAAGTCAGGTGACCTTGAAGAGAAGCATAAACTTTGGAATTTGAGCCCTTACTGCCATTCAGTCCCTCTGTGGTATCCTGCAAGTCCTTTGTTTTTTTTTGTTTTTTGTTTCTGTTTTTGTTTTTTGTTTGTTTGTTTGTTTTTTGTGAGACAGGGTTTTGCTGTGTAGCTGTGGCTATCCTGGAACTCACTCTGTAGACCAGGCTGGCCTTGAAATCAGAGATCTGCCTGTTTCTGCCTGGGATTAAAGGTGTGCTCCACCACCGCCTGGCTCTGCTTTTATTCACGGCTTTGTTCCTCCATCTTCACATTAAGTTGGGATAAAACTTCCATTTTTGACTTACATGTTGGGACCAGGTAGAGATTATGGCAGTTAAGTGCCCAGATGTTCCATTAGCTCTTGAGGTCTGAGGATTATTATGGGGAAATTTTCAGGCCCCAAATCCCACCCTAATCCTCAGTTACTTGGTGTTAACTCACTTGAGGCTCTGAGGACAGAGATTGTCCATCACCTGGAGAATGTGGGCAGTCCCTTTGTGTGCAGGCAGTGGGCTATGTGCTTGAGATTATATCAGAAGGGATTTCCTGGGTTGTGATGTGAGGGAAGCTGCAGCTGCAAAGACCGAGAACAGAGGGTACGGGTGTTGCACGGTGCTGGGGAGACCATCGGCAGACTGCACTTGGTGGATGTGTGCCCTGTGCTCTCTGCTCGCTTTGTCCCTGGGTGACTCTATGTTCTTCCTCAGACAGACATTTTTAATATTTTGGTATTCTGCTCACCCTCCTCTTTCCTCTTAAATTTGTTTATTCTTCCCATAAAACCTTATTTAGCTTTTGAATATTTACCAAGGAGATATGTCTCAAGCCTTAGAGAGGTATCTGTAAATCACACCTGCACATACATACATGCATATGAACATATACACAGACACACATGTATAGAAACTTTTTTCTATGAAATTTTTATTCTACCTTGAAACAGGAAAAAGTAGTGTGTTCTCCCGCCCCTCCCTCCATCCCTGCCCCCCCCTTCTTTTTTGAGACAGAATTTCTCTGTGTAGCCTTGGCTGTCCTAGACATAATTTGTAGACCAGGCTGGCCTGGAACTCACAGAGATCAGCCTGCCTTTGCCTCCCTGAGGCCTGGGATTACAGAAGTATCCCATCACACCTAGCTTAGTGTGTTCTTTTTAGGATTGTTGTGGGCTTATCCACGGTTTAGTGTCTGCCTCTTAAGATTTGGGAGGTTGTGTACTTTTATTCCTGAGACTTACTAGTCTAATTGCTTAAACTGTACAAATCTTTTCCAAGCTTACTTCAGACTATCTCTTAAAATACCTTACTTTTTCAATACAGTGAAATTTCAGAAAAACATTTAATCTGTCATTTGCTAAGAATTTCATCAACATATTAGAATGTGATGGTGGCAGTGTCTTTTTGTTCTTAGTGCTGAAAGTGAAAGCATAGATTAAACATGCAGTCGGGAAAATAGGCCACATTTGAAGTAGGTAAATAAGAAAATGAAGGATATTATTTAGCTATTCTGGAGGTCAATTTCCAGTGAGTTCTGTGTTTTTTTTTTTGTGTGGGATTTGTCTCCAAGGATATAATAAATAGTGGGTTGGTATATCTTATATTGAGAGATATTTAAATTGAATTAAAGCAGAGGAAATGTATATTTTGACTGGAATATGTATGTCTGATTATGGGGCATGTAGAATTTTTTGCCTATGAGAATTTAAAATGGCTGTGCTTTTTGATTGTTTCGTTTTTTGTTTTTGTTTTTGAGTTTGCAGATAACGATTTGTGAGATCTCTGAGCTTGCTTGTATTGTTGTCTGGCTTTTAAGGGAAATGTTACTTTTCTTCTCCCCTGTTTCATTCTGGAGCTTGACATAAAGAACCCTGTTAGGAACAGATATTATCCCTTGTTCTAGCTCTGTGGGATGTGACCTTTTTGGGGTTGAATGACTCTTTCAGATAGGTACATTGTGATTCATAACAGTAGCAAAACTACAGTTATGAAATGGCAACGAAAATAATTTTATTACACACACATACACACACACACACACACGTATATATTTCTAGTTTCTTTGATAAATTTTGAGGAAAAACCACTAAGACAGCAAGAAAGTTACAGTGTCTTGTTGGATTTTAGGAAACCTTTGCTTTTGAAACTGATGGGTAGGATTGCAGCCCCAGCCTGCTCCTTAGTATTGCACACTCTCTTATCTGTGTTTGTTTTTTCACACAGCTGCAACCCCGATCAGCTCCAAGTAGTGGGAGAAGAAAAAGCCCTCCAATTTCACACTCAATCTGTGAATCACTGGCTTAGAAAGCCTAAACCCAGATTAAAAAGGAACAGGCGTGCCCTCTCTGCTTTCATTAATGTTTTGCTATTCAGAAATATCATAAACTTGCTTAAACATTGCATCTTCATTTTGTTCTGTGTACTTCACAGTGTTGGTGTTTCTATCACTACAGTAGACCTTATTTATCACCTAAAAATAAACTAGTATATATCAAGAGCGGCATGTTTGTTTGCTTTTTGTAACAGGGTCTCGCTGTGTAGCCCTTGCTGGCCTGGAAATTGTGGTGTAGACCAGGCGTGCCTCGAACTCACACAGATCCACTTGTCTCTCAGAAATAATTTTACACGGTGAGATGGATGTATGAAAATTTAGAAACTTTCTGTGTGAGGTGATAATCCTGTTGCTGCATAAGGTTAATATCTCCCGTGGCCCCCCCCCCCATCTGGTAGGGGCCTCTCTGGAACTGGCTCATCGTGTGTTTTTATTATAGTTCTTTTAGGAATGAAATGTATTTTTATCCAATGAGGAAGACATGTGGGATCGTGAGATTCAGCTATTGTGTAGGGTATGGTAGACTGGGAGATTTTGCCCCGTTCTGGGTCAGATTTCCTTCTTTATGCTTCTCTCATCCTCCCCATCACGGACACATCCCTGATATACTTGGCTGACTGAAAAAGTACTGCATTCCTGGTTACTAATACTAAGGACTTGCAGGAAGATACTGGGAAACAGCGTTCAGCGTAGCTGTATTCAGATTGGCCCCTTTCCACGGACCCATAAGATCAATGATGCATGTAGTGCGGAAAGGGCAGGTTGCAGGGTCAGGCCTTATTTATTGCTTGCTAGGGCATGTTATTGACCAATAAGAAGTTAAATAGTGCCTATCTACACAGCCCAGGCATTGTCTTTTAGGTAGGAAAAGATCACTTCAGGCCACTTCCCTTTGTAGGCAGCTGTGGGAGAAGCAAAGCAAGTTGCGCAGTTCCAAGACTAGGATGCGCTCAGCCCCTACTCCCTTTGGATGAGAACTGAAGGCTCTTTGACAGGCACTGTACTGCTGAGCTTCATCCCACTGCTCTGTGACCTTCTTGCCTCAGCCTCTTCTAAGGATTATTCATCTTGAAAATTTTTGTAGATATACCCAAGCTCACGGCAGTGCTTTGTCTAAGTAACCGGTACTGACTCATGGTTCCTAACGCTAACCAGACTCCCTCCCTTCCGTCTTCTTTCCCTTTTCTTGATCCTTCATCTATCCCTTCTATACACTACTTGGTGTCTGTGCCCCCCCCCCCTTTCTCCAATTGCATTTCTTTGAAAATTTAATTTATCATTGCAAGAGGGTGAATGAGAAACTTTGGTAACATCTGGTGAAATATAAACACATTTTTCACGTGTTTAGAGGAATAAGGAACCAGATGTGTGCACGTGCGTCTCCACCTACACACCCACACCACGTCTTCCTCCTTCTCAATATATAATGAATAAACGCTAAAGCTTTGGCTTTGTGTTCTGGTTTGAAGCTTACCTCTGATACTATGTTCTGTCTATGAAAAATATTTTTTTTTCTGAAGTTTTAAAACAACATTTCTAATCTGTTTTTTTCCCTAGGTGTAAAAAGAGCCTTTTAAAAGCTATTGAAAGCAGAAGCAGAGGCAGAAGGAAGGGAAAAAAAAAATAGAAAGCCAGACTAAAGACCTCTGCAGATTAAAAGCCAATGCCCCTCTGTCAGGCACCATACTAGAACCCTTTCATAGTGGTTTCCGGAATTGAAATCTCATTGAGGATTACAATTGTGTGAGCCTCACAAAATTCAGAAATCATGTGTTTTCTAACTCTTGCCTTATAATTTTTCAAAAGCATATTAGAGGATGTAGTTTGTGGGGCATTGATCAGAATGCTACTAGAAATTCAAAATAGCATCTAAAACCAAAGCCCAGATGTCTTTCGGTTTCTATTGCTTAATCTTATTCAGTGAATCTGCAAAGATGCTAGAAAGCATGTGTCTGCATTAAGGCGTGGAAGGGGATATAGTCTTGTGTAGACCTTAGTTCTCCACGCTAGAATCAACCCCCTTTAAAATTGGAATAAAATATTGACTTGTTTATTCTTTTTTTTTAAATACCTTTTTCTTTTCTTTCTTTCTTTTTTGTTTTGTTTGTTTGTTTGTTTTTTCGAGACAGGGTCTTCCTGTGTAGCCTTGGCTGTCCTGGACTCAACTTTGTAGACCAGTCTGGCCTCAAACTCACAGCCATCCACCTGCCTCTGCCACCATACCCGGCTCGAATTGTTTGTTCTTTAGACATTATATGATTACATTTTCATTGGTTTAGTCAGTGGGAGATGTTTTGTGCAGAACTGGGTTGCTTTAGCCCTAAAGGAAGGATTTTCAAACATTCTATGAAACATTAAATTAAAACAACCATCTCTCCATGTGATGCATGGTTAAGTAGCCACTGGCTTTCTCATTCTTTATAACCTGCCTTTCTATCTGTGTGGCAGGCTCAGGGAAGAGGAAAAGTATATTACTGTGTATTCCTGACATTGGTTATTCGTGGTTTTCATTCTTTCCTTTCCCTGGAGCCTGGAACCGTAGGAAGCAAGGGCTCTGGGGCTGACATATGTTACATATGTTACAGCCCTTCTGCATGGCACGTTCTAACTCCTTTAACAGGTATGAGGAGTTTGCCTTGGGGAACATGTACCTAGGGTTCTTCACCCATACTCAGCCCTTCTGGGATTGTGTGGTGGGTCTAGGACACTGTGATATGATGATTCTGGTGACTCCCTAGACAGAAATCATCTCCCTCCCAAAGATGCAGAATTTACCCCTAGCCATGAAGGGCACCAGGGTCCTTCTCTCTAAGAAGACCCTTTGCAAAAGTGTAAACGTGCCAGTCGCCGAGGGTACTGTATGGGTGACACCACAAACATCGTTCACTGGAGAGGGGAAGGCCCCAAGAGTCCTTGGGGAGTGGAGGTGAGCACAAATGAACAGCAGCTTTGTGTTCAATCATTGGGGTTCAGAGTGGGGAATGGGAGGTGGAGATGTCCTGTGAATTCTCATTAGCTGGATAAGGGCCTAGCTTATTATCGCTTGTCCTTGAGGAGGTCAGACATGGTGATGACAGCTGCACATGCCAGGATGGCAGCATTTGACCAGCATTCTGAATGAGTGCCACTTGGCAGTGTTACGGTGAAAGGCTCGGTAACAGAAGAGAGCATGATGGGAGCTGAGGTTTGATACAATTTAGAAAAGGACACAGAAAGGTAAGACAGTTACTACTATTAGTGGTTTTATAAAGATTTTAAACTTGGGGTCCTGGGAACACACACACAGTTGTTTGTGGAGAACACAGTCTTTGCTGCAGAAGGAGCTAGAAGAGTTGAGCACCATGGATGAGCTGAATGAATACACTGTGGCTTTGGGCCCTGGCTGACTTTGCACCAGTGTGCTTGAGAACAGCATAAAGGAACACTTGCTTTTCTCACGGTTTCAGAGATTGAACATACTTGGGCTGGCTTTCGGGGGGCTATGGCAGTGCAGAAGCCGATCATAATGGAAGAGTGTAGGCAGAGCTGCTTTTTATCATGGCAGCTGGGAAGCAGAAAGACGCAAAGAAAGTGACTGGCGACAAGGTGCACACCAAGCAGTGACCTTCTTCTTCCCACTCCTAAGTATGCCACCCTGTGCATCTGTCCAGGAAATGGTCCATTGATGGATCCGAGCCTTCATGATTCAGAGGCCTCTCAGTGATTATTTGCTGTACTAGTGTGGGGCCATACTCTCAACAACTAGACAGTTTGGGTGATATTCAGATCTATAACATAACCTCGATCATTCAGGTCTGAAGACAGCATGGGGTGACATTGGGCAGGGGCTCTCCTGGTTCTAGAACGGCCAGTGTCTCTTTTGGGTAAAATTATGTGCTCCTTGTGTTAGAAAAGGTGGTAATCAGGTGAGCCTCTGATTTGCGCCCTCTGTTAGCTGTGATCCATGCTTTTTGTTTCAGGTGAAAAAGACCAGTGTGACATCCCCTGTGGTCTGACATTAGTGGCTCTCTCAAAAACTTACGTGGAAACCTACTCTTAGCATAGTAGTAGTCAATAAGAGGTAGAGCCTTCAGAAGGAGGTTCTGTCCTGAGGGCTCCATCCTCATCGATGGTATCTGGTATCTTCTAGAAGACACATAAGACGCTCGTTCCCATAGTCCTTTATGTGAGGACACAGCAAGGGAGCACTATGAATAACTCAGAACAGGCTCGAAGTCTGCTGCCTTCATCTTGGACTTCTCAGCCTCCAGGAGGGCTGAGCTGTAAATGTCTATTATTTACAAATTACCTTGTCTGCTACACTGTTGTATCAGCCTGGATGGCCTAAGATGCCATCCAAACAGACCTGGCCTTTAAAAATGCTTGACACAGAAGGGGGAAAGGGCTTTAGAATTCTGTGGCTTCTTGTGCACTGAGATTTTAATGGCACAGTAAGCTATACTTAATAACTTATATAAAAAAAAAAAGAAATGAGCTAATCTGAGCTAATGCTTTCAAACAAAGGATGAAATAGGTTGTCTCCTCCTCTGTGTTCCTACTAAATGATGCAGAGCGTATGTGGCTGCTTCGCTGGGTTAAGTTTTTATCTTCCTGTAACCAATTTCCTCCTGAGTTAATGGCATTAACCACATGCCCTTTTGTCTGTATCAACAGGTGACAAACTATGACCCATTGCCCAAGCCTGACCCTCACTGAAAAACATGACTGACTCTGATCTATACTGACAACTTTGAAGGGTTTTTTTGTTTTGTTTTATTTTTTTATCTGCCTTTTTCCACCCTAGTAAACAATTACATATTCTTTCTTAAAGTAAAGAGGGCTACCAACCTGAATGGAATGCATTTCTAGTTGCTGCTGTTGAGAGCTGAGACTCCTCTTTTTCTAGTGTGCAGTGGAGATTTGTAAAGAGCAAACACGCAGGGCTGGCCTGGCGGTGCACACCTTTAATCCTAGCAGGTGGATCTCTGTGCATTGGAGGACAGTGAGTTCTAAGCTAGCCCGCGCTACGTAGCGAGACTTCAAAAACAAAACAAGACATAAAAACCAACACAATAGGGTTATCGTGTCATACAGGGATGGCAATCAGTAAGGAGAGACAAGCAGAGGGGGATTGTCCCTTTCCCGTTAACTTGTGACTTTCACCGCTGCTGAGGCCGAACCATGAAGATCTGGACAATGGACGTCTTGGCATCTTCTCTGTCTTCCAGAGCTGGGAAAGATCATGAGAATAAAGCCGGTGCTCAGCAGGCTGGATCTTAGAAAAGAGCACTGGTGGAAAAAAATTTAGCCTTTTCTCAACAAAACAAAACAAAGGCATCAGCTCCTTGGCTCAGGGTGGGTAGAGGGCAAGGGAAAGATGGGGCTATTCAGCTGCATAACAATAAGCCATTTCAGAACTGACTGGTTCCCATTTGTCTGTGGCTCTTCTCTTCCCCTTTCCCAGTTTCCTTGAAGAAATGTAGGGAAAATGTAGTCTTGCAAAATGCTTCAGAAGTTCCAGTGTGAAGACTTGGCTTTCCCATCTGCTGTAGCGGCCTCACAGATTATTTAACAGTTTGCCCGCACGAACAGCTGTTCATTAAAGATGACGGATTCAGGATGAAGCATTAAGGTCGGGCAGAACGTAGATACCTTTGCTGTGTGCTCTTAGGGCCTTGGCTGAAGAGCTTAAAGAATGGGGCTCAGCTCATCTGAAGTAGTATTAATAGAAATTCCCATGCCGAATGGGGTGGCACATGCCTGTAATCCCAGCACTCAGGAGGTGGGAGGATCTCCGTGAGTTCAAGGCCAGCCTGGACTACAAATTGAGCCCAGGGCAAGAAAGGCTACACAGAGAAACCCAATCTTGAAAAATCAATCAAACAAACAAACACAAACAAACAAACAAACAAACAAAAACAACAATTACCAAAAAAAAAAAAAAAACCAAATGAAACAAATTAAAACAAAAGTAAAAATACATATGACTGTGACCTCTTCTCCACATCAGAATCTTTTTTGCTTGGTTGTAAAGACAAGCTCTCACCATGTAACCTTGGCTTATAATGTAGAACATGCTGGCCTTGAGCTTACAGACATCTGCCAACCTGTGCCACCCCAGTACTAGGATTAAAGGGATGTGTCACCATGCTCAGCTTTAAATTCTCAGTGTATTATATTTCCTGTCCTGCTTCTTGTGATAATGTGAAATGATACATTGCCTGAGAGATGAAATGGAGCGACACAGCATTGCGGCTTCATGTTAATATATGAGGGCTCCTTAAACACAAGCGCTGGGGTGTCTCAACAGTTGTTATGGTTCTGAGTGGTTAATATAGCATATACCGAGTAAATACGGTGGACGGCATTACTGTGCATGAGGTTTCATGTTGCTACTCAGAACAGCACAGAACATAAACACTTTGAGATGCTTATATCCGAAGATTCCCATTGATTATATTTGGGCCGTTGTCTTCTCTGGACGCCTGAAGCTTTGGATGATGGGGGTTAGCTGTATATCTTCATCGTGCAGCAGGGTAGCTGCTGCCTACACGTGACTCGAGCAGTTGGGCTATGAGCAGTGCAATTATTTAATTAACCCAGGTTCAGAGTCCGGGCAGTAGATTATGTCTTGATGAGGAATAGCAACTTTCTGGATGGACATTAGACATGTTCATGTCTGAAAACAGTCTGGCCCAGCTGTCCAGGGTAACCCAGACAAGTCAGTCACTTGTTGATTCTGCAGACTAAAGTAGGCGGGAAGGTTGCTGAGGCGGCATCTATGAGTCAATCTATAGTGGCAATGTGGAAAGAATATGTGAGGGACAAGCGGTCAAACATGTAAGCCTCTTTGGAGAGGCAAGGTAAAACTAGATTTTAGCTCTAAGCCAGAAATCTTAAGTCTTTTAGAGAGAGAGAGAGAGAGAGAGAGAGAGAGAGAGAGAGAGAGAGAGAGAGAGAGAGGTGGGTAATTTAGGCAATAAGGAGGAACACTCAGAGGAAGAAAGGCAACAAGCTAAGCTTTCGCTGGAGACTTCTCCACCAGACAAAGGTTTTTTTGTTAAGGAGAGCTGTGCAACTTCCCCGCCAGCCACATCTTTCACTTGGAGCATGCTTCCCCACCCACTCCGTGCATATTGAGAACCAGGAACATACCCAGCAGGTCGCCAATCCAGAAAAATCCATAGCTCAAGGGGATACCATTGATGAATTACAGACAAGTTGCCTGTCAGCAGGAAACATGCATTGGATTAGAGACTTCTTCTACCATGCTGGTTTTTCTAAAGAAGATCTGGCTCCAAAACAAAGATGCCTGAACACCCGGTCAGCTCTGAAAACAAATATTGATTGGCCCCCCAGCTGAGGAGCCGAGCTAGAGTGGGTTAGCTGATGATGTCAAAAAGTGCTGGGGTGTGGAAAACCACTACTGTGTTGATGGGCCAGACTGTTAGCTCCATTTATTTGTAAGATCTCAAAATGGGAGTGGAGTATTTCAAGCTGTAGAAGGGCAGAAAAGATGATGAGAATGGAGGTTGGGTAAAGATGGTCTCTCCTGTTGACCTTACTTCCTCTGGGCCCCTCCCCATCCCCCACGCATACCCCCTTTAAGAGTGCTGTGCAAAATCCACTTGATTGAAAGAATATGTCCAAATAGCTGATGCTCTGTAGCATTCAGATTCAGGATTCAGACCATTGGCTTGGTGTCCTTATTACGCTGGTTGAAAGATGCAGTGGTTGTATCTATCTGATTGCATCTAACTGTCAAAACTGGGTTAGAAATACTTTGGTCTCTGCCAGATATATGAGATACTGTAAAAGGAACAGTTTCTCGAATGAATTAGTCTCTCTAGTGCCCAAGATCTGGCTTAACCGAAACAGCTTGCTACTCTGGATGAGGCTGGGTTTGCTTAAGTCATTTTTGTGAAATGTACAAATTCAGAAGCCTAATCTAGAGTCCTTTCAATGAAAAACAAAACAAAACAAAACAAACAAACAACAAAAAAGAAGTCCCCAAATCCACCTTTGCATTTAAACCTATGATTTGTTGTATGTGGAGAGCAACACTCTCTAAGACAAGTTTCCATGATGGTGAAATAGTGTACCATTAACCTTATGTGGATATTAAATATTGAAATGTAAATAGTGCAAATGAGCTTTGAATTTTTAAACAGTTTAGGTAGCCCTTGTGGCCAGCAATACCATCCTGCTGCCCAGAGCTTGGGTCTGTCTTTAGAAGATGGTGTTAGTCAAGGTGTGGTGAGCGGTTTGTTGGTGCTGTGAGTTTTCAATGGTTATTTGGGATTCATTTCTTTCCCCTTTTCACACTCTAGAAAGGAGCAGTGGCTGCTGCTGCTACTGGCAAGTGAAGGGGAAAGACTTTGAGTTGAGAAACTGCTATAAAAAACTGTCACTTTCACTCTGTCGCTCACTCTTAAAGCGTTTGAGCTGCACATGCAGGGTTTCCACTGTGGGAACCATAACCCCAGCCCCAAGGAGCTTCCGGTTCACTGCAGTACTGAACGTTTCCTGCATGAAACTTGGCTCTGCTTTAAATATATTGTTTCCTAATTCTTCAGATGCTTAGATATCCAGATTTCTTGGGCTATACTTACTGCGCATCCTACAAGGGCAGAGGAACAGGTATCTTTGTATATCCAGTGCTAATACGGCCATTTCTTCTCTCTCAGGCTATGAGGTTGTACAAATGCCACCACTGTGCCTTCTGCCATTGATTTTTTTTTTTCTCTGAGTGGTTGAGTTTGGTAGACAACACTACCAAGTCTTTGCATCCCAAACCGTTCTTTCTTTGTTGATCCTCATAGAAATGTGAGCATGATTATAAATGTATGCTGCTTCTTCTTTTTCTTCTTCTTCTTCTTCCTCCTCCTCCTCCTCCTCCTCTTCTTTCAATTTTTTTGAGACAAGTTCTCTTTGTGTAGCCTTGGCTGTCCTGGACTTGCTTTGTAGACCAGGCTGTCCTCGAACTCGCAGCGATCCGCCTGTCTCTGCCTCCCCAGTGCTGGAAGTAAAGGCGTGCACCACCTCGCCCAGCTGAATGTATGCTTCTTTATTTCTCTGTTTAAAAAAATAACTTCAGCTAGCAGGGTACGAGTGAGCAGAATGGAGCTCTATGTTCATGTATCACTTGAGCTAGGAGAGGAAAAGAGAAAGATTAAAAAAAATGGAGAAATGTTCTCTCTCCTTTCCCTCATTCTTTTACTTTCTTCCTCTTTAAATTGTTCAACAAGTTACATATAGGAAGCATCCATCTCCCAAGAAATCAATATAGTTTGGTTTCTAAACTCTGCATGTCCTGCTCTGGATGGAAGGAAGCGGCTTTCTTTGCCACCAGCAGAAGTGAATTCATAGAGTGCTGTTGGTGAAAGGGAAATGTTGGTCTTTCTATGATGGCAGGATAGTAGGAGCAAAGTGCGTGGTTTTCTGCTCCACCATGCCACCATTGTGGGATAGGAACAGATTATAAGAAGAGACAGATAAGGGTAAACTCTCTCTCTCTCTCTCTCTCTCTCTCTCTCTCTCTCTCTCTTCCTCCCTTCCCCCCCCTCTGTGTGTGTGTGTGTGTGTGTGTGTGTGTGTGTGTGTGTGTGTGTGTGTGTGTTGCAGTCTGTTCTGCTCCTCTCACTCTGGGCTCCCAGGCCCCCCCCCCCCCCATGTGTGTGTGTGTGTCTTGCAGTCTGTTCTGCTCCTCACTCGGGGCTCCCAGCCTCATTTTCTGCAGCCCTAGCTTCATAGAACAGGAGCCATCCCCCCTCCCTGTCCATAGGTGGTTATCTGGCTGGCTTGGGCTGGTTGTCTTCTTTGGAGACAAAGGGTCTGTGACGTTAAGTAGGTGTCTGGGTAGAGTGTCAGCCTGACCCGCCTCCTCAGGGCACTAGAAGCTCAGAAAGGGCTAGGCTAATAGATGAAGCCTGAAGCCTCTTGTTTCTTAAGAAGATCCATGGGCCTTGCTAGAGTGGAGTAATGGGGTTAGGGGGAGAGATCTGGGGCCAAAGCCTTTGCATCCTATATCTATCTGTCTTTCTCTGGCTTGTTGAAAAGAGGAGGTCCAATAGAGGATTACTTGAACAAATATTTGTTCTGTCTAATTATTCACCCAGAGAAGCTTTCCTGAATGTTTAATGCAAACCTTAATATTTACAATAGCATAAGGAAGAGTTTATAATGTGCTGGGGAGGCTTCCGACTTGAAGCAGTAATTCTTCTTTGCAAGTATGTATATAAGACGGCTTTCTTCCTAAGAGACGTGAGCCATATTTACCTTAGCCACTGTTTGAGCTGAGATGAAGTTTTAAGAGGGAGGGAAACTCCAGAGAAGGGAGGTACGCCTGTAATGCAGCTGCTGACATGTTTTATAGGTGAGATGCTTGTCTTTATCAGGTATTTTGTGCCTGCCACAACTCTTTCTGGGCATGAATAACATGTGATCATGGAAGTAAGCATTCAAGATTGCTTCCTATGTTTGTGTGACAGGTGTGCCACGGGGCCCTACTCAACTGTGATCCTGGTAGTGGTGTTCTTATGTCTGTTTCTTCTTTTCTTTCAGGCCCAGCACATCCCTTTCCAAGTATCAAGATTTAATGGGTCTTTACAAAATGACTTTTAGAGGCCTTCTCTGTCCATTGGAAACGGGCATCTTGCGGAACTAAGACTGAAGTATTCTTCAGGCCCTTGAGAAGGCTGTTTACCTCTAGGTGCCTCACTTTCCCCACTTCTAAGTAGAAACCCCATCCCATGATGCACAGATGAGAAGCGGTGCTCTTGCATTGGCGTGGTGGCCCCTTGGTCATCTCACGTTGGGTAGAAAGGGCACTTGTAGGGACTTGTAGAGTAAATCTCTGAGAACAGCACCAACCAAATCACTCAGTTACTCAGGGGTCCTTTTTCTCCAAGAAGAAGAAGAGCTGGAAGAGAAGAGAAATCAGATGATATATAGTGGGGGACAAGATAATGAATACTCTGTCTACAGTGTTGGGCCTGTAGACCCCGTTTTGTTCTGCTGGCTAACTATTGTGGTGTCAGCCAGTAGCATAGACACCAGCGGCTGCCAGATGAGTAACATAAACCATACATACTTAGGTAAATGTGTGTCACCTCCACTTGCCAACAGTCTGGAATGTTGAGATATCTCATGCTAAGAAATATGCCTACCTGCCTTCCTTGCTCCCCCCCTCCCCGCCCCCTGCCCTCTTTTCTTTCTTTCCTTAGGGTCTCATTTAGACTAAGCTGGTCTCCAACATTGTATATGTAGCTAAAGATAACCTTCAACTCCTGGCCCTCCTGCCTCCACGTCCCAATGCTTGTTTGTGTTTGTTTTTGTTTGTTGTTTAGTTCCATGGGTACTTTACCTAACTGTGGAGTGGTCCCATTTCTCTGAGGTTTGTGTAAATGAAGTCAGTGGCTTCATCTCTGTAGTCTTGAAACCAAACTGCTCTTCTCTCCTTCATCGGTACTGTTTTCTCAGCTGTGAGAAAAGCTAACCTATGCTCCATTCATTTGGGTTTCCCCCTCTTTCCTTGGAGCAAATGTACTGGTATGTAGCCTCATTGGTACCATTCTAAGCAGTGTGAATAGAACATAGCCGTGCACGGCACCGGTTGCTCTTGGGCATATCTCAAGCTTGTCTTAGTTCCTCTTGAAAGTCAAGTTCTGGCTTAGGGCATTTCTTTTCTTTTCTTTTCCTTTCCTTTTAAAAAATATTTTATTAATTTATTCATATTACATCTCAATTGTTACCCCATTCCTGCCTCCCTCCCACTTTCCCCTACTTCCCTCCCTTATGACTGTGACTGAGGAGGACCTCCTCCCCCTATATGTGCTCATAGGGTATCAAGTCTCTTCTTGGTAGCCTGCTATCCTTCCTCTGAGTGCCACCATGCAGGGCATTTCTTTTGAGTGGTTGATTCCTCAGTGTTTTGCAGCTCGGAAATGGGACTTTCACTGTAGTACTTCCACAGGAAAGAAGCTGCTTGGAGTTGGTCAGTTCAAAGGGAGGACTGGGTGAGTATTTTGAGCACATCTTCATGAGGTCTAGGGCTACAGGAATGAGCTGCACAGTTAAGCAAAGTGCCTCACAAGGAGAGTAAAATATAGTAATGACAGACAGACAATAGAAACAGAAGCCCACGTAAACATGAATAAGTAAAACTGGAAGTCAGCCTGTGGAACCAGAGACAATTCAGAGCGGGCTCTTGTGTGTACTTTAGAACACATTAATGTGGCTTGGACTAGGGGGAGGTATGGGGAGCCAGGGAAAGAATTCGTTCTGTGTTTTGGAGGCTGAGTCCAGACCTGCTACGTCTTGCTCCTGCTGTGGCTCGGTGTGCTATTTTATGTCTGCTCAAAACCTTGCCTTGTTTTCTTTTCTAAATGGGAGATGCTTGTAAATCTCATAGTCATGGTTAAAACACAATAATGTTTTAGTTTTCACCTTTTATGTAAGTGAAGGAGTACCTCACTTTGCTTGGAGAGGAGAGCCTTTGGCTTTAATATAGGCCAACAGGAGCCCATGCTTACCTTTTCACTGGACTCAACAGGCAATTGACATTATCGGGCTATTTGCCCTGCCCCCTCTTCAGTCTTTGTTAGCATCACATCTCCTGGAGCTGCGCAGAAAGACGCTGGGATGCCTGCCCTGCAAGGTCTGTTGTTGACTCTTGAGCTAGCAGATGCTTATTGTACACAGATGCTGAGGGTAGAGGGTTGAAATCGCAGGTCTGATCTTCTTTCTCCCTGTGCCTGGAGGGTGGTGCTGTTTCTCTATTCTTAGAAGCTACCACCATCTTCCCTGAAGCTCTGGTTTCAGGTTATTAGAGTCGCTCTCAAAGGGAGCATCTTCTGCATCAACATCACCCGAGAAAATTCCATAAATGGCTCTGATGCTCTTGTTCTAGACCAGAGGTTCTGAACCCGTGGGTTGTGACCACTTTGACCACATGTCATCATCCCCTTCTGCATATCAGATGTTTATATTATATTATATATATATTATATTCAACACAGTGGCAAAATTACAGTTATGAAGTAGCAATAATGTGCTTGTGCTGGGGGCCACTACAATATGAGGGACCATATTAAAGGGTCTCAGCATTAGGAAGGTCAAGAACCGTTGCTCTAGACCTACCAGATTGAAATGACGAGGGCTGGACCTAGGGAACTCTTTCAGTGAGAGTCCTAATTTTATGAGCTTTGTACTCTACATTTTGAGAATTTTTTGTTTAGAAAAGGTGATTTTGCTTTTGGAATACTGCAACAGCTAATCTTTATTGAAGGTAAGTTATGTGATGACACTTGGTATTTTACATATAGAGGGAGAATTGATCTCGAAACTAACCATGTGACACATCCACAAAGATAATCTTGTTTTGCCATTGGGGATCGTAGTTGGCTGACCTACAGATTGAAGAGCCAGTCTCTTGAGTCCCAGTCCCCCCTGCCCGCCCCTCCTTTCTCCTAGTCTCTCCCACCTCCGTTGCATAATGGTATTCCATGAATGAGGCCTTGTTAAAGGGAGCGCAGTGGCTTCCTGTTGTGTAGCGGATAACATATTAGACAGCATATTTCAGCTGAGCTTTAGATTACATTGAAGTCTAGGATTCAACTCAGAGTTTGACTCTGTCCCGTGAGTGTTCAAGTGTTCACTCACTTAGCTTAGAGAAAACCCATGATGCAGCCAGGCTGTTCTTGCACCTTTGGAGCTGCCATGTACCTCTGTGTGTGGCCAGGGACCTCCTTAGTCCCTTACCTGCATTTGCAATGTCATCCTTGTGATTAGCCAGCACCTGAGTAGATAGAATGCTGCAACTCAGCCCGACACTCGCTAAAAACCTGCGTTGTGTGAAGCTGTTCAAGGAGTCAGATCTGGAGGTTTCCTCCATGTCTGGTAGTTGCTGGAAGGAGGTTTTCTTCTTAGCAATTCCAGCATGGTGTCTGAGAAAAGCTAGCTATTGAAATAGGAGCAAAGGCAAGGAGGTTTGAAGATAAAAATCAACCGCTCCCCACACAATCCTCTCTCAATATAGGTCCCTAGCACTTTACACTCCCAGGAGGGGTTTGCTAAAGAAACCTCAGTAGGATCTTCAGGTAGAGATGGTTTTCCTGGCCACAAGTGCCTTACTGAGCAATATGAAGAGGAGGTGGGTGGGATCCTCATATTTTCCCAAAACTCTCAGGTTCTGAACTTTTCAAGAAGCATTTGTTATTCCTTAAAGTGAGTGGTCCTATTTGCCTTTCTTAAAGTAGTTCTGTTTGCTGTAGTTGCACCTCTGTTGTGAACACACTGAAAACACAAAGTCTTAATTTTTACTAAAAGATAAGTTTAAAATGTAAAAGTCTTTCACATTTGACAACTCTAATTTTGGTTTGGTTGTGGAAACCTCAAGACCTATGACTAATTGTCCCATCCCCCACTGGCCAGATGTTTCCATGTCTTTTGGTATACATTTTACAAGCTCTTTATAATGAGAACCCACGAGGGTGTCAGGCAGGTTTTCAGAAACTGATCCTGTGATCCTGTACAACTTTGTTTGGAGTGTATTTACATCTCATCGTTGGACTGTTTCCTCTCTTAATTTGAAAGGCTGGTATTGAATGTAATAAGTTCTTGGGAGACGCGACCGTGCAGATCTTGTGCTGTGTCAATGAGCTTTAGTCCTGTGTTTAGCCTCAAAGTTATTCTGTATGAAAGAAGGGTAAAGAGAGGAAGTCAAAGCTGATGTAGGCATTCCCAAGAGCTTGAACTTCTCAAAAGAATGAAGTTTAGCATTTCTTGTCACGTATGTCTCCTTCTTGGAGATGTTTCATAGTTTATTAGCAGCAGCATAGAAGAAGGAATAGTACGTGGAAGAAAACACATAGGAAACTGTACTGTAGTTCAGTGCGGCAAAACAGAATCATTTGTGAATCGGTTTAAATGTCTCAGATTTGCTTAAATCATAAAATGTTAAACTAACCAAAGAAGCAGTAATTAGATTACCTTGAATTAGCAACATTTTGAATTAAACAAAGTAAATTTAATCAAGGCAGCTACCCATCCTCATCTCTTTGTACAAAGTTAGAAGAAGCAGCGCAAATGAACAGGATTTGTGTTGTTAGGTTCTCAGCCAGAGTTCTTTATTTTGTTTATTTGTGTGTGTGTGTGTGTGTGTGTGTGTGTGTGTGTGTGTGTGTGTGAGAGAGAGAGAGAGAGAGAGAGAGAGAGAGAGAGAGGGAGGGAGGGAGGGGTGGGATGGGGAGGGGAGGGAGAGGGAGAGAGTGTGTTCTACTTGTGTAGGAGCCCTCAGGAGTCAGAAGAGGCATTACCTCCCTGAATTGCAGTTAAGGACATTTATTTATTGATTGATTGATTTTATTTTTTATTTTTTTTAATTTATTTAATTTTATTTTATGTGCATTGGTGTGGGGTGTCAGGTTCCTTGGAATTGGAATTACAGACAGTTGTGAGCTGCCATGTGGGTGCTGGGAATTGAACCCGGGTCCTTCAGAAGAGCAGACAGTGCTCTTAACCACTGAGCCATCTCTCCAGCCCCATTAAGGACATTTATGAGGTACCATGTGTGATCCAGGAGCCAAACCCCAATATTCTGCAAGAGCACTACCATCTCTGTAGCTCTTAGAACTTCTTTACATTTCTTATAATCCTATTTTCCCCCCACATTGTTTCAGGAACACAGATCTTCCTACACTTACAGCAGACAGGACTTGTGGATGAGAGTGTAAAGTCCCCACTTTTGCTTATTCCAGGAGCCCTCTAGATCCCTAGTGGACCCTTTTAGGGTGTCCTAATAGTGTCGAGCTATGTCTGCACAAAGTGCTCTGCAGGCCTCCTTTAGGGACTGAGCTACAACGTGATAACAGGCAAGACCAGTGCCAGCTACAGGTTTTCTCTCTGATATCATCAGGGGAAGCAGAAGGGGGAGAGGGAAGAAGAGAGAGGGGTGGGGGAGGGCACTGAGAGAGACCTGGCTTCTGCCTGCAAGGGCTGGAAGCAGGAGGTTCTCGAAGCTTCCTGTGTGCTGCAGATTTTATTCAGAAGGCACAGGCTCCCTTCTATTATGACTTTGTTCCACAGTTTTTTTTTAATTTTTATTTTTCATTATTTTATTTTATTTTATTTTTTATGTTTAAAGTACCAGAGAGCAGTTACTGATCTGATTTATAATTCTAGGAGCACCAGAAAATCAAGCAGTGCTTTCTTTTACCTACCCACCCTGAAGATCGTTCTTTCTGGTGCTGAGCCATGCCATGATTTGTCTGGTAGCTTTTCTTATCCCAGGTCCTGGCTTTTTTTCTTCATGAGCAAATTTGAAGTGGTAGAAGTAATTAAAACCAATCTTGGTATCGTCTCTTGCTGGTTGCTCTTTTGGTTGCTGGAGAAAGCTTCTCAGTTTCCTCTCTCATGCACACCCTTGAGAGTCTGGCTCGTATCTTGTTAAGCCTCTAGTCTGTTTAGCCTCAAACTCCCAGGGTGGTCTTTTCCACATGTTACGTCTAATCATGGTCTCATCTCTTTAGAACCTGTCTTAGTGGCTTCCCCTCTGTGTGATATGGCTTTCAGGATTTCTCTGGCCTCTCTGCTGACCAAGTATTTTGCTTCAGCCACTCAGGATTTAAGGGCTTCATGATTTCTCCCAACATCCCTCCAGCAACAGTCTGGCTTCACAAGAGATACTCTAGCTGTCTTCACTCATTCTCCTGTTGCTCAAAGTCAGTCATAAATTGCATCCCCATTTATCACATTGCTAGCCAGTTTCACCACTGTGATGTATTTCCTGATGACCTTCTGCTTATTGCTTGTCTTTTCCCCTAGGTCATTTGTGGAGATTTGAATAAGAATGGCCCCCATAGGCTCTCTGTTTGAATGCTTAGTCACCATTGAGTGGAACTGTATTAAAAGATTAGAAGGATTGGGGGGTGTGGCCTTGTTGGAGTAGGTGTGGCTTTGTTTGAAGAAATGTGTTACTGAGGGTGTGCTTTGACATTTCCAAAGCCTATGCTAGGCTCAGTGCTTCTTCCAGCTGCCTGCAGATCAGGATGTAGAACTCTCAACTACTTCTCCAGCACCGTGTCTGCCTGTGTGCTGCCATGCTCCTTGCCATTATGAGGTTAGAGGCCTAACCTCTAAAGTTCAAGCTCAATTAAATACTTCTTTTATGAGAGTTAACTTGGTCATGGTGTCTCTTCACAGCAGTAGAACAGTGTCTGAGACTCTCATGGACTCTACAAAAACAGAGTGGGCACTGTTTTGACCAAGCGTGTTGTATTTCATATTACTGTTAGCTTTAGATGCAATTCTTTTCCTGCTTCTGTAATCCTTCGATGCAAACACACACATGTGTACTCATTACATGACTCTAAGCGTTTCTATTAAATGGTATTGGAATTTTTGTAATGGTCTGGTTTCTGCCAGGACCACTTGTGTATTTTGAGGGGAAAGGAAGATACTAAGTACTCATATGAGACATTAAAGTTATTACATCTGATCGGCAAGTAGATATTTGGATTCTTTCTGTTCCTCTCCCCTCCCACCCTTCCCCCCACCCCCCACCCCTCACCCTTTCTAATCACTAAGACTGATGTTAGAGACTCCTTTTAATGTATCGTGGCTGATGGTGGTAACATATGTAGAGAATAGAAAAGGACAGTCTTGTTAGTTGCCTTCAGGAAGATTATAAATCTTACTTAGGAGGAAGGAATTCTTAAGTCGAGTTATTGAGGTTTCTCAAACATTTAATTTAAGAGCAAGATAAGGGTGCTGGGAGAAAGCTAAAGTTTGTTTTTCATATGGTGAAAAATGTTAATAACTTTGAGAGTAATGGGGAAGAAGTATCAAAATTATTTAAACAATTTTACACTTATTTGGTGTGTGTGTGTGTGTGTGTGTGTGTGTGTGTGTGTGTGTGTGTGTGTGTGTGTGTCTGTCTGTCTGTCTGTCTGTCTGTCTGTCTGTCTGTCTGTCTATGCTCCTGGAGATCAGAGGACAACTTCCAGGAGTTGGGTCTCTTTCTTTTCACCATGTGGCAAAGGATTGAATTCACCTCATCAGGTTTGGTAGATTATGCCTTAATTTGCTCAGCCATTTCTTCAGCACAGTAGGTAAAATTTTAACATAGTCCCTGAGACTTCCATACTATAGTAGACCGATATATTTTCCAGTTGTCTTGTTGAAAGTACATAAGGGCTGATCTGAAAAGCTTTTGTTTTGTTTTTCAGATATAGTTTAAAGTCCTAACGATAATAACTTTGTCTTGAACAGACCTTCCCTAGTCTGATGAGCAGAAGCCTTGAGAAGGTACTAGGTGCTTCCTGCAGATAAGGATTAATAGGGCTGGAGCATCTCTTTGCTTTTAAAAAGTGAGAGAGCGGACAAGAACGGTATATGTGCCCTGATAGCAGAGAATAGCTTTCGGCTAGAGGGCAGTAGGCAAACAGAGACCTCGGGATTCTGCCACACCATGTGTGTACTGAGACGACCTAGGGCTCCAAGTGGCAACACAGTTAAAGCTGTACCTTGTGAAATTCTGAGTGGTGAAGCCAGACTGTGTCTGTGCCTGGGCTTCTGTCCTGTGAGCCAGACAGTCAGTGGGTGGTTTTTCCTGTTGTCCTTATGTGTTTATGGTAACTGATTACCCAGGTGATAAAACAAACAAACAAACAAGATTAAAAACAAAAGATGTATAAGGGAGCCCCAGCCCCACCACCTCCTACTCATCCCAACACATTAAGTTGCATCAAGACTGAGTGCATCCTCTACCAAGACGGCTTGGCAAGGAAGTGATTGAACAGCATGCAAGAAAGTCCTTGTCAGGGAGTAGGGGAAGGGGATGTGGGGAAAAAGGAGGGATGGTGGGACTGCAAGGAGAGAAGGGACTTTGCTACAATTAGGATGTAAAGTGAATGAATAAATAACTGTATAAAGGAGAACGTACAGTGTGTTGAGTGATAGCACACAGACTCAGAAAGATAAATATATGTTCTCATGTGTGGATCCTAGCCTCTAGTTGTTGGATATGTGCATTTATGTGGTGTGTGTGTGTGTGTGTGTGTGTGTGTGTGTGTGTGTGTGTGTAGAGCAGTCAGCAAACTAGAAAGGGGCCCAGGTGATGGGGTGGGGGTGGGGAGGAAAGAGGCTTTATGAGAAGAGATGTGATATGAAAGTACAAGGGGCAATGCTGAAGGTGGAAGAGCAGGGGCCAGGGCAATCGGAGGAGGACCAACCAAACCAAGTCTGTCTCATCGGAGGAGGACGAGCCAAACCAAGTCTGTCTGAAAATGCATAAGGAAACCTGTTGCTTTGCATGCCACTTTTTAAAAAATTAAAAATCAAAGATATTATAAAGTTCTTTTTTTTTTTTTTAAATCTGTTTACTTTTTGAAAGTGCAGAGAGCCAGTCAACGCACGCCAGTAGGAACCATCAGTGTTGCTTGCCTTGCTCTTTGGGGACCTAGTGAAATGAATAGATAAAAAGGTTTTGTAATTAGTAGATCAACTGTTTATAAATTAATGGGTAGCTCCAAAGTACTACAGGGGACCCAAAATAGTTTCTGCCAAGTGTTTTATCTATTCTTGGAACAGCCTCATTCAGGCATTATAATTTGCTTAGCAATTCTTTCTCCATAGACAGCACAAAGATTAGTTACAACTTTGAATACTGTAGTTTCCTTATTAGCAAAGTCGAACTTGATAACCTTAAAAAAAATGATAGCAGTAAAAAGAAAATTTAGGAACGCTGTAGACATTTTCCCTTACAGATGCATATCTTTAAGTGCATTCACACACTCAAGGCTAGGCCCCCGCCTCTGGATAGAAGACACCACATATGAGCAGTCAATAAACATGAAAATGGCCCCTTTGAAAGGAAGCTACCGGTGGATTTTGCATGGATGACAGCATAGCCACAGACAGTAGACAACAGCTTCCTGGCCAACACCACCCTGCTGAGCACTCCCTGCATGGGGCTGCCCTCCCAGCAGGAGTGTGTGTTTGTCCTGGCGCTTGAGGACTGCAGCTTGGCCTTTTTGTTTACAAGAGAGAGGACAGTGACCTCTGTCTTCCAGCTGCTGTGAAAACAGTGTTGGGAAACCAGAGTGAAGTTTCCACTTTACAACTCACTGGGGCGATGGGGGGGGGGGGGCAGTGGCGGGGCTCGGGTGGCATACCCTAATAAACCTTCCTTACTGAAAGACCATCTGGGGTAAAATGCAGACCTTTGGATTAGAACCCAGCTGACTGGAAAATGGAAAGAAACTAGTCATTCTTCAGCAAACTTGCTGGGTGGGATCTCCATATATTAAGTTTGGAAGGGGCCCGTGATGAGAAACAGCAAAGGCACAGACACGGTTTGTAATGGCTTTTCTAACAGAGGCTTTAATTGTTCATGCCGGGGAAGGAGATCCTCCTCTCTGAAGGGCTCTCCCAAAGAGAAACAGCTGCTCATTAGCCAGCCTTAGTGTGACTTAAAACCTGGAGGTCATTTGGCACTGCTGTGTGCTCATTTCTCAAGCATTGCTTGGTGGTAAGAGTCAAAGAGGAGCTCCTCTCCAGGGTTAGGGGGATGCGGGTGATGTGGATCCCTCCTGTGTCTCTGCCAGGAAGGGAGCTATATTCTCAATGGAACCTTGCCAAATAGACATCCTGATCTCTGCATTCCCAGGGCTTGCAAATACCAATTATTTTCAATTGGAAGTTAAATATATAATTGTATACTGTAACCTTATCATTAGGAATTCGCTACGTTACAGACTACACAAACAGGATACAGTGAATCAAAAAAAAAAATACCTGAGTTAGTTGGGGAGACACAGAAATCAGGCAGAGTCAGCCCTGTGAGGAGCCAGGGTAGGGTTGCTCCTGAGAGGATGGAAGACAGGATGGAAGCACACTGGGCCGGTGAAGCCAATGCAGACCAAGCGGCAGACAGGGACTTTTTGCACATGATCCATGCGATCTTTCCCCTCCTTTGCCACCCCCTGCCCCCCTCCATTCTTCATAATGTTTTTTAGGTTTCTTTTTATTATTTTATGTGCATTTGCCTGCATGTGTGTGTCTGTGCACCACATGGGTGTTTGGTGCCTGAGGAGATGGTGAGCCTCTGTGTCAGTGCTGGCAGTCAAATCCTGGTCTTTAAAAAGTGCCCTTAACCACTGAGCCTACTATTGAGCCCAGATCCACATGGTCTTCTATAAGGTTACATTAGAGTCCAGGTACAAGGGAGCAAGGGAGACACTGAGTAGTATAAAGAAGGGGGTGGGAGGGGTTGCAGTGCTCTGTTTCACGGTTTAAAGACCTTGCTTTAGTTGCTTTTTCTTCTTTCTTTCTTTTCTTGTTGTTCTTGTTCTTGCTCTCCCTCCTCCACAAGAGTAAGGGAGTGGCATTTTGTAGCCCTGGAGAGCAATGATACCTTGAAATGAAAGGTGACAGGGACAGTGACAAGTGAGGCTGGGCTATAGGGATGCTGTGGGTGAGTGCTCAGCAGAGCGGGTAGATGGCTTCTTCCTGAGAAGATCTTGGAGGAGGAACAAGGAAGGTGAAGATGGCTCCAGGTCATCTCTTCCATGTCTCTCCTTTTATGCTGTACTCTTTCTGTCAAATTAGCATCTCAAGGAAGTAGTGTTGCCTGACCAGTCTGAGGAGGAAGTGTTCTAGAAGCCCTAGGGTGCTGCTGCTGCTGATGATGATCAGGGACCCTCTCTAAGCTCCTAGAAAGGAAGCCATAGTTAAGGGTACTATGGAGGAGCTCCTCACTGCGCCTAGCCCCTGCCATCTACAAGCTTCTTGCCAGGGGCTCCAGTTCACATTCATTACTGATAATAGCTGCCAGGGCCTCTGCCTGGGGGAATACTATTAAGTCGACACATAATGGAATGGTTCAGTTCAAAAGACATCTCTTAGCTGGGCGGTGGTGGTGCACGCCTTTAATCTCAGCACTCGGGAGGGAGGCAGAGGTAGGCGGATCGTTGTGAGTTCGAGGCCAGCATGGCCTACAAAGTGAGTCCAGGATAGTCAAGACTACACAGAGAGACTCTGTCTCGAAAAACAAAAACAAAAACAAAAACAAAAGAAAGAAAGAAAAAAGAAGTAATCTCTTTTCTAACTTTGGTGTGAAGCTCTCTGTGCTGCTGCTGTCTGGTGGGTGTGTGCCTCATACACGGTTTGTGACAAAGTAGTGGGAAGATATGAAGAACCTTTTCGCTGTTGGAGGGTAGAAGGAAGGGCTACCATGTAGCAGGTTGTATTGTGGAGACTCTTGTATCGTGGAAGCAAGCATGAGGTGTGGAGCTGGCCCCCTGTCTTCTTTGGTAACTCTCTACCATTATACTCCCAAGTCTCCATGGTCTGGAGGTTGTTTTAGTGATTGACAGGATGGGCTGCTAATTGCCCGCCAGTGATTTCCCTCCACCCCAGGTTGTCACTGAAATATAACAGAAATAGGCTGTGGCTAAGTGTTTGTAGAGATCCAGTGATTCTTTTGGATTTTAACAGCTGGGCCTGTCACGTGGAATCTCGCCTATTTGGCCAATTGCTGACCTCGGGAGCTCTTCTTCTCTCATATTCTGCTTCCTTGTGTGTCATATCCTGTCCTACCTCTGTCTCGAGATTCCAGGGGGGGAAAAGATCAAGCCTAAGGTGCTCTACCAAAAGTGCAGTTTCCCACTCTCCTACTTTAGTGTTGCATGTGGATTAGTCATGGAAGTGTTTGGGTTAGCCACAAGCCAGACCTAGCCTTCCCAGTGTCTCTGGTTTCTGGCGATAATCACTAGACACAAGTCCCAGGAGGTCAGCACTAAGAGCGTGACTCATGTAGCTAAGACACAGCTGTAGGCAAACACCCCAGAGCTTCCCCACACACTCCCACCACAGCTTTGGAGAGAAACAGAACCTTCTTCCTGTCCCGGTCCCGTTGCTTGCTTTCTCCCATAGAGTGTCAAGATTGCATTTACTTATTTAATGCATGTATGCGTACACACTCTTATGCGCCCTGCAGGTTTGTGGCAGCCAGAGAACAAGTTTGAGGAGTTCTTTCCGTCCCTCTAGTGGGACATGAGGATCGAACTCAGGTTGTCAGCCTTGATGTCCAATGCCTTTACCTATTCAACATGCCACCAACTCCTCTGTTTTCCTTTTTTTTTTCTTCCTTCCTTCCTTTCTGTTCTCTTCAGGGTTGGAACTTTGGGAGCAATTTTCAGATAAGAAGTCCTTTTGCATAGTTGAACGAAGCCATTGGCTCCCTTTATGTGTTCCAGCATTTGAATTAAAATTCCAAAGGGGTGATGCACTGGCTGAAGGAGGCTGAGAGAGGCTGGGGTGTGAGGGGGAGTTATTACTGGGGTATGTGTGAGGTGTGAGTGTGATGCTATGATGCGAGAGATGGAATGCAGTTGCTTAGACATCACAAGCAGAGGGCCGACAGCCACTCGGAGTGACCCTGATCATCACTCTGTATTATTGCTTATAAACATGATGACCCTAGGTAAGAGGTGAGGTCTGTGGGAATATTTTCGTTCTACACCCTTGCACCTTCACCAGGAAAGAGACTTCTCCATGTCACAGGAAGTAGAAGGCATTGGGCTGCATTCTGAGGACTTCCCCAGACAGACCCATGTTTCAAGACAATGGCTATGGTGGCAGTTCTTTCTTGTGAAAGGAAAAGCCAGGGCAGCATGATGTTTTCCTCATTTACTCCTTGGTTGAATACCTGGATTATGTACTAGCTCTCCTAAGGAAGCTCTGCAATTTCACCGGAGGAGGAAAAACCTAATGGCTGGCTTCCCTCAGAGCCCTCAGGCTAACAGCATTTAGTGTGTGTGTGTGTGTGCACCTGACCACTGGTGTTGGGTCCTGGCTGGCTGTGGGGCTCCTTACATGAATTGCACACTGTCTCCTCTGGTGTCATCCTCTGGTGGTCAAATGATCCCCTGACCATGATCCAGGGAAGGTAGAGCTGAACTCGGCCATCAACCAGTGCTCCCTGATGGTAGTGTTAATCTGCCATTTCTGCTTCTGTGTGGCTTCCCTTCTTACACACGTGTGTGTGGTTGCTGATTTCAGCTGTTGCACTGTGCTCTCCGTAGCACCTCAACTCGTTATTAATGCTCTGACTTCATCCCGGGAATCTGGTCATTCTTTTCTCCTACTAACATTAGAACCACCACAGCAAACAAAACAAAAAAATCTGCCTGGCTGGGCTACTTGATATTCCATAGGCATTTGGAAATGTACTAGGTTGATTAAAAAAAATCTCAAGGCTGAATAGTTAATTCCACTGCTCTGGGTGTCTCAGTACAAACACTAGAACCCCGGGGTCTGGGCCATGTTCCCTCCCAGAGTCAGACCCAGGGTACCAGAGCTCCCAAATCATCTTTTTTTTTTTTTTTTTTTTGCTTCACATTTGCCTCTTTTGATCCTCTAATAGGAGCCTCCTTTTTGACCCTTAGCAGGACTCTCCTACCCCCAAAGCCCTGTGTAACTCCCACCTTTTTGCTCTTGCTGTTTTATGGTTAAGTTTCTCATTTAAGATTGAAATCTTAGCCAGGCAGTGGCGCATGCCTTTAATCCCAGCCCCTGGGAGGCAGAGGCAGGTGGATCTCTGAGTTCAAGAAACCAGCCTGGTCTACAGAGCCAGATCTAGGACAGCCAGAGCTACACAGAGAAACCCTGTCTCATCAATCAAAAACAAAAACAAACAAACAAAAGATTGACATCTTTAGGGAAATCTCTATTTCAAATTTTCTTAATGCACAAAGTTATATGAAAAGCAACTTACTAAGTTTTCCACCCCATGAACTTTGATGCACACACGTGTGTATTTAATTGCTGATGGATTCAAATGAGCACCCTTTCTAGCACCCTGTAATGCGCCTTGTGTCTCAGTCATTTCTTTTGCCTGTTGTTAGAGTTTATACAAGGGGAGCCTAGGGATGTGCATTCCTTTTTGCTCTGACCTTGTGTAATTCAGCATCATGTCTCTGAGGTCCATTCAAGAAGCAAACTCTGTGTATCTGCAGTGCATTCTCTGCCGTTGCTGAGCAGCAGTCCCTTCATGTGACCATGCTAAGCCTGCCCGCCCATTTTTCTCTCACTGAACATTCCATGTGGCTCCAGTTTGGGACCATTTATGAATGAAGCTTTTGTGCATAATCTGATACATATCTTGGAAGAGGCAAACATTTGTTTATGTTGGTTGTCCAACCACAAGTGGAGTGGCGGGTGCTAGACTGGTTGCATAAGATTTTAATGGAATATAAGAGAATTGGGTATTAAAAAATTATGATCCCCAAGAGACTTCTTAGAGTAAGTTTTTAATAGATCAAGAGATAGTTCTGCTACGGACCTGAATGCATATTACTTGGTCTAAGATATTCTATTTGTCCTTTGGATGAGTAGTTTACAAATTTGTCTTTAAAATCCCAGGCTTCTTCATTACAACACATTGCTGTTTTGTGTATTAGCCATCTTTCTCTTCTCGTATCTAGATTATTTCAGATAGTTAAAAAACACAACAAAACTATTGTGTGCTTAGAATCACCAATTTCAAAGCCTTACATTAAAAAAACAACGCCTGGTTTGACAGTAGACTACAAAAAACAAGTTTGCCAAACCATATGAACTAAAATTAAAGTGTTAGGGGCTAGCGTTTTTTTTTGGTTTTTCGAGACAGGGTTTCTCCAGGTAGCCTTGGCTGTCTGGGACTCACTTTGTAGACCATGCTTGGACTTGAACTCACAGCAATCCACCTGCCTCTGCCTCCCCAAGTGCTGGATTACAGGCCCCTGGCCCTGCGCCTGGCAGGGCTTAACTTTTCAAATGGGTTTATTTGGGTATCACACAGTTGTTAAGCTCTTCCTTTGTCTGATACCATAAGCCAAAGCTGTACTTTGAATGAAGCAGCCAGTTAGGATAGAAGAAGGAAGCAATGCATGTTTGCTATTGTCTTTAGCTAGATCTTTCGCTTCGAAGTCAGGATATCGGGACAGGGGCAATGTGGCAGCCTGGAGGTAGGGATCCGAGGACATTCAGAGAAGGCTTCCCTGAGGCAGTGCATTTGGAGGAAGAGAAAATTTAGGTATTTTGGGAGATGGAGTGTGAGAGAACCGGCTGTACTCTGGACAAAGGGACTAAATAGCATATTTAATGGAATGGAGGCCATGAAACAGCCATAGCTATGAGCTGTCGATTTAAGGGCTAAACCACCATTTATTCCATTGACAGTGTTACTGCTGTATATGTTTCTGAAATGCCTCTCACAGCTAATTTTTAAACCACACCAGAAAAAACATCACTCTTGAGAAGTTAAAGCTTTGACCCAAGTGGAAATTCCCAGCTGGAGACTAACTCGATTTGTCTTCTGAACACTTTTGCTCATTCCAGAGAAAACAGGCTGCCTTGCGAAGGTTTAAAGCCTAACACTAATGAGAGGATTCAGAAGTATGTGCATGCCTCCAAACTCAGAAGCCAATTGCAAAGCACCACTCGTGTGCAAGAGTTACCTATCTGTCACTAGAATAGGCTCCCTGAAGATTCGTCTTTCAATCCTTTCTGTCATGGTGATTTGATGTCAAAGTGGGATCACCTGATTTGGCACTAGGCAGGGGGAGAGGTGGTACAGGAGGGGAGATGCACTTTACAAAGCCCAAGTGCTCTGGGTTGGGGGGGGCAGGGGGGAGGGGGAAGGATATACTGAACTAGCCCTGGTTTTTGGTTAAACAAGCTTGTAGATTTGGGAGCAAGGGGCATGTAGGGACAATAGTGAAAAGTAGGAACTAGGCCTTGATCATTTCTGTTGTCAGCTGGTGCGAGCTAACGGAAAGGCAGATCCATGAAGCCGTGGAAAATGGGGCTGGGAGGAAGATGCTGGGGTAGGTACAGCTTGGTGAAGGCGCATGATATTAGGATGTCAGGGAGATACAGGGACTGGGGTGTGTCAGCTCCAGCTATATCGTCTTATTCTGTCCACCAGTGGAACATGTAAACAAAAGTAAAGAGAAAGCATTTTCTATGTCAATGAGATCCTAACCATCATTTCCCAATCAATGCCATTGAATTTAGTTTTTTTGTTTTTTGTTTGTTTGGTTGGTTTGGTTGTTTTTTTTAATAACTTTTGTGCATGTGCATGGGGGGAGGGTGTTGCCACAATACTACACACAGGTCAGAGAGCAACCTATGGGAGTTGGTCCTCTCCTTCCACCATGTTGTTTCTGGAGTTGTCAGGCTTGGGATCAAGGCTGAGGCATCATGCCGCGCAAACCTAGTGATTTTGAAGAATGCTTTAACACCCAGTGGTTGGAAGGAGATAGAAGCAATGGTAAACTTTTCTGGTAAATACATACTTCACCGACTGAAAGCCTGGACAGCTGAGGCTGGTTTACACTGGTCTCTTGGATCATCCCTGGTGTTGTTTTTCCAGTAGCTCATGCATGTTTTCTTTATCTTGGCTTGACCCAAATGCCAACTCTGCATGCTCTAAAATCGGTTTTTGCTCTTAACTCTCTTATAAATGTATTTTAGATTTTTAAAAGGTGTCAAGTTCCCATGTTAATTAACTTAATAACAGCTAATTTGCAAGTTGTCACCAACACCTTTGAGGATGGCAGTCCTGCAAGTTGTGAGCCATTTCATTCACTTGTTGGCACATTGCACTACAGAGTGCCACACTTGGAATCAACCAGTGCCCTCCCTCCCACCCACCGAGTCAGCCCGGCTTTTAACAGCAACCGGGTGGATTTTCTCCTATTTCCACTCTTAGTATTTTACTTTTTATTATGTATTGCCACCCGTTTCCAATGTATCTTTCATGACAATGTCTACAGTGAGTTTAGGAATAGGATCCGGAGAGGTTTCATACTTCTACGTTCAAGTACCTGATTTCTCACAAAATCAAATATTTGATTGTGGTTCAAGAATGGCCACATACGGCACCCTTGACTGAAAAACCTAAAAGGGCTTGAGCATTAGAAAAATTTGAATTTCTACTATGATACCATGAGTGGCAAATTCCATATGGTGAAACAGTTCAAGTGCAAATTATTAGGAATATTTTGTGTAATTACCATCTAGGCTATGTATAGACAGTCTGTATGAAGCATAGATAAAATTCATGTCATATCCAGTCACAAAAATATCTCCTTTGATATGTGTTTATGCATTTGTGTGCATGCATGTTGTTTACGTGTGTGTGTACGTACATGTGTGCATGTGTGTACATGCATTTATGTGCGTGTACATGTATGCATGCATGCATGTATGCGTGTGTGTGTATCCATGACCCATTCAGAATCCGAAGTTTCTAGACCCAGCCTTTTGTGTAAGGGACATGTCTGTTTCTTGGTTTCCTCAGATGCTGGTGGGATGTATTGAGATTATTAAGGCAAAGCTAACAGTAGTGTGTTCATTTGTTTGCCTGGCATGTAAAAAGGCAACTGGATTATAATGAAGTTGCTTGCTTGTGCTATCTGATCAAGAACCATTTCATTTATCATCGTCTTCTGGCAATTGGCCTTTCATGTGTCTACCACTTGTTAATTTCATGTGTGTCTAGTACTTTCGTCACACATTTGCTTTTGAGTAGAAAGCAGTAAATATTTCTCAGGACGCTTATTGCGCTGGAAGCACAGGGGCAGAGGTTACATGATAGTCCCTTTGGTGTAACATCTTCCTCTCTGCTCTCTGGGAATGCAGCAGCCCCTCCTCATAACCATATACATTTCCTTCAAGGTGCTTCATGCTATAAATGGTCCTCTTAGTTGTCCTGAATATACTGGTGTGTAGACCTGCGGCCACCAATGGGGCGTGAAGAAAGGGGCACATCTGCACAATAAGTCTGACCCTCCTGACTATAAAGCATCTACAGTTAATTGTTAATGAATTCATTCTATAGGTTTTTGTTTTGTTTTGTTTGTTTGTTTGTTTGTTTGTTTGCTTGCTTGCTTTCTGGTAAAGGTGAAGTATGCCCAACTGTGTCTAGTTCTCTACCAGCGAGGCTGTTTTGGTAGTTGTTTCTCCTCCTCTTCCTCCTCCTTCTCCTTCTTTTCTTCTTCTTCTCCAGTTGAATTATTAATAATCATGAGGTGTTTATAAAGTTTGTATTTAATCTTCATTACTGTATGAAGCTCAGAGAATAATGTCACTGGACTGTGGGTAGGCTGCTTTTACATTTCTCCTCCTAACTCACCCTTGTCCCTTCTTCAGCTCTGCGTAGGTCCCCTAACTTTTAGACCTGACTGCTTGGAATGATTGTGATCGTGGCGAATGATGCCAGTAATTAGTCCCTGTTATGTTTTATGGCTGGGCCAAAGTTTTTCGTGTAACTTCCACTTCAGGAATTTATTTGTGGGGTTAGATGGAGTCGATTTGTGGAAGGGAATTACAGATTCATTTTCTATCCAGTCTGTGTGGTGGGTAGGTAAAGTGGTCTGGTCTGCAGTGAGTGCAGGTGTCTGCCCCGGTGAAATGAAGATCATTAAGATCTTTTCTGAACAGTGGAAGGCAAGCCTGCACAGGAGAGCACCTGAAAGGCAGACTGTGGGCAGGCCCCTGCGGGTCGGTCCTGATCAGCTGCCTAGCGCTGGGCAGAACAATGTTTGTGTGGCAAATTGACCAGTAAAGGCTATTGTCACCTGCTCTGTCCCAAGAACCACAGAGAATTCTAGAAGATAATTCTCCTGCCTCTATTTTTCCAGATGGAAAAAATGAAAATGCCCGGAATTTCTATAAAAAGGAGAAGGTGCCAGAATCACTTTTTTGTTTTTGTTTTTGTTTTTTTTGTTTGTTTTTGTTTTTCTGAGACATGGTTTTTCTGTGTAGCCTTGACTGTCCTGGACTCACTTTGTAGACCAGGCTGGCCTCGAACTCCCGAGTGCTGGGATTAAAGACGTGTGCCACCACGCCCAGCTTGGAATCCTACTCTTATGGTCTGTCTATAATGCATCAGAGGTGCAGTTCAAATGCACGTTCTTGTTTTCGTTAAGTTAGGTTTTGGGTCCATGTGTATGAGGCCCAGCTTCCCTAATTCATAATATAAGCATCTGGATTACCAAGCATTCAATGGAATTCATGTTTCTCAAAGGGTGATTTGTGGAGCAGGTAACGTGGGATTGCATAATAATGCTGTCTCTGTCCACTGACGTCAGAAGTCCTGGAGTTGGTAGAAGGTTCTACTGTTCACTGAAAGTTGAGGGCCTTGCAGTGTGACCCTTTACAATGCCCCAGTACAGAAATGTTCTTGGGGTTAGGGGTAGCTGCCTCCATAGGCTGCCACAAGTCACTTCTTTCAAAGAACATCTGAGTTTCCTGTTTGTTTGTTTGTTTGTTTGTTTGTTTTTCTTTATTTACACCAAGGGTAACTGGTTTTGAGAACTTCAGTGTTAAAATTCTCCTGGTGTATTTACGATGGAATGAGCCTAGAACTGGTGGCTTTCTTTCTTCTCTACCATAGCTCATTGCCTCCAGCCTTTTAAGCACCAGCAGATCACAGCAACTTGGATCCATTTCAATCCGGCCAGTGACCCTACACTCAACATAAAAGATGAATCCTGGGGGATCAGCTATTCTGAGTCACACTCACATGAATGTTGAAAAAACTCAAAATAGTACATTTCTTCAGAGTTCTGCAGGAGGTCAACAATTCAGTAAACTGTATAGAGGGTTTCTAGCTCATACCCCCAATGCATGTGCACATGTACGTGTACACACACACACACACACACACACACACACACACACACACACACACGCAGCCCAAGTCTGTCCCAACCGAAGGGAGGGACTGGCAAACCTGTAGTTTATGCAGAGTTTTCATTATTTGGAAGTATTTTCTTCAACTGTACATTGAAGTAGCTCTGTAAATGTTAAATTGGAGTTGGAGCCTCAGAGTACGCTCTAGAATAAGATAATCTCTTACTCTGTTACTGGGGTTAATGCATTTAAAGGGAAGGCAGACATTATTTTCTTTAACTGAGGGGCTAGGGGATCATTTTTAGTCTGTAGGTCTAATTGCTTGATTCACACATTTTCACTTCGCTTAGATTCCAAGTGACTGTGTTTCTCAAGAAAGCCTTGGACCCTGCCTCAGGCCTTGGGTAATAAGTGCATCTGATTTTTTTTTGTTCCATCTTTTTTTTATTTGTAAAAGTCTTATCTTGTCCCAAAGAAAGATGAACTCCTTTGAACCTGGTTGGCTTTTCATGTTGTCCTTTTGCACATTACCAAGGAGTGAATTTAATTATAATAAATACTTTTAGACCTCAGAAATGAGGCAGCCTCTTGTTAGAAGCAGGAGAGTTGAGGCGACACAGATCCAAGTTTGAACTCCAGGCATAATTCTTACTGCTACACCAAAAAATGTGTATTTGATGGTGTATATTAAGATGTGACAATTTTACACAATACATACAGATAGTAAAATGATTATTATTACAACAAAACAAGTTAACATACTCGTCAGCCCATATAAGTATGTTTAAGAAGAGATAAAATCCTATTTGCTAAAATATCAACAACAAGATACAGTATCAAGTGCCATTTTTATGTACAGCTCTGTAGACTACTTTGTCCTATTTGTCGGGGGAGGGACTTAATATCGTTCTACTCTCTTCTTAGGCCAATAGACATTCTCTTTTCTGTCCTAAGGAGTGGCAGCATCCACGAGAAAGCAATCAGTTAATGTCAGCTGCAAGAGTTCTGTTGGCAACAGCAATAATGGTAGCTCATTACTGGAGAGGATGGTAGGCCTAGTTATCCACACTTGACTAATGGAGTTACCTACAGTCTCATAGTGTTTGACTTTTTGGCCTTGGGAAGTAACAAGCTAGGTTTAATCTTAAATTTGTTATTTCTACTAAAAATATTTGTTTCACAACTTAGGCATACTCACATAGACTGAGGTAAACTTTTAAGCATGCCATGTCAGGACCCTGTTCTGAAAGGACTTTTCTTTCTAATTTAATGACTCCTTCTTATGGCTCTTTGTCAGAGGAAAGGGAATTTGTTTTCTTGGCCACTGTCCAAAACAAAGACTAAGGCCAGGAGAGAGCAGAAACAGTGACTTTGTGAGTTGACAGGTTGGTCCTATCTGCAGTACTCCCTTCCTCAAGGGCTCAGGTGCATTCTGGGAAGGCTATCTGGATTCAAAACACTCCTTGGTAGGGTCACCTCTAAGTGCCTGCACAAAACCATAATGAGCTTTCCTTCTCGTGATTCTTCCTTTTATGATTTTCTCAGCTGGATTCTTCAAAGGATTATTTGTAAAGACCTTTATGGTGTGTTATGATTTAATCAGATGTAGCTCAAATTCCCCAAGATGTGTTAATTATCATTGCCATGCAAGCGCAGCAGAGGAAGCAAAGTGTTCTTCATTTGGGCAGGTTGAGGGTTTGTTTAAAATGTACTTAGGGCCATTAGGATCAAATCAAAATATAGTGCATGGTAATTATGCATGAAATAAAAGATTACCTGCTGTTTAAGTAGCCAGCTTCCTGATCACAATGCAACAAAATCTTCAGAGAAAATTAGTTTCCCAATAGCAGTAGAGCACCTTATTTAAGGGACACAGTGAACTACAGTAGTTTACAAAATTAAAAAAAGTAGCTTTTTATTATTAAAATTATTAGCGGATATTACCCACAGTCTTAAATAAAACTATCTACCTCATATTTATTTGATCAAATCAAGAACACTTGGTGTTCATCGAGGTAGCTGTGGAATTGGTGTTTCAGATATGATGAAACACAAGAAAAGAACAAATCCGTCATGATTGAAACGAGATACATCTGTGAGCTTTAGTATGTAAATTATGAAGAACAGCATAGCCTCTGAAGTTAAAGAAAGCCTTCACCCAGTCCCTGGGCTTGCTGGCCGAGTGAACTCTTAATCCCCTTTGACCCTCAGTTTCTTTATCAGTGAAATGGGATGTTGACTAAACAAACCTTGTTGTAGAGGGTAGATTAAATAATGCATACAGAGTACTTAGGAAAACACAACAGTGTCAAATTAATGTTAGACGGTGCCATTTTCCTGGGATAATTGCTGTCCCCAGGGATATAGCTGGAGAGGGAGGAAATTACAGCTGGGCAATATGTTAAGCTTTGGAGGTCTGAAAAGCCCTAAAAGATAAAGAGAAGAGAGAGATCTCATTCCTGGGGAGAGAATCCCTGCTTTGGAACTGGGTACTTGCATGGAGTGACCCAGGGAAGAGGATGCCGAGTGTCCTTTATGAAGGACATGTCAAAAGTCATATTTTGTGTTGCTCCTTGGCTCATTGGATTTTCTTTTTTGGAAAAATATTAAGTTATTATGAAATAGTTTTCCTCCCAGTAAGTTAAAGCATAATTGGTAAATTCTGCAAAGATTTTTCTGCCTTGGCCTCAAAGGTTGAGAAAGAAACTCTGGGTTTTCATTCCATGTGAAATTTGGATATTTTCTTCTGTTCATGGCAAGGGGTCATTTTAGTCACTACATCTGTCTGAACTACTTGTGTGTGACTAGTTAGGACATACCTGGCATTAAAAGTTAACTAGTTATAGAAAAAGCATTAATTTGGATTATTTGAAGAAAAGCCCAAGAGATTTACTGATTCCCTCTGTACTGATCCGGTTACTCAACTGGCAGTGTTCACAGCTGTTTTCTTGAACTTCATTAAAACAAAAAAAAGTCAGCCGGATGAGGGAAATAAAAGTTCTCACTCTTCTTACATTTAGCAGACCAGAAGAAGAAGGGTGAAAGAAGATTCAGTTTCAACATTTGTTTCTGAATGGCGCATTACCCATCTCAGACTATCAGCCAAATGCGTGACCCCAGAATGCTCCAGCGTCTATTGAAAAGCCTTCTGGAGAGATTTAGGGCTGTGCACTGAGGGAGGTCTCAAGCTGGCAGCCCAGATCCCATTCCAGGTTGTTAACTGACAGGAACAGTCAACCTGGCTGGTCTTTACTGTTCCGATGCTGCTGACTAATGCCCAGACAGACATTTGGTAAGACTGAAGAAGAAGAACACGTACTGGGTGCCGTGCATCCTCTTTCTCCTCAACTTCCTGAGTCTATGCTGGCTGTACATTCTTATGGTTAAGTTCTCCCCAGAAGCCCAACAGTCAATACTTCAAGTCTATCATGGAAGATATTGAGGGTAAATGGTTATGAAGTCTCTTGCTTGTGGCATTTTTCTTTGTTTAATTATTCAGCTATTGTTTATTGAATGCTAACAATGTATTTGTAGAGATGAGGAGTCTAGACAGGACTGAGGCAGAAATGTCTTGTTTGGATAAAACTCACATTTCTCCTAAACGGAGGTGGCTGGAAAGTTTTGCCTTGTTTGACTATGTTAGGAAGGAGGTGAAGTCCTCTAACAGCCTGCGTTGGTAATTTGATGGACAGCTATTCCCTTTATCCTTCCTCTCACTTCAACATCACCCCCACCAATAAATACCACGCTTAGTCACACACTTCGGAGGGAGGTTAAAGAAAAGGCAGCTAAGTATTTACTGTGTGTGGTATTCTAGAAGGCAGGGTGGTAGTTGGCCTCAGGGAGTTGTTATTCAAAACAAAACAAAGCAAAAAAAAAAAAAAACAAACTTCACAGACAAGAATTAAAAGCACTTCACTGGAATTCCACAAATTCCACAATTTTGGATCTGCTGGGAGGGTTGTCTGGACTGAAGCTTATCTTCACAGATAATGCAAATTCAAAGACCTGGGGGCGGGGGAAGGGATATCTAAACTATATAAGTAAACTATATAAGTAAATAAGAAATGATTCCCTGCCGGGCATTGTGGCTCATGCCTTGAATCCCAGACTCTGGAGGCAGAGACAGGTGGATCTTTCTGAGTTCTAGGCCAGCCTGGTCTACTAAGAGATGAGTCCAGGACAGCCAAGGCTACACAGAGAAACCCTGTCTCGAACTCCCCCACCCCCACCCCACCCCACCACCCCCCAAAAAAAAGAAAGAAGGAAAGAAAGAAAGAAGAAATGATTCCCCAAAGCAGGTTCTTTGAGAATACACAATGGTTTGTATTTAAAATTAACATTCCGAATTTCTTAGTTTGCATTAGCATAACCGTTTAGTCAAAGTTAGTGACTCTCATTGAATGAACCTGAATTCAAAGCCGTGGAGGTGGATTGAAGATGATGAGATCAGCTGTGTTTCTGATAAATAGACACACAGGCATCATATTCTTGACAGTGAAGTAGTGACCAGTGGCTGACTTTGATTTTTCCATACATTACAGAGGCATCTTAAGAAATGTCCACTTTTCTTAGCTTAGATCCTAGAAAGAAGAGTGTTTCAAGTAGGTAATGGATGTGTGTGTGTGTGCATATAACATAGATTATAGATATAGTAATATATATCATATTATATGTGTATTTTATTTTCTTATCATGCCTTTTGTTGAGCATTTCCTGCAGTGTGTTTTGAACATATCCCTCTCCTCCTACCCCACTCCTCCCAGATTCTGCTTCTCTACCCACCCAGCTTTATCTCCTCTCCTTTTCTCTGTCCATGCATTTCTCACCCTGATCTAGAGAAGCTCCGTACTTCAGTGACAAATTGACAATTGATTATCTTGCAGGGAATAATGGACATCAAAATGCTCAGCCATGAGTGGGATGTATGTATCACACCTCTTCCTTCTCCCGTTTACATCACTAGCTCATAGATGGTATTGAACGAGATATTCAGAGCTCCAGCCAAGAGTGGGAGTTGCTGTGGCCCCCACTAGCTGTGACATCCTGAGGTCTTGTGCAAAGCATCCCTGAGGGGAGTTGTGTTCAAGGTAGCTGCAGGTCAGTCAGTAATAACTTACACGTTGTCACCATCAGGTTATCTTGGATGTAGTTTTCAGAAAGATGTATTTTTAAGGTGCAAAGAGCAATACTTGGGCAAATAATTGTTCCATATATATTTGTCCTTCAGAATACAGCCCAGTCTCACTTTTTGTGCCAGCTCTTGAAATGAGTTCATACAAATTGCATGTCTCTAAATAGAAATGGACTTGAAAAGATTATGTAAAATTCTCTTAAGGTGAGCTCCTGTATGGAAACCCATAATGTCCAGTTACACCCTAATTGTCCTTTTGGTGCATGCAGAGCTCTGTCAGCCAGTTGTACTTAATTTCTTTATAAATTTCAATTACAAAGCACAGTCAAGTTATTGATTGGTGGTAAAGATATCTACTTATCCTCAGGCCTGTTTGGTTGGATGTTTTTCTCATTCTCTTGAATTCCATATGCTCTGAATTCAGGCTCTTCTTCAGAAACAGAGTTAGCTAAGTTAAGTGCCTTGATGTTTTCATTGTAGCTCACTATCCTCCTCCCAAATCCAGAGCCCTGAAGATGTTATTGCCTCTCCCCTGGTCCCTTTCTAGCTGATAGAATCACCAGGTAGTGGTGATTCTCATGCACATTCCTCCCCATTATTTGGTAAATAAAGGGTTCCTTGTAGTCTGTCCCGGCACTCACAAACTCTGCCCTTGGCTTCTCATAGCAGTCTAAAGACAAGCAGCTAATCTTACATCTTCAACGTCTTACTTGGCCCAGTGTCTGGCTTGTTCTTATCCCTTGCCCAAGATGGCCACCTTAGGCCACTGAGTCACCAGCTGCACCATGATTAAACAAGTTTAGGGTTCTAACACCTGCCGTCGCGTGTTTCCCCACTTACGTGCATGGTGAAGCAGTCCTCCCACGCAGGTTCAGGCAGCACCAGTTGACTTGGCTTCCTAAGATCTGTTCACGTATCTCTGTCTAATTTGAGGACCTGCGATGGCAGTTGGAGAACTTGGGATTGCTTTAGGGCATAAGAACTTCAGGAGTCCGTTATGTTTGGACCTCTCCCTAAATTGTGAAGAAATTAAGCTGATGATGGTAAGAACTGTTTGGGAAGCATGCGTTTAGATTTTATTTTATTCACACCAAAGGGGTAAGTTTTATTCAATTTGAACCTAAAGGTTTAATTTATTGAGTGCTTACCTTTATGTTAGCTCACATCAAAATGGCGTTTAACACTGAAGGTCTGAGCTGGTCTCCCAGAGAAAGATAGTGGCAGGTTGTGTTGAGTTCCTAGCGTGGAACTGGGACATGGCTTTTGACATCTAGGCTCCTTTGCTATGGATTCCTAGCCTCTTCCACAAGGCTTACATGCCTGATTCAGGGTGGTTTGCATATCTGTGTTGTGAAGAAGCAGCAGGCCATGTATTATATACCTGGGCTCTGGACCAAACCAGACTGAGTCCATCCAGTTCTTCCCCACCGTTCCCTATGACGTCTGTAGTCCTCATCTGCAAGCCCTGGAGGTTAATGAAACAATAAAAGATGCTGGCCAGCATCTGCTTAAGAGAGGAGACTAGGACCAGAAGGTAGTGTTGATAGCAATCTTGGGATTGCATTTCCTCTGCTTGGGTGGTTTGCCTCCTGGTGAAAGAAACAGTTTTGTTTGCGGGAGGGTGAGCGAAGTGGAGTGAGGGGTAGAAGTGAGGCTCGGGAAGAAGGCAGCTGGCCTTGGTCAGTAGGGACCTTTGTGCCAGACATGGAACGCTCAGTCTTCTACAGGAATTGCCACCTGTGCCTTGCCAGCTCTTCCTAATGAGTGCAGCTGGCACAGAAGGTAGCCCCTTTCCTAGTCATTTCCCCTTCCCTGGCTCCCTTCATAAGTGAGCAGTCTCCAGCTGCCAAGGAAGCTAATTGGAGGAGCTGTGAAGCCCTCTTTACAGTTCCACTGTGAGACTGTAGGTCAGCGGTTCTCAACCCGTGTGCCGCAACCCCCTTGGTGGCCGCTTGCCAGATATTTACATTACGGTTCATAACAGTAGGAAAATTACAGTTATGAATTAACAATGAAATAATTTTCTGGTTGGGGGTCACCACAGCATGAGGAACCGGTGTGAAAGGGTCGCAGCATTAAGAAGGTTGAGAAGCACTGCTCATCATCAAGGTGCTGCGCCTTACTTAGCTGGGGGCGGAACTAGATCACCTAGTAAAATAAAGGGCAGTAACTGGAAGGCAGTGAGCTTAAATCCACCCTGTTGCTTATTCTCTGTGGCATCAGCAAAGAGACCTGCTTGTGGAGTCAAATGGGAAGGCTATTTAGCAGACGTGGTGAGTAAAAGGCTTGTGGAGAAACTCAGCATATTGGGGCAGAAGAGGAATCGATTTAAAAATGAATAATTTAAGCCAGTAAATTACATGCTCCTGTTTGGGACAGCTGAGTAAAGGTCCCAGTTTCCCTTGAAAGGACTGAAAAGGACTGTGGGCATATAGGAAATGCTCAACAAATATTTATTGGGGTTTTTTGTTGTATGCTTTTTTAAATTTTGAGACAGGGTTTCTCTGTGTCTTGGAATTCACTCCTGTAGACCAGGCTAGCCTCAAACCCAGAGATCCGCCTGCCTCTGCCTCCTAACTGCTGGGATTAAAGTCATGCGCTGCTACTCCCAGCTGAATAAGTGTTTGTTAACTAATAACATTTAAAAAATATATATTTCTCTAATATGGCAATTAAGGGATCTGGTTCTTTGTTATTGCCACCTTAATTTGGAAAGCAAGTTAACAACCTAGCCATTATATAATGCAGATGTATAACAAGGTTGGATCACCTTAAGTCTAGGCTCAGAGAGTCGTTTTGATGACTCAGCTTTGCTTGAGCGCATGCATAACCAGAGTCAGTATTTGCTGTTACTATAGCCTTGGTGGTGTACCCCGACAGGGTGACTCTTGGGCAATTCAAGCATGAAGTGAGACGCGGGTTTGGTCTTTTTTGGGAGTTGAGTTTTTTTTAGTGGGTTTAGGATCATGTGTAGGGACTGGGATGCTATATATCTCTAGCCATCACTTTTACGTTCAAATTCTGTTTGTTAATTGTCAAATTATGATATTGCTCACAAATAGCTTCACACAGGAGGAAAGTTCTGAATGTTTCTCCTCTTAGACTCCATTTCAGCCCATCTCCAAGCCTTCAAAACTAAGGAAGTGTGCTGGTTCACAGAAAGACTCAGCAGGAGCTGCAGCCAGGTTTCTGTTTGTCCTGCCCCTTCCTTTCCAGGGCAGCAGCGGACTCCCAGCTTGAGTGGTCCTAGGAATGCCATTTTTAGCGTGAGCTGACAAATGTAGCTGCTCATGATAAGGTCCTGTCACTGTCTACTGGCATCACTTTATCTGACAGTCCTGTGTGTGTCTAAGGAAAGCCACATCAACAAAATAGAGTTAAGTAAAGTATCTTGAACTTCCCATATATACTTTCAACATTAACTGGAAATCCAGCATTTTTATATTCTTTGGGGACTGGGCAAAGAGAGGGAAAAAAAAGGCCCTTTTCAGTTTCTCTTACCCAGATCCACCATTAACTAAAAAACCAAAACACAAACATTCTTCCATTTTCTGAAAGCCGTTATGCATCATGCAAATGTCTCCAACCTTTATGCTGGCCACATAAACAGTATAGTTTTATTGTTTCATACTGGGGGGAGGGGACCTTGAGAAGGTCGCATATTGATAAGCCCTTGTCCTGAGCACAAGTGTGTGTTGACACTCTTACAGGTCCCCGTCTTGTTGGTACCCAGTCCTTTTCAGAGAAAACCAGGAGCCTATTTTCATTCCCTGCTCTAGTGGCTGCAGTGGTAGATCTCCAAGAAGTAGCATCTGCGCCTGCGGAAGGACGAACCGTTGTGCTCTGAGCATCACGAACTCTTTGCCATTCGCAGAGCCGCTGGCTGTGTGTTCCAGACCCTGACTTGTGTGGAGATGACCTGATTCAGCCTCCCTGCTTTACTTGTTGACTGGTTTCAACTTGGTCAAAAGCAATGCATCTGCTCACTTTCCTTGCTTTCAGCTAGCCCTCTCTGGAAACAGCAATTATGAGGTGATACCGAATGTCTTAAAATACACACGCAGGATTTTCTCCTTCTAATGCTTCCGTGGTTTCATTCTGTCTTTCAAGGCTCTTCCCTTTGGTGCTCTTATAACACAGTGTTGTTATTGAGGCACAAAGGCAGAGAATGTGCCATGAGCCACTTCTCCAAAGCCGTCAGATGGTTTAAGTTAAGAAGGAAATTATGAGCCTATGTTGCTACAGCCTGGGAAAAAGGAGAACAGTGTGTTTCAGACTGGCCTATTCATTTTAGCAGGGCAGACAATGCCCAGACACAGCCAGGGATTGAGGCCCCAGCACACATCCTCCTACCCAGCTGGGCACCGCCTTCGTGGAGGCAGGCATCCTGTGCCCACACGCCTGAGCTGCTTCTCCCTCCCCTTGGGATATGGTCTTGTTGGCAGGGTCACACAGTGCGTCACATTGAAAATTGTAGGATGAGAAAACAAAGGAAACATTTCCCCACTTCTTTCTGTTTTAAAACACTGTCTTGGGATCTTTTTCCTTCCTCATAGGATCATGGCTGATATTTGTCCAAAGGTAATGAGGCAGCTCCACATGTATTTTCTATTTCACTCTGCCTGCCAGGTTCATGGTGATCACCTTGGGGTGCTGCCTTTCTTTTATTTGCTGCATCTTCATCATTTATCAACACACTTAGGAATAGATAGGCTACAAGGTTGTTTTGACTTCTTATTGGTTGACGGTGGTGTTGAGGAAGTACTCTAGGCCTGAGCTGTGTCCTTTGTCCTTGCTTTATCTTTTAAATTCTCTCTCTTTTTTTTTTTTTTTTTTGGTGGATATATTAAGACCCATCGTCTGTCATGTGGAAACTAGTCTTTTTAGGGGGGGAGGCATACCTGGGGTGTATCTTTGCCTTAAGGTCACAGAGGATTCTGTGCTTAGGACAGATGTGACACCATAAGGAATATTTACCCCAGTTCTGTCACCAGCTCCTGCAACAGAGTGGCTGATGGCCTTGCTATGGGTGCTCTGAGTGACAGGGATGGATGCTAGGAGTGCCTTTTGTTCTAAACTATTTGGGCTTTGATCTCAGTTTCTGGCACACAGCTGGGCAAACCCTGTCATTTCCCGAGTAATGGGCTGATAAGAGCATCCTACCTGGCTGTCAAATCTGCTTGAGATTTGTGATGGGACCTCCTTTATCCTAAGGATAGAACTTCGGGACAGCTTCACAGTAGGAGCCAGTCACTAGAAAGACAGACGAGCATGAGGAGCCCAGCAATGAAATTGTTTTCCTGAGTTCTATCACTGGTTCTACCAAATTATTGAACTCCTTACAGGGGTGTGGGGATAGCTCTGATTGACAACTAATTGTGTCAAAAATGTGCAAGTTTAACACTTGGACTGGCATTTGGGGGCAGCCTTTGAAAACAGAGCACCCTGCACCTGTGGGCCTGCACTAACTGAATGTATAGCACCAGACATAAATTTAATCCTTTGGCAACTCATTAGTATCCAGTGAGTTGGGGAATTTTTAGTGTAGGGAAAAGTCTGCTTGGTATCAGAGTCATTGTGTGTGGAGAAAGAGCCGTTTCCCCTTATAGGCTGATGCGGCTTGCTATTGGTGGGGCATTGGTCTTAAATAATTCACAATCGCAGAGTTCGTGTAGAATAGTAATATAGTTTTGAATTATAACTCCACTAAGCACTGTTGGGGTTAAAAATAAGGCTCCAGATATAGTGCTAGCTCCAGCCTTGGCTTTATTTATTGCATGTTTTAACAGGGACATGTGTTCATCCACAGAGCAAAGAGCGAATTCATAGGGGAGCCTCGGGGTTGGTTTATTCTGTGGCTTAGTCATATCCATGGGATTCCAGACACTTTACGATCTCTACCTGCCACCTCAGCACACCAGTTTTGGTGACAAGTGTATTCTTCTCTTGGGGACAAAGACAGCCTGGCTGTAGCTATGGCATCAAAGCATAGAGTGGCTGCCTTGGGTCCAATGGTATCAATATACGTTATGTACAAGCAGTTGGTTGAGGAAACAACTAGTGTAGGATTCAAAAAGGAAAAGAATCTGTAAATCCTGAGGAGCCCTGAAAATGATGAAGGGACCTTTCTGGAACCCAAATCCTCTTGGCATCTCTGTCTAAATTGCTCATTGGAGAGTACGGTGCCATGAATGGCCCGGCCATCAGAACGATTCTCTGTGAGTCAAAGCCAGACATTTGGCTAGCCAACAGTCTCCTAATGGAGAGTAGATTGTTCTAGAAAGGAGGAAGGAAGCTAGCAGTAAGTTCTGAAGGGACAGCCAAAGTACTCAAGCACATCTGTTTCTTCAGCTATAAAATCAGAGTACTAACAGTGCTTAATACGATGGCTGCGGAAATCTAATGAATGAATGGTATAAAGACCAGGCCCCACAGTAAACATTCAGCGAATAGCAGTGCCTGTAACGATGCTCAAAGTCTTATATTTCATCAATTTTTATATTTAAATGTGAAAATAACCAGCTGGAAGAGTGATTCATAATTCACTATAAGCAAATCTAGGGCAAAGGTGGCACGCAGTGTTGAGAATCTGGGCCTGTTCATTTGGCGCCGTGAGCCATGTACACTTGAAACTTTCAGGATTGCCCTGTCCCCAGGAGTGTTCGCAGGGAGATGACAGATAGGGTGGAGTAGAGGGGACAGAGTAATTAAGAGCTCAGTTGGGGCTCTGTGGCACGGCTGTGTGTGATCTGTGAGACCCAGAGTCCTGTGAAAGACGGCTCACAGTTTCTATCCAGGTCACCTTCTGCCCCCTGGGGTTCAGTCTTCAGGCTGTATTTCTAGACCTTAGTGCAGGAAAGCAAGGTCGCCCAGCTCTGGCCACTGGACAGCGACAGCGTTATGAGGAAAGACTGAAGCAGTGTCTACAGTCTGTCTGCATACATTTGTGTGTATATTTGAGTTTTGTATAGCTGGCTGTTGATGGCCAAGCAGCCAACTAGGTGAGGGTTCAACTAAGATAACAGTCTACAAATCCCTGGAAGCCTGGAGAAACCAAAGATGGATTGTTGTTTGGGGCAGAGTGGGGAAAGTGGATGAAGAGAAGAAAGGCAGAGTAATTAAGATAATTAGCATACATATCCTTGCCAGTTTTGAAAGCTATTAAGCGTTTGATTTTTTAATGATATTATTCAGATTTTGCTAAGTATGCCTTGTAATATGTCAGTCAATGAGGAACTGTTTGATAAATGTTTGTAAAATTGATGACCCGCCTCAGTACACATGTCTGTCTTCTGCTCGAATATCATCTGAGACAGTGCAAAGCTGAAGGGAGCAGGAGGATAGAGAGGCTCTATTAGGAGTTGGAGAGAGGAGAGGGAGAGGTAGGGGCAGGGGATGGAATCCAGGCGTTCAGGCATACTGTACTTTAGCTCCCATGAGCTATAGCCTCATCCCTTTTAATTTGATCATTCATATATTGTTTTCCTTTTGAGAACAGGGTCTCCTGTATCCAAGGCGGATACTGAACTCACTATGTAGCTAGAGATGACACTGAGTCTCTGGAATGCTGGGACTGTAGGTGCATGCTGCCATGTCTGGTTTTATGCAGAGCTGGAGTGCAAACTCTGGACTTTGTGCATACTAGTCATGCACTCTGCCAACTGAGCCTGTCTCTGGTATTTATTTATTTATTTATTTATTTATTTATTTATTTATTTATTTTTGAGACAGGATCTTACCCAGTTGCCCAGGCATGCTTTGAAAGAGAGTTCTTCCTGGCACAGTACATAGAATTTTAGATCTGTATGTCCAGGCCTTGCCTTTCCTTCTAAATTATAAGGTCCTTAAAGATATAACATCCTCCTGTTTTTGACTTTTTAATATGGACCATCCTAAAGGTTATTATAAAACACTGCCTTTGCTCCTAATGTCTATTTTTACTGAGGGACCTGATTCCCAAATTGCATTATGTTTTCCATCCAGGAGCCTGGCCTTCATGTTTGGCTATTATTATCTCTGAGTTAATGTGGCCTCCCCTAAATACACAGTCAGATTGTTTAAAATTGGATGGAAATGCACACCTCGTGGGTTGGTGATGTAGTTCAAAGGTAGAGTATTTGTTCATGCTACACAAGGCACGGGGATCGATACAGCATGACCAGAACACCACGTATTTTCTTTTAAAACAGTTTCTTCTTGTGGATACATATAAAGACCCACAAAAATCATTGTCCTAAGCTTATGAGCAAGGTGCATGCCCAGCCAAATGACAGATACTGCCTGGATCAGTCAAGGTAAAACTGATCTGCACCTTTGTGCATTCATTTGAGGTCCCATCGCTGCGACATTCTAGCACACCAGTGGTGAGAGTGTTTCCATGCCTTGCTTTCTTTTCGACTCATTTCTTTCCCAGTGTGTTCCTACCCGATTCTATCAGGGCAACCTCTTGTACAGCTTCAAAAGGACAATTCAGGACCTATAAAGATGCTGCTGGCCCAAGGCAGTTTTCTTCCCGTTATTACTCCTCCGTTAGTTGTGTCCTCACATTTTGACACAGGAGAGGCTCATTGTGGCAGGAGCTTAGATAAATAGGAGTTGGACTCCAAGCCCATTTCTAGGAAAAGTGAGAACAGCAGGTGCTATCTGATGTAATTAAAGTCTGTTGAACCCTGAACAAAGTAGTCAGTGTAAATCTCTGTTAGTTCTTTACAATGAGCCAGCTCAGAATCTGTTCTATGAATTACCTGCTGATCAGAAGGTCTGTGGCCTTTGGAAGGACGTGTTGTAAAGTTTATAGCAAGCCTACTAGGGCGTTCCTTGCCAATGATTTTAGAAGGGTATTTGGAGGCTATTTAATCTCCTGTCTCTGAGCCCAGTGGTTAGAGTCTTCCCATGCCTTGCATGTCTACACATGTGCATAACTTCCTTTTCCACTTGAATTAAGCCTGGACTTTTAAAAAGAGACATTTCAAATTCTGAGTATAGTTTGTCAGATTAGCTGGTGTACAAGAATGAGTGGTTCTTCTTCCCTTTCTCTCTTTCTTTTCCCAATATCCATTTAAATAAAACATATGGTAAAGGAAAAATCTCTCCATCTTGGGTGTTTCCTGTCATAGTCTCACTTGGGCACAAAAATTGCTACATTCTAATCTCAATTCATTTTGTATTTTTCACAAATGACTCATGATCAAACCTAAATGAGTAACTTTGAAATGTTTATATATTTTCTGCCTTGATTACACATACATGTGCGTATATGTACACACTGCTAATGTAGAATTACATCAACTTTATAAATCATGTCAGCTATCTGCTTGGCCCACTATACTTTTCCTTACATTTCCAGATATTTCAAAGCCTTTATTGTGTAGTCTTATGATGGATTTATTGACTGTAAACAGACATTTGTTATTCAACCTAAATGCTATTTTACCAGCCTCAGATGCCCTTTACAGTTTATTCCTTTTCTTTCCTCTAAAGATGATCTCTAAACAAGTTGCTGCTGTTCTTAAGATAATTAAAACTAGGTGAGGGGAAATTTGTGGAATTATGTGGCTCTGCAGATTGAAAGGAAACCTTAAAATATTTGTCTTTCAAGGACAAGTTAACATCTCTCTTTAAAAAACAAACAAACAAACAACAAAATTTTTCTTTTCTTTTTCTGAACCGATAAATATTTTTTAATTTGTGAGACTTGGAGAAAAGGAGAAAGGTGGTTGGGGGCATGGGGGGTGGTGGGCAGGTACAGGGAGGCACCTTGGATGTCACAGGGCGATTTTTAGCAGGAATCAGTCTCCTCTTTCCACCTTTACATGGGTCCTGGGAACTGAACCCAAGTTGTCATGCTTGTGCAGCAGGCCCCTTTAACAACTGAGCCAACTCATCGATCCCTGGTTAAACTGTTTCTCAAATTCACTCAACAAAAAATATGAGCATCGTTAGACAACACATTTAAGATCCAGGCCTGTCTGCCCCTCTTCTGGTTCCAAGTTGGAATGGAGTTGTTTTCCACTGGGGAATAATTTGTCTCTATTAATTGAGGACAAATGTGCATGCGTGTTTTAATTACACAGTAAATTAGGAGAGTTTAAGATGCAAGAATATGTGAAAGCCAAGAATTCAAAACCAACAACTCAAAAATGTAAGTAGATAAGCAGGAAAAATATCTCAGCAGAAAGAAGCGTGCAAGCAGGTCTCAAGATAAAGAAGGGGAAAAGGCAAAGACAAATGACTGGAGTTCTGCTAGACATCCTTTCAAGTAGAAAGACCCTGATTTATGGCTGCAAGCCTTGCCGGCTGTGTGTGGCAGCAGGAAGAAGGCACAGTCACAGGATTACTCCAACAGGCCAGGCTGTGGCCAGTAGCTCCCCAAGCAGAGGGAGGAGTTCTTTTCTGTGGGAAGTCAGACTTCACAAACTCCCATAGCATGGGTTCCTCTGGGTCTGGGTTTATCGTATGTGTGAAGTTTGTACTTCGTGAAGCTTTTGTGAGGATGTTCCTTATGTTCCAGAATGTTCCTTACTCTCTAAAACACCCGTTCTCCTGGATGTACGAATTTGACGATGCTCATGGACATCTGTTGACTTTGTCCTTTGTCATTGAGACTTAACCAGACATAGCACCCCCAGAACTGCTGTTGCTCTTTTGTTTTAAGGGAAGAAAGTTCAGACTTAAGTTTTTGTTTTGTTTTGTTTGTTTGTTTCTGACTTCACTGTGGATGGCAGAATGTGTTCATTAAAATTTGGTGTCTTCTGGGCTGGAGAGATGACTCTATGCAACTGCCACTAAGCCTGGTGCCCTGAACTTGACTTCTGGGACGCACATGGTGGAAGGAGAGAACCAGTTTCCACAGACTGCCCTCTTATCTTCACATGTGCAACGTGTCACATTTGGTGACCACATGCATGTTACGTACACATGCACATACACCGCAAACACACATTTATACCATATATACACATGCCACGATAAATGGATACATAAATAAGTGCAGTTAAAAGACAGTGCTTTCTGGCATGTCAGCTTTCTGTTAAATCAGTCTTTCCTTTTCTGTGTACTTTGGTATTTTTTAAAATTTGCCCTGGACCTGTGAGTGCATATGTAAACTACCTTAAATCCCTTTTGTAAGAAATTTAGGTATAAATAAAATGCATTCCTCTTTGAGTTGTAAAAACTGGAAGACTGGTTGCAGGGGAAGGGTGCCGGTGTTCACTCAGCTGTGACTCGGGGCAGAAATGTAGCCCTTGCGTTTTGGTTCTGCTGATGGAAGCAGGGAAAAGTCCTTTTAAAATGGAGGCCAAGGAGCTGGGTAATAGGGCCTCTGGCCGACCTCCAGGGTAGAGCAAAGATAATCTCTGCCTTCCTGGTTAAATTACCTTAAACTAATTCCTCAGGTACAATTATTTACAGTCTGTTAGGAGGCTGCTTATCTTGTAACCCCCTTTAGACTTTGAGCTCCTGAGAAAAGAAGGCCAACACCCCTCTGTGTTTATAATTTGTTTTGGAGGTAATGTTTTCCCCAGAATAGGCAGAAAGGAAATTCAAGTTAATGATCAAGAAGACACAAGTTAGGCGATTTTTGGCTTTCATGCGGCTCACCATAAGTTTGTTCTCAACATTGGACTGTCATGAGTTCTGGGGAATTATTTGTGCTGAAAGTGTTTTGTTTGTTTGCTTGTTTTTGAAAGCTCCAAAACTGAGTGGTGATTCTTATATTTCTAGCACAGTTTGCTGTCCTAGCTCTTAAGGGATAAACAGTCCATCTTGAAAAGAAGCGATCTAATTAGTCTTAGCTGATCCCTAAGAGTTAAAGGTTATAGTTGGTGTGATTTTTTTTTCTTCTTTCATATAAGTATTATATTAGCAGAAATGAACGAAAAGCAAGCAAGGTGACTCTGGACGAAGGTCAAGTGTGTGAGCACTGCTGAGTCTTCAGGCCATGCTTGGAACCAGAGGCTGGCTGTCCCATTGCAACTAGGATGCAATCAGGCCACAGGCCTGGCTTTTTCATGGATGTGGATTCTGCATATTAATCTCACCATGACTGCACCTTTCCTTCCCTCCAATTTTTGGTAGAATTAATAGCATACTATGGTCCCATTTAGCAAGACAAAACAGGTCTGCATCTCAGACTTAGCACAAGCTTTGCAGTGCTTCTTGGCTCTGGTGTCTCACACGCGGAAGTCAACCCCATCAATGACTTTGACCAGCCTGGAAGTCATCCATGCTTTTCCTCCATCAAATGCTGATGAAGCAAGTGGGGAACCAGGAAGTATGCCTTTAGAGCCAGCGCTCGGTTCTTTTTCATTCTATATAAGTTTCATTTTCCCCCTAAGAGGATGGTGGGAAATCCCACAGCACTGTGCCAGGCGGCGGTCAGCATTGATGGTGAAGACTACACAGGAGAAGTTAATAATTAAAAAGCTGGTGGCCCTCCCACTCCTGAGGCAATGTCTGTCCTTTGCTGAAACAGTTCCCCAGCCAGTACCTGATCTCCATGCCAAGAGCTGGCTGTGTTTGTTGCTGACTGGTTTGTGGCTTTCTTGCTGTCCTAAGCTGCATGCTGACTCCTGTAGGCTGTTCATCTGCAGGTTGAGTCTCTACAGGCCCAGGCCTGCCTATGCCTTCCTTTTCTGCAATAGGCCTTAGGACCGGGCCCTAGGGTATCTGGGATTAAGCACCTCAAAGCATCAATTGGGTCTTTACCAAGCCTAAGTGCTTTCCTGCCTTTTTAAGTTTCTCCAGGAACAGTGACATGGAGTCAAGAAAAGGAAACAAGAAATCATTACTTGGGTTTTAATGCCAAGTAGGAAACAGTTAGCTCTTCTCACCAGTGAGTCTAAATTTTAAAATATCTTCTAGACCCCAACATATTCTTTGTAGGTTGTTTCTTCACCCTTAATGAAGAAATGTTGTACATTGACAGCTTTCAAATACTCTGCAGATGTAGAATTAAAATCTAGCATAGAACACTTTGACTAGGAAAAAGAAGGACCCTCTTAGCTAGGCATGGTGTTGCGATGGTGATACGTGCTTTTCCTTCCAGAACTTATGAGGTAGAGGCAGGCGGATGTTTGTGAGTTCAAGGTCAGCCTGGTCTACTGGTCTACACAGTATAGTAAGTTACAGGAGAGTCAGAGCTGTGTAGAGAGACCTCCTGTCTAAAAAAAAAGAAAAGAAAAAGAAAGGAAAGAAGGAAGGGAGAGAGAGGTTAGGGGATGACAGAAGAACCCTCCAATCCATTAAATGTAAACTCTTCTGCCCAGTGGTCATCAGCAAGCACGTCACCTCCAGTGTAAGCAGGGTACACTGGGGAAGTGGCTGGGGTCTCCTTTCCCGTGCAGAGATTGAGCTGCCAGACAGTGCTACGTGATAATTGGAGGAAGGAATGTAGAAAAGAGGGGTAAGAGTTTTGACATCAATGCCTGGGCTTGGATCTTGCTGTGTGATGTTAGTTCTCAGCCTCCCTCAGACTCAGTTTCCCCATTTTGTGAGGATAGTGAATTTGATCGTCTCTTTTATAGCGGCTTGGCCCACACAGGTCTCCAGTAAGTTATGGCAGAGTTAGAGTTACTTTCATTGTTGGTACAGAGAGTCAGTAGTCGTTTCTGTACTTTGAATTGAGGGAATAAGCTTACAAATAGAAGTGGTGCCAGTCATAAAAAGCTGCCTGTTCGTTTAATGTGTGCATTCTTCCTTAGTAAGCACTTCAGCTATGGTCGGAGTGTTTCCACTTTAAAAGCCGTGCAGTGGCTTTTGTCTTAAAATACACCGTGTATGTCATTTCTCAGCAGTCTTATTTGCGGAGTGCTAGTGGTGGGCAAAGCTGTTATCTAGCCATTGTTCACTTTTTCTCATTCAAGTGAGAATGTGATACCAAATCAAGGGGCGCTCGGGAATAGCAAGAAAAGAATAGAAAGCCACTCAGTTCTAGAACAGTGGCCTTACTGCCCCTTGGGAGATAGATATCCTGCTCTGGCTTTTTAAACTCAAGGGTAGATCTGAGGTACAAACACTGATAAAGAGCTAGCAGTGGTGGCAGGCGCATTTAATTCCAGCACTTGGGAGGCAGAGGCAGGTAAGAGCTCTGTGAGTTCGAGGCCAGTCTTGTCTACAGAGTGAGTCTGTGACAGCCAAGGCTATACAGAAAAACCCTGTCCCTTTTACCCATTAAAAAGAGGTGATTAGAGTTTCTCCAAATGGCTCATTGAAATGACTTGTCTATAAGCAACAGAGTAATTGCCAAGGCATAGACAGTGGGAGTAAAGACATATATCATGGTGAGACTTTAGGGGTACCCACAGGGGCCATGGCTTAGAGTACCTTGCAAGGCACATGAGACCTAGATAAGCAATTCATTGCCAGAGAAGAGCAGGATGTCACATTCAACCTTACCCAGTGACCCAAAATCAGGACATTATTGCAAGTGGCAAATTAGAAACAACAGCAAAATACTCATGATGCAACAGGCAACACTTACTAGTGGGGAAATCTCACCTGTTCCTTTGGATTATAATCTTCATGGTGATACATATACATGGAACTCTGAGCACTTGTACTTGTGTTTACAGTATCATCAGGACTTCCCAACGCTCTTCCTTCATGCAGTAATTTATTGTAGGACGTTTTCTGTTTAGGAAGGACACATACAGAAATGTATCTTTATTTGTGAGTGTATATTACCTCACTATAATGTTTGACAATTTATTGAGCGCTATTAAGTTTTGCTTATAATATGCATTATTACAATGGTTGTTATGGTTATTATACTCATAAGTCATTTATTTGTTCGCCTTTACAAAGATTTTTATAAGGTAAATTGTCAACACCCCTCCCCCCCACATCCCCCTGCAGAAGATCCTCAATTCATTTTTGGTTTTGTTGTTGTTGTTGTTGTGTTTTGTTGTTTTTATTTTTTGAGATAGGGTCTCACTGTATATCTCTGGCTGTTCTGGAACTCACTATGTAGACCAGGCTGGACTTGAACTCAGAGAGATCCTCCTGCCTCTGCCTCCTGAGTCCTGGGGTTAAAGGCATGGGCCACCACCCTCAGCTTTGATTCGCTTTCTTAACCTGCAGCATATGAGTACCTATGTAGCCACCACTGGTACAAATTGGCACTAGAGATGTAAGTAGGACCATCTTTGGAAGTTGCCTAAGAGAATGCTTTCTTAGAAAGGACTTTGCAAGCAGAAGGAGAGTGGCCAGCTTTCTGGTTGGACTGCTTCGGATGTCTACATGAACGCTACTGCGCATGCACATTTAAAGTATTTGCTGGCAGATTGGATGTGGACTGTTCTAGTACAGTGTGAATGTACACACACACACACACACACACACACACACACACATGCTGGCTGGGTTCTTTGTACAGGATTTTTAAGATTCCAAATCCAGAATCTGAAATGTTCTCATCCAAAACATTCTGAGACCGGCCATGCTACCATGGTGGAAAATTCCACTCTAGACATCAAGTAACAAGTTGCAGCCAAATTGCAGGTGCACCAATAATATTGCACAAAATTACCTTCAAATAAAATCACCTTCATGCTTGTATTTCATATGTACAAGTATGTACATGAAAGCCTATGGGAATCATGTGTTTAGACTTTGGTTTCATTCCAAATAGCACCATTATGTATACTCAGCTGTTTCAGAATCTGGGGAGAAAAACCCACAGTACAAAACACGTCTGGCCGAAAGTATTATGGATAAGACATATTTCATCTGTATTGGACATGTTTTTAGAGAGTCAAGCCCAGAAGCAGACTAATGCTTCAGAAATCCATGCTGTCAGGGGAGCTTAGGGTCACTGGCTGCTGTGTCTCGGGGCTTGGAGTGGAGACCCGCCATTTGACATTTTATCAAGGTGATTTTTATTATATAAGAATGTTTTACCATGCTTGGTGGATTAAAGCTAAGCATTTTCTTTATCAGCTACTCATACCAGCCACTGTGAAAGGCTGTAGGGATATAAAGGCACAGGTTATTCTGCCTTTGACCTGCCATATTGGGTATACCCAGCCATGGGACGACACCTGAGAGGGTTGTGCTAAATACATGCCTCCTACAGGTGATGTGATGCCTTTAGAATCTGTGGCCAAAGTGTGGAAGATACAGGGCAAATGTGGTCCTTTCTAGGCACAGGCTTAATAGGAGGGAGCTCTGAGCTAAGTTTAAAGAGATGAGATGTTTATGTGTGTGGTGTGTGTGTGTGAGTGTGTGTGTGTGTGTGTGTGTGTGTGTGTGTGTGTGAGTGTGTGTGTGTGTGTGTTTGTGTGTGTGTGTGTGTGTCTGTGTTGTGATTCTTCCATGCAGACAAAGAAGGTTGAGCATTAAGGAGGCTAAGAAAGTAGCCTGGGGTTGGGGAATTGAGTTGCTTCTTCTACAGTTCACTGTCTGAGCTTCAACTATTATGTGAAAATAGGATGATGATGTGTACTAATCTATACTACCAGAACTTGAGTGCAGCTCCATAGATAAGAGATAGAACAGAAGTAACATGTAGCCAAATGGAGGTACAAGCAGTGTGGACTGATATGAGTCAGGAAACTGCCAACTGGCATCATTTCTTGCATGTTCATAGTAAGTTACTGGTGTGAGGCTGTGGTTTCTACTGTGTGTTTTCATTGGCGGTGGGTAGGTGGGCGGGGGAGTAGTGGGGAAGACCCTTAACATGAGCACTGTGTTCTGTTCTTAAAGTATATGGAGAGCCCATTTGAAACTGTATAGAATGTATCTGAACAAGTGTCTTAGGAAGTCTACATGCAATTGAGGCGGAGGAAGGCCAGCTCATATTCATCAAAGAAATAATGGGATATATACCAGAGGAAGGAAAGTGTTTTATCAGTTTAGGGTTTAATTCTAGGAGCAAGCAGCCAGTGGTCGAATGTGTGCTCTGCATATGTGAAGCTCAAGTTCAGTCTCAGCACCCCCAGCAATAGTAACCAACAACAGGACCAACAGTCAGACTCAGGATGCTAGAGAGCCATGAGCCAAATGGCAGTTACATTATTTATCAGGTGTGAAAATTTGAGCGAATGCTTTTTTCCCCCCTTTTAACATGTTCATCTGTTAGATGGAAATAGTACATACATACCTAAGAGCGTTGTGAGCATTCCATAAGAGGATCTTCATAAAATACAACCTGATGAATGTGACTATCAACAGGCTAGTTCTTGCATGGGTAAGGAGACCTTCCTGGTGCAGGTGGCATTTGAGTGGGGCTTTGGATTTTCACCCTAGTGCTTAGAAACACATATTTTTTAAATGCACAAGATATTGCATACTTCCTCAAAGTAAATAGAAAACGGTGTGAGCTAGCTGGAATGTATTTATCAATGCTTGATAAATTTCAGTTCCTGTACTGATGGAATTGGGGCTGGAGAGATGGCTCAGCAGTGCTTGCTTCTTTTGCAGAGGACTCTTCATTGCCAGCACCCATTGCAGGCACCTCACAGTTACCTATAAGGTCAGCTCCAGGAGATCCATTTCTCTGGTCTGGCCTCTGTGGGCACTTGAACACACATTGGCATATCCTCATGCAAGCACACAGATGTACACATAAATAAAATAGCATCTTTAAAAACAGAAACCAATGGCAAGGTGTGTGCTAAAAATATCGAGCGCTAAAAAATTATTTGATTCCTAGAACTTGGACGTGTAGGTGCATGCGTTTGTGTGTCAATAGTCAGTGCATCATAAGGGATGCATTGGACAGTGGGACCAAGCATATCTTGTACCAGAATAATTTGGAGTTTAGTGAATTCATCACTGAACATGTTTAGAGCTCACTCTAAAGAAAAATTATTGCTGCTCTAGCCTGTTTTTTTAAACCTATATTATATTTTTAAAATTTTAAATTATGCGTTGTGTGTATGTGTGACCATGTACATATTTGTATGTATATTTTCTTATGAGTACAGGTGCCTGTGAAGGCCTGGAGAGCAAGTTGGATCCCGTGGAGTTGGTTGTGAACTGCCCAGTATGGATGCTGGGAACCAAATTTGGGTACTACAAGTGGTACATGATCTTTTTTTTTTTTTTTTTTAAGATTTTATTAATGTACATGAGTGCTCTATCTGCATGAACATCTGCATACTGGAGGGTACAGGTCATTGTGAGCCACTCTGTGGCTTCTGGGAATTGAACTCAGGACCTCTGCAAGAGCAGACAATGCCCTTAACCACTGAGCCATCTCTCCAGCCCCCAGTACCTGATCTTTGTCTCTGAGCTATTTCTCAGTCCCTGTGATATTTGATGGTTCCACATGAAGATGCTGTTACGGTCCAGGTTGTAGGTTTGCCCACTGGAAACAACTGTGATGCAGTGAACATTCTCTGAACTATACAGAGCATTAGCTTGGCTAATAGGACTGTATGGCTAAATTTTCTATTTTTAAAGCATCTTAATTGTTTTAAATTAAAGTAGTCCAGGTAAGTCAGGGCTACCATACTGTATAGCATAGCAGTCTAGAAACAATTTGAGATCTCATGGAGGGGACATACAGAAGTGAAACAATGAATTCTGATCTTCACTAGATGAAGGAGGGATTTTCCAAGGATTCTTCCAATTGGTTCTAAAAGTGTAGACCTATAAAACTACCTGTTTGTTTTGCTCAGTATTGTCCTAGTGGGTGTGCAGATCAACTAAGACAAAAGGAAGCCTCCCCCCAGTGTAGTGCGCTGCAAATTACTAGGTTGATATTGGAGCCCGTACTAGTTCTTTTTATGTCAACCCGACACAAGCTTAGAGTCATCAGAGAGGAGGGAACCTCAGTTGGGAAAATGCCTCTGTAAGATCGGCTGTAGGCAAGCGTGCAGGGCATTTTCTTAATTAGTGATTGATGTGGGAGGGCCTGGCTGGTTGTGCTTGGTGCCATCCCCTAGACTGGTGCTCTTGGTTTCTATAAAAAAAGAGGCTGAGCAAGCCAAGAGCAGCAAGTCAGTAAGCAGCACTCTTCTGTGCACTCAGCTTCAGTTCCTTCCTCCAGGTTCCTGCCCTGCTTGAGTTCCTGTCCTGACTTTAGTCAATGACAAACAGTGTGGAAGCATAAGCCAACTAAACCCTTTCTTCTCAGACTTGCTGTCTGAGCAGCAGTCTTATGACTGAGCCATAAGAAACACCTGCCATTACCAGGGCCTTTTTATAAACTGGAGACCCGAAGCTCATGTGTATGCATCCTCTCTTGCTCCTTCTTTGATTCTAGGGCTTTCTACATAGTGCACAAGATTTAGTTTTCTTCCTAACCTTATAATTTAAACAATGGGGAAATGCTTCAAAACGCATTGAGTACATTAAAAAAAAAAAAAAAACCTTCTAGCCTTTATTGTGTGTGGACGGCAAATGACAAGAGCCCACTTTGTGACTTGTTTTCTGGCTTCCAGCCAGCACATTTGCTTTGTGGGATGGCTGTCATCAAGCAGGCAGAGAGGAGCATCCATCGGGGATGGGCCAGTATAAAGAAACAGCCTTCATCAAGCAGCCGCATTCAGCAAGATTCCATTTGAATTGAATCAGGGCCAGGGGCAGGCATGCTGTGGAGGATCTGTGTGGAAGCTGACATTTTAATGGTTTGATTAGTTTAGGAAGAATATTTTTACGGGTTGTGTCATCAATTATATGAAGTACTAAGTGAAGTTGTTACATTATGATGAACTCCCTTCACCTACCCCTCCTGAGTACTTGTGCTGAGATTTCAGCCCAAGACCCTGTGAGTAATCTTGTGCAATCCTCTTAAAGAAACACCGTTTAATGACTAAAGTTGTTAATCATATTAAATACATGTAGGCACCCTGGAGGGGAGGAAATGCCAAACAAGCATAAATCTACAAGAGGTTTTTGAGAGAGCTAAGCAGGGTGCTTGGTTGGGGTGGGGTGCTAGATGTAGGGAGGGAGTAGGTGAGAGAGTTGTCAAGGTGACTACGAAGATGGCATTGGTGGGTCACCTAGTTGTGGGGGTGAGCGTGGCTGCTCCATGCCATACATAGAAGATGTCCAACTCACAGTAGCTTAAACTATAGGGGAAGTGAGGGGCTAGACTGTTCCATGTGGAATGTTCTGTGTTATATCTTATTTATGATCAGCAATCTTTTGGTTTCTGTAGGGTACCAAGGTTTCATCCTTTTGGTTTTCTCTAGATTACTTTTTCAGTGATACTCGATTTATAAAAATAGCAGCTGCACCCAAACTTTGCAACAAGTGAGGAGTTTTGTGCCGCATGAGATGCCATACATGGGAGAGATCACACATGGTTCATGAGTGTGTAGGACAGCTCTAGGATTTTAGAGCTATGCACTGTCTGAGGTGCTAAGAATAGGTTCAGGTCTAAAATGCCAGAAATAGAAAGGGACCTTCTGATACCCACAGTTATATATATAGGAGGAAAATGGATATGCAGGTCACTTCTTCCTGCCCATGGCCCCTTCTGCTGTCTTTACACAATCTTCAGTGGAGTTTGTGGACAAGTCAGAGCACTGCTCCATTTGAAAAAGCAAACAAACAAACAAACAAACAAACAGGGAATTGATGCGGTTTTCAAAAGACAGAGGCCTGTTGGTGTGATGGGCTCAGCTGAAAGGAAAAGCATCCCAGTGCTTTTCTCTAAGGCAGGTTACATGGCAGCACTTTCCTTCATTCAGTCCCATTCTCCGTGAGTTCCTCCCAGGGACATGGAACATAATGCTACCCTTGACACTTTCACTTTCATAGTGTACATGCTTTTAATATGTGCACTCCAGTACTGTGGCAAGTTGGCTTGTCTGTGGACCCCATTGTTTATATTGTAGAGGTCTCCACCCCACTCCAAAAAAAATAAAATAAAATAAAATAAAATAAAACTAAGATTTAGAGACATACCTATTTGTGCTAGCATTTTAAAGTTGAGATTGGATGCCACAAGAGTAGTAATCAGATACTATTTTCTGAAGAAAGTAGGTTTGGGTTTCAGGGATAGAGGGCCTTTGAGTATATATGCAGGGTGTTTGTGTTCTTGTGTGTGTGTTCGTGTGTGTGTGTGTGTGTGTGTGTGTGTGTATGTGATTGTGTTTAGTCATAGGCATGGCAGTATTGCCCCTTACCCTGCTGTGTTGTTTCCTGGGAGCTCACTGTGGGTGGAGGGTCTCTTTAGTCCTCTTGCTCATGTAGTTCTTACCATATCCAAGTGAGCATGCAAGGCTTTACTTAGAGATAAGGCAACTGAGGCAGAGTGCCAGTAAGCACTGGGTGGTGTCCAGGCCTTGTGCGGTTCAGTAACCAAGCTCCTTCCCCTTCGCCCCACTGGTCCTCTTTCGCTGCACACTGCTCACATCTTGTGATTCTCTGAGATGGAAGCAGGGTGGAGTCAGCAGCAGGGAAAGGGCTAGAGTGAACTGAGAATCCCAACCACTGTTCTCGACTTGTCTGTATCCTGTACACCATGCTCGTGGAGTGGAGGAAGGGAATTCTTCACTTAAACAAACAAACAAATAAACACACAAACAAACAAAAGATTTGCATTCCTCCCTATAACACCAAAAGCTAGGGTAGTCACCAGGCACATTGTGAGCAGTCTCTGGAATAGAACCTTCTTTGAACAACTGGTTGGCAGGCTGGGAACTTGTTGACCTGCTCAACCCCTTTGAGTATATACAGAGAGGCAAAGAAGGTCACCCAGATGAGAAGCAAAGGGGACGAGCATCGCAAGGCATTGGAGAGCCTTTGCCCAGTGGGCACTGTCCCCATTCACTAGAGCTTCGTGAGAAATCATTCCAAAGTCTAGTGAACCCGGGGGACTTTTTGTAACACCTAGGAGGCTCACTAAGTACTGTCCATGGGTTATAGAGCCAATTCCTTCCCACTCCGTCCCTCAGCTTGTGTGGATCCCACCTCAGCACCTTCACAGAGACAAGGAACAGTCTCTTCTTTCACTGGAGACCTCTGTTTCTAAGCACCATTGCGAAGGAGAGAAGCCCAGTGCTCAGTAAGCATTCACCGATAGCATGTTTCCTGTGCATGTGGGGAAGGGGCAGCAGGCAAGAATTCTGAACAGCGGTATGTGTGCCTGGAGGCTGAACAGTTGCTGGATCCTGTAACTGCATTTACAAGCTGAAACACGCATGGGCCCTTGCAGATGAAAGTAGGAATTCCTGTTGACTGTGAGGAGGAGATGGAGGTTTGGCAGGTGGAACTGTAGAACGGATTGCCAGAGTGTGGACCTAGAGGGGAGGGACCAGTTCTCTGTCTGCGTGAAATAGTGAGTGAAGTTTCATGGTGAGCAAGGGAGGAAGTCAGAGCCCTGCCAGCTCCCCACCAAACAAGAGCAGTGTGATGGAACACACCGAGAGTGCAGATGTAGAATGAGCAGAAGGAGGGGAGAGTCGTGGTTATTTTCCTATGTCCAAACCTCATGTTTTTTTCCCCTCATTATCCCATGGAACAAGTATTTATTTGATCGTTTATCAGTGTGCTAGACCTTAGACACATTGGCCAGAACAGGTAGCAAGACCAGAAGGGTCCTGGTACTCACAGGCTGACATTCCAGCAGAGAATAAACAAGTTAGCCAACACACAGATGAAAACATAACATACAGCAGAAAACTAAATTTGGTTTGTATGTGTCAGGGATCAACTTGGTTGGCTAAGACTAGAAAAGCTCTTCAGAGCGGACTTTTGAGGCAGAAAGTGAGTATAGAGTGGAAATCTTATGAAGGTCGAAGAAAAAGCATCCTCTGTTCTCGTCAGTCTAAAGACCCTGAAGTAGACAAGAGCTTGGCATATTCCAGGGTCAACACACAGGCCAGCATGCAGGGAGTTGGTAGGCAAATGAAAGCACAGTAGAAGGGTTGGGGTTCCATTCTCACTGGGTATCTTTGAGCATGTGCCCCCACCTCTCTTTGCCTTTGTTGCCAGCTCATGGCTTCACACTAGATTTTGGTTGCTTTGGGTGCAGATCCAAACCATCCTTCACTTTTTTTTTTTTTTTCATCTCCACAATGATTTTAACAAAAGTCACAAAGTGCTTCTGGGGTGGTGTCATCTTCATGTTGCAAAGCCTGAGCGAAGCTGTGGATGTCCTGACTACATTTGTATGGCATTACAATTGGTCCCTTCCAAAACAAAGCTGTAGAGTCTGGGAAATCATGGTGGGTGACATGAGGTGAGTCTTCTGTACCACACCCAAGAACCTAAGCCAGGCGCCCAGTGTCACACTGACACTGTGAGTAGATTCCCAGGGTACCCCACGAGCCTGGCATATTTCTTGAGGGTTATTTTAGCATTGGTAGCTGCAGGCTTCTCTGCTTTTGCCCTCAGCCTAGAGTAAACTAGGGTGGATGCTGTTCCAGCAGGTGTCAGGCCGTTTAAATGAGTCTAATCTTAAGGCAAAATACTTTCTCCGATTTTACCAAGTACATCAGTGAAATCTGCCAAAAGGGATTGCTCCCTGGCCAGTGCTTGGGTAAATGGAGGTCTAATTATCATGACCTTGCAGACAAGCCTCGGAAATCACTAATAACTTTCCTGTCTACCTTACTTACAGAGAGAGGGACTCTGCAATAGTTGAGTGTTAATGCAGCAAAACTCCTTCTTCTGCTCTGAAACTCAATGTGGATCTCTGAGTTTTAGTAAAATGCATTATACCAAATCACAGCATTCCAATACCAAGAAATGAGCAACAACAACAATAACAAAAAAAACAAAACCCTGGGTGCATAAAAACCGAGAATGTGATAAAAATAATAAGTGTGTTCAATAATTGTCCATGAGAGCAGTTTCTTCTTTCCGTATGCTCTTTAATTACTTAAGTTCAAGAGTCACAGCTTTGTTGACAAAGTTTATCCTTTCAGATGTTCAAAAGTCTAGGTCCCACAGGGTGGGGATGCAATGAAACTCTGGGATTCTGCCCTTAGCTCTAATGGGAGGGCTGAGGAGTGAATCCAGTGACATCTCTACCAAGGATTAGCCACGAAGGGTATGTTGGCTGATGATATGGAATGATAAAGAATGAGATATTGTAGCCTGCAATTACGTCACGTGGCTGCATCTGACACTGAGCAGCCTGTGAAATGAAGCCTATTACAGGATATAGGTGTTTAGCCTGCTTTATCTGGCTCTCTGCAAGACTGATAAAGCACGCATATCTGTATCTAGTTAATGAACAGCTCTGTGCCCTTCGTTCTCTACCTTTCCATACTTGCCATGCAATGTGCTCTCTCCGTCATTCATATATATATATCACATGCATATATTTATCAAGATCGCTTATAATTTATAAAGGTTTATGAATTCCCGATAGCTCATCCTACCTTGTGTCTATTACAGGAAATGTATCCAATTATCAGTTTCTCTGCCTGTCGAAAAGGACTCTGTCAACTTGTCATGTTGCATATATAAATTTAGAACTATATATTTTAAAACTTGATAGACACTCTGCCATCACATTCTCTCTTTCTCTCCCACATTCCTCTATCCCCAATCCATTTTTAGAAATGGTTTTGAGGCTTGGTCATATACAAATATTTAGAGATAAGTCTAGAGAACGAAGAAGGTTATGTGATCTTTGACATCTTGATTGTATGTGTAAAGTCCTATTTTTTAAATCTAAGGATGAAATAATTAATTTGCATTCAGCATTCAGTTGCCCAGATTTTCATAGCCTGGGGAGGAAATGATGGCTCTCAGGCACTATTCCCTGTCCGCGCCCGCGGCCCCTGCCCCCCCCCCCCCTGCCATTTCCCTTTCTGCCTCCTCTTTTCTCTTCAGAGTGAACATCACATCTCAAGAGAGAGTTAACTGGCTCCTCTTCTGGGAGTGACAGTGAATGGCAGATAGTCTTGCACTTCTCCATCAATGGCAAGCTTATCCATTTGGCCTCCTCTCCCACTTCAGATATTAACATACAGACAGATAGAAACCCATATCGAGACAAATGACCATATATGGTCAGATACCCCATCTTAGGCAGAGCATGTTGTCATGGCTGTGCAATCTACAGTTGATAATTTCTGGGAAGATCTTTGTTTTTGGCATACTGCTTCTATCTCCTCCCCTAGGACCAACGTGGGAACAGAAATGTGTAATGTGGCATGATCACTTACGAGAAACTGCTCATAATACCTTGAGCTTTTGAAAGACGGCACTGTTTATCATCCATTAACTGTTTCTCAGCTAGTCTGTGAGGAAGGCGAGTTGAATGACCTTTGTTGTTGATTATCGTGTGGTGCCCCTATGCCTGTCACATTATGGAGTCAAGTGTTCCTAGGATGTGACACGTCAGCTGTTTAGCTGGCCTGTGGGTGCTCTTGGCCTGGTGTCTTGGATCTCTACTAAACCTGTGTGTCCTGACCCGACTCGTAATTTCTCTTTGCTACTCTGTATCAGAGGCACAACTTGGTCAGGCCATTTCGACCGGCCAATTCATTTACTACTTACTGCATCCCCTGCACTGCTGTGCCCTGCTCCATGAACCTATGTGGTATACGCCTCTCTCATTACCCTCACTAAAGCAAGTGAAGACCAAAAAAGACTGAGATTCACTTCCAATGAGCCACCGTCTGGAGGGCTATTTGATCAATCCAGGAGTCCAGTCTTTCCACTTTCCATTGGCCTTTGCATCTTACGTTCATTTAATGGGCGTGTAACTTAAGGTCAATCCCCATTTTCATCTTTGTTAATAACGGTTGGTGTATAAGAAGATGGTTTTACCTTTCTCTAAAAATAAGAATGTTCCACTCTATAATTCATTGGGCTGAGTTTTTTCTTTTTTTTAATTATTGACCAATGTGTTAAGAGATCCTGTGGGCTCCAAACACATATGCCTACGTTCTTTTTTTTTTTTTTTTAAATGACAGGCAGCACTCAGCCTGTGGTTCTCACATGATTCAGGGTTAACCAGCTCGATGTGAGAGTTGACCCCTTTGTGGTCTAGATTCTCAGGGTCCCTTGATTGCTGTGTCCCAAATAAATGCAGATGTTATTATCTCCATTTGTAATTCCCACTTTATGTATTTCCAGAGAACTTTTTTCCTTCTGGAATCTTATAAAAACGATTTGAAAAAGCAAAACCAGGGGCAATTGAGAAAGTTTGAGGTTAAATAAACGAAAACTGAGAAATTTGAAAGTTCCTGCCTAGCGAGATATAATGTATTGTTTTATTGGCTTTTCAGTTTGTTTGTTTGCATGCTTACATTGAACCAGATCACTAATGACACAACAGACTCTGTGGTAGATGCTGATTTACCAAGATGAGGTGACAGATGACTCCTGCCCTGCTCTCTCAGGCTGATCAAACAGAACAGAAAGTCCAAAGAGCCCTGGCCTTGGCTGCAGCCTCTTTGCCAAGAACCCTGTTTATTCAGGGATAGATTTGTCACCCCAGTGTCCAGGTTTTTCACCTGCAGAATGAGGCCATTGGCCTAGATGTTTTCTAAGGACTCCGTGTATCTAAGATGCTCTGATAAGGGATGAACCTCCCATTCAGAGATTACCACAGCCTTCACAATGGGCCCATTCTGCTGGGCCGGAAGCTGCCTCTCACCTCCAGGCTATTCTGGACTGGTAACTTTCACTGTAAGCTTCCCAGTCTGTAACACGAAAGGGAACCTTTCACAAGCCAGCGAAATTTAAGACTTGCAGGTTTTAGCCTAATTGCTGGACTGACGGCATAATTTACGGCAAAATGAACTGTAGAACCGGCATTCTCCATTCAAAATCGGTAAGCATTTCAAGAATCAGCAGAGTAGTAAGCGGAGCTTAGGGCCCTTCTAGGAGTCCATAGGGTCACATGCCATGCAGCCAGCCATACCTGGGAATAAACCTGATGTACAATGGGAAGAGCTTTCATTTCTCTAAGTAAATCCAATAGCAAGTGGCTCTCCCAACAACATGTTAATGTCTGTTGCTATTGTTATTACTAACAGTGCCCATCCGCCCATTTTTCTCTATGAGAATAAAAAGTCCCGAGACTCACACTTTTGTAATCCTGCTCTCTTAGAGCTGTGTATTGAATGCAGTGGACATGGCATACGTTAGTCAGGAGAATTTTGGTTTTGTTTCCCAAGGAGATTAGTCTGCCCCCACCCCGCCCTTCAAGGAAAAGGGCCTCCTTAAAAATCCATCTTAGTGAAGCCAAAGTAACAGTTCATAAGATGTTCATGGGGACCAGGATGGACCCCTGGTAGAGGTATCTCTAAATAGCACCGGGCCGTGCAACCTAAGAAGGAAGCTCTTAAGAAAACGACTTCTTTAAAACCACTTTGGTATGACACACTCATTTTTGTTCCTGGTTGGAAGTTCAGGAAAGATAACCAGCCGCACCAGACCTAAGCAGGTCAGTGAGTGGCGACACCAGGTGTTTGTTACTCTGCGTTCATTCTGAGTGGTATTTTAAATAAATTGTTTTCTCAAATAGGGCCAGGTTATTACTGTGCTCATCCCGCCTGGCAAAGAACCTGAAGAGCGCATGTGCACGGAGTTAGAAATTGCACATGCAGTGGTTGGACTTTTGAGCATTAGTGAAACCTCTGAGGAGAGATTGATGAAATAGGTTCTGACATTTGAGTCTTTAGCTGCTAGATTTCTTCTAGAAATTTTGGCAGCTCCCTTAACCCAGAGACAGCAGTGGTGCAGTGATTTTCAATAACGTGGATGGACTCTCCAGGAAAATTTAGAAATGCATTTAAGTAGAAGGTAAATAAAGATGTTTATAGGCAAAGCCTTTTCTATAGCTGCTTTGTTGTATGTGTGTGTGTTCCAAATCCGGAGCGGAGAGCGTCTTCTCTCTTGCCTTACCTGATGCTTTTGTTCTTATGCTGTTTTCTTGGCTTCATCAATTCTTCCCCATGGTCAACTTTCTAGGAGCAGGTGATTGTTTTTATTACTAGATTTATGTATAGTTTTTGCATTTTCTCAGTGGTTTTGGTATTTAATGTGCCCCTCCCTCATGTGTTATGCGTTTAGTTCTTGGGTACCACTACCAGATTCCTGCATCCATCTGAGACTTCCTCTTTAATGATGCAACCGAAGTAACAGATTTGTTGAGAATGGAAGTAGGAAGAATGTGTACGTGTGAGAGGCAGATAGTTGCACAGACATTGAGAAGCCTGCCCTGCCTAGTGCCCTGCCTGGCACATCTGTCTGTCTTAATAGGAAGTCACCATCTGAGATGTGATTTCTGACTCACAAGGTATAAAGCAGTGGTCAATTTACATCTATTCTGGGAGAAAGTAAAGCTTCCAAAAATATTTGGAATAGAGAGGAAGGAAGGGAAGGAAAAAAGAGAAAAGAAAGTGCTACTGCTCAGTGAGGTAGGTTACTATGGCTACCATGTTTGGGACTTTACTCCAATAAGGACTTTCTGATGTTGAAGGCCTGAGCTCCTCCTCTGAGCACAGGGTTTCCAGGCCTGGTAAACAAATACTTACGTTATAGTCCCTTCCTGGCCTTTTTCAGAGCTTAGGTCTTTCTCGGCTTTGAGTAAAAAGCAACAACGGAAAACATTGGAAATAGCCCCTACAAGATATGGGGGATGAAAATAGTTTCTTGTTTTTTAGTTTCACCTCCTTCATACATATGCGCATAGCCGTGGGATCACAATGTGTGGGTTCCAGAACTGGGAAAGGTGCTACAGATTCTGAGAGGTTAAGGCACAGTTTCCCTGCAGGCCCTGTGAGAGCAAGAGAATGTTCCCCACATGCTCTGCTTCAGCACTGGAGTATGGTGCCAACTCCCCCTCTGACAACTGCTGTATTGTGGTGGTAGCGTGCACCCTCTCTGTTATACAGTAGTGCTTTTACGTGCTGAGGACTACACTGAGTGCTGTGGAAATACTGATGTAAAGGGCAGGCATTGCTCCTGTTATTCCAGACCCACCAAGACAGCTGTCATCTGGGGAAAGTCACGAACGTACTCTGGGTGAAGGGGCGAGGCATCATCTTCACGGAAGGTCTTTGAGAGCATTCCTGTTTCCAGCTTAGCCATGCCCAGGGTGACGTTGGGATACCCCTTTAACGTAGTCTTAGTTACTTAGAAGATTACATCTCTATTGGGGGACCTTTTTTTCCCCCTCTGACCATGTCTTCAAGTTAATAATTAAAACTGTTTTAGAGTTAAAATGGACAGAATAAATACTAAGATAGAGATTTTAGTGTGCCAGGAAAATGAATTGAGTGTTTGGGGTAGTCTTTAGTGACAATAAAATGGAAGTGTGTGTGCGTGCGTGTGCATATGTACATTTATACATTTATCAGGTGCCACTTGCAATATACTGTTTTGACTCACATATAACACAAAATGGATTTTGAACTGGTAAACCAAAGAGGCTCTTATTTTACCAATGCTTAAAACCTTAAGGTTAGGTCCTTATGTCTTCCCAAACAATACTGGGCCCTTGGTCCCTGCCATTTCTTTCCCCTGACAGGTGGCTGTGGTGTAGAAGGTACTGCTCTTCTCTGCCTCTTCCTTTACCTGTTTTGGCCAATAGTTGTAAGTATTTTTCTCTGAAGCTGCGCTGTAACCAAGGAGGACTTTGTGAGGTCGGTAGCATCCTCAAGGCATAGTAATTACTGGCAGCCGCTGATTGTCTTTGTGCTTTTGGAAAGATGTAGCGTAAAGGTGTAAATAGATAATTTCCTCCTAGGTTCTGTTCTGCAGAGCAATCCAAAGGGAGTCCCACTCATTTAGCATTGTTCCTGTTGGCTTTTATAGCAGCCAGACATAAAGCCCGAGAGAACGCCACTCCGGAGGGGAGCTGATGACATTCGAGGTAAATCTCTTAATTGCATGTGAACTTAAGATCTGATCATCGGGTCAGTTCCTTGTGAGTTCTAATAGTGCTAGACCGGCTCCCTAAACAGAGTGAGCATTTAATAAATAGTTCACTGGGAAGACAGTGTCAGAGAAAGGAATTTTTATTCCCAAGCCTGGAAAGGTTCAGTTGATGTTATATAAATCACAGAATTCTGTTCTACTCTGGTCCCCTCCCCTCCTTTGCCCTCCTCTCCTTTCTTCTCCTTCAGTGGAACTCCTGTATCCCTGGCTGGCCTTGGATACAGTAAGTAGCCACGTATGACCCTGATGCTTCTCCTTGTACCTCCCAAGAGCTGTGATGAGAGGCCCATCCCCCCACACCTGGTTTATGTGTTGCTGGGGATCCAACCTGAGCAGCATCCCCAGATACACTTAGTTTATTGTCTAGAAATCCTGGCTCTGATTCAGTACCTATAAAGAAAATCTCACTGAAACTTCTGTGCTTAACATGCTCCGAGATGAAGCAGTTCCCTCTAGACAGGCAGAGCTGGAGCCAGAACCCATCTCTTTGCGTTCTTCGTCTTGCAGTCCTTCTCAGTACAAATAGATGACACATATATGCCACTGGATTCCCCTGCACTTACACAATAGTGACACTGATTGACTGATGAACTCAGGAACCTGAGCCAGGATAGAGCTTGAGGGTGATTCTAAGTGCCTTGTTTCATGCAGTTCCTATGGCCTTTATTCTAGATCCTACCCAGGGCATGGGGTGAGAAAGGTCTTGCTTATATCACGGAGGGCCCCCCGGGGAGATGGCTCAGAGGATGTGCCAGTGTGAGGATTTAAAGTTCAGTCTCCAGAGCCCACGTAAAGTCACACAGTTCAGTTTATCTATAACTTCAGTGTTGCTGTGACAAGAGGAGACAGGAGAATCGTCAGCTCGCCTGGTGTATGCAGAGGAAACCAGAACAGAAGGCGAGGACGAACACCTGAGGTTGTCCTCTGAGTGCTGCACACACACCCACACTCACATACAGGGATACATATGCACTATTAAGCCTGGGAATTGTGAGAGAAAGACTAATTCCACAGTTTTTGAGCCAAATTTGAAGCAAGCTTTAGTTAAATACTGGCCATGATGGTGGACTCTGGCCGGGGCCATTCTGGGATTCCCAGGAAATGTCAAGGAGTCACATTTTACAGAGAAGGCTTATTAAAAAGGCAGTGAACCACAAGGCCACCGTAGTTCCCATCAGGTCCAATCAGGGGCAAGCATACATCCTTATGTATTTCCTGCCTACGTACCTTCTGCCCACATCCAGTCAAGCACATCCTGTGCAGATGGGTCAAACAAACATTAGACAAACAAGAGTTTATTCTCACTTTCTTAATTGAAAACAGAACCCTTAACCTGCAAGGTATATTTTTCTTGGTTTAGTCTCCCATTAACTTCAATGTGTATTGTTCTTGTTTGTGTTTTAGTCTCATAGCGCGCATGCGCACCCCCCCCCACACACACACACACGGGGTGAGCAGAGTATTGAATTAAAAAAAAAATTGTCTAGGGAATCGAGTGTTTCTTCTGCTGCTACTTTCCTTCTGCCCTTTTCCCAGTCCCTCTGATTTTTCTTTTCATCTTGCCAGTCTTGATCTTGCCAAGCGGGAGAAGGATAGTTTATTCTCTTTTACACCCTCCCTATGGCTGCATCTCTGAGATAAACTGCCCGTTGAGGCTTATTGAGCCTTCTTTTGTCTGATAAATCCGGTGAGGACGTCGCAGCAAAAGGTAGAAACTGACTCTGGCTGAATTCACCAGAAAACGACACCTTTGAAGACTACTACTTGATCTCCTGTAGAGGCGGCGCAGTGAAGGCCAGGCTGGACCTGCTATTGGAGTCTTGCTAAAGGCCCCCGGATACAATGGATGCTGGTTTGTCTACTACCAGCCCTGAATATGCCACAGCTACATGGTGAATGGAGATTCTGTTTCTGGTCTATTTCTAACTGAGCAACAGGGAGAGAGGTTGGCCTACTCTCATTCTGCACAGGGACAGAGACCGTTCCATTCTTAGGGACTCTCACTGTACCAAGTCTTTCTGTAGTAGGGAAGTGGACTGACCGTTAGGCAGCCCAGGGAAACAGATGTCCTTCCACAGACTTGCTTAGGGAAGTTACTCTAGAAACACAGTGATTTTCCTCTGGGTTCTTTTCAGTTATAACTTCTGATTACTTCTTATCGCAGGGTTAACTTCTTTTCAACTGATATTTTGTAAAGTAAGTTGCCAGACTATTTCTTACATTTGACCTTGGGAGATTGTCACCTTCACATGATGCAGTGGCCCTCCTTTTTCTTTGGGAAGGGGACTCCTGGAACTCTGGGGAGTCGAAGATAGGACTAGTAGGAAATGTGTGGGTCAAGTAGCCTCTGAACGTTCCAGGAAGACTTTGGTCTTTCCAAAACTTATCTGATCCAAAAGGGACTATGTCTTCTTATGGCAAGTCCAATTAGCGAGTGAACATTTGCACTCCTTACAGGCATTTAAGTGAAACCTTCAAAGCTACAATATTTTGTAACTGGAGTTAAAAAAAAAAAAAAAGAAAAGGGGGAGGAATGAGGGAGAGGGAGTTGGGGAGAGAGAGAGAGAGAGAGAGAGAGAGAGAGAGAGAGAGAGAGAGAGAGAATATGTACGCACTTTGAGAAGTTCAGAGCTTCCCATCATGAGTGTTTTCTAGGAATATGAAGTGTTTTTGCCTATTGAAGATATGCAAACATTAAAATCAAGGATAATTGCTGTGTCTGTGTGCTCCCATTTCTGCTTTCATCTTCTCTTGCACCCTATAGGAATGTGATCACAGGCAGAGAAATATACTTTGCATTTGTATAAATAATACCCAAGCTGCTTGGAGCAAAGGCTTGCATTGCATCCAGGGTTTAGAAATGGTGTTTTCTGCCTGAAGTCTACGTTTGGTTTAGATAAGATAAATATAGCCCTTTATTTGTGTGGACATCAGAGTTTGCTCAGCACCTTTACAGATGTTCCTCCATTTGATCTTTACTCTAATCCCCTGAAGTTGGCAGAATAGACGTTATTATTCTCATTTGGCCATTGCTTACAAGGAAGCATCCAGATTAGAGGCTTCTGGGTAATGTTCGTAATGATGTCCTCCAGTAAAATTGCTGCTGCTCTGTCAAGTATGCGAACGGGTGGCTGTTTTCTCCCTTTAGTCAACAACAGGGCTCCCCTTTATGTGCCTCTTCAGGTCTGTCTTCAGAGAGGCTCCATAAGATGTAATAAGGAGCTCTGTGAGGCGCACCAGAATCCTCTGATAAAAGGAGCGCCTGCTGGTGTTTAGTACCTGTGTCCTTGTTGCTAATGAAGCTGGGCAGAGGAGTTGCTGGTGCGGCTTTGCCTCAAGCTTTTCTTAGTCATCACTCTGAGGAAATGCATGCCCACCAGGCTGTTCCTTTGCGAGCCCATAATTGCATTTTTAAAGCAGAGAACAGACAGCAAGAATCACCTTTCTGATGGGAAATGGCTGGAGGATGGCCTGAAATGGTGTGCTTTGCTTTCCAGATCTGAAGTGCAGCCTTGTTTCAAAGTTTCTCTAGTGTATGTTGTGGTTGTGGAGTGTGGGTGGAGGGCACTTGTCCCTCAGTGTTGAGGAGGGGGTATGCTTAGTCCAGTGCAAACTCTATAGCTAGCAAGACCGAGGGCTCTGCTCTGAAGGAATCCCTGCTTTCTTTGGGAAGATGCTGTTTTTCATAGTAATAGGTCTGTTTTCTTCTCACTTTGGTCACCCCTGAGATGGTATGCCCACCACTTCCCTAGGCATTTGGAAAGAGAAATCACCAAGAGAATACACAGCGTATTGATTGTGTGAAGGTGTGGCGCAAACACTTCCCAGCACCGAGTAACAGGAAGCAGCGGTCCCTCTTCCCAGGTGATTTGGCAAACAGTTATTTTCCAAGGTGCTTTCTGTGTTAAGAGACAGTTTTGCCTATGCTTAGCACGTAATACAGGGGAAGAACACAGGGGACCAGAAACAGGAGTGCGTTATTAATTAGTGAGCCATTCTGATGTTGTTGTTTCATGGCTGATGCTGACAACAACCCCAAAACGCCGATTCCCTCCCTTCTTTTATTCCTGCTTCCCTTTCCATCCTCCTTAGGGATCAGTGTAATGTTGCTCTCAAGCCAGTCAGAGCCAGGGGCGTGGCTTACACCTGTGATCTCAGCACTTGGGGGAGAGGTGAGATAGGAGTTCTAGGGCAGCCCGTGCTTTAAAGTGAGATGCTGACAAGAAACAAACATTGCCTGCACGAAGAAGGCTCTGTGATTAAGACGCTAGCTGTGCCAGCCTGACAACTTGACTTCAATCCCTAGAAGACAATGAAAGGTGGAAAGAGAGAACCAACTTCAGAAAGCTCGATTTTAATCTCCAGAGCCCCCTTAAAAGAGGAGAAAGAGAGAACTCCATAAGGTTGTTCTCTGACCTCCATGCTGTAGGATGCATGTCCTGTCATTACCCCCCCCCACACACACACAAGTCATATGTGGGGATGGACAACCCCCTCCACATAATAAATTTTATTTTACAAAAGAAATTTAAAAATCAAAAAGGTGAGAATTCTAATTCTTCACATGTAAATATGACTGCTTTGTAAAACATTGTATTATCCAGCCCACTAAGTAATAAGTAATTGATATTATTAATTTGTATAAAGACTAATAATGTTGTTATTATTGTTGTTGTTGTTGTTGTTGTTATTATTATTATTATTATTATTATTATTATTAGTAGTAGTAGTAGTAGTAGTAGTAGTAGTAGTTTTGAGACAAGGTTTCTTTTGTCCTGGTCTCACTTTGTAGATCAGGCTGGCCTCCCACTCATAAAGATCCTTCTGCCTCTGCCTCCAGTGCTGGGATCAAAGGTGTGCGCCACCACGCCCAGCATAATTAATACTATTTGAAACTTGAATTTGGGAGAAGTTTAAATAATTAGCTTTTAAAAGCTCAAGTGTCATCTTAATTTTCACCTTGAGCAGGCTTTTGTAAAGAGATGTGTTATTTTATTTTATTTTTTCTACGAACTTGCATTCTTGGTTCTCCACAGTGGAAGGAAGAGATGGAGCCCCTCCCTCCCATGGACATTGTTTTCACACTCTGCTCTGAGCATGTGCAGCAACCCCATCATGTTGCTGATTAGCCATGTATGACTTAAATCAACATTTTGCACTTTCCCAGGATGCTGCACATTGACCTGTGGTTCCTACACTCCAGATGCTGTGAGTCTGGTTCCGGTGGTGACCACTTCTAGCTGGCAGCTCAGCTGGGTGTCTTGGCTGGCTCCCATGTAGCATCCACTCCAGTGGAGAATGTGGCTTCTTTACAACATGGCTGCTAGGTCAGATTCCTAAGGAGTGAGAACAGACAATGCCAAACCTCTTAAGAGCTCCACTCCACACAGACACAGTGCTTTTTTCTGGTCAAAGCCAGTCCCGTGGCCGGCTGAGATAGAGGGGAAGGAAGCAACATGGCAGATGTATTCTGGGAAGGAAGCTTTATTGCTGGAAGCATCTCTGGAGATCAGTGTATCAGTTTCACCTATTAAGTGTGGGCATCCTGTGAAATCCAGCTATATTGATGACTTTAAAAGGTCCCTAGAAGCAGAGTATGGTGGTGCATGCCTGTTATCCCAGCACTCAGGAAGGCCGAGGCAGGCACATGTGAGTTCGAGGTCAGCCTGGTCTACCAAAAAGAGTCCAGGACCGCAAGTGCTACACAGGGAAACCCTATCTCGGAAAACAAAACAAAAACAAGCAAACAAAATATATGGAGCTCCTTTAAGGGTTTAGGGTGAAAGCTTATTTCTGCTGAGAGAATCTTCTGTGAAATTTTATGAAGTTAAGTCCATTAGAATCCTACAAAGTAGCATCGCTGAGAAGAATGAAATACCAACTTCACAGCCTGTGCAGTGGTGCCTTTGTTACAGCATCTCATGCTCTTTAGTACTCTTCTGGGAGGCTTTAAAGTTCAGAAAGAAATTATTTAGCATATAGTAGTGCTGACTGAAAGCCGTATGTAACACCCGTAGGAAAGGCACAGGGCTGAAAAAACTGTCAGTTATTATGGCTGGGCCCTGTTACTAACCCCTAACCACCAACGTCCCCGGCCAAGCTGTGGCCACCTGTGTATTTCTGGAGTACACATGAGATAGTCAGTAAGTGTTGTCATCTAATGGCAGCGAGGGACTGAGGAGTGAATGACAGAAAGAAGGAAATGTAGGCTCTGCATGTGTAGTGCTTTCTGAGGAGTAGCGTTACTTCGTTCTGTGTGGCTATTAACAGAGTGCCACCACCTAGGCATCTGTCAGCAAGAAAACTTTATTTGGCTCATGGTTTTAGAAGCCCAAAGACCCAAGATCACCAAGCTGCACCATTTTTGTCAGGGTCATTTGTGAGAGATGGCGTCTTCTGGCAAAAGGGAGCACAAGTCGGAACGCAGAGTCTCCAATTCTCTTGGAATTGGCCGTAGTCCATTTATGAAAGTGACGCCCTAATAACCTAAGCACCTCTTCTCATCAGGCCTGGGCTCTCAGCACTGTTGCATCAGGCACATTCAGTCTTGTTTTCTTTATTTGGTGGGTACACATTCAATGCCTGTGGGGTAGAATGTCTTACTGCTTGCTTGTCCAAGTTTACCTTCATCCCCAGGCCTCTTTATGTCAGAGTTCATCCAACCAACGAGGGAAGAGACCTCAGTGTTATTTGGATGTTTTGAAAAGATGGAAACATGCTAATTATCTCAGGTCTGGCCAAATTGTCCCATGCCAATAGCTACTCCATTAGCTTAGTCAGAGGAGAGCTAGACCAGAAATTTTTGGTGAGAATTTTTTGAAATTGTAATGCCCCAGATTAACCTTTAAGCCCCACCTGCCACTTTCTGGAATGTGAGTTGAAGTTCTTGGAAAATAACAAAGCCTCATGGGAAAGTAGGGTGGCCAATGAGTTTATGTCCATGAAAGCCCCGACAACATCTCAAGGCCACTCAGCTGGGAAATTCCAGTGATTGGTCCTGGCCAAAGTCCATCTCTTGGTCAGTATTTAATTAATAAAACTTACATCAAATTTGGCCAGAATGGTGGAATTGATTTTTCTCCATCAAGTCTCAGGATTAACAAAATTATATGAACAATGTAAATATCCAAGAAGCACCAGCAGGAAGGTTTGTTTGTTTGTTTGTTTGTTTTGAGACAGGGTTTCTCTGTGTAGCCTTGGCTATCCTGGACTAGCTTTGTCCACCAGCCTGGCCTCAAACTCATAGCGATCTGCCTGCCTCTGCCTCCCAAGTGCTGGGATTTAAAGGCGTGCGCCACCACACCCAGCAACCACCACAGGTTTTCTATTCTTCTCTGGGTGTTGGGATGAAGATGAGAAAGCCTGTGTACCTCCTGTGTGGTAGGAAGTTCATGAAACTCCCTTTGTGCTTTGGTTTTCTTCTCATTGGTATGATTATGAATATTGCTGTTCTGGTAACGCTCAGAGAGAAGGAATAGATTTTGGTAGGCGCTCTTGAATTATTTGTGTTCCTTCTGATCCATTATATTTTCAAGTAGCCTTTCTTCAGTAGTAGTAGTATTAAAATTTAATCAGAATATGAGTACTCGGTTAAAGTGCTCGTCTCCAGCTTGAGTTCCCTGTCATTTTAAACTTCTTTCCACCTTGCCCTGATGTTTTGATTGCGCGTATATTATGATCTCCAAAACTCAATGGCAGAGCAAGGACAGGTCCCCATACTGAAAAGTATACATCTCTTCAAGACACAGAAGGCCCCTGTAGGCTTCTGGCTCTTGAGTAGTGAAGTAGTAAATAAAACTATCCAGTGTGTTGTGTGTGTGTGTGTGTGTGTGTGTGTGTGTGTTGTGTGTGCTCTAGCAGACATCTGCACTGGTGTCCAGAAGACTGGCAGTAGAATTACATTGACCTAAAAATGCACTCTGGATTTTAATGCTCCTCCAGCAAAGGAGAGGGGAGACGTTTGCAGCAGCACAGGATTATCAGTCTCCTCCGCACTCAGGTGCCAGTGAAACGAAGCTTCTCTATTACATGATCACAGTCAGTCACACAGGGGGATAACAGCCTTGTTAACACGGGCAGCGTCGCTGTCATCTGTGTATAAATAACACGTGTATATGGAGATACCGCATCATTCAGTCCCTACAGAGTAACATCTTCTCAATGGGAAAAAAAATGAATTGCCGAAACATAGCATTTTCTATCAAGGAAATTCACAAAATACAATGCTTTCTTGCTCCTAAAACCCTAGGAATCTAGATTTAGCACGACAACAGCATCTTTGTGTTACAGTTTGAACATTCAGCTCAAGCACACTTTTTCTCAAATAGTGACTTCATTTGTTATTCCTTTATTTTATTTTTCTAAGATATTTGGTACTTTCATATTTTTTAAGAATTAAAAAGGTTGAAAGATTCTAAGTTGCTAATCACTGGGAAATTGAAAACAGTTAGTCCATCTAAACGATAGAATTCTAGGCACAAGTTGAAAAGAGAGGGATATATTTAAATGCCTGCCTGACTGTTTAAGGTTATACAAAGAGATTCAACATATATGGAGGCACGGGGGGCCTCAAACATTATCGGTAGAATGATTTAACTCAAATGTCAGCCAAAAAAAATCACAGCTAAGCTCCTTTCCAAACTTTGGCCTTTCACGTTCTGGGGATCAAACCCAGGGTATTGCATGTGCCAAGCAGGAACTCTTTAACTAAGGAAAGTCCCCGAGCCAAAGAGTGATGAATAGCTAGTAATCAAACAGCATAAAGAAACCATGTTGTCATACTCTGAATTTCTCAGTAGAAAACCTCTTTATGTGTCCTTTAACTAATAGGAAAAATCATACATACATACATACATACATACATACATACATACATACATACATGTGTGTGTCAGGAGAAAGCACTCATTTGCATACACTTTACAGACCCCACTCCTGGAATATAAATACAATGTATGACCTGCTTCGTGTGCCCTTTGGTAGCAAGTCCAGCCCCGCTTTGATGTGGACATCACGTTGATACGGAAGAGAGCCGGCATTAAAACTTGCTGGCTAAGGTTCAAGTCATGACTTGGGCAAATTGCCTCATCTTTCCTGTCGTTGGTTCTGTTTAACCCTGGAGCCCTAAATTTCTCACTGGAAAAAAATGAAGTTGAGTTATACATTCTTCTAATATTGTTGCAATGAGTAAATGACATAATGGTTATGGGATCATTTTGTGAACTGTGATGTCCTCAGCCTCTATTATTATGGAATGTTGTTGGAGTCAATCCAAGACGTTTATCATTCCCACTGAGTGCCTCCCTCCCAGGGTGTGGAGCTAAGAGCAGCAGGCCACCAGATTCTGTCTTTGCTAAAGGTGACAAAATGTCATGAATCATGGAGTAATTAACCGAGGAAGAGGCTAGAAGCTCCCTGACAGTCTCTGGGAAAGGTGTTAGGTTAAAGAAGTTTTTGATTTTGATTTTATACTTGAGAAATAGCCACAACAAAGGAATCCTCCACAGTGTGTACAAGGAGACTCTGTTTGCCTTACGGTGTGTAAAATAATGACAGAAGTATAAGAGAGGGAACTGGGAGAGGAAGAGAGAGAGAAGTAGCCAGAGTGAGTGTAGAAAGGGAATAAGAAGACTGAATGAGATTCCTGAATAACCATCACACATCAGGGTCCTAGGACTAGAGGTAAGCTTGGGCTACAGCTTCTAGAACATTCTCTGCATTCTGTCAGGTTTGAATGTTAAGCAATCTGGGGACTCTAGGATCCTTAGTCAGATAGGATTGTTCTTTGGGGCTGCCTTCGTGGCTTTTAACAAGTGCTTTGTGTCATGTCATCAACTTTCCCACCCACTGTTGGTCTTAGTTCTGTGCTGTAGTGTAATTACCCAGAATCTATCTTGTAACTTTAACATGGGGCCCAGTGCTATTAGAAAGACAGACATCAGTTTTGTCGTATTTCCATACATTCTGGGGGAGCATTTTTCTTCCGATTGGTCTTGACCTGATTTGGGAAGACTAAATGCCCAAGCCTTCTGGCACTCTTTTTTTTATAAGTGTGGATGACTGAGGTAAGGGTCAGGGGCCAATCTAGCAAAGCAAAATCCATTCTCCCCTGCTGTCTCCCCGCCCCCCCCCCCCCCCGCCCCCGGCATTTGCATCCTGGCAGCTCTAGGGTGTTGTGTAAAGTACAAAGCAGGAGCACCCTGACCCCAACAGGTCTTCCCTAAGCTCTGACTTATCTCTCCTCTCAAGCAGACCCTTGATGCTTGTTCTCTCCAGATCCCTTTCAGCTATAAAGATACTGTCTTAAATTCAATGAGAACGTGTAGTAAATAAATCAGGGAAGAAAGGAAGAAAGTGAAAAGGGACTGTTTATGTATCCCTTCCATACATCTTCAAATATACAGTTTTGGAGATGAAATTTCAGGAATAAAACCACGCTGAGGCCATACTGATGGTGACAAAATATGCCCCCCTTAGGTTTTTTTGAGTAGCATAATAGTGTACTAGGCTGAGCCGTAGGACAAGGCATTTGTAGGCAAGGAATGCCAGTTTGGGACTTTCCACCTCTCTCCCTCCCTTTCTCCCTTGCAGTATGGTTCCTCTGTTGGCCATGAAGTGGGCCGCAACTCTTCTCCTCACACCCTGTCTTCAGTAGCCTTTGTTCCTTCATGAATTTATAGTCAGCCCTACCCTCCTTCTTTGCTCACTCTCTATCTTGTCTTTCTGCTACCTTTTTTCCTTCTTATTTTGCATTTCTTCTAAAGCATCCTAAAAATGACACCTCAGATCACTTAACCCAGTCAGTCCTCTTAGCAGTTGCTTTAGCGATTGTTTCTAGCCGTCCAAAGCCCCATGCATCTCAAACAAGTGCGATGCTATGGAGCAACGCATCAGGCCTAAGTGTGTGTGTGTGTGTGTGTGTGTGTGTGTGTGTGTGTGTTTAAAAACTAAAATAATATAATTAGGAGAAGCTGGGCGAAGTGTCACACAACTTTAATCCCAGTATTCTGGAGGTAGGCGCAGGTGGATAGTTCAAAGCTAGCCTATATAGTGAGTTTTAGGCTAGTCATGTATACAAAGTAAAAACCTGTCTCAAACAAAACAAAAAGTTATTATCAAAATCAATGGATGCTTGCTTTGTGGTAAATACCAAGCTTACTTGACTACTAGAGGAAAGTTGTTAGTGTGACATTGGAACAAAATTTGCTACTGCCAGCTCTATTTGAAGTGAATGAGGACGTGAAACTTGGTATTTTTTCCTTTATCTAGAACAGCAGAAGAAATGTTTTTTTTTCCAAAAAACAAACAAAAAATTAGAAATTAAAAATTTAGGTCACCATGTGCATTCCTCCCAAGGCCCAGAGCAGGTTCCTCATTGCCTGTTTTTGTTGTTGTTGTTTTTTGTTGTTGTTGTTGTTGCTGCTGATGCTGTTTTGCTTATTGAGGCAATCTCACTGTTCCGTTTAGCTGATCTGCAACTCAGTGTAGACTAGCTGGCCTTGAACTTATGCCGCTTCTCCTGCCTCAGCTCCAGAGTAGGTTACAGATACAAGTCACATACCTGTCCTGGCTCTTGGTTCTTGGTTCGCTGTGTGGTAGACAGGGCAGCTCTCTCGTTTGAATGACCATGATGGCTGATGTAGATTTTTGTCCCTTCTAGTACTCTGTGATAGCTAGGCTTAAGTACTCTTTGGATATGGAGCCTACACAGGCTGTTTGGACTGATGGATTTTCCTGCTTAGGTTCTCTTGTCTGGAGTCATCACTGTTTAGAGTCTCTGCTGTCATCAGGTGGTCAGTGGAGCGAGCATGCTCTCTAGCTGTCGAGAGGACACAAGAACCATCTTCCTGTGGTGAAGCAGATATGTGGCCCTCTAATCAGTGATCCTTTTGTGGTGTCCTTAGCTTATACAGGTGGGGGAACTTAATGAGGGCATTACTTAATAATTCCAAAGAATGACCGAGAGCCAGCCCCTTGGTGGTCAGTGCCACAGTCACATACAGTTAGAGTAGAAGTGGCCAGAGTTTTGCAGAGTAGTGATGCACAAAGTCCCTCAGCCAGAGAGAGGCTTGGCACCAGACACCAGCCTTGGGTGGCTTATCTCTGGTATCCAAGCTCTTGGCCTTGGTCCATCTGCTATCTGCTGTCACTGACGCCTAGCATCCTTTAGATTTAGGCCCTGCAGGCTTCTTTGTCCTGTGCCATGTCTTAGCAGTACCAAACAGCCAAGTTGTTTCTCAGCCACTCAAAGAACCCTAGTTGGCTGTATTGGTTTTCTAGTCCAGGGTCTCCTGGACACACTGCTATGATTATCCAGAAAGACTTGGTCAAAGTGGTGCCATAACACTTGCCCATTTTCACTTTTTAAGCCTTGGTGAATTTGTCTGAACAATGGGGCACGGTGACTCTTAGGCCAGGTTGTTGTGGCATTTAAACTGCATAACCTAAGAAAGAGGCAGGCCCACACATAGCTGCGTCTCGAGTTCGTTTCTTCTGCCTTTGCCTAGTGACACCTATTCCCTCCCTATTTGAGGTTCTTGCTGTCTCGGCCCTTCAGGGCACCCATCTCTAAGCTGCTCGGTTCCCAAGGGGTAGGGAAGCAGATGGGTTGTGATTCCCACAAACCTAAGCTTAAATGGGGGAATTTCTGGTCTTTATGTGCTGTGGTTGCGTGCTGTATCAGACTGACCATCTTACCTGGAGTTCTGCACAGGAAGGAGTGTTCTGCCCGGAGACAATGTGTCACCTTATCCATGAGTAGGCGGACTAGGGAACAGTGCTCTTGATGTGATTTACCTCTCCTCTGGTTCTGATTTAAGTCTTCCTTAGCAGACCATCGTGACCTTCCCTGCCTCCACTTATGTGATCTGTGTGGAGCTGTGAACTGATGACTCCTATTGAATATCTGGTTGAGACATTTTACCTTAGGCACAGGCAGCCCTTTTTAGGGACAGAAATGTTCCAAAAAAATGATAGGCCCATATCCTGGCTATCTTTACAGATTAATTTGTCAAATTATCTGCTACAGAATTGCTAGAGAGGTGGTTGGACAGCTGGTGACAGTTAATGATGGCAGATAGATGATATAATAATATAATATATTATATTATATATTATATAATAATAATAAAATAATAATAATAATAATAATAATAATTATTATTATTATTATTATTGAGATAAACTTTTTCTGTGTAGCCCTGGCTGTCTTAGAACTCACTCTGTAGACCAGGCTGGTCTGGAATTGATAGAGATCTGCCTGCCTTTGCCTCCTGAATGCTGCGATTAAAAGTGTGTGCCACTACTGCCTGGCTCTTTTAAAATTATTCAAAAATAAGACTCAGAAACAAGGTTTTTGTTTTAGTACAAACCACCAGCAGTTATATGACCGTACACTAGCCTTTCGTTGTTTTAGCGTTTGAAAATTTTATACTTAGCAAACATGACAAGGCCAGTTTAGAGAGTTCACTCCTACGTCCACCCAGCTTCCCCCACAGTCAACTTCCTGAACAGCCACAGAGTTGTCTAACCACGCACTCACAGTGTTGAGGCAGTCCACCCAGAGAAACCTCTGGCTTTGGGTTCAGTGCCCACACCCCGTATCATTCCGTTTTCTGTTTCAGTTCCTAGTTAGGGATTCCACAATCCCTTTAGTCTCCCCAGTCTTCTATCTGAAAGGGCCCTTAGCCTTTCCTTAAATCTACTTATGCTGGAAAAAAAAAATCTACGTATGCTGCTAATAATTATTCGATGCTTTGTTCAGTCCTTAGTTTTTGTATTATAGCCATTGCAACCATATCATGGCTTTTTTTTTTTAACTTTACATCCCATTAAATGAAAATTTTCAACACATGCTGTACTAAATGGCTAGAGTTCTCTGTAGTAAATTTAAGAGGAGTCAGATAGTGTGTTAAAATTCTTCCTGAAAACCTTCCAAGTTTTTCCATCACACTTGAAATTAAACCCGTTCATCTCAGGGAGCCTCCGCAGAGGCATGCCCGCAGTCTGCTCACAGCACTTACCCCAACCCATTATCAGTCTCTTGTTTTTCCTGGCCGAGCTGGCCTTTCTCCTCCTTACAGTCCAGGCCCATTCCTGACTCCTCTCTCAGCATCATTACTCTTGTTTTTCTTTCTACTGTTAAGCTTGAGATCTGCCAGAGACAAGCCAGTTCCACCTTTTGAGCCAAATTTAAAGCAAGCTTTACTAACTATAAAATACTAACCAAAAGATGGACTTTGGTCAGGATCATTCCCAGGGTTTCCCTGTTGAGACTCCTTCCCCACCCCCTATGTGTTGCAGGGGCTTATAAGAACAAACCTATGCGCAATGATACTTTCCCATGAGGCTTTGTTATTTTCCAAGAACTACAACTCCCAGCATTCCAGGAAGCTACCTGGTTCCAGGGCGGTGGGGCTTGCAGGTTAATTCTGGGAATTTTGCTACCTGTGTTACTCTTTGCCAAATCTCAAGAGGCCCCTTCGTGTTTCTGCCTATTTTGGCCTCAACTAAAATATTCCAGGGCTCTTTAAGATAGGATTTCTTTGACTATTTCTGTTAATATGGGACACTTGCATGTCCTCCATATGATTTCTTCTCTTGGTTACTTGGTTGTTGGTCTCTGTCCCCTTTAGAATGTGACTCATCATAGTACGGATCCCATCCTACTCATATTATATGCCACTGAGGTCCAGAATGGTGCCAGACACTGAAACCAAAAGATGAAGTCCAAGGTGTTTGTGATCTTGGTTGGGGAGGTCATTGGCTCCTTTGTTTGAGGATATTACAAAAAGGATGAACAGAAGCAAAAATAGGTGCAGTTTTGTTGAGTTATACTGTTTTGTAGCGATAACCCACCCCCACCCGCACACACACTTCGTTTATTTCATCTGTTGGCTGCTTACCTCTTCTCGGGCAATTGAGAAACACTCTTTTCCGGAGCCATTTATTCAAGAAAAATGTATTAGAGGTCTTCATAATGGTTGTCATCATAATAGATTTTTGTGAACACTGTCTATCCTTTTTATATTGTTTGACCTGAATAGTAGAAGGTACAGGTAATGGGGAGGGGGGAAGAGCTTTTCAAAGGCATTTAACTTAATGCCAGCTCTGTCATTAGACCATTGGTATGTCTGTTTCATGGAGAAATCTGTCCTCCTTCCCTTAAGGATATTACAATAGGGCACCTCTTTCCCAAACAGTTGGAGATGAATTAGGTTCCTTCAAGGATAGTAAAATGTCATGGTTTAAACAGTTCTCTTACTTTTGGCAGCTCTATCATTAGTCCATTGTCACAGGAGTGGCAATTGAGGGGCTGTTGAAAGGCCTTAACTAGCAGATCAAAAGCCCAGAAAGTGCTAAAAGACTCTGGAGGCTGTGGATGCCCCAGCTGGAGCCCGGACAGGGGCTTCCTTCCTGAGGCTTGCCTGGCGCTGGAGTCCCTGGACTGTTAGAGCCTGGCCCTGTATTATGTAAAGTTGGCCTGGCTTTCAGTGTTTCCATCATTTTTTTTTTCCCCAATGGAGTTTACTTAGCCTACCCATTCATCAGGATTCCCAGAGGCTGATGTAGATAACCCTGCAGGCATGCCTAGGAAAGAACAAGCCTTCCTAACCGTGGCCTCTCCTGAATTAGAGGAAGTCATTGAGAAATATGCCAAGCCAGGCCATTTGGCTACAGTGGGAGTTAGAGAACTAGCTGTTGCACTTACCGCCAATTAAAGATCACTCAAGATTACTCTTGGCATGGTTTTCTGTAGAATCCTGTTAGTCCATTTTACAGATGAGAGCTCAACACTCAAATTCAAAGACATCAGGTTGTGTTTGTGTCCCCGGGTGGGCTGCCAAAGGTTTATCCTCATTGACTTAGTGACTCCTTAAATTCTATAAAGACTTGTTTGGGTTTTTCTGTTTTCGTTTCGTTTTATGTTTGGTAATAGTTCACAGAACAGTCAGACTCTGTCCAAGCCCCTTGTTGGAGGGACTGGTGTGGACTCCCAAGGCTGCTGCTCATCTTCCACCAGCCTAGGTCTTTGTAGACTGGGAGACAGTGGCTGTTGGCACAATTTCCTGTGTCAAACTAATTCTAAGATTTTTTTTTTGTCTGATCCTATGAATTCTTAAGAGACAAACTTGTAGTAGATACAAAGTAGTCTTAATTTTCATTGATTTTCTGTATTCCCAGTTTTGAAAAATAGTTTCCTTGAATTCTCCCTAAATCTACAGTATAAGTAGCAATCCTTTCTTTAAATATGTTCCCCCTAGCACACAGTTAGGCTCATGTCTCATTAACAAATATAACTTTTGCCCAAGTTACCAGAAGCTTTAAGGTTTGTCTTAAATGAAGCAAGAAACTATTTCTTTAAAGTTTAGATCTCATTTGAGCTAATAGATTGCCCTTTGATGTTACAAAAGGGAAGTAAATACCTTCTTCCATGATGCTTTGGAGCCACCCTGATTTAGTAAATTGAAAGGTTCAAGTAGAAAAGAAAAAAAATCCAAATAAGTGAACTACTATATGGGGGGACACATGTGTTTTATAGGCTTATAAAACCTCAACTTTTAACAAGCTGATCACCAAACTTTATGAGTTGATTTCAGTAGTGAGCTCTTCCTGATCACAGATAAATTATTTCTAAAATGTGAATTTAGTCAGGAAGACCTAGAATGGATTTTTCCAAAGTTCTGAGTGTCTTGTGACAGCGAACTTCACAACATGGCATCACTTTGGCTACTAAAAACAGCAAACGGAGAGCTTATTTTTTCATTCAGAGCACCTCATTTTCCGGTATTAATAATTAATTGAGCTTGTTCAGTTTTCAAGTGTCACAGCTGAAAGTGCTGGTATGCTCCGCAGTAAGCCTGGGGTGTACAGAATGCCATTTTAAAGTAATGATGTTTCCACTGTCAAAGGAAATAAAAGATGGCTTATTCTGGAACCAAACTTGAGTGACCATAGACAAAGAACACAGATTCAGTATATCTGAAATCCCATGTCCACTCGGGTAGCAGTTTCATGAAGGTTTTACAGTGACTAAACCAAAAATGCCACAAACCAAGCCGCCTTCAATGTACAGGTAGCAGCAGCGTTAGAGCAGAGTGGGAAGTCACAGCTATAGGCCTCAGATGCTGTCTGACAGCATTATTGGGCCTTGGAAGTTAGGGTCCTGCTAATGTACTTCAAACGGGTTTACCTGATTTCTTCCAAAGATGTTAAGTTAGACAGGGGTGACCAAGGACTGGCTCTTAAGGGGACTAGAGATAGACCAAGATACATTTTCGTTAGGCTGTGGACCACAGTATTCCCAATCATCAGCATTCTAATCAGCTAATCTACCTTGGAGAAGGTGCAGCATAAGGTGTAATTCTTACCAGGAACTTTCCTTTGCGGCACCAACATCAGAAGTTTTGATATAAGTACGAGAGACACACAGTGCAAAAGGTCATCTTCCTGACACAGAGGGCTCTGCGATTTGTATCCCTCAGCCATGTGTGCAGGGATCTGGTGCTTGGTGTCTACAGCAACGCTTCTGCAGTATTCCAAAGCTCAGGAAACACAGGAGCGAGAGTGGAAAGATGAATAACGATAAGGAAAATTGCTATACTCTTAGATGGGCAAATTGCATGACTTATTAAAATGTTGACAACTAGGTTATTGTCACCTGCTGGGCCACGGTTTGGCTACAGGAATATTTACTATGCGGAAGCAGCCTTGCCTTGCCGTCAAGTCTGAAGTTAGCTTGGGATAAGGAGAGGGAGGAGAAGGGAATTCCTCGGAAAATGCTGCCTCTTCTGCAGAGAACTAGGTCTGTTTGCAGATTGACATGTGTAGTCAGATCTAGACTCTCTTCATATCTGGAGGAGAAAGAGATGGGTAAACACAAGCTCCCTCCTTCCTTGACTTTTTTGCTCACTTTCTGTGCTTGCAATTGTGATTGTCCATGTTTTGGTAAAGCTATATAGGGTGGGGTTGTGGAATAAGACCTGTGTGACATACCTTCTCTCTTCTGCTGTCTCAGGTTGCTCGTGTCCCCACTTAAGATTAGATGTAAGCCACATGCCGTTCCTTCCTAATGAGACAAGTGTTTTCCTTGTAAGATCTTTTTCACCCATTAATTTTTCAGATGCACAGAGATTATGTCATTATTTGGTTTTGACACATACCAGTTGTATATGAAGTTTAACACACAAAATATGAATATTTTATGCATCAAGGAAATTTTTCTTTACTGCACAGATTAGCAGAGTTTCTGAACACACACTCTGGGGTTATAAGGCCTCACAGAGCTATCAGATTGGAGGATGTTTATTCTTGGGAATGATTAATAGGTTGAAGCTAGTGACAATTCAGACTGATTGGTTAAGGCTTCCTGGTTTTCAGTATTAGAAGGATTCTGAGTGGTCCTGTCTTCAGTGGATATGACATCCATTACTTATGTCTGCCGTGGATACCAGTCCTGCTGTTCTCCTGTTTCAGTGCTGTCCCTTGTATACTCACTCCACCTCCATGAAACTAGTTGAGCAGAGAGAGAGAGAGAGAGCACAAACTGTCATTAGACAGCTTCTGAAACAGTGCTCCAAAAATTAGATCAAACTCAACAAGCAAATTCATAGCCCGGCATGGCGCCCCAAATCCTGGCACATGGGAAGTAGTGGTCGACAGATCAGGAGTTTAAGGTTAGTCTAGTCTAGAGACCAAGGGGCGTGGGGAAGGAGGGGAGGAGAGTAGATGAATTAAGATTAAGTATTTTTTTAAATACATACTGTATGCTACAACCTCTGAGGAAAACAAATACTCCCTGGTATGTGGAATTGTCAGGAAAGACACATGAAATATGGCACAGTGGATTGGTTTTGGGTAGGGGGTGAAGCTTCTGGAAACTATGCTCTTTTTAAAGCATGGGAGGACCATGGCCTTTTGGGAGGGGTTGGCTGTAGCTAGAAGATAAGTGACAGCCACCAAGCAGTAAAGGGCATGGGAAGGATGACACTGACACACACACACACACACACACACACACACACACACACACACACACACACACACACACACACACACACACACACACACATACCGGCACCCCTATGGCTGTATTCTTTTTGCTACAGCCTTCTAGTCATAGTCATCGCTCCCTCAGGATGGCAGAAACTGCTTATCAATCACCTTCCTTTATTCAGCAATTTATTAAGCTGCTTGCCATGTATCAGGCACTGTTTCAAGATGCCAGGTCTTGGCTGTGGTGTCTGGCCACATGTTCTGTAAGTTCTTCATGAAGCAACAACTTTATTTCACTCATTAGAGTGAATGTAGGGTAACCATAAAGTAGTGCTTATGTTCCTTTCTCCTCACTTTCTCTTTTTTTCCCCTTCCCACAGCCTTTATTTTTGTCCTTAGTTATTCTAGTATGAATAACAATTTATTTTATGTTGATGAGTGCTCTATCCGCATGTACACCTGCTCACCAGAAGAGGGCACTAGATCCTAGGGTAGATGGTTGTAAGCCACGTGTGGGTGCTGGGAATTGAACTTAGGACCTCTGGAAGAGCAAGCACAACCCTTTATCCACTGAGCCATCTCTCCTGCCCTTGCTTAGACTTCTTGACTACAGAACTTGATCCCAAGGACATCCAAAAGACACTTGGAAACAAGGGCGAGGTGTCCCCTTTTGGGAATCACGTGAGTTCCAGAGAGCCAACGTGAGGGAGATTTGGTTCCACTTCAAGCTGTGGCTTGTAGCCTGTTGGTTCTTAGACCCATCCAATCTCAGTAATAGTATAGAAATAGTATCTATTTTAGTTTTCTTCTCAGATGTACTCATTTCACACACAAGGAAACCGAAGACAAAGACTTTCTTACTCTCATGCATTTCCCCTTAAAATATAGCATAGCCACCTGCTCTTAGCACCCTTCTTTGCTCTGTGTTTGCCTGCTTAAAAATAAAACTAAATTGAACAAGAAGAGGGTAGACACCAGGTTTGTTGCTGGAGTTGCTTTTTCTTCTCTTTTCCTTTTTCCATCCTGGAAATAGAACAGAATCTAGTACTTGAAAAGTCTTGGATTCCCCTCTTGAGCTGTCTATGCAGCCAATATGGTGGACAGAGCTAGAGATCCCGAACAGACACCAGAACTAACTCAGCTTCCCCTGTGCTCTAGCTCACGAACAGATCTTTAGGGACTTCTGGTCAGCTACTGGTCCTTGTGTGGCAGATGTTATTTTATATGCTCTTGGAATTGGTACAAATGAAGAGAGCTGACTCTCAGAATTTGAATGCCTCCAACATCTGTCATTAGACTAGCATTTACAGTGTGATTGGGTAGGTGGGGTGGGGGGCATTTGGACCAGCCCCATTATTTTCAGTTTCTTCCCACACCTCTGACAACCCAGGAAACATAGACACACTGTGATCCAGCCTGTCCTAGATTCCTGATTACAATTTGATATTTTGATAAAGCCTGTCTCTCAACTTGCTGTAAGACTAATTTCTCTGGATAAACAAGAGTCTGGCCAAAAATGGTGGAACTGGGGTTCAGCTACAGGTCATTGGAAGTGGAAAATATTTTTAAATACTGTCTGACTGCTTTCAGTGAAACTATTTTGATTCATGCTTAGTTGAATTAGGGGTAAATCATCAGCTTTTTTATGAGTTAGTTCTAATTCAATGGTAATCTCACACATTGGAACCCTATAGAGTGCTCTAATGTATTAATATAATAAGCGCAGAGTTTCAAAACGGAACATTTTCTTTCCTTCAATCACTTGTTCACTGGGCAGTTGTGGTTCACCAGGGGAAGATATACTGCAAATGTCCTTCCAGTTCATGGAGCTAATGTGCTATTAAAATCAAGTCTGGCCGCCATGGTGGCACATGTCGTAATCCCAGCGCTTGGGAAGCAGAGGCAGGCTTCTGAGTTCCAGGCCAGCCTGGGATACATAGTGAGATCCTGTCTCAAAACAAGATGAGTAACAAAGAATCAAGTCATTCTGTCTTTGCTTTTCCTTTCCTTAGCATCTTGAAAAGGGCTGGAGTTTTCTGATGACAGTTTCTTATTCCCGCCTATCCTCAGTTTGAGCACTCAAATATAACCGAACATAAATAAATAGAAATAAATAAATAAATAAATACTCCCAAGTAGGTGAGTTCCCAGAGGACGACATCACATGGTCCCTTTCCTCCCTTGTGCAGCTGGGCACAGATCTAGACAGACTCAATGCTGCGTGCATATTAAGAGCTTAATAAATACAGATGGGGTGCATGAATGATTTATGACAGTGATGCCTGTTTAGCTTGGTGATAACGCAAGCAAATCCTAGGACCATGTTTCCTGTGGAATAAAAACAAACAAACAAACTTCCCTTTGTAAGTTAGAGAGTTGATGGGAAGAGCCAAGGAACACCTAAGGGGCTAAAAAAAAAAGAAATTCCTCGCATCCAGATGGCTGAGAGTCTTTGCAGCATCTCTTGCCCTGACCGACAACAGCAAAGTTTCTATTTAAGGATAAGTGGGCTAAATCAAGGGCCTGAGCTGCTCCCGGGCTATTACAGAGAGGAAAGGGGAGGAAGATTCTCACTGCCATGTTTCAGTGTCCTCTCTCCTCTTTGCACAGGCTGGTGACTGACAGCTAGGATAGGGGTCTCTTTTGTTTTCCTGGGAGGTTTTGCTTTGTTAGCCTGGCATGACATAGCGATGCTGGTGAGCAGCTGATCACACCAACACCACTGCCCAAGCGTCGCATGAGTCAGCACTCTGCTTTTGCTTACAGGAGCTCCTTGGTTCTGGCTCTCTTCCACCGTAGAGTGCATTTCTTGCAGACCAGAGTTCAAGTCTCACCTGTGCTTTTGACGAGTCTTCACTGCCTTTAGCAGGGCCGCCAAAGTCTGTGTACAGGTTCACACAGATGTATTTCCCTGATAACTTGGGGTGGGGAGCAAAAAAAAGGAAAGCATGTCAAATGCCTAAGAAATAGTGGGCACCAACACAAAGCTGCTAGTAGTTTATTGATACCAACTTTCCTTTTTCTTTCTGCCTTTCCTTACTCTGGTTCAGCTGGCCACTACATGAACAATTTGCTGGCAGGAAGGAATGCATGCACACAAGGCTTGTGAAAACGGGGACCTAGCAGATTGGGATATGGAGTTTGGGTCTCTGCTGCCCCAGAGCATGAGTTCACTTAGCTTGGTAGCTGTGTGTTGGCAAAATGCGCCAATTTTCTCCATGTTTTGATGTTGGGAGGGATTATAAGGCAAAGGAGATTGCAGCCCCGGAACTGAACATGAGGTCACCAGTATCCTGTAACAGAGAACATGTTGTTTCTTGATGTAAGTGGCAATTTTGCGTTCTGTACCTGTCTGTCCATTCTTTGTCATGTATTGGAATGAGTTTATTGAGCAACCATGCCCAGGTGATTTTCCCCAGACAGTAGTAGTACAACTAAATGTTGCTTGTATAAAAACAATGTGAAGAGCTTTCTTGTTTTAGTTGTCTGTGTGAAAGGCATCTGTGGGAGAAGCATCACCTGTCCTGCTCAGGCTGGGGACCTTCGCTCAGGCCACATGTCATGTCTGGCCACCTCTCAGCCTCCAGTCATGGCTTTCCTCTTCCTCCTGTCCCCATGGAACACAGTGTACAAATAAAACGTCAACATCCTGGCTTACCCTACTAGGCTTCATGTTCCTTGAAACCATGGCCTTTCTTGCCAGCCTAACTGGGCCCATTTTTGCTCAGGTTGAACTAAACCTCACCGTATGGTCATTTAACTCCAAGATGGATTTGGGGGTTGTTTTCTAAAACAAACAAAAATGTGTCTCTGGACGTGGAGCTTTCCATCTTCAAAATGCTACATGGAAATTGACAGTTTCTTCCTTAAATATATACTTCCCTGCCTCCTCGGCTCCAAAGTGGCATCATTTAAAAACAAAACAAAACAAAACAAAAAAACCCAGACAGTGGATAAGCTTTGGGCTTTCATTTTATCTCACTGCTTCTTCCAAACACAAACCTGGAGCAGCTTGGAGGTGCGCTCTGCAGCCTCCTCCTCCATTCTCGGTGGGAGTCATGGAGACTTGTGGAGCTGCTAACCACAAGCCACCTCCGGAATGCTCACGCTGTTCCTAGTAGGAACCCACTTGATCCTTTCCACAGTGACTCTTAGGAGCACGTGATGTTCTCTGAGCATGTTAGCAGGCTGTCACTGTTACTTTGTCACCAGGCTCATCTCAGAGCGTCTCCGGGCTCATTTTGCCTCATTATTTATACACACAGATTTCAATTCCCCCTTGCTGGGATTGGTCAAGCTTTGTGCAGGCTATTAAGTGTGGCGAGATAATCATGAACACTTTGCCATTAAAACAGCTTTTCTCTCTTGGGTTTCCTCCTGCAATCTTAAAGTGAGTGGTAAAAGATCTGTTTTTATAAGCTCTGAAAGTTGAAAACATTGTTCTTTGAAACAACTTACCTTTGAATGTTTGCACGTGTGAGCCCAATACTTAGCCCTGTCAGTTTCAAATGTGTGTGCCTGTGTTTGGACAGAGAATGTAAATTTAATCCTAGTAAGTGCCTATTCGCAAGACCATCTTCTCTCCAGTGTAAATCAGAACAGAATAAATGTATTTTTAAAAACAGGGGAAGAAATGGCCTTTTACTTAGATTGCTTTTGCACGCCCCCTTGCCCCCCCCCCCACCCTGCCATCCCCACTCCCCGTCCCCCAGATAACGGTGAAAGTTGTATTACCAATCACTTCATTTACCTCCAGGTTTAGATTTGGAAGGCAGAACAAGAAAGCATTGGGGAGGGGGGGGGCAGTTGTTCTAAATCAAAACAAATCAAGAACTGGCAAAACGGCAGTTCCCTGGCTCACTGCTGGTCTGATTGGTGTCATTTTCCCAGCCAGGGAGAGCTGTGTTCATTTGTCTTTACTTTTCTTCTGCAGATTGGGGTTAGCGGGCAATGTAAAAACTAACATATATTAAATGGCTGCAAGATAACACAGAACTGGAGCCCCCGACTGCCTTGTCGTGTACTAGGGATTTTCCCTTCACATCCGTCTGCTTGACAAGGACAGTCGGGGGTTTTTTCAGGTGGCTTCACAGACTAACAGAGGAAGTGTCTGGTGGCCCACTTCCTGTTTCGCACAGGGGTTCACACATTTGGCAAAGCTCCGGAGTGGGGAAAAAAAAGCAAGGAGGGACTTTGATTCACTTTGCCGTAGAGGTATAATTATGTAATAGTGGCATCTAAAAGCGACAGCCTTGGTGATGGAGAACTAGAGTTCCGTTCAGTGGGCTGAATTTCTGAGAGCACCATTACCCAGCATTCCTGTGGCTTTGAAGTCCCTAACTCTCTGTCTAGCCACTCAGTTTGCAAGACTGAAATGATACAAACGGTGGGTTTTCCAAAACAGTATTTGGCACAGTATACCTGGGATCTCTCAGAGAGACCCCCATCATTCCTTCATCGTCCCAACCCCCACACAGAACTCTTTCTTTGGAACCACAACTGGCCTCCGCTTGCCTCAGCTCCTGAGCAGGTGGCGTTCCAGCGGTGTGCCGCCACACCCTGCTCTGTGTCTTGCTTCTAAGATGAAGGAGATCAAACAGAGACTCTGGTGAGGCACGGAAGCCCGGGTGTGCGTTGCTAACTTGAAGCTTTGGTTCTTACGAACTGGTGGACGTTCTGCCCTTGTCCTTTCTCTCTGTAAGTCAGGAGGGCAGGGGACAGCAGGCGCTACATGAAAACCGCACATGCAACCAGATATCCTACTGCGCTCAGGAGCTAGGGCTAGAAGATCTTGAGTTCAAGACCACTCTGGGCTATATAAGTGAGATCCTATATTTAGTGGGGTGTGTGTGGGGGGGCGGGGAACACAGATGAACAAACAAGCAACTCAGGAACAACTCACAGATCCCAATAAATACAAAAGCCAAACACATGAACACACATGAAGTCAAATTAGGGAGCCCCTTCCTGGCTTTGTCTCTTAATGACTTTTCTTCTTATTTACAAAATTGAATACAAAAATACCAATAGCAACTTGGCACGTTCTTAACAATGGGCGGTGGTCAGGAGTATCTCATACGATCCCTCTGTACTATGTTCATGCACACAGAGCAAGCAAAGTGGAGGCTTGAGAAGGCCAGTGATTGGCCTTGAACACCCTCTGAGAAATGTGGATCTGGGCTTGAAACACAGGCTTGCTGTGGGTGGGGCTGTAGCCAGGAGATTGTAGAGATGGCTACAGGTGCTTGCTGAGATGGTAAGGGGCACCTAGCACAGGTTTATCACACAGACAAGCAGCAGTACAGACAACTTACCTGATGCTTCCGCCACTGATGAAGCAGTCAAGTAGAGTGGGCCTTTACTTTTCTCCCTTTTCAGTAAGATTTTCACACCCTATGTTAGGTGACCACCAGCCATGTTTGAAATCGCTTTCCCTGGGCAGGGTAGGATATATGCTCTCTCTCTCTCTCTGTTCTTCTCACTCAATGTGATTTATTATTCTTGGTTACCCCAAGCATTTGGGCAGGCTATAGATTGCAGATGAAAGACTTGTGCTTAGTTAGGGTGGACAGACCAAGTCTGCTGCAGTGCGTTCTGTTTTTAACTGTCGGCTGCTTTGGCCTTATGGAAACATGGCCATAGCCATGCGTTCTTTCCAGTTGACAAATGTGATGTGCTTTCCCGGCAGGGAAATTTTGTGGAAAGAATGAGAAGCAAGGGGGCACCTTTGGAGCACGGATGATGCTGAATAAATGGGGGGTAATCGGAAACAAGGCTTGAGGTCTGATGTGCGCAGGACCCAGGGAGCCAAGGAGGTGCCCATGGAACGACATCTTTCTCCCAGCTCGGGATGCAACCTGAAGGGCAGTGGCTGTAGAAGGGAGCTGTTCTGTTTGTCCCCGCTCTGCCTCTGGATGTAATTAAGGAGACTTTAGAGAAGGAATCTCTTTCTAAAGCCTAGCTAAGAGACTGAACTCATTGCCTCCCCAAATCCCTAAAGCCAGGTTTTGATTTTAATATTTTTCTTTTGGATTTGACTTTGCTGCTTGTGTGAAGGGGCAGCAGGTGGGGAGGAGAGAGAGGAGGGTTCCTGGGGAAGTAGAAACCTTTATGGAGACCCATTTTTAATCTCCGTGATGGCTCAGTAATGTAAGCCCTGAGAGTTGGCAAAGGAGTGAAAACTGCCGGATTAATGGCCTTGTGCCTGGTTCCCTGATACCCTTTAAAAGGCCAGCTAACCAGCTGGCTCCCTCCTCCTCCAAATGCACTCCTGCTCAGAGCCCCAGTTTCATTGTTTTCTTTTTGGCTGATTTTAATTTCTTCCCTGATTCTGAATCTTAGCACCATAGCAGGGACACACACACACACACACACACACACACACACACACACACACACAGAAAGACAGAGGCTGTCTCTTCGGTATGTCTGTCTCTGTTTCTGTTTCTGTCTCTGTCTCTCTCTGTGTCTCTGTCTCTCTTTCTGTCTCTCTCTGTCTCTCTCTCTCTCTCTCTCTCTCTCTCTCTCTCTCTCTCTTACACTCTCATGTTTATGTGTGTGAGTAGAGAGGACTTTTATACCACTATTTGGAAAAGATGCCTAGAAATGCACGTAAGAACAGGAAGATCTTATAGTACAGAGATTTAATGAATCGTAATTGGGATTTTGTTTTTCAGTGACTATTTCCTTAAATTGGAACTCTAATCTGTGTGTGTGTGCATGTGTCCATGTAGATGTGTACATATGCACATGCATACACATATATACATATGCTTTCCCAAGTTTTACCCCCAGCAATACTGCAATATAGTAGTTTCTTTGTAAGCAGAGATCAAATCCAGCGTGTTCTCAGTTCTTAAGATGTTCCAGATACAGTGTTAAGTCCATGGCCTCCTTTACGTTTTCCAGCATCGTTGCTTTTTCCGCATACCCGTTATGATTCTCAGGAAGCCATGTCATGTGTACCACAGTGGTCCAATGTGGGAGGATACAGCTGAGTGTTGGGATGTGCGTATGGGTCGCTACAGGTCTGAGTGGTCATTAAAGAAAGTTGCTTTGGATGTGAGTGGAAGTGCTAGGCAGGAAGCAAAAGCTTTTGTTTCATTCACCCCAGCAAAAGAGAGCAGGATTCGGGTTTCCAGTAGAGAGCCTTTCAAGTGGGTCAGCAGGCAAGGAAGGAGCAGCAGAGAGCCAGGCATGGAAGAATAAGACCTCTGCTTGTTGCCTGTGTTATATTCTGGTAGAGGTTGAAGTGGCAGTTCCCATTAGTTTTCTGGGTAAACATTCTCATTATTTTCTGCCGTTTGCATCATCATTGGAAGGTAATTAACGGCAGCAGTAACGTTTTCATATAACACTCAGACCTGGATGGGTCTTAATGATTTCCTTTCATTCTTGCATGAAGTTGTTCACTGTTTGATTTTCTTCTTTTCTCTTTTTCTTTTCTTTTCTTTCTTTTTTTTTTTTTTTTTTTTTTCCTCCAACATGAAGCTATTTGGTGTTCTTATTACAAGCAGATGCTATTAGCCTGCCTTGGGGAGATTGGGCCAGGCCCTGTGAAGTTGAGGGTGTTTCTAAAGTGACTCAATAAGATTGTTGCTAAAGTGAGGTAGTGTAGGCATGACACTTTCAAATCCTGTAGGATGGACAACCTGGGCTTTCAGGAGCCTGGATGAAGTTGAAACAAGGACAGAGTTTTGTCACTGGCCACTTTCTGACCCAGAAGTGCAGCAACTGTGGCAAGTGGTGGCCTGCTGCAAAGAATGGCCTGTTCCAAGCTGGGCTGAGAGATAGAAGGCACCAGGGATTGGGGGAGCCCACATGCTGGGTGCTTAGCGTCCTGCTGGACTGCGAGCATTTCAGATGGCTACTTTTGGACCCCACATAGGTCAGCCTGGATTTCTTACCTCACAGCTCAAATTCCATTTTCACCCTTCAACCCTCAGTGGGCCCCAAGGATCTTTTGTTTTTCCATGCCATTCTCCCTACAAACTTCCAGTGTGGCCTTGGCATGGAGCAGGTTTCTCCAGGTCTGTGATATTCACGTCATGGCTTTCCTGTGCTTCTTCTGTTAATGGATTAGAAAGTACTTAAGTTTTTCCTTTTTACCTCATTGTACTGATATGCCTGTGATGCTTGCTCGGTAGGGAGTTAGAAACTCACTTAGAAACCAAGATGGTAGGAAATCACAGCTATTCCTGGTTCTGAAAGAACAATAAAAGAAGGGAATGTCACTCACTCACCAGCCACTCTCACTTTCAGTACACTTCCGTACTCATGTAGAAGTACAGATCGGTATATGTGTGCCCTGGTGTGTGTGCATAGGTGTATGGATGAACACACAGACAGTACAGTCATAAGTATACCTACAAAGTGTCTGGAATGTCCAGAGATGGAGCAGGGCACACAGTTTTAGATGTAGAAAATTGTGATGGTATTTTACAACAACGTATCCAAAACCAGGTTGCTGATTCTTTCTCTCTTGACATCTGCCCTCCATGCTTTGCAGCTACCCAAGTGTTCTGTTCCGCAGAACACTTCTCATTCCAGGGAAAACAAGTCCTTCATCTTGGAAAGGTTTCTTAGAAACCTTGATGTCCTAGGTTCCTTCTCATTGTCCACATCCTCTTAGTCTGCATCCTTGGTTGATCTAGCGTTTGGACGTGTCCAAAAGTTAGCCAGTTCTAAACACCTCTGTTGGTACCTCACCCACTGCAGCTGTGATCACCTCCTGTCTGGCCATGGCAGTAACCTCCCTGTCTTCTCTGTTCCACACCCCACACATTCTCTACGGCTCTTCTGACATCAGAAGAATCCTTGCCTAAGATAAGCCGTCCTCCCTCTCCCCTCTTCTCAGTATATCAATGATGCTCCATCTCCCAATGATAGCCATATTCTTTACTGTGACCACAGTTTTAAGCCATTTCCTAATATTCCCCTTCTCCAGTCTGTCAGCTGACAAGTGTTCTCTAAGTGGTAGTCATACAGCCTAGTGTCTCCTGGTCTGAAATGGTTTAGAATATTTGCATACATTTTGCCAGTAGAGTATCTTTCATCCCAAAATAGGATATGAAGTATTTTAGACTTGAGGGCTAGGGATGCCCCACTCCAAGTAGCAGAAGTTGCTTTCCTCTATTTAAAGTTTTTTTTCCTGGTAATGATTCTCCCATCAAAAGTATCCTGTGAAATACTTAATCTTTCGTGATGTGCTTGGTGTATGCATTTCAGACCCTGTTGACAGATTCTAGAGCAATGCTTACTGGTGGCATCTATACTAGGAAAGAGGTGTAGTCTTCCTCTGGATGTCCCTGGACAAAACTTATTTCAAAGGCTTAGTAAAGATGGGGCCAACTGCAGTATCTTACCTGGATCGGCCTGCAGAGGCAATATGTTGACTATAGGAAGAACCAGGAGTCTGTATGTTCCCTTTCTAGCTCCTGTGGGCATAGAAGGGGCTTCAGGGGTGTGCGGATGATTGAGAGATGCACAGGGAATGCCTAGAGGGAAGAGGTGATGTCGGTGGCCACCTTGGCTTTTGGTTGGGCTGGTACAAAGAAGTTCTTTCTCAGCCTCACTCAGGATGGTACTTCAGCCCAAGTCTTCCTCAGTCTAGATACAGTGCTGGAGAAGAAGCTCATCAGAAATGAAGGTTACCTATGTCAGAAGTGTAAAATACTAAGTAAGTCCAGTGGCATTTAGAACCTTCTCTACTTACAGTGCTTGGTGACTCTTTTTGTACGTTCATTTAAAAAGCATATTTAAATTTGTTGCATCAGACCAATGATTTTTGATCCCACCTACTCTTGTCTTCTCAACTTTTCTCGTCAAGGGCGCTTCTAGCAAAGGAGCATAGCTTCCAGATTTGTAAACTGCTGCCTTATTATCCTATTAGTCAATTACAGCTGCTCAAGAGCAGGGTAAGTGACAGTATGGCAGATTACAGCAATTTATCTGCTGTTCTCATAGCCTTGTTCAGCACATCATCAAGCTGTTTAAATCTAACGGTGGGACGTTTAGATGTGTTTTAGAGCATTTAACATACCATCAGAATGTTTAGGATAAACCCTGGTGACCTGAGTAGATACTGCCTTCCTCCACATTGCATGGAAAGCTGGGTCGCAGTCAGGGATAGCAAGACTGCTTCCAATTAGGAGAGGCATCCTATTTTCAGGAGGGTATGAGGCTAGTCCTCATAAGGCAGTGCAGTAAGGTCAAATTTGGGACAATTACACACACACGCGCACACACGGGAAGAAGGATAATGGGATCAGCCTAATAAACTAGCAGATCAGGAAACCTTCTATAAATGCATTTTAGTTTCTGTAAGTTCAAAGTGCAGGCAATCTATAGCCCATTGAGGTTTGCTTTACTCAGGTTGATCCTTGTAGACAAAGAGGTTTCGTGTAGATAAATGCCACACCATTGCAGGCTCACTGAGAAACTTGACATTTAGAATCTGTGGGTGAAGGAGGAGCTGCAGGCGTGAGAGCAGGGGGTTGTACCAGCATCACAAGGAAAGCATCTTGGTGAAAGAAGCACTGTGCGTACAAGGGAAAATAATTGCCCTCTGTTAGTCTGTTCTTCCTGCTAAGGGCAAGAGTTACTATGGTTGTGTTTGTATTACAAATGAAAAGACAGTCTGTAAAAAGAGAAGATTTGGCTGAGTCATGGTAGTGCATACCTTTAATCCCAACACTCAGGAGGCAGAGGCAGGAGGACTTCTGTGAGTTCAAGGCCAGCCTCGTCTGCAGAGCAACCTTCAGGATAGCCAGGAGTACACAGGGAAACCTTGTGTCAAAAAAGAAAGAAAAGGGGTTGAGTGAGCAAATGGTCATGGACTCTTAGGAGACGAGATGACATGTTGGAGGACTGTTAACTCAAATTTGTTCCTACTTTCCGTATTACTGATACACTTGAGGAGCTGTTGCTACCAACTAAACAACCACAGGATGGAATTGATAACACCTGTTACTTGTGAGCAACATTGACACTTCCAGACTTGGGTCAGTTTTATTGGACTCCAGTGTGCTGTGCCAGCTGTGTGGTCAACATGGCGCCACTTTCTCTGACTTTAAGAGTGTGATACACTTAACCCCTAGCCAAAGCAAAATCGGAGTTTCTCAATCTTGTTTACATATTGGGCCTGGAAATTCCTTGTGGACATTAATTACCTATGTGTTACAGAAATTTTAGCAGCAATCCTGGCACCTACCTGCCCCTAACTGTGACAACCATAAATGTCTAGAAACTGCCAAAGATGGGAGGTGAAAATCATCCTTCTACCAGTGAATGATCCAAACTTTGCATTGTCAGTGGCTAATAACTTTTGATAGTATTCATATACAAGACTTTTGATGTATATTTGACAGACATTAGTGAGGAATAATATATAAGTCAAATAAGGCAGTGTTGGCATAATTGTTCCTTAGTTTATTTGGAAGGCATTTTTTCCCCACTTCTCAAAGTTATTTAAAATGACCTTCTAAAGGAAGTAATTGTTTTATTCATGTAAATGCTGTAATTATGTGCTAAAGTCCAGCCATAGGTTTCTCTGAGTAAGGTGGGTAATTAACTGACATGATCACTGTGAGCCTGAGGCAGAACAGTGAAACCGTTGGCTTTTCTTCTGGAGCTAGAATAGTGATGATGAAGATGATGATGATGATGATGATGATGATGTCATACCTTAGGTATATTGCTGTCCTTTTGTAGTATAAGACCACTGAGAGCATACTTTATTTGGATGCTGTTTTCTCAGGGTGGAAGGAAAGTAGACACCCATATTTTCCCAGCACTATCTGAAAAAATGCACTATACAGGGCACTTTGTGTATGGCCATGGTGTTGGGGGTTAACAGTGATTTCCAGCTTCAGAAGCTGCCATCTCTCTGTGAGGATAAAGCACCTTCTGCTGTTACATCCACCAACATCTTACTGTATTCCCCAGAGCGGGGCTCTAGGCAGACCTTTGGAGATGTGAAATCACTGGAGAAAACAGCTCCAGCTCTCGAAGGAAATTATGGTCTACTGGCTATATATGTCAATTAAAGTGCTGATACCAACACCGGTTGTAGCGCAGGGAGACTCTCAACCAAATCTGTTGGCCATATGTTTTCACTTAACTCATTCTAGGTATTTTAATTACTTAAGATGGCTCAGTGGGGTAAAAGAACTTTCCATAAACCCTTGATGACCTGAGTTTGATCTCTAGAATTTACTTGTTTCTCCTCTAATCTTCACATCTTTGTCCCCCGCCCCATTCATAACATGTACACACACACACACACACACACACACACACACACACACACACACACACACACACACTATCTCTCTCTCTCTCTCTCTCTCTCTCTCTCTCTCTCTCTCTCTCTCACAAACCACTAATTAAAAATTGTGAATTAGTTACAGTATTAATGAAGGTGATGAGTAGAAGTGTTAGAAATTTTAAAGAAGCTGTGGTTCAAGTAAAATAGGATTTTCTTTCTCACTTGCCAGAATGTATGTAGCTCCAGGCTGAGAAATAGGTTTCATGAACCCCAGGAATGTGGCCCTTTCTGTTTTATTGCTCCTCCATATTAAACAGGTGGCTTCCATTTTGAAATTAAAGGTCACTGCCCCAGCTCCAACTGCTACAGCTGCATCTCAAACCATGGAAAAAGAATAGAGATGGTCCCTTCTCTTTGTAGACAGTTCTTGGAACTTTTACCTTTTACTGTTCCTAAAGGGCTTCTCCACTACGGCTACGCATATATATTTGGATCAACCATATGAATATTATCAAGGGTGGATTTTGCTTCTGAAAATGACTGGAAGGAACATAGATGTGGGAAGGCTGAGGTCTGTACCCCAGTTGCCCTGCTTACTACATAAGGCAGCAGAAAGTGAGTACCAGATGGCAACAGCGATCACATCAGGGCCATGGGGCAGTTAGGAGAGGCAAAGGAAAAGGGTGAGTTTGCATAGACCTTGGCTGGCCATGGTGCTGTACACTTGTAGTCCTAGCATATGGGAGACAGACGGGAGGACTGGGTTTTTGGAGCTAGCCTCTGCTACAGAGGAGTTTGAGGCCATTCCCCACATGCCTCCCAAATATGTAGCTTAGATAATCAGAGAAGTAAAGAGTTCAAGGATGGTTGACACTCAAAGAAATGCTGGCTTCTGGTTTCCTTTAGGGCCACGGTTAAGGGCTATTCGCTAAAGACATGAGACCAGCATATAGTGATAACGTCTATGAAAATGACTTTACAGGTGTGTGTGTGCAATCTGCAGTTGTTTACCATGCGTGCTGCTGTAGATTTGCTGAGTTTTTGCTTTTAATGTCTTCTTGCAAATAATTATTCAGAGAAATGGCATTGTGTTTAAAAAGAGTCCTCTTACATTGTTAAACTCAGCTTCTAACGGTGGGTATCTGATCAAAAGGAGAAGTCAGCTAAGCAAACTGGGAAACTATTGAATGGGAAGAGTAAAAAAGGTAATTGGAGGTGTTCCTAGAATTGTTTTTCTTGGTATTAAGTCTTAAGCTATTTTTTGGTAGATTGAATACAGTGTGTTCTTACTTGGTGGAGGCAGGATAAAAAAGGTATCACAGTTATGTAAATATTCTGAATGAACAGACAGGCCGACCTACAGAATTATCAGTGGATATTTTAGAAAACTGAGACCTACAGCAGTGATAGTCTATGCCCTAAAGCGTAAAATCTGCAGATTTGTTTTATGTCATGAACAAAGACAAAAGCAATGCCATTTCATGAGAAGAAAGTGTTCTTTGTAAAAGTATTGTACAAGGTTGAGTAGCCAGTGACATATGTTTCCTGTGACGTGTGTTCTTACTTTATGGATGCATACATGAGGAGTAGACAGACAGGCTAAAAGCACAAAGTCACACAGATAGTGTGTCCAAAGCCGACGTTCAAACTCTGGCCAGCTGATAGAAGGTTCTAAGCTTTTCTCTTCTTTCATGTTCTAGTCTAAAGCTTTTACCCTCTACCTTCCAGCCAGCAAGTTTGAAGCCTTTGAATAATTTTTGTCCATTTCATACCACCTCAAAGCATGGAGGACATCTGCCTTCTGAAGTTGATAACCAGAAGAATTAAGAGCCTTGGTTAGATTAAGATAAATGGCAGGGAACTAGGCTTTCCCACAAGGGTTTGCCCATCAGTGGCCGGCAACTGGCTCAGGATTTGGTTTCTGTCTCAAGTTAAACTTGCCTTTAGAACTTAGCTATTTTTGTGCTTGGTGACTTTGAAATGGTCTTAGACACACTTGCAGGGTCTCACTGACTCCACATTTACTAAGTCGTGGACCTTGTCCGCTTTCATTGATGGGAAGAATGGCCACACTCACTTTTGTGCGGGACTTAGTCAGTAGCCACCAATTATTTGTGGAATAGAATTGCGTGACACGCCAGTTGTGCAGTGCCCCCACCAGGAGAGAGAGAGAGAGAGAGAGAAAAGCCAACACTGGAGTCCTGGTGAACAGCGTTCTCCATGATCTGTTCTGTGTTAGATTCAGGAAGGTTTACTTCCTGCAATGCCCAAATAATTTCATGCTGAGGCCAGCTCTCTCTCTCTCTCACATATAACTTTGGATGTAATATCGTAGCCCTTTTCTTTTGTTCTCCAAACAGTACACCAGGTATTTAACAAATGCGCTACCTCGCTCATGGTTTATCACAGCACTCTGGTCAGATCCGCCAGGAGAGCACGAAAATCACAAGAATCTCAAGAAACACCGTTCTTGAGCCTGTACACAGTCAGGAGTCCTTGTGACTGGCTTGGAAAGCAGGTCCACTGGACTTAGACTTTAAAGCACATACTGCTTTTCCTTTGTACCTCCTATCAGTGCTTGATTAGTGAACCAAAGGTCATTTTCAGGTGCAGAGACCACAGGAGTTCTGGCTTTCCCAGGAAAGCAGGAGTCTGGGAGATTTACACACCTGAATCAAAATATAAATTAAAGGGAAAACTGATAACTTCTCTTGTAGGGAAACTTCTAAAGAAAAACTTGAATATCTCCCATTTTGTGAATAGCTATCCGAAGAAACAGGCAGAGCAGGAAAGAATGGCTGCTCCTCCTAAGAGCTAGTTTTGGCCAGCATTCCTCCATCTGCCGGGAGCCAGGCTGTATACACATCCCCTCCTCCTGATGCACCTGTAGGAGGCACTGGTGTATATCCTTGTCACTGTATCTCAGAACTGACAATTCTAGACCTTATTCCTTTCTCTGTTACTTTTCATCCTAAGGGAAATAAGAAAATCTATTTTAGGGTTCCTTTCTCCTCCCTTGCCGCCACTAATGTCAATATTGCCAGAACAACCTCAGACTTTAGATATTAAGAAACATTGAGTTAATATAACAATTCCATGTTGCTGTAAAATTTACATGTGGCTCTCTAGGCAAGCTCCATCTTTTAATATTTACTTAAACTATTTGCTTTTCCATGTATATCTGGCTATTTGTAGGAATACATTGAAGAATGTGTTGATTTGTTTGCTTCCTTTTTGGGAAGATAATGTCAGCCATACTGAAAGTGTATTAGAAGGGGCCATTATATTTAGTTATTATGTATTCGGAAGAGTCAATGGCGGCTGGGCTCTGCCTTGATAACTAGTCTGCGGGCTTCAGCACTTTCTAACTGGATGTTTTCTAAACAAACAACTGTATTTAGATACCTTTTTTTTTTTTTTTTTTTTTTTTTTTTTTTTAGTTAAGTCTCTAATGTAGCACTCAGGGGGCGAAAAATCAGCAAACCTGTATTAAGCGAGAAACCACTTTTGTGTTGCGGTTTTGATCCATTTAAGCTAAACTGATTAGCACTTTTTGAAAAGCAAATCTAAATCCTTGTGCTAATCAAGGGAAATTGAGCCATGCTGTTACTCCATGTTGTTAGAGAGCCAGAGAGGGGCAGCAAGCTCTCCTTTTATTTTATTTTTTATTAATCACTCAGTGTATAGCTGGGTCCGGTGCCCACCTCCTCCCTCAGCAAACCACTCTCCACAGTGCTTGTTTAATAAAACTGCACAGCGGGTGGATATTGGCGTGCTAGTGGGCTTGAGAGAAGTTCATTTCGGTGCACCAGATGAATGGATAAGGGCTTTGGAGGGAGGGGGTCTGGTTCAAGCATGCTGTTAAGAAAAGTGTGCAGCCTGTTGCACACCCGTGATACGGCTGGAGCACAACCAGAAAGCACGGTTGTTTTGCATCATTTTCTGTGTAGACTAACCTGTGGCTGTTCATCAGGGGTGGATGGAACTCGCTGCCCACCTTGCACATTCAAGACTGATAAGTTTATTCGAGAAAAACCTCACTGCTTACCTCTGCCCTCTTCAAGGAGATGCAGACTGTAGCAACCAGGCCGACTTACCTTGTATGTGATTCCGTTCTTTACTAAGCATTGATACCTCAGAGGCTGTACCAATCCTGCCCCCTGCTCCTGCCCCCGACACCACCCTGCCTCCTACACAATTCCATTCTTCATTGGCAGTGACTGGGAAGGAGACGTTTTTGTTGTTTTCAGGACGTCTGGAATGGCGCGGCAGATGCCAGGGAATGAGGTGAGGAATAGAAAGGGAGGTATAATAATATTTAACATTATTCCTTTCATGCTTAACCAGAGTTGAGGAATTTTCAGAGCAGAGTTGTGTTGTTTCAGGGATATGTCCAGCTATTAATCCTCTACTTGCATAAACAGACACTGCGGAGAATCTTTGAAGACACACAGAGAAAGACATCTTTCCTTGCTCTTGCCCTCTCCAAGTCTCCAAATATCTCTCACGAGTGAACTGAGATAGCTAGACACTCCCAAATGGCATGGCAGAAGCAGTTTGTACCTTTCCGCTAGGAAACCTTTGAAGTTTTCTTACTGATGACAACTTCATACCATTCAGATTTGTCGGTGTACATACAAGTCTGCAGTTCACCTGCTGGTTCTGTTAGCGCAGCCTGTACTCCAAGCTGCTCTGAGGTCCCTGCAAAGACTCTTCCTACCACACCTGTCTGCACAGCCCCCTCCCTCCTGCTTAGCCCCTTTCCCCAGTGGCTGGTGCTAGCAGGCAGACATGGCCAGGACTGTTCCAGGTACCATTTGCTGGTTTGTCATAGTAGCGAAGGGTCTCCAAAGCCACAAGTATCAACAACCATTGACTTTAGCACAGAGCCTGTGTGGGCCCAGGCTTTACACCTAGCTTGTATACGTGGCCCATGAACATTCTGTGGATGAGATCATCTCAATGGCTTTTTATTGCTGTTTTCTCTGACTGAGCCGTTAGCAGAAGAAGCCAGGCGCTATCTGCTGAAAAGTGATTTCTAAAATCACTTGGAAATGATTGTAATCTTAAGAGTGGCAGCACAAAGGCCCAGGGAAGGGTTACAAAGGAAGCAGAAACTGGCCTGAATACCGTGCTGAACATATAGAGTCCTAGGACTATTTTTTAAAGATTCTGGTACTTAGAAAGCTTCTTGTACCCCTGGTGACAGAGAACATGGCTTCTACGTCTGGGCACATTAACCAGGTTAGGTTACTTCTGTGAACAATTAATATTGTCTTAGTGTTTCCATTGCTGTAATAAGACATCGTGGCCATAAACAACTTAGGGAGGAAAGGGCTTATTTCTGCTTCAAGTCTTAGCTCACACTCTATTGCTGAGGAAATCAAGGCAGGAACTCAAATGGGGCAGGAACCTGGAGGTAGAGGCTGATGCAGAGGCCATGGAGGAGTGTTGCTTGCCCCTCATGACTCCCTCATTGCTTGCTCACCCTGCTTTCTTATACTATATAGAACCTGGAGGTTGTACCATCCACAATGGGGTAGACCTTTCCTCATCAATCAATGAATGTAGCACAGGCTTGCCTGCAGGCCAGTCTGGTGGAGGCACTTCCTCAACTGAGAGTTCTTCCTTCCAGATGACCACAGTGTGAGTCAAGGTGACATAAAACTAGCTAGTGCCAATAATCCTATAGTACTCTGCCTTAATTCATATATTCTCCCCCCCCCCCCCGGTGTGTGTGTGTGTGTGTGTGTGTGTGTGTGTACGTGTGTGTGCTTGCTTGCTTGCTTTTCTTGATCCTTGGTATTGTGTAGGACTGGGCCTTCCTTGGCTCTTAAATGACAAATTATACAAAGTGTAACGTGTGAGTTCTGTTAGACATAAAGAGCCTAAATTCCGGGTTGATGCTAAGGGACTGATTGAGTGCCTGTCTGTGGAGGAATTTGATTGGCTTCTTGGAGCACCTCTCAGGTTCAGGGTCAGGAGTGTTGCCTGTTCTCCGCTAGCACCCAGTCAACCTACCTACCCTATTTTCCACTTAAACTAAACTAAACAAGAGCAAATTTAGCTCACTTTGATTTCCCTGGATACCATTTTCTTACTAAGCTGTCACCTTGAATGTGTTGTTACATGGTAAAAAGCGCTCCCACGGCTTATCACTGCTTGGCTTTTAGGGGTGTTTCTCAGCAGAATAAGGTTGGTGAAAACTCTTTCACTCAAGGTGCCCTGGGATCTCTGTGAGGAGAACATGCACGTTTTGCCATTTTGCTGTGCAGCTTGGGAGGAGCTGTAGGTGTGGGTTTTGGTCAGCTTTTCAGAGTGGCTTCAACCATGAAATCACTGCCAGCCTTTTTGCAGGGCAGAAGACATACTGGCCAGCTGACATTTTCTTTTTCTACTGCAAGATAAACAGTGACCTTGGCTTTCAGAGACTGGCTGGCTTAGCTGTGTGGAGTTCCCTGGTAGAGTCTTTGCAGCAATGGGGGTTAGTTTGTGATTGCTACCAGTCATTGCCTTACAACTTGGCTTCAGTTCTGAAACCACAGGGGTGTTTTGAACGCTGAGACTCAAGTTGCCTAACTTTTGTGCCACTATGACAGAATCAGCACCCGTGATCGTTTCCGTGAGGCAGTGATGTAATAGCCCTTAAATGAGAGTGGTAAGTGCTGGCTGGCCCTGCTTTCAAACCCGAATTCATTCATTGGCCTACTACATAGGGAGCCAGAGTATAAAGTAGGCAGAGCTCCAGAGTGCTAGATAGAGCGATGAACTGGATCCTGAGTCACAGGCTTTTTTCTTTGAAGTGCCAGATAACATTTTACACCCTGTAGGCTTTACTGTACCTAATGTAGCTATTGCACTCAGCTGGGGTTTGCACAAAAGCAGATAGAACAGCAATAAAGCGAAGCTTGCTGAAGTCCAATGAACGTTGATTTTTAAAAGCCGGTAACACATGGACCATAGGTTACCACCCCTGCATCAGACCACAGCCTGCTCTGGCTGAGTGTACATCATCATCAGCTACACTGAATCTTCACCAGGCAGTGATGTACATCATGAGAATATGTGCTTCTAAACACAACAGCTCATTCAAAACAAGAGTCACTTGGTGCAGTTGAAAGCTTAGGATCCTCGAAGAGAGAGTCATCAAAGGGCTCTGAGGTGATTGCTCGCTGGGTAACGTGCTTGCCTTGCGAGCATGAGGCCTGAGTTTACTCTCCAGGACTCACATAAAATAAAACTGGTTGTAGTGACATGTGCTCCTGCAAAGACAGAGCCAAAGTAGAGACAGGCAGAACTCTGTGGCGTACTGGCCATCAAGCCTGGCCCACTTGGTGTGTTCTAGTCCAGTGAGAGGCTTGTCTCAAAAAAAAAGTTAAGATGTCAGTAAACTCAACAGATAGGCATACCAAAAACATCAAAAAGGATGCATATATTCTGTTAATGTTTTAAAACCTGCCACTGATTCCTTGCTTACTAATTGTGGGTTGTATTTTTCTGTGCATGTAGGCTTAGCTTTTGATGGATTGACCATTCCTTTAAAGCCATAAAGGCAATATGAAAACCTGTCACTAACTAGAACAGTCTGTCCCTTCCCGTACAAGCTCCATCAATAATTTAAAGGAACAACTTATTCATGAATTCCGTCAGTTCAGCATATTAGTCACAGATCTGCCTTTGGCTAGCGTGGTGGCCATTCATTGCTGTGATGGGTTGGCATGTTGGTTTGGGGCAAATGAACCTGATGTGGTAGGCACAGATGTAGGTACAGGTTGTGACTTAGAAGGCTCATGAGATGAATGGCCGTGGGTAATATGAGTTTCCAAATATGTAGAAAATTTTAAGGAATTGTTTGATGGACATCTATAGGGCCTGTGAATCCTAAGCAGGTGGGTGGCTGTTTTCAAAGTGATAAAAAAATATCAACTCTGATCCTTTTAGGACTGTGGGTCTTTAGGAGTGACCAGAAACAAAACCAGATTCCCTTTCCCTCTCTCCCTCTCTATGCCCACCCTCCCTGCTATTCCAAAACACACAAAGATGGAATCTCAGCAGGCCAAAACTGGCCCCAGACTTACCATGTAGGTGGGACTGGCCTTGAATTACTGATTCTTCTGCCTTCCTGCTTCTTAGCACTAGGATTATGGATATCTACCACCATGTCTGGGTCCAATTTGGGGGGGGGGGCAAGAGAGAAAATCTTCTACCAATTAGTTTTCCTTTCCTTACTGGCGAAGATGCACTTTACAGTCAGCAGAATCAGCATCAGTAATGGCTGCAAGGGACTTTGGGCTGGGCTGGTATTTCCCACTTGTTGCTAAGAAACAGAGCTCTCAGGTGCCCTTTAGAACCACAGAGGCCCTTCTTTCCAGTGGTCTCATCCTGCTTAATTGCTGCATAGCAAGGCTTCCAGCCCTTTTTTGTTCCCAGGGTCTGCTTCCTCCCACTAGCCAACACCAAGTATCATACAGATCTCAGAAAGAATTTACTAGCTGTAGCATGAAACAGATTCTAGCACAATACAGCCTGCTGAGCTCTTTTGCTTGTGGAAAAGAATGATTGACGGTCGGGAGAAACTGTTTGACATCTAAGGGCCGAGGAAAAACTAGTCGCGTGGACCTTCTCTGTTTTTGTTTCCTTCTGCATCCTGTATACCTCTGTGAGGAACGACAATGTGAGCGAAGAGTTATTTCTCTTGGAAAGATTTGTTCACAATTTAATAGTGATCACAAGTCTGGAGAAATGACAGGGTTGGAAATAGTCCCTGTGCCTTCTTTTAGCTGCTGTCTAAACTCTGAAAAATGCTACAAGCTATCCATCCTCAAGTGTTTAATTTCCCACTCCCACCTCAGGATAGAATATGTTCTTACCCTGTTGACTCCCGGCTGTTTTCCTGCGCTGGCCTATACTCTGAGAGATAAAGTCAACTGCCCCACTTAGTAGGAAAGGCTTGAAGAAGCATTGAGCCCCATTAACCTTCCTGTTCCCTCTGCCATGATGAAACTAGTTATGCTCTGGAGGGAAGGTACTGTGTTAACCTGGGTCCCGTAGAGCATGCGGAATACAGCCCTCTACCTAGCGTCTACGGCTGTGAGATGGTGGCTCATTTGTTATTGCAGCTGAAGTTGGGCCAACCTGACTACCTTACCATGTGTAACACACCGCCTTAACCATAGTTCCCAATTTCTGCACTGTAATGATTGAAACTGTATAAACTTTGGTCTTGCTTCAAAATTCCCCTTCCCCTACCACGGATTGTCCACAGATTAGTATCTTAGAAAATTTACATCACAGGTGCTGGGCCATCTCTGTGCCAGTATGCTCACATCTAGAGAGTGCTTTGTGTATTTAGTGATAGGTTAGAACAGTCACCGTGGAAACGAGAATGAGCACCATCTCTAGCCCAGTGTCTAGAGCTGTAATAGAGAATCTGACTTGAAGCAGTTTAATATTTCTCTTAGCAACTTCATTGTTTCCAGGGGCTCAGTCACCAAGTAGACGTAGTGTATTGTCACCAAGGTGCCAGATATTGCTTGAAACACCAGCTCCGCCTTAGCTTGTCTGAGGTGGGGCTAGAACAGTGTTCCAGAAGGAGATTGATTGTCTTCTAGTACTGCCCCAATGGTTGAGATTTTACTGGACTTCTGTGTCCTGGTAAAGGCATCGGGTCCTGCAAGAAGCCAACATTGTTGTAACCTATGGCCTGAACTTTGCCTTTGGTGTAACCCACAAAGGGCAGCCAGCCATTTGTTTGCTCACTTCCTCTGTATTGTCATTGTCAGGCTAGCTTTACAGTCAGCATCACGATAGAATTTCCCACTGAGAAATTTCAACACAGAGAGGGTGTCTGATCTCTTTAAAATAAAATGGGTAAAAACAGGTCCTGTGGGGACAGTTTTCCTCTTCCAGCATAAACTCCTGTGGAAATGTTTGCATTTGGGTTGGGGATCTAATTTTTCCCCCCAACTCAGCTCTGCTATAGTTGTGTTACAGTGGAAACAGAGGTCAGTTTATGGATCACACCCACCCCCTGCTCCCAGGGCTCATAAACGTTGTTCACTTCCCTTCCCCTCTCTGGGGCTTTTCCTGGGTGGTGGCTCCAACTATATAACCCTCCCTACATCCAATTCGTCATGCATTGTGTGACCTTCTCTTGGGAGGCCAACAAAAACCCAGCCAGTCCAGCAACGCTGGCCTCTGGTTGTTGAAGTCATGTAGGACAGAGGTGAGCCCACAATGAGAAAGCCTTGAGGAAAAACAGCAATACAACAATAAAAGTTACAATTAAGATCTCAGATCTCCAAGACACTAGGTCATTAGGGCTGAAATAGCCAAGTCTCAGTGACATGTACTGACTGAGTCATCGTTAGTTCTGTGTCCAAACCGGGGTCTATTTTTAGACACATCGGCTCCAGCTGGCCATAGGGTTTTCTTGTTTTTCTGTTACCCTTTCTCCCACAGTCAGGGAGATCAAGTGTCTATGAATGCTCATGACAACATCTGTTTATAAGTTTGGGTGTTACTTCTTGTTCTGGCTTTAATACCTTAGAAAGACGCCTATGTGTTGCTCCGCAAGTTTTTGTGGAATGAAGGAATGACAAACAGAAAAAAGTTATTGTTTAATTTTGCATCAGCCTTTAATACTTTACGGTTAGCTTTGTATTTTATTAAGAAAAAGACTGAGAGAAAGCCCAAGTTAGGATCTTTTACAGTGAGCTGTTCTTCCAGAGGTCCTGAGTTCAATTCCCAGCAACCACATGGTGGCTCTCAACCATCTATAATGTGATGCCCTCTTCTGGTATGCAGGCATACATGTAGGCAGAACACTGTATATGTAATAAATAAATCTTTTTTTAAAAAGATCTTTTACAGTGAGATGCTACATTATGACTACCATCTCCTGCTATTATTATTGCTATTTACATGGCGGCAGGTATTTTTCAGCCAGGCTTTCTCTGTGTCGCCCAGTCTGGCCTTGAATTTAGTATGTAGGTAAGGTTAGCCTTGGAGTCCTGATCCTCTTTCTTCTTTAATGCTGGGATTATAGAATTATAGGCCATAGCCACTGTGGCTAGCTTCCTATACCTTTATTTCTGATATCAGGGAGAAAAGTCTTTAAAAGAAATAGCAAATTGGGGCTGGGAAGGTCCTCTGTATTGAAGAGCACTTGAACCATAGTGCTGTTCCCAGCACCCACACAGCAGCTCACAGCTAACTTTAACTTAAGATCAGGGCTCTGGTGTCAGTGTCCTCTTAGGGCCTCAGGCACTTGGTGCTAAGCACTCACATGCTGCAGTTGTAGACATACACCCAGGAAAGAGACTCCTACACATAAAATAAAAATAAATCTTAAAGCGCGCGCGCGCACATACACACACACACACACACACACACACACACACACACACACACACACACACACCAAAGGTTGGCACATTTTTTTTTTAAGCACCTTTCTAAGATTCTGTCACAAGTCTCTGGGCTACAGTGAAATCTGCTTTAAAATAAACACGAAGCTTCTGCAATAAACAGGTCTGTGCTGCTTCCTATTTCTGCTACAGAGTTCTCAATTTTCCTGTGCTCCTTTGCAGTCTCTCCTTCCCCTTCCATGCACTTGCCCCTCCTTGCCTGCCTCCAAACCCTATCATTCTTTAAAATTCATTTCAAGTGTCATTTCCTCTGGATACACCCTCATGAATTGGATGCTCTCTGAGTACACTTGCAGCGCATCCTATTTATCACTCTTTATTGTGGCTGTTTGATCAATGGTTACATGATTAAACTCTTAGCGCCTCTAGGCCAAGGCTTGAATATTACTCATCTCTGCATGGTGGGCATCTCGTGGAGTTTCTTGGCACCAATAGGTGCTTAGAATATTTCCTGCTTGAATTCACTTCTGTTCTTTATGTTCTAAAAACAGCTTGGTAGCCAGTTGCATCTGTTCTTACTGCAGCCGGTCTCCCTTGTTAGCTGCCTGGAAGGTTTGAAGGGAGGCTTGGTTCCCACCAGTTTCACCAGCCACCATGCCTCTCCCCCCACCCCCACCCCTATACACACAAGTCTACTACTTGCCTGGGAAGAAAGGCCAGATGAACACTTGTTCTCCTTTCAGGATGACGCTACCCCCTAAATCTAATCACCTCCCGAAGATTCTACCACACAGTGTCCCTGAGGTTAGGATTCTCAGGCATGAAAAATTTGTGAGGACACAGTCATGCCATAGCCGACTCCAGTGTTCTAAATTGCTGGGTGTGAAGGTATGCCCCAACACACTTAGGAGGCAGAGGCAGGACCATCTTAGAAAACCAAGGCTTGGAGGTTTGGCTAGGTTATAGAGGACTTGACTAGTGTGTGAGTTTAATCCCGAGTACTTACTAACTAACCAACTGGCTTTTACATTCCTTTCTGAGCCTTGAATAAAGTCTGGTGTAGTATGTAGAATTCCCCCTGGTTTTCTGAGCCCTCAACTGGACATACGTTTTCTGTTAGTTGTTTTCTCTGCCTTAGAATCTTCTCTGTGTATGTTTGACAATCTTAGTAGTAGTAGAAGAATATATATTTTAAAAAATACAGTAACAGTACAATATCACCATTTCTTTCTCTTCCATTTTACAAATAATACTGTAGTATGTATGTATATATGTATGTATATATGTATGTATGTATGTATGTATGTATTAGAATCACCAAAACAAAAAGCCAACACTTCTTTATGGTATCATAGTAAGAGCAGCTATCCAGGCTGACACAGAAGTGCTAAGCTTGGTGCTCTGTTAAATTAGGTATCACAGAGTGCATGGTGATCCTCTTTCATTCTGTAAATTAGATGATCCCTTAGCACAGTGTTAGGTCTCAGTTCTTACCTATAGCTGTGCAATAGCAATTAAGAATATCCTATGGTTTTTTTTTTATTTCTTTTTTTTTTTTTAAGCCACAAGTTCAGTAAATTACAACTTGATTGTCTGAGTAAACAGTGTAACCTGCTGTGGCCGCCTTGCTGTAGCACAGAGTTCTGCATGCAAATTAACAGCAGTTTGTAATTCCCAGCGTGGCACACTATACTTTTCCCATAACTTCAGTTTCTCTTCTCCCACCACTGGAAAACAGATTGAGACAAAAATGGATGGTCCTTTCTTTTATCCTTTCCCGCAGTCCTCTGCTTCCAAGACGTGATACTCATTGCTGCTCTAAAGGACATGATGCCAAGGAAACACCTGAGCATGCCCCTGTACTCTCACAAAGATTTTTAGCAATATGGGGACCCAATGATGATGATGGAGAAAATGCCAATTCATTTTCTCTGTGGGATACAAAATTCTATGTGGACCAGAGTATAATAAGGCATTGTTGTGTGTGAGTAAGCTGTGGCTGTGGCCCTTCAGTGGGGTCCTGCTCTTGTGTATTATGTGTGGTTCGCTGTCAGATAATTTTAACATCCAATAAAATTCTGCCTTGAATAAATTAGAATATATTTGCAAATGAGTTGGTTAATTAAATTCTAGCCGTCTCTGGGGGGCTGAGCTGAAACAGATGTATGCAAAAAGCCCCTTGCTGCGTGAGGGATGTAGATTTCTGACTGAGCTTTCTGAAGGAAGAGCCTGTCACTCCATCTTGTCATTGGTGTCAGAGTGTTCCCAGTAAATACATTCCTTCAGAGCCCAGCACAGCTGAACTTCTGCTCTACAGTCCGTTGTCAGAGGGAAATGGCCCAAAGTTGCCACCGTCACTAAGCTATGGCATGGTGAAATAAACAGTGGGCTTTTAGAGTTCCTTTGAGAGATATGCTATTATGTTTAATTATTTCAACATTATGTGTTAAGAAAACTTAGATACTGTAGAAGTAGTTGTGACTGCTTTGGTCATCTTCAATATGATGTGCTTTTTAAGTTTTCTAAATCTGTTGTAGTTGAGTTAAGAACAAAGGCCTAAAAGTACAGAATGGGCCAGGTGTGGTGGCACACACCTTTAGTCCCGGCACTTGGGAGGCAGAGGCAGACGGATGGATCACTGTGAGTTTGAGGCCAGCCTGGTCTACAGGTGAGCCCAGGACAGCGAAGGCTACACAGAAAAACCCTGTTTCAAATCAAAACAAAAAGTACAGAAGTGGTGTTTTCCTTTGAAATCAGGGGTACTCAAGCCTGGAGCCATTCGTGCTAAACAGGTATTGTGGGCCCACTGTACATTACCCCTTGCTTTATTGTTCACATTAAAATATGGCTGCTTCTTTTTTTCTAAATTTTAGATAGTAATTCATTCTCTAAAGGAAAGTTATGTTTAATATAGCTTTTACCTACATTCCAAAAGTACCAATTAGTGTCCAAAATCTACTTTCAGGAGGATGGGAGATGGTGAACACTGATAGATAGATAGATAGATAGATAGATAGATAGATAGATAGATAATAGATAGATGATAGACAGATCTACTAATATAAGCAAAGAATTGATACTTATGGATATATAGTATTTCAACCCTACTTTCTATTTTCAAATAGAAACCACTAAAATACAGCATAATCAGATGGGATTATTTTTAAATCAGGAATTCCTATGCTAATGGTTTCTATGTTTGACATTAAGATATGGATACTGTAAAATGCAGTGTTACATTGGAAATGGGCTTCGTTCCTGCCACAGCAGCCTTCACTGAGAGCCAGCCTGTACAGCCAGAAGATACTTACCAAGTTTGTTTTATTTGAATTTCCAGTCATGATTTATGATGAGAAGACAGATTTTGGGGGAATGTTTGAAAAGTTTCTGGTACTTGACTGTATTATGCATTTGAGCCCAGGACATTGCCAAGCATCTTGTTCTCATAGACTTGACCTTCCCCCAACCCTGTAGCTGACTCACCTCACATCTGGGCCTGCAGCTTGAGTTTCTAATCCCATGAAGAAACAAACTGCTGTTTATGATACAGTCAAATGCTGTTGCCTATTGGAGTTTCTGTTCCAATGATTAGTAAGTAGGTACCCTTTCTTTAACTCCTCTGCATTTGGGGCATGGAAACATACATGGGCTGGTGGCTCCAAGTCCACAGAGCAAACTGAGAGAGAAGGTCTGGGTCTGCAGGATAGCTTTGTCTATTACAGTGACTTGTGTAAGTAATATGGGCCCATGGGTGCTGGTGCAAAGTATAGCCCTCCAGGCAGAACACACAGAGCAGGGAACACAGATTTGGGTAAGAAAAAATTAAGCTGTTGGCAGCCACCTGCCTCTGAGGAGGTCCTAAAGACCACAGGATGGGTAGGAAAGAAGGATCCAGAAGGCAGCCTTTGCAGAGGGTTGGGAGACTCATGGTCTGACAGAGGGTAACAGGCTATGATTTGGACTGAACATTTATTCTGAAATATGTATTCATGTAATCTTACATGGCAGTAAGGATATGTGGACACAGGTTTGGTTCCTTCTTAGTTCTGGTGTAGAGAAGCAACTTTGAAAAGAAGAACTTTGCCAGATGAGCAGCCATATTGGTTCAAAGGATTCCTTGGTCCACATGTGAGGAACAGTGCCTGATGGCATGTACTCAGGTCACATGCTGGTGAAGGTAACCAGTCTCCCCTCAGCCTAAAGAGCAATGCATTCAAGGGAAGAAGACAGCAATTATCTGTACAGATACCTACAAGATACACAGATGGCTGCTGGTGAAGTCAGCCTGGACTCCTCCTTAAAGGTGTCCACTCCAAAGCAAGCATGCTCTTGGCTAATGCTGATTCCTGAATACCAGGTTCTGAGCCTAGAATGGAAAGGCTTGGTGCCTGGAACTGCCAGAAAGTCCAGTTAGAAGTTGAGACATAGTGATGTTGGCCATGTATTAGAGACGTCAAGTTTATTCTTTTGTAAGGGTAGGTCAATTCTGTGTGTGTGTGTGTGTGTGTGTGTGTGTGTGTGTGTGTGTGTGTGTGTAAGGTAATTTACGAATTAATTGGCTTTGGCTTTGCCGTGGGGGCTTTGAAAATCGAGAGTATCAGAGCCAGGAAGCTATCCTATTGCTGATAAAAAAGTGGCCATGGGTTGATCACTGGTGTAGTAAAAGTAAGCTTATTTACAGAAAAGCCCCAAACCTCCCAATGGGCAAGAGGGCTTTTTACTAAAGAAAGAGCATGAGGTGAGGAGAGGGCACTGTTTAGAGACAGTGGGTAGATCTTAAGAAGTTGGAGACTTGTTGAAGGATGCTGGAAGCTTATCAGGCTTTCACTCCAGAGGCTTTTTAATCCAGCTCCATTGCTGGTGGCTGCAAATCACTTTCACATGGCCATTTGCTATTTGGTGGCACGTTTGGAACGAGCTAGTTAATCCCAGTCCAATTCATAATGGGCAGGTAGCCAATTCACACAAACCACCTTGACAATCCACACTAATTGCTTTGTTTCCATGGAGCAGCTAGAAGTGGAATTGCCAACAGAGATGAACATTTCCTACTTCCTACCCCTTTCTTCCAGCTGCCCCTCTCCGTCCGTCCCTACCCCTGGCTAACCCAGCCTCAACTCTGCTCTTGCTTGTTTGCTGTGACTTTTGTATTAAATAACACATGTCCTCCTGGACTATAAATTTCCACAAGTTTTCTTTTTGAAGGAGTCAGTAGATTTGAGGTAAGGAAAAGAAAGTCAATGTTGTCATTACGGTCATTTATATTTTGGGAGTTGGTTTCATTGCTAAAGGTAGCAATTGTCTGTGGATGAAACAAAACACACTTTCTGATTTTTGTGTTTGTTTGTTTGTTTGTTTGAAAGGCTAGGGAAACAAATTCCTAGACAAACACTCATGTAGCCTGGTATTAGATTCAGAAAGAGCTACTGACCTAGAAGAGCATTCCGTCCAGCAGCTTCCGGAATCATCCCCAAGAGTGGATAATCATGTACCCTAAGCAGATGAGAGTCTGGGTTGCTGTAACTGATGAGAGCTGGCTCCTAATGAATAAGTAGACTTTTCACGTGCACAGGTAGTTGTGGAGCCGCCCTGCTGCGCTCAAACCCGAGTGATGCTCTGGGTGATGCTGAGGGACAAGTGGGATGGTTGGTGGTGACTTCTGTTAGTTAGCTGGTCAATCATACAGCAATGCGATAGAGAAGTTGTGGCCAAGAGACCTGGCTGGCGTCAGTTCTGCCTGTGTCCCTTACCAGCTGTGTCACTTTAGACTTACATTCAGCCTCCCTGGACCTGTTTATATCAGTTAGCCCCGAGGTTAAAGGTTCGTTTCGTTCAAAAGTATATTTATTAGTTACAAAAATATTTGAATGCTGCTTAGATCGTAGTGGTCTACTTTTATACATTTAGAAGTTAAATAAGGAAGAGAACGCTCCATCTAAGGATAAAAATGCAACGCCCAGTTCCTCCATTGCTGTCTTCTTGTGTCTTCTTCCTCCTCCTCCTCCTCCTCCTCCTCCTCCTCCTCCTCCTCCTCCTCCTTTTTGCAACTGTGGGAAGATTAAAGCAGTATACCTCAGTATGAGCACTGTCAACTTGAACGCGTTTCTAGGCATTCGGTGTGCACAGACACCTGGTTTTTCAGCATGATTTATGGTACTTGTACCACCTCCTCCAGATAGAAAGGCTATCTGAGCATGACAGCCTTGCTGTGAGCTATGACGTCAGAAACCTCTTATCGTAACGACACTGTCTGTAAAACATAGGAAACAATGGGTTGGGCATCTTCTTGCCACCCAAGGTCCAAGAGCAATAAAACAGAGCTTTCAGAAAGAGAAAGGCAAGAGGGAGTAGCCTTTAAGTAATCTCCTGGGCGTTGTTCTCCCTCTAGTCAGAAAGCCTGGGGAATTTTTTGCCTTCAAAGATGATCCTAGAGGTCCATTTTTACCAGTGGTTATGGTAAAGGGGGTTTGATTGGGCCTCCTGGCCTCTGTGGAAAGATCCAACAAATAGAAAGTGAAATTTACAAGGGATTCCAACAAAATCAACAACTGTTTGCATAGCTTGGCAGGCTCATCTCAAATATTCATTCTGGCCCCGAGAGCTTTGGGTCTCTGTCAAGATAATTCATCTTTTATTAAGAACAAATGCTAGAAGTATGAACTCCATAAAAGAAACCACAACTTCTACGTTTTAAATATTTTCATTACATTTTATTTGTGTATGTGTGTGTGTGTGTATGAGTTTGTGTATATGTGTGTACACGTGCTCATGAACATGACACAGCATGCATGTGGAGGTCTGAGGACAGCATGGGGCAGGGGTCAAACCTCTTCTTTTCCCACGAAGTTCCTGGGAAACTTGAAGTGGAGTCAGCAAGCTTGGCAGCAAACAGGCTTGTCCACAGACCCAGCCTGCTAACCCTGAAGTGTGGTTTCTTTAAGGGGGAAAAACAAAGCCAGGAGAAGAGGAGCACCAATGCGAGGTGAGCCGCCATGTGCTGCCCTCTGAGACATCTGCACAAGCAGAAGTCGCTGGAGAAGGTCAAGCATCCTTGGCGTTTAGACGGGAAGAAAAGTGCAAACCTGTGTTCCTTGGCCTAGAGAATTTCTGATTTTTGTGGCTTTGTAGCTGTTGTTTGGTTTTTTGAGATGGTGTCTCACACAGCCTTGGCTGGCCTGGAACTGCCTATGTAGCCCATGATGGTCTCAATTGCCTGATCCTTCCGCCTCTGCCTCCCAAGTGCTGGGAACTGTAGAGGTGCATCCATCGCTCCCGTTACCCGTTACGAGGTTCTGAGGATCAAGCCAAGGGCTCTAGGCATCTTTGGCAAACACTCCTATCAACTGAGCTACATCCCCAACCCAAGATGTGTTGTTTTAACACCTTGCTGAAATACATTTCTCCCTCTGGCTCCTCTCCCTCTGGACACAGAAGAGTGGGTATTGCAAATATGTCAGTTTGGTAAAAACTCCATGCAGCTCATTACATCCAGAAGATTCTATGAGGCAGGTGACAGGTGGACTGGCAGCAGGCATCTTTTCCACATTGTGTAAAACAGCTTTCCCTTCTGAGAGATGTGACACAGGTAGTAAGGGTGACAGTGATTGACTCTGACCAAGCTCAGGGTTCCTTGGGTGCCTGTGTGAAACACAGCTGAGCTCTGGCTTCTTACAGGACCACAGCAGCACTGCTTCTGCCAGCCTCCTCAGCCTGCCTTGATCAAGGCATACAGAGCGGGCAGGAGGAAGGAGCCAGGCTATGGGGAGTCTAGGCATGGACTTTATCTGTTTGAAGTTTCCCGGAGAAGTTTATTCCCCTCATTGGCTGCCTTTGTGCTGTCTATAGAACCCAAACTCCCGAGGAAGACTGCATCTAGCCGGAATAGCCGCACTGTTGGGATTACTCACTATACTCAATGCTAAGTCATAGATTGTCTTTCTAGAACATACTGATCCTAACTGCCATCAAAACTTGATCCACCCACCCCTCAGAAGCCTGGACGCTAACATCCTTGCATAAACACATATAGAGTAATATGGGACTCCAATGCCGCATCTGAATATGTAGACGTTACCAGGATGACTGCTGAGGTGCTCTTCTGGGCTGTACCATGTAGACTCTGAGGAACATAGGAGCAAATCCATCGTGGACCTCTCTGTGTACTTTCCTTTCCTCAGCTGCAAAAAAAGGAGGCTAGTGGAATGGTTAAAGAAGCTTCCATTGTCCTTGGCTGGTGCCTTAGTTTGAGCGGGACCCCTGGGCCCAAATCTGCCTTTCATAATGTTCTATGTATAGGTTTCTAGGACCCTCTGGATCCTTCTACTTTGCTATTCTCCCATGCTTCTCTCATCTAGAGTCCCAATAGGATGTCCTCCCCTCTGTCCCAGTTTCCTGGTAAGTAAAGGCTTTCATGAGACATACCCCTTGGGCTAGTATGCAGATAGCCAATGGACAGAACATTCTCCACAGTTGAGTGGAGAGTGGGGTATGACTTTCATATGAACTCTGGTGCCTCATATTTGACCATGTCCCCTGGAGGGGGAGACCTGGTGGCACTCAGAGGAAGGATAGCAGGTTACCAAGAAGAGACTTGATACCCTATGAGCATATACAGGGGGAGGAGGTCCCCCTCAGAAACAGTCATGGAGGAGGGTAATAAGGGGAAAATGGGAGGGAGGGAAGAATGGGAGGATTCAAGGGATGGGATAACCATTGAGATATAACGAGAATAAATTAATAAAAAATTTAAAAAAAAAAGAAGCTTCCATATACAAGAAATTTAAAAGAGCACCTGGAAAATTAAACTTATTAGTCGTGTGTGTGTGTGTGTGTGTGTGTGTGTGTGTGTGTGTGTGTGTGTGAGAGAGAGAGAGAGAGAGAGAGAGAGAGAGAGAGAGAGAGAGAGAGAGAGAGAGATTGTGCTTGCTTACGTGTTCATTCATCTCCTACTGAGGTGCATGTTAATGGGGATGGGAATCAGACACACCCATTGCCCTGCCAGACAATTGTGTTTGGCCCTACCACTTACATTCCTTTCTCTCCAGGTCCCTCCACCCGCCTGCCCCCCCCCCCCCCCCAGCCTGACTTTGTTTCCATTGTTCTTGCACGTGTGGAGAATGTTGCAACTTGCAGCCCAGCATTCCTGTGTTCCCTTTCTGGATTGTTCTTCCCTTGACCCTTGAGCCCTATTCTCTGCAGTTCTCAGACCTTGCCTCCTGCAGAGAGGGCTTCCCTGAGTACTGGTTTTCATTGGGATACCACCTCCAGCCTCTCTAGTCGCTTGGGTGGCTCTGTAGCTCCCATCCTAATTTGCAGCTCCTTGTAACCTCCATTTGCACATTGTCAGTGTGCGTGTGTACAGTCCCAGTAGATGGGATGTTGTGCAGGGCATATTCTGTTTCCCTTTGGGACTCGTGGGAGATGCAGCAGCTACTTCCAGGGGTTAGTAGGCTCAGAGCAAGTGTAATCTAACTGAAAGAGAGATGAAGCCATTTACCTATTTCATGCAGTATGTGTGATGCCTTTCTCCTTTCTGACTGGGGGACCATGATCACCCTAGCCACGCTTATCCCTATCCGCTGTTATTTACCGTGCAATTGGAATGAAGTGATCAAACACTTCTTTTAGAAAAGGGGTGTATTTCTGCATTCCTATTTGGTATCTTTTTTTTTTTTTTTTTTTTTGACGGTTTAGAGGAGGAAGCCTGGCCTTACAGCCTAGGCCAGTTCAGTGAGGACACTTGCCATATGGACGTGCCCCATCTACTGGCTGAATCTGGTGCCTACACTCAGAGTGGACTGTGAAGCCCTGTGTAGCTAGCTAGTGCTGGCTGTGTCATCTTTAAGAGTGGCTGAGGCTGTCTAAGGCTTTGGATCCCAATCTGTGGACCTGCTGATGACCAAAAAGACCAGGAATCAGAGGGTTTTTTTTTCAGGGCATATTTTCATATTCACAGTGGTGGGCAGATACTATTTAGTAAGCTTTACAAAGTTTCACATTAGCACTCAAGGATTAAAATACATAGGGAAATGTCATCATTCACTCTTTAGTTTTCCTCTGTATGTATTATGTGGACCAAAGTTACAGCATTAGGCAAATACTTTTGATACCAAGACAGATGGGGTGGGGGTGGAGGGAGGGAGAGGGGGGGCACTCCTATACCCCACCCCAACATTGGAGATGTGTGGGAACTTCCTTTATGAACTATGAGTTCTAACATGAAATTTTTAGTAAACTCATGGAATTTTCTGGCTTTTCCTTTCGCAATCTCCAAATAATGAGTTCAGTTTCCTATAAAGTTCAATAAGTACATAGAATTTGTCGCTTTACATAAATAAATATAATTCTATTAAAGTGACAGGCCGTTCCTTTTTCAGTTAGTGTTTTGTGTAGTAGCTCCATGCTGTAATATCTTGAGTAAATTATGAGTGGGCCTTCGGGGAGTAGCCCAGCGCCGTCTGCCTGCTGAGTGTATCAGCAGAGGCTTCTCCAGTACAGAGTGGGCTGTAGATTCCTGTGGTCTAAGATTCAGGTCTGCAGAATAGTTTGAGCTTGTAGAGGAAGGCCAAGCCCTTGGGAAAGAACCTCAAGGCATTTGTCTGTAGGATGGCTAATTTTATAGACCACATAAAGTGTTTTCTTACTACAGCCAAGCGTTTAGCTGTTATTGAAGGAGGAATCTCTTCCTAGCATGCCTTCTCCTGTGAGTCCTTGTTGGTGGTGGTAGTGGGGCTTTTTTGGTTTTGGGTTGTTTTGTTTTGAGACAAGGTTCCTCTGCAGTTATGGCTATCCTGGACTCACTTTGGTAGAGCAGGCTGGCCTTGAACTCACAGAGATCCTCCTGCCTCCGTCTCCCAAGTGCTGGGATTAAAGGCGTGCGCCACCACCGCCTGGCTCAGGTCTCAATTTTTATATGAATTCTGCTCATTTGAAAATGCTGGCATTGTTAGGGTCCAGCTGGAGTAAATCAAATGTACTGGAGAGCAAGGCAGTGTCCGTGGTAGTCTGATCGGTGGCCCAAGTTAGAGCCCCTGTCAAAAAATTCATCTCTGCCTTTTATCTACATCTTGTGTTTACAAAAGACACTGCTGAATTACTAGTGTGAGACTGAAAATATGTTAAAATTTGTATGTATGCATATGCAACCAAAATACATAACTCACCAATATCAAGAGAACTCAGCAGAAAAAAAAATGCACAATAGTGCCCCACAAGAGTGAAGCTACTGAGCACGCTTCATTGATGGATGTTTTCCTTCCGAGATCTTGCTTATGTTGGGGTCAAAACAGCCAAGAAGTAATGCCTGCATGTAAACCCAGGGCCTGAATTTAGCTTGGTATTTTCTGTCTTTAATTTCTGTTATTTTGGGGCCTAGAGAGATGGCTCAGTGGTTAAGAGCACTGTCTGCTCTTCCAGAGGTCCTGAGTTCAATTTCCAGCAACCACATGGTGGTTCACAACCATCTGTAATGTGATCTAATGCCCTCTTCTGGCATGCAGGTGTACATGCAGATACACAAAGTTAATAAATCAATTTTTTAAATTAAAAATTTAAAAAAGAATTTCTGTTATTTTTGTAGAGATTCATCTGACACCCACTTGGAATGTCTCCAATATCATATTCTTCAGATTTCTACATCACAATTAGTAAGAATGGCAAATAATTCTGAGGTTCTCTCCCCCCCACCCTTGTTTTATTTTGTTTGAGTCCTGTTTGAGGGAAGAGCTAGTTATGTGACCTATCTGGCCTTGAACATGTGGTCTTCCTTCCTTGGCCTCAGTGCTGGAATTACAGGCATGTGCTACTGTGACTAGTGCTCTCAATTATTTTATTATTTCCCTTAGAATAAGCACTCACTGACTTAATCTTTCTCATCATTAGTGCAGAGTCTCCAGTAGGACTTTCCAAGGGGCAGTCACGATTCTATCTGGGTTTGGTGCCTGTTCAGTCCCTGAGAGGATTTCACAGGGCAGGTGAACTGAACAACCTGCCGTGTTTCGTGGTCACTTGCTCAGGATCGATTCAGACAGCGAACATACACATGCCTAGCATCCTATCAGAGGAGCAGGGAGAAGGAGAGAGAAGGGGTCAGAATATTAACGTATTAATTGATGCAGGATGCAGCAACCACACTGCCTAGAAAGGACCACGTGCGAGTTCTGTGTTTTAAGATTCATGGTACTTTATTTGAATTACCCTTGAGCACCGTAATCTTTTGTGTGAGCAATGGTTTGAAAGAGTCCATTTATATCTATTGCTGCATGACATTAAAGCTGCCAGTGTGAAACGCCGCTGAAGTTAACATTTCAAATTGTGAGTTCAGGGGACATCTTCGTATTATTTGTAATCCTGTCTGTCTGTCTGTCTGTCTGTCTGTCTGTCTATCTATCTGACCAACCTCTCCCAGCCGCAGTCTTCAGTGGTAAAAAGGGTTTACTGCATGAATTTGTACACCCCACCCCCATCCCCAGGTCCCGACACACAGACTGTGGTACCGTGTGAAGCTGAGCACATATGTCAGTGGTCATGGCTGATATATCGCCTTCATTTCCACATGCCAACATATGAGTGTGTTTCATGCGGTTTCTGACCTCTTTCCTGGACTCTTTCCTAACCACTTTCTTCTTACTCTCTGTAGGACTTGGATGTAAAATATTGGTTCAGAATCTGTGCTCTGTGTATCTGCATTTTTATTTTTCAACTCTTTCTTCCAATTTGTTTCTAAGGGATCAGCAGCTGGTGGCTTGCACCGGTCTGACCCCACACTACCATTTCTGTTGCATCAGGGACATTCCTGGGTAGTTGCTGTAATTTCTAAGTTACTCTAAGAGGGAGGCGAATGAAAACTGCCTCGGTTCAGCAAAGCCCAATTGTGACTTTTGTTTTGGCTCTAGTCCAAACTAATTCCTTAATACCTAGAATTCCCAGGCTCACCTCTCTCCCCTTAGGGATTAGACTCAGCAGGATAGCCCAACCACTGTAGCAGAAAATATCTTCAGTTGCTTCTCCCAGCTCAGGCCTTGCAGCCATCCGTACTTCTAGATAGCCATTATTTATAGAAGGGCAGACCCAGACTCCTGGGGTCTTCCTATCAACAGTCTTGTTCCCCCAGGGCGGACATCCTGGCTGAGGCTGGCTTTGCTGTTTTTCCCAGACCGCCAGCACAGCTGATTCTTACTGCAATTAAGTCATTTCCATTATTTCATATCATGGTTTTTCCCTCACCCTAGAGATGTACAATGTTAGGGCAAAATACAGGCACTCATGCTGCTCCTGCATTTAGGGAGTTGGGGAATTTGGCTTTTAATTACTGTGAAAATATGATTATTTTGGGACAAGGCACCATCTCTGCAGAGCCTGTAGAATTCTGCGGCACCAGGAACAGGGGGTTCATGAATAAGGACTAAAATAGGTGAGTTGGCAGGTCCTGGGGGAAGAGCAAGTAGAGTGAACTGTAACCGTCCTTAGCTGTCTGTCGTTGACTCCAGTCATATGGGTAAGGTGCATTCTTGCCTCGCTTTGCTTTCCTGTCTGTAACATCGGTTCATGCCAGCTGCCCCTCAGCTGTGCCTCAGCAGGCACCTGCAATGGTATAACAGAATGCTTACCCGCCTAGACCCTCCAGTCCTTAATCACGCTCATTTAATCACACTCATCCCAGGCAGAAAGAAGCGCCAGCCTTTGTTTTGCATCACATCCCACAGATTTACCTCTAGCTCACAGTAAGCAATCCTTGGTTTCTGGAGGTGAATAGCTGTGGCCTGTGCATTTTGCCTCCGCAGATGTAGCTTGAAGCCTGCAATCCCAACCCTCAAGAGACTGAGGCAGGAGCATGACGAGTTCAAGCTCAGGCTGGGATACATATACATGTGATACATGCGTGCTTTCCTGTGTCAAGGAAGAATGGTGTGGAGTAGGGTACTTGCAATGGTTTGATGGACCACTTGGCCAAGTGGGCATAAAGTCTTTGCGGAGGGCAAGGCATGTCATGGATTGTCAGTAGATACTTGTTGTCACTAATAGCACCATTTTGACTAGTAGCAGTAGTTTCTATCGGAGTTCCATGCAGCCTTATGGCGGCTTCCCTTTCAGGCTCTGGCAGAAAGCACGGTTCATCTATCCTGTCTGCCCACATGCCTTTTGCCCCAACTGTTTCTACAAGGACCCAAACCCTGTGTCCAGAAAATGGCACTGATCGCCCTGCATCTTACCTTTTATTATCTTAACAAGGGATATTGAAACAACCTTAAACTATCTGGTAATCCATGTTGTGTAGTGCCTAGGGTTTGGGCATGCTGCGTATACAGGCATGAAATAAATTAAATAGTGCTGACAGTGTGTGTGTGCCCAGCCAGACGCCCAGATTTCTTAGACCATTTAAGCACATTTCATGTAATGGAACGTGTTATGACTTCAGCAGCTTCTGAGTAAGAGCTGGGGGAAGGGGGAAAAAATCTGAAACGTAGCACCAGCCGGGCTCCCCCCCCCCCCCCCGGGAGTTATTTCAGGCAGCATGGGCACTTCTCTGGAAATTGGGCTTCGACAAAGAACAGCCACTGTTCCTATGGAAGAATGCCAGCCCCTCCCCCCTGCCCCTCTCTCGGGGGGTGGGCGGAATTCCTTTTTTTATTTTTAGATTTTAGGTGAGAATGTGAGTCCAGATCTATTTTCAAGCTGTCGTTCATTCTCTGCTCACTTGGAGCTAGGCTTTTCATCTTAGTTCAGTTCTGGTGGCGTCTTGGGCAGGTGATTTGCCCTCTTACGACATCCCTGATTTTCATCTGGGATGTTTAAACCTAATGACTTTTTGTGGTACCTTCCAGATGGTTACTTTTTTTTAAAATTTCACGATTTCCCTTCTTTGTTGTTACAGGAAGCGCAAATGCCATGCCTTAGCATAAGATAGGAAAGTATTTATTGATCATGTTGAAAACTTCGACTTCCCATAGTCTGACTTTCTTAGTCTGAGCTTGGTCACAGCTGTGTCCAAGCATACATTCCCTTTCTTCCCTTTCTCTCTTTTCTCTTTCTCCTCTCTTTCTCTCCCTCCTTCTCCCCTTCCTTTCTTTCTCTTTTCCATTTTTTTTTTGTGTGTGGGGGGGGTGTTTAAGGGTAACTTAGCTTTATTTCTACACCTCTATAGGCATTGCTGGCTGCATGGTCATTTGATCTCAGTGGAAACTACCCGTGCCTGGACATATACCAACATTCTTGCTGTTGGCAGGTTTTTGGAAGCCTGCAGCCAGGGTCCTAAGGCCATCTGAGTCACTGTTAATGAACCAAACTGCCTGAAATGCTCCAGTGGTTGCCTCTTGGCACTTGGCAGGCAAATCTTTTTCATGTTAGTTTCAAGGTTGTCAGATATCATTATCCCCAAGTATTCAAATTTTCAAAGAAAGGAGGCAGTGTGTTTGATTTATAGAATAATTATCTAGCTTCAGCTCTAACTTGGCTTTGGCGATGGTTCTGCAAGCACTCGAAAATTAAATCCATTTTTTATGGCACTACAAGGTATTATCTCACAGCAAATGATAATTAAACACCTGTGAAATCAATTAGCCCTTTAAGCAGGGGGAAAAAAAAGTTTTCCAATTATGTTTTCACACCTCCAAAACTTTTATAACTCCAAAACCAACACTTGTGGAGAGGGGTATGGTTGAGTGGCTGTTGCTAGGCTAACTTCCATAAAGACCATCCCTAAATTTTTGCTTAGAGTTAATCCTGAGACAACTCGTGGTAGGGGCATACATAGAAAGAGGACGGAACCACTTTTGTCATCAGCTCTCCACAGCTAGGGGTCTGACACACACCTGAACCATCAGCTTCTCCACAAAGGAAGTTACTCACTTTGTGTTTTGATGCCAGATTTTACTTGGTGGTTTTATTTAAAAAACCAAGACACCTTAATGGGCATGGAGCGATGAGATGTTTGACTTGACAGCTCTTGTCGGGTCCCCCAGCTAAGAGTTCCGAACCATCTTCAGTTTTGATTCACACCTTGAAAACAGACCAATTGGCTAATAGCTGAAAGTTTAATACGCTGGAAAATCGAGGATCACAGCCCGCAGTTTAGCCTTACAGTGTCCTGTGCTTCATCACCACTGACTGGCCTTGGTAACAAAGTTAGTATTCCAGATGCTTTTGGAAAATGATCTATATGTCTGAAGCCCTAGATGGGCTTGGAATATACTCCATAACAATGTAGACCTAAAAAAAAAAAAAAAAAAGCAAAGAGAAACACAGTGCCTTTGACATCTACTTGTGAGTCAGAACAAAAGCTGTTCCAAGAAAGTTTAGTCTCATCCTTTCTGACACTCACAGGTACTTTAGTTTGCTCAGTGTTTTCCGATTCTCTGCTGCCTACATTCTCAGTACACCTTTCTAGGTTGACAAGACCAGGAGGACTCTCAGCTTTATAAATGAGAATACACTCCAGAGTCAATACGACTTGTTTAAGATGAGTCAGGGCAGCTGGACATGGTGGTGCACACCTTTAATCCCAGCACCAGGGAGACAGAGGCAGGCGGATCTTTGTAAGTTTGAGGCCAGCCTGGCTTATGAAGAGAATCCAGGACAGCCAAGGCTACACAGAGAAACCCTGTCTCAAAAATCCATTCAAAACAAAGCAAAACAAAATAAAGATGAGTTAGGGACCAAGTTCAGTTCTGCTAATATTATGACTATTAGTTCCTGTAGGCTTTACTATGTTACTCTACATAAACAAGTTAAAGGATGATTCTAAAAAAAAATTTTTTTTGGATTTTCCTGAAGACATTTTTAATGGGCACTTACTTTTAAAGCAGATGGCATTTAGAGAATCTGACAAGTCTCAACATTAACTGGAGAAGTAAGGCTAGCATTTCATAAAGCAAAGATGAAAGGGGACTTTGCAAGATCTATTGAGAATGTATGTGCTTTTTTCTTGTGAACACGGACAGCAGTTGGATGCTCTACAACCTCTGAAGAATGAGATGACAATTATGCTCTGACATTTGTTCAACAAAGACATCATGAAAGATTACTCTAGGCCGGACATGTACTCAACACTAGGGTAATCATACAGCTCTTACACAGTATATGTTATGTACGGGCAGGGAAGAACAGTGAGCCTGCCAAAAGAATTTGTGCTTGCATTCAAACAGCCTTCAATGCCAGGACAGTAAGCTAAAGCAAGGCAGTAAGTGGGAAGGCCCGCACACAGGCCAGTCTAGGAGCGCCTCTCTGAGGAGTACACACACAGATGGGCATCTTGGGAGAAATCTGGAAGAGCTTTTCAGGCTAAGAGCACAGCAAGGGTAAGAATGAGAGCAAGTATGCTGTTCTGAGAAACTGTGGCTATAGACAGTAAGCAAGAAAGGGGGGTGCTGAAGCCAGAGGTAGAGGATAGTGTCCATGGGTCCCCATACTCAATGGATACGCCCATTGTTCCTAGTAGCTGGAGGAGCCATTGGAGTAAGTTTACCCAGAGCATAACATTTAGGAGAGTTCTTTGGTTATTTGATAGAAATCATGTTTTCAAGAGATACGCTTGGGATTGGTTTGTTTTAAAGCCAACAAGAAGTTGAATGAACTCCTATTGCTCCGATCACGTTTCATGACAAGGAGGAATAGCCCTGGAAAGGTACAGGAGGAAAGGATAGGAGCACAGTCGAATGTCTGTAGAGTGGCAAATTCTACAGTAGGCACTTGGCATCTTTGCTTCCTGGGGCTCAGAATACTACCTGGCATATAGGAGCTGCTCAGTACTCATGTCTTCAACATTGTTTATTTTTTTCATAGCTGCAACAAAATACCCACGAAGAGAATTTCAAAGGGTGTTTTAAAAGAATATACTCTATATAAATATCTATTTGTTACTTGTATATGCGTGTTCATCTACTTATATGTACATGAATCATGTATGTGCAGGACCATTTGGGGTCTGAGTAGCTCTGAAGAGGTCTGATCTCCTGGAACCGAAGTTACAGACAGTTATAGGCCACCGTTTGCGTGTGCTCAGAGCACAGAGCCGACTCTCTAGCCTCAAAGAAAGAATGTTTTTTGTTGTTGTTTGTTTTTCGAGAGAGGGTTTCCTCTGTGTAGCCTTGGCTGTCCTGAACTCGCTTTGTAGACCATGCTGGCCTCGAATTTACAGCAATCCATCTGCCTCTGCCTCCCAAGTGCTGGGATTAAAGGGGTGTGCCACTCCCAGCTAAGAAAGAATTTTTTATCTTAACCTGATTCTGATACTTGAGGCTATCAGAGATTTCAGTCTACAAATTTTAGCCTCGTTGATTTGGGTTCATGGTGAAGCAGGAATACTTGGAAGACATGAATCTGCTTACATTGCAGTGAGAGACAAGAGCCAGTCAGGGTAAGCTTCAGAAACATGCCTACAGAGATCCACCTCCTCCAATATGGCTCCCTCTTCCAAAGTTTCCACTGTTTTACAAAAGTAGCACTACTACCTAGGAACAAGGGGTTGGTTTGTTTGCTTGCCTTTTTTTTTTTTTAAAGATACATTTATTTATTATGTATATAGTGTTCTGCCTGCATTACATCTGCGTGCCGGAAAAGGGCATCAGATCACATTCCAAATGGTTGTGAGCCACCATGTGGTTGCTGGGAATTGAACTCCAGCACCTCTGGAAGAGCAGATAGTGCTCTTAACCTCTAGGCCATCTCTCCAGGCCTGCTTGGTTTTAGTTTTTTGTTTTTGTTTTTGTTTTCGTTTTAATTTATTTATTTTGGGGGTTTTGTTTTTGGTTTGGTTTTTTTTTTTTTTTTTTTTTTTTTTTTTTTTTTTTTTTGGCTTTTTGTTTTTTGGTTTTGGGTTTTTTTGTTTGTTTTGTTTTGTTTTTTGTTTGGTTGGTTTTGGTGTTTTTTGTTTTTTGTTTTTGTTAAACATATGAGCCTGTTCAAGCCTTAACATCTAGTGGTGGCAGAGCACAAAGACATCCTCAGGATCATCTGGTCTACCTTTCCCCAGTTAGCTGCATCAGTTTTCTCTGTTCCACACTTCTGTTTTAGAATGATACATCTCTTTAAGAGATTCTCCAGAGGATCATGGAAAGTATAGCCAGCTGGAGGAAGGAGAGGTGTCTCATCTCCATAGACTGTCATCCCCATCCCAGCCCACTCCTAGTGTAATGTTGTGTTTCTGTCAAAGGAAATGAGAGAATCTAGACTTCTAGACCTAGCTGGTCCTAAGAGCTCAGCTATCAGACAGTGGTGGTCTGATAAATCATTATGTAACAATGGGTTTTTTTTTTAACCATAGCACAAATATTTTATGTCACAGGGTCACCCATTTGCATTTGTATGCTTACACACCCCTATACTATTGACATCTCCTTTTGTGAAACTTACATCTTACAATTTGAGTGTCCCAGATTTCTTAAGCACTGATCGTATTCATTTATGCCTTCCCAAGGTTTTGTTTGTACCGTCAGTGTCAAAGACCCGGGACTGAGTTGTTCCTAAGTCAAAAAATTGAAACCAAGCAACTGTGAAAGTGGGAGAGAAAATGGGATGGTTATCAAAACCAAGGCCATTTCACAAGGTACTTTCTAATCACTTAAGTGCAGGGATCAGACAGAAGGTTTAAGCACTGACAAAGAACACAGTGTATCAGGCAGCCTCTGTCTCCATCCATGCCTTTCCTGGCTATGAGAAAAGCCCATGAGAAATTCCAACCATTTGCCTCATCTAAGGGCCGAGGGGGTGGCCATGAAGGAAAAGAGGTCTTTTCTTAGATGACAAAGGAGTACTACTTAGAACATCAGCGTGAGCCTGTTCCTTCTCTGCATGGAAAGCCTTTGCTTTTGGACCAAGTCAGTGTTTATCATTGAAAAAGCCACCCGGAGGGTCCACAATTGTTCTTCTCAGCTCGGGCATGGAGAGAAGACGAAGAGTGTTCAGCAAAAACACTGCTGTGCATATGTTTAACGTGATCTTCAAATAATGCTATTTATCAGGCCTGGTGAAGCACAAATTTCCAATTCTCATCACTGTTCAAGGAGAAGGTAACTTTTTAACAAGTTGCCAGACCTTTAGAAATAAAGACAAGAGAAAATTGGGTTTTAGATGTACAAGAGGAAAACCAAGAAGAATAAAAGATTGGCTTTTGGGGCCAGAGATATGGCTCAGAGGTTAAGAGCATTGCCTGCTCTTCCAAAGGTCCTGAGTTCAATTCCCAGCAACCACATGGTGGTACACAACCATCTTTCATGAGATCTGGTGCCCTCCTCTGGTGGGCAGGCACACATGCAGGGAGAACATCGTCTACATAAAAAATAATCAATCTGTTAAAAAACAAAAAAGATTGGCTTTTGTTTTGTTTTGTTTTTTCCATTCTCAAAGTAAACTGAGTCCCATTGAAATTGTACAAGGTTGGTACGATCAAGAGTTGGATATATGATTATTGGCTGAAGTTGAGCTTGCCACAAATAGGAGTGACATCATTTGCTGTTCTCCCTCTTTATTCTGTAGTCCCTATGCAACATGATGTAAGCTGGTGCATACCAGCCATGGATAGGTAGGCTCTGGGCCAAGAGACAGTAGACCCTAAGCCCTGCCTTCGGCAGCCCAAGGAAAGGAGGGGTTAAACTGAGAAACTTAGAGTGAGCTATAGAGTCAAGATGGGGTCCAGGACTTGACGAGTCATTCATGGGAACTTACTCTAGGCAGCAGGAGTGGAATTTAAGCAGAAAGGTCAGGGAGCCTTAAGGGTTCACTTCTGGGTCTCTGCCATCCTCCCTCCTGTCAACAGAGGAGAAGCTGTCCTGAGAATATAGACTCTGTGCTGCGCGTCCTGTCCAAGTCTTCGTAGCCTTTAGCTCACATTCTCTGGCCCTGGTCCACTTTGCCATCTCCTGTGGCACAGCACCTAGGGAAAGGCTAATGGTAAGATAATGACCTTGGTATTCCCCTTTGCTGAGTGGCCTGCTTTATATCTCTTCTGGACCATTTATCCACCCAAGGCCATTGTTACAGCTGGTTCTTTTATTGCCGGTGTCTCCCCTTTCTCTGTGTACCCAGGTAACCCTTCATTTAGCACTGTCAGAAATGCTTCATTTCTAACTGGAGACTTTAGACTCACGTGCCTGGGAACTGCAATCCTCTAAGAATAGTTTTTGAAATCTGGCACTGAGAGTATAAAAGCGGGTGCAGCAAGACCTGTGTCCTCCTGAAAGCTTCCCAAGATTAATGTCACCCGGCACAATGTGTTACAAATCTCTGTCTTCACCTTTGCTACTTCTGTGTTACTCTTCCCTTCTAGGAAAAACTCTGAGGGACTATAGAACACACTACAAACACTGCCTTCCTTACGGACTCCACAAAGCCTTCCGCCGATGCTTCATCATCTGTGAAATGGGGACAATTAAAACATAGTTGCAGCTGCTTCCTGGTGGTTATAACAGTGAAATAAATGGAGAGCATAGATTATGTGGCACTGTGCCCTGCCCCCAGGAAAGGGTTAATAGTGAAGCTAATCATTAGTAAAATTGTTGTTGTAATGGTCATCGTATTTATTCATGTCTGTATATATTAGCCATTGAGCATCCATTTAATGAGCAGTAACCAGGATGGTGTTTTGAGACAGGGTTTCTCCATGTAGTCCTTGATGGCCTGGAACTCACAGTGGAGATCCACCCATCTCTGCCTCCATGAGTGCTGGGATCAGAGGCATGTACCACCATGATGGTTTTCTGCCCTTCTGGAAATACAAGATATACGGAATACATGCTATATCTGTTAATATATGTGAGAAGTGATTACCATGCCTTATCTTTCTTGCATAACCCAGTACCATGCCTCCATATGAACACCTGTGCACACCACTGATTTGTAATTATCCGACAACTTAAGTCTTTTTTTCACTGGACAAGGACCTTCTTATGTGGTACCTAACATGTGGAAGGCATCCTCCTGACATTTGCTGAATGGATGGAGGAGAAGGAAGAGAAGGAGGAGGGGAAGAGGGAGGAAGGGAGGGAGGGCGGGAGAGAAAGACTGCAATTGCTGCACAGATCTGCATTTTATTTTCCTCATCCCAGAGTGATCTGTGGAACTTCAGGCGTCCCAAGTATTTTCCTTGATTCTTTTCATAAGAGATGTGACTCAAACCTGTAATTACTTATAAGGATTGGGGCTGGCAAGAGCAGATCAGCTGTAGATGTTCACTCAGTTCTTAAGTAAATACTTGAGACAAACTAACACCTCGGGCAGACTGGAATTATGTGAGGCTGGAGATTAGAGGCTGGTGCTGGCTTCTTCCTGTTCCTCTGTGGCTAGCAAAAATCAGGATCATTTGGCAGATGTGCTTGGGACAGAGGCTCTCTGGAAACCCCAGGAAGACTGCAAGCCACACCAGTGGCATCCTTCCTTGTACAGCTTTTGATGAGGACGAAAGGCTTCTAACTCTACTCTGCTGCTGTGTTGCAATGTGTAGCTTCTGTTTTCATTTTTCCTTTAAAGGGTCTGCTCCACATTTGTCTCTTGGCTGTCTTTTTAATTTTATTTCTTGGCTGTCTTTGCAAATCTGTTTTCATTTTTATTTTTTTAATTGTTGCTAGTTTTTTTTTTTTTAATGTTTATTCTATTCCTTCTTATACGATTTACTATAGTAACTTGCAGTTGCTTGCTGTTCTCGGGTTATACTGTACACACGTAGTTCCACTTGCTCTTCGCTGCTTTGAAACTTACAGAAGCTAAGAGATTTGCATGGAGGGGGTTTCAACAGGAGATCCAAATTCCAAATTCTTTTCCCCATTTATTTATTTAATCTCTTTTTCAGCCTGATCCCAGCCACCTCCCTCAAATTCCAAATGCTTTAACCCAGATTCCCTCATTCACAACTGCCCATGTTTCCGATAATCTGCCGTAGCTCATCAGCTGTGGTGATTATGGCTAGCTTTTGTGGAAGTGCTTATAAGGTGCTGTGCTTTTGTTGAAATGTATCGCTTGATCAGCATGGTAGAAGGATCCCCTTTGGATGAACCAGGAAAAGTGAGCTTAGGCAAATTAACATTTCCTAAGATCATCCCGTTTGTTGATAGCAAGCCTAGAATGTGAACCCAGGTTTGGCCACTTGACTTCTGAGCTCTTAATTACCAAGTTTTTAACTAGCAGGTCTGTGCTGGTCAAAGTGTGGTGCACATCACAGTGAACTCCGGGGGGCTCTCTTCCCAGAGTTCTTGATTCAGTAGGCCTGGGGAATCCTGGGATCTGTGCAGTTCTCAGGTGATGCAGGTGATGCCAGTGGCTGGGAGAACTGTTGGTGAAATAGTGGGTACCACCCCATCCTCCTTGCCCAGTTGCACTGACTCACTACTAGCACCAAGACATCTTATGTACTAAGGAAGACTTCAAATGGCATTCAGATGGCTCACCTGAAATGAGGTATATCCAGACATTATTCAGTACAACTTGAGCAAGAAAATGATTCTAGCTATTGAGTGGTACTGGTTTCCGGGTTAAGTTCAGGTTCATGTTCGTTTTATTGGACATTTTCTCTGTAGCCCCTTAGGAAGACCTTTCTACCTCCTATGTTGTTCCCTTGGAGTGAAGCCTGTGATGCCCATCTGCAGAGGGGTACAAACCTGCTTATCAGTTAAAGCTGCAAAGTCTCTCAATGTAATTGTCAGGTCTCCATCCCACTCCACGGTTTAGTGTGTTTGTCTTTTAAGTTATGTGTGATAATAACATGTTCTACATCTCCTGACTTAATCGGGAGAATTGTTCTAGAAGACTGTCCTCCCACCTGACATACCAAGTCTGCTTGTGCGTCTCCCCCTCCTCTAAGGAACAGTAGCCACCCCTCAGTTCCCAGCCCTGCAGTTACGCACTATGCCGTATGTGTGATGTGATAACAAGTGTTAGGAAAATGGTGCGGCGCAGTGTGTATGTACTCTTTAGAGAATGCCTTTGCACTCAGCTTTAACAGCTTGATTCTTTTGTACTTTAGTAGGCTGATGCGTCTTATTTTATTTTACTTCATCTTATTTTATTCATTTTCCAATAAGTGATCTAGGAGATCTATATCCAGCCATGCCTCACCCATGCTTTGAAGGATATCTGGGTGCTTTCTACTTTTGGGGCTTTTACAGTTAAAACTGCTGTCCACATTTGTGGACAGTTTCTTTCCATGTGAAAATGAGTCTTCATTTCTCTGGGATAAATGCCCAAGTACAAGTGCTGGGTCGTATGAAAAGTCCATTTTTAGTTTGAGAAGGAACTGCCAGATTGTCCCCCATGCAGCCTCACCGTTTCTTTCTTCTGCACCATGCATGAGTTTGCGTTTTCCACATCTTATTCAGTGCACGTTCTCATCTGTCCTCTTAAATAATGCAGTGTCCTGGCAGGTAGCAAGTGGTGCCCTGTTGTGTTTTGATTTGATTTCCATTTCTCCAGTGACTAATGATAATCAGTATCTTCCTGTGGTCTTCCTGGTTCTTCATTTTCTTTGGGGAAAAAAAAATCAGCTCAAATTGCTAGCCCATGTTTACATTGGATCCTCCTATTGTTGAGTCAGAAGAGTTCTTTACATATGCCAGACCAGCAGTTCTCAACCCGTGGGTCGCAAACCCTTTGAGGGTTACATATCAGATATTTACATTACGGTTTATAACAATAGCAAAACTACAGTTCTGAGGTAGCGATGAAATAATTTTATGGTGGCGGTGGGTGGGCGTGTGTGTGTCACCACAACATGAGGAACTGTATTAAAGGGTTACAAAATTAGGAAGGTTGAGAGCCACTGCTCCAGACAAACATACCTTAGCAGATGTATAGTTTGAAAGTGTTTACTCTGCTTCTGTGGGTTTTCACTTTCTCTTCTAGGTAGGAGCTGGAGTTGGGGGTGGCTCCCAGGGTTAAGTTCCCATAGGCAGAGGGGGAAACAGGTGTAATGGTGCAGGTCATGGAACAGATGCTAGTCATCTAAGTCTGGGCAGATTTTCTCAGATAGACATCCCCCCCCCCCCCCACTCTCGCTCGCTCTCGTTTATGCCTTTGGCACTATTTCAAAAAAATTTTTGAGTCAAACTTAAAAAAATAAATTCACTAGTAAAATGTTAATATGGGGGAAGAAATCCACAGAGTCTAGAGTGATAGTGATGGTTTTCTCTGGTAATGTGAATGCCTTTAAGAGGCATTGTTGTTTTTATATTTTATTTTTGTTTTTTGAGACAGGATAGCTCTGTGTAGCTTTGGCTCTTCTGGAACTAGTTCTGTAGACCAGGCTGGCCTTGAATTTATGGAGGTCCCCAGTGCTGGGATTAAAGTCATGTGATACCACGGCCTGGCTTGAGATTTTACGTTTTATCTATCAATTGTCAGTTCATTCTTGAGTAGATAATGCAACTACCTCTGGAGAGTGTCTGTCTGAATGTGACAACATCGTGAGAAGTGTTTCCTTGAAGAAGAGATGGATAATGAACAGGTTAATTAAGTAAAGGAATATCACAGTAGACTGAGTTAAAAGATAGCAAAGCAGGATGTGCCACAGTTGAGACCAGTAACTGGTCCAATTAAAGGGCATCGTTATCTCTTCATTTGAAACACCTCAGTATTTCATCAACTCCTTAGTCGCAGAATCCAAAAGAGCTAAAGGTTCATGGGCTGAGCATGCTTAAAAGTTAGAGTGGAAAGCATCTGTCTCAGTTACCTTCTCTTGCTGTGAGACGATGCCAGAGAGGCTTGCTTCCATTTGATAAGGTTAGCCAGCCCACGGCTGTCATGGCGGCATTGAACATGGCAGCAGGCACGCAAGGCATTGAGCAGTAGCTGAGGGCTTACATCTGATCCACAAGGAGTAAGCAGAGGCAGTGGGTGGGGAAGAAGTGGGTGGGGGGCCTCGTCTGAAACTTTGGAAACCTCAAAGCCCACCCCATGTGACACACATCCTCCAACAAGGCCACACCTCCTAATTCTTCCCAAAAGACTTCTACCGACGTAGGGCCACGCATTCACATATATGGGCTTATGGCGGAACATTTTCATTTAAGCCACACTGTTGTTGTAAGTTATGTATATATGTTCTGTACATCTTTCTCTGTCTGTATGAATGTACTCATCTAACATACACTGTGTACATATGAGCAGTTATGTATTGATACATGCATACACTTAGAAAGATTATGGAAAAACCCTCCCAGTGGTAGAATAATCTTTCCTTTGTACATAAAAAAAAAAACGATGACATGAAGAATAACAAGAACGCTGAAGCTGGCTGGAGACATGAAGTCCAACTGGCTCTTTTTTTTCCAGACGAGGAAACTGATGCCTCCAAAGCACCTGTGTCAAGCTAAGTGGCTTGGGGGCTCGTCCCACATCTCATTATCTGAACGACTTCGAGCCTCACTCATGTGCCTTCAGTTGCTACATCAGCAACGACGGCCCCTGTGCAGCCATTTAGAAGTCAGCACCCCAGTGGAGCTGTCACTTGACTTCTTCCCAGGAGTTTTCCGCCCTTCTTCTCCTTTTCTATAAAGTAAATTCTGCAAGTGGAAACTTTGAAACTTGTTACAATCCAGGACACTAATAAGATTTTTACATTTTTAGCAGCCTAATGATGAGGTTGTAGGACTCCGCGCTGGTCCCTCGGGGGTTTCTATTCTGGGTATCTGTTAAACCTTGCAGTAGTCTGAAGTCTATTCGACCTTTCTATATTAAAAATAAAATAAAATCAGTTTAAGTTCCACACAGGAATTTGTGTCTGTATCTTCTGCCCCTCTTCTCTGCCCATTAGGTAAAATTCAGACACTACCAACATTTGAACTTGAAGATAACTTGTCAATTATTTTTCTGTGTTTGGTGAAAAAGAGAAAAGTCATTACCATCGTAATTTAATATTTTTATTTAGCTAAATTTGATCCTTCTTAAAAATCTTTTCCACTTTGAAGTCTATTTTGCAGCTTAATTAATGCAGCAAGGGCTTTTTATTTTGCTCTCAATGGAGATAATCTTAATCTATTCACAGTGACCTTTTCTTGTGCAAATTAGTTGTACATGCTTGTTTAAGCAAATGGTCCTTTGCATGATGTCTCCTCTTAATGACGGGTTTATAATTGAAAATTGGCTTACTCCCATATGCCTAGTTTATATGAGAATATAAAAATAGATGTGGACTTTAAAAATATGAATGTATATATCAATATCTCCTCCCTCCCCCAAAAAAAGAACAGGGAAGAATCCAGTGCCTCTAGGCTATGGTTAAATTAGACTATTAGAGTTAGAAAATGCCGGTGACATATGCTGCTGTCGGAGTCACACCTGTCTGCTCAGCTTTGGGAAGGGCTTGAAAAATGAGAGCGATTTCATCTTGGCTGTACGATTCAGAGCCCTTATAGGACATGAGACATCTCCCGCTCGCTACCCGAGTTTTCTCAGCCTCTTAATGAAGTTGAAAGTGCATGCCTAGGAATGTATTTGGTGTTAATCACTTTTACAGTGGGAGCCTCTGACAATTAAGTGCTTTTTGTTGGTCCTAGACCACTGACAATAAGAGACAGGTGACAGTCATGTTATAATTTGTCTGCAGTGCCCCTCCACCCCCACAAAACACAGCATACTGCCATAAATGGCATTTGTGTAAAAAGAATAATCCCCTCTTCTCTCTCTCTCTCTCTCTCTCTCTCTCTCTCTCTCTCTCTCTCTCTCTCCTCCCTCCCTCCCTCCCTCCCTCCCTCCCTCCCTCCCTCCCTCCCTCTCTCTCCCTCTCACCCTACGTGGAAGCTTTTTTCTACTCACCCCCATGTCCTCTGCACTCCCACCCCAGTCTTTCTGGCGTAAGTCGAAGCAGCCGTGCTTGTAGGTAGCACTTTCTGTCAGCAGTCACTGAATGTTCTTGGTTAAATGTAGAAACTCCAGTTCGAAGAGAAAACAAATGTTCGCTTGCGCTTACGATGGAGGTTTCCAAAGTCTCTTTTAATAGCATAGTGTGGGGAACAAGAACATTTTGGGTTGCTGAGTGGTGTGGCATTATGGGAGACGCAGAGGTGTCAGGGGTGCTTCTTCACTGTATGGCAGCAAACTATTTCACCAAGGCCAAAAAAAAAAAAAAAATCTGGGCAGTACACGTCTTTAACACACATAGCAGGCAGGAGTGAGTGCATCTCTCTAAGTTTGAGGCCATCCTGCTTTGCACAGCAAGATCTGGGCCAGCCATAAGGAGACCTTGCTCCCCCACCCCCAATCTGCTTTGGGGAACAGAGGCTAGGCAAGAAATTATTATGTGAATCATTAGACCTGGCCTTTTGTAAACTGTTTGTAAAAAGAGAGCCTTATCGCTTTATACAGCATAATTGTCCTTGTCTCTTTTCCCCTAAATGGAAAACTGAGAGTAGCCCTTCCGCAAGTTACTCAGGGTAAATTGATGTGCACCCCACACACAGACACACACACACACTCCTCAATCCTCAGCCATCCAGTTTTCCTCCTGGGTTTTTTGCTTGCTGATCATGCTTTTTGTTGTTGTAGATACGACTATCGGGAAATGCTGCACAATGCCACTTTCTGCCTGGTTCCTCGTGGTCGCAGGCTTGGGTCCTTCAGATTCCTGGAGGCTTTGCAGGTAAGAGGCTATGAGTGAGACTTTTCTGCATGAGGTTGACAATTGAAGCCAGACTGGCTCCCTTCTTCTCCCACTAAGCATGGCTTTTGGACCTAAACAGTTTCCCAAGAAAATCTGAAATGGCTTTGAAGAGCGAGCGTTGGCAGCAAGATTGACTCCTGCCTTTGGACATGAGGATACATATCCATGGCTCTCGCCACCATGGAGGCTGGACTCATCAGGGGTTCAGCCACAGACAGAAGGCAGGTGTGCAGATGGGCAGATCTAATTGCCAATCTAGCTCCTGAGTTTGGAGAGGAGCCTCTGCTCTCCCCCCCCCCCCACTAAAAGCCAATCCCAGGAACACCAACAATGGGGTGTTGCTGTTATTTCCCCCAAAGCAAAGGTGTTGATTGAGTCCTCATCCTGGTCTATTAGTTCTTCTAAACCCTTTAATAGTGATGCTGCTGACTTGCCCCAGTGTTCTAAAGCTCTGCGATTCAAGAGGCAGCTCGGAAACCTGTGTGGAATCTCTGCTGTTCAACCAACCCTACTGCAGAAATCCCTTCTCCTGCTGCTGCAGCCAGCCCTCTTGAATGGCATGGAGAAATGTGCTCTCTACCCCACTCAGCCTGCCTTCCTGTCCTCCCCAATAATGTGCATTTTGTCTGAGTCTGTCTACTTGAGGAGTGGTCCATAGCATCTTCACCCCGTTGTGCTAACTTTAAGTCCTGCTGCATCCTCAGACTGAACGGCTTCTCTAGCAGAACATCCCTTGGGTGCTGTGTGCTCTGAGAAGCATTCCACCACTCACTAGCCTTCTTGCTGTCAGCTTTGTGGATGTGTCAGGGAGCAAATTGCTCTCTGGTTTGGATAAAGACTTCCTTTGGCGACTACCTTTTGTCTTTAGGTAATTGATGAGCACTGAGTACTAGGTTCCAGTGCAGGCTAGAAACTGAAGTGACTGTGGCTTGCAACACGTCATACTGGAGGGAATGAGGTTTTGAGTTAGATGTTTACAGAGCAAACAAAAGTTAGATGTTACAGGAGTGAAGTCCACAACAGGCTACCTAGAAAGACTGGGCCCTATGCTCCTTCCTGTTTGGTTATGACATTGGGGTGAACCATGATGAAGTGGACCTGTGGTGCTACCGTTGACAAAACTGGATTCCAAGATGGCGGCACCCAGTATGTACCATGTCTAGAGAGCAGAGGAGCCGAGGCTGAGAAATGGACTGAAGGGGACAAAATTGGTTATATTCAAGGTTGGTTTTATGCTTAGATCTTGTTGGTGAAGCCATCTGTTGCATCAATAAAACTTCTGCAACAAGGCTGGTCATCTCCATGGATGTGAGGTCAGCCAGATCTTACGTACTAGACTAGAAATGGGGTGTTAGCATTCTAAGACAAGTCTTGAAAATTTCAAGTCTGGTTGGGATGCTCACAATTCCATGTGATGTGGTGATTCCGAACCACTTATTTTCTTTCTGGCCTGGGCAGTCCAGGACCCATGGAACATAAGCAATGCCAGTAATTGAATATATACTGATTCTTCTCCTGATTGGAATGATTCCTGCTGTCACTGTCCTCACACTCATGAACTCCTTTCTCTGCTCAGGCTGCCTGTGTCCCTGTAATGCTCAGCAATGGATGGGAGTTGCCATTCTCCGAAGTGATTAATTGGAACCAAGCTGCCGTCATTGGTGATGAGAGATTGCTATTACAGGTAAGGAAGGAGCCGTGGCCTTCGGCAGGACAGCAGATTATTGCTGCCCCCATACAAACTTGCAAAGAAGATGAATCCAAAAGGTCAGCTCCATAAAAGAAATCTTATCAGGAGAAAATTGCCTATGTCATGGTGAATATGAAGTCGTTTAATATGATATTGTTCACTTCCCAACACAAAATCTGTCCAGGGCCACAGAATGTATTCTGGGAAGCAGCCATTGCTGATAAAAGGCATGAGCTTTGCTGAGTGAGGAGAGGCGGACCCATCCCCAGCAATCTCAGCCACAGCATTTTTAGATGTAACACTTCTCAGTGTCCCTTGCTTCAATTCCTGCATCCACACTGCTTGACTCCAGAACACAAGCTCTAGACTTGGTTGCTATGCCCAGTGCTACCACTACCGCAGTGCTCCACCTGCAGGGCTGTCGCTTGCATGAGCTCCTAATAAAGAAGAGCACCTAATAAAAGTTTCAGTTGTGTGAGGGAAGGGAGTGCAACCTGCACAGACAAATGCAAGGGCAAGAAAAACCAACGGGGATTCCCAAAGCCCTTGCCATTTTGGTTGATGTTCATTGTAAACTCTAAACACACTCTCATAGCACAGTTTATTTATTTATTTTTCTTTGTTTGTTTGTTTTGTTTTTGCTCATGGCATTAGATACTTTATATTTAAACCTCCACAAGCTTTTGTAGAAAGATGACCTCTAATGTTCTTGTTTTTAAAAACAGAAAATTGAGTATCTAACTGCACTTTTGATTTTCCCTCTGTGCTCCTGGCTGGTCTGCTAGCGGGCTGGGGGAGGAAGGCAGTCATCTCCTGGAACTCACCAACAGTGCTCCCTGTGATGGAGAACACTGTGGACTAATCAAGCCTAGGTCGTGAGAGCTCTAGAACATTCCTTTTGTTTGGTTCTCAGGTCTGTGATCTTGGGACCTCTGGGACCTCAGCACAGACCTGGAGGAATGTATCCTCTGGAAACAGTGAACCTGTTCATTGGAGTTAGCCCATGCTAAATAACACACAGTTTCTGGAAAGGCTAATGCCTTAGCGTTGATTCCCTGGTATAATTCAAGAGGGATGTACTCTAAGCTGTACTAAGAAAGAAACTCTCCATGTAGAGGTAGTAGATGTCTGAGCCATTCACTCAAAATGAGGCGTGTGATGTTTTGCCACACTGCCTTTGCCTGTCCTTTTATGTTATTTTAATAATACATACTCATTAAAGGAAATTTCATATATGGAAAACATCAGTCACCATGTTCTCTGCTTATGTACAAGGCACTCTTGAATTTACTGTTGACAAGTTGGAGCTTGTGGTGGTGTAGGGGACATTCCATGACACTTAAATGTGGTTTTCCAATGTCTACCTCTTTACCAAAATACAGATATTTCATCTTTTTGAGCCACTTTTGGATTTGACTCTAAAGATTGCAGTTTTCACACCCCTGTGCCCATATTTGCTAGTATTTTTTCCTCCTCATCTGCAATCTGTTTTTACACAGCTGCTTCCATATTGAACAGTGACTGTGCTGTTGTTAACAATGGTTTTAAAGAGTTGGCACAGAGCCCAAATGTGTGCTCTGGGAAATGTTTTTTGTTGTGTTACAATTTTTCATTTCCTGTTTCAGAACAGCTCTGGTGGTTTTATTTGCATATGTTCTTGTCAGCCTGTCACTGAGAAGCATGCCGTGGCTTTCCTATCTCTATTTTGGTAGATCCTATTAGTTTTGTTACTATACATAACCTTTTATTAGGACTTCAGTGAGTTCTTTAACTTCCAAATCCTTCCGTCCAAATTGGAATTAATTTATCACCTTTCCATACCTGTCTCTGAAGACAGGCTGATTAATAACCAATAGGCAAATGCCATTAGAACCTGGACCGCCATCCCGCCAATCAACTGGAATTGTCCTCTACAGCACTTTGCAGGGCACCATCAGACACTTCCACTTCCGTCCTCCACACGAACGGACAGAACACAGTGCTGGAAGTAGTAAGGACAGATGCCTCTGTGTTAGTGGCCGAGCCCATGACACTTCTTCCCTCCCTTTAGAAGCACCATGGAGTTGACTTTCTGGAGGCCATGCAGCCATGATAGCTTCTGACATTTTCCTAATGGATTAGTTCTCGTAGCCATGATAAAAAACAACCATGGCAACCTGTATGACGTAGAGGATGCCACTGACATTTAAAAGGTCATGCTTATGAAAATTGAGGATGAGGTTTTTTTTTCTAATTTTTCTTTGGCAATCTAGGTCATTCTGTCAGTGAGTAAATAAAAATAAATTTTCTTGACTTATCAAGGATCTATGTCATGAGTGGCTCATCTCCTCTAAGGATATTTTATTTCCAGCTGACCTTGAGTCTTTCAGTGTTTCAACTTTACCTGTTGCCTCCATTTTTTTTTTTTTTCAGTATTATGGCCTTTCAAAGCATGGGTTTAGTATCCAGCTTGGGATTGACACAACAAATCAACTTTTCCTTCTGTTCTTACCATATGGCAGTCTTGACTCTAACAACCTGACTTTATCTCCTTCTCTTTTAATGAGAACTCACCTACACTATAGAGTATATACCCTCCTATATTTGAAGTAACGTTCTTAGTAATGAGATTGGCAGAGCATTTCTTATCTAGCCCAGGTTCCCCATATCTGTGTGATTTTTCATACATCAGGGAGGCAACCATGCACAAAGGTGAGCACAATAGGGCAGTTGTTAATGGCAAGGAATCCCCATAAGAGTATAGATTACACAAAGGGAACAGCCCTTGAACTGTAGGTGCAATCAGGGAACAAGCCTGAGAAACTTCACTGGAAATCCAAGGAATGCATCTCAGAGCTACAGCCCAGGGCAACTTTGTAAGCGGATAATAAACAACTGGCCCAGCTTTGCATAGAATTGATTGGTCCAGCTTCTACTAGCATCTCCCTGTGTCAGCAATGGTAACAGTAGTGGTAATGAGTCATCATAATCAGGGTTTCTATATTGCAGACACTGTACTAATCACTTAGATAGTCTTTATCCCAACCATATCATGTTATAAATCAATAATTGGAGAAAGCAACTAACTCATCCAAGGAAGCACATCTGGTAAATAGTAGAACCAGAATCCCACATTGACACCTTTAACACCTTTATTATACTATCATGCCATGATATTAAAAATAACAATATCCCGTTGATAGCTGTAGGTGGCCATGTTCAGTTGGGCTCCAATAGCTAACATAAAAACGACCCTTTTAGCCCCAAAGTATACAGCAATATGAACAAGAAGAAAGGCCTTCCTTCTGTAGAACAGCCGATGATGAAACACAGACGATGTTTTGGAGCTCCAGTGAGATTAGGGTAATGGCTGGGGCTAAGAGGAGAGCTCTCTTGTGTACAAAAGGTTCCTAGGAAGGTAGAGGAAGGATGTGTGTGTAGACATGGCTAAATCTTTCTGCGTTGAGTGGGGAGGCTTACAAACAGTCACTAAATACACACATTGATAGAAACTCCATGGTTCTTGGGGTGACACTTCTTAGAAAAAGGTTGTTTGTTTAACTTTCCCTAAGCCTTATACCTACTTCTTGGACAAAGTTGACTGACCATGTCACAGTCAAATATTTCTTGGACTGGAGGAGGCGAAGGCAGAACTTGTGGCTACAGGAGCACCCTGTGTGGCTGACCTGCAACTATGGAATCTCAGAGCTGAGCTAAGTCAGTGCACAGCTGTCAACCATTGGAATGCCATTGAGGTGGCTTTCCTAGACCTCCTGTTCGCTCTGGCTTTCCTTGGGGACATTTTTACCCAGTGGTTGGTGATTTTGGTAGTAAGCCTAGCCTTTGACTCCTGAGCCATGTCTTCAGCCCTGTTGGTGATTTTCAGTAGACTTGTTTTCTAGAAAATGAGTTCTGTGAAGAATAAAAGTGTAACCCACTGGGTTGTTTTGACCACGCACATCTCTCTGTTTTACAGTTATAATTACTATGGTGTTCCCTTTATGTTACAGATTCCTTCTACAATCAGGTCTATTCATCAGGATAAAATCCTAGCACTTAGACAGCAGACACAGTTCTTGTGGGAGGCTTATTTTTCTTCAGTTGAGAAGATTGTATTAACTACACTAGAGGTAAGTGATACCATTTGGCTCATGATCTTACATAAAAGTCTTTTTTTTTTCTCCCTCAACCTCTTTTTTGCTGCTGGATTGTGCAGTTGGTCAAATAGGACAAAACCAAATTTTCTGTCCTTGAACATGTTAGTGACTGTCCCCCACCTCACATCTGTCTTACCATTCCCAAACAAATGCCCACATTCCTGACAGATTCTCACAGCAGAAGTGACACAGAGAAAAGTTACGCTCAGAAAAAAGAGACTGGCTTTGTCTGACATAATTTCAAAGATGGCTGGGTAATGACTATCTTCCTGTCACTCAGACTCAGTGACATCCTTTGAACCCATATTTCTGGAGTGCATTTAGAAAAAAACAAAACAAAAAGATAGTGACCAAGTAAAGGAAATACGCCCTACTATCCTAAAACCTGAACAGTTGAGTGGCCACTGTAGTACATGGTATTCTAAGAGAAAGCAAACTTGATTGTAAAGACACAACAACCCGACCAACCAGCATCCCATGTTGTAAGGTTATGACAAGAGGAAAACTATCGTCATCACTGTATCCAATTGGTATAGAAAGTGTTAAACTTTATAAATAGGAACTCGGGCAGGTGAGTGGATAGATATCTTCAAGTTGCTTTACTCTGTGCGTGCGTACGTGCATGCGTGCATGCGTGCATGTGTGTTGTTAGGAATGGAACCGAGCGCCTTATTCATGCTGAGAGAGCACTCTGACACTGAGCCATATTCTCAGTCCCTTAGGTTTTTGTTTAAAGCAAGGGAAAAGCGGAGAATCATGAAAATGATTACCCACAGGAAGTGGAGCATATAGCAATGGCTTAAGGCTACACAGGGCAGAGCGAAGAGCTAGGAAAGGCCGGAGAAAACTGCACACTCGTGAGTTCCAGGCCTGTGGGAAGGGGAGTGCTCAGACAGTCTCCTGAGGTGACCCAGATGCTTACAGAATGGGGTAGGCAATTTACTATGCACTTGTACATACTTGGGGGAGTATTTCCTTTGGAAGTTAATGATCACTCTGAAAGCTAATATAATCTTGAGTACACACAGGACATCCAAGTGATACTGCGGAAACTGAAGTCCCCTGTTCCATCCACACAGCAGTGTTCTTGGTGTGGTGAGAGCCAGAGTCAGTGCTGGTCAAAGCAAGTGGGAATTTGTTGCACACCAGCCTAGCCGTGGTTCTAGGCCTTAGCCTAGATTTTCCCCTGCAAGTGCCTGGTGTAAGTCCCGAAGCTAGGTAAACAAAAGGCCTGTTTTCATTATTTTGGATTCCTCTTTGCTTTTGTTTTTTGTTTTTGTTTTTTTCTTTTACAAATAATAAGTCATTTTCTAGCCTCCCACTTCTTAGGGTGTTAGCACAACTAACTGGATTTCATCTATCTCTTGCTCAGGAAGCCCACAGATAAACAAAAGAAATTACCACAATATTGCTGGCACTTCTGTATTTTAGAAGTTTATAGTATTTAAAATATTAGCCTTTGTCTTTTGTCCTAACCATTCCCCTTCAGCTTGTCATGTTGTTCCTTCTGTTTGTATAATACGAGTCTCAATGTCCATGGCTTCTCTGCTGGCTGCGTTGAGAAAGAACATGTAGCTATACACACACGCGCGCACGCACACGCACACACACACACACACACACACACACACACACACACACACATATTTTAATGCATTCATGCTTTGTAGACCGGGCTGGCCTCGAACTCACAGCGATGAGCCTGCCTCTGCCTCCCAGAGTGCTGGGATTACCAGGTATATGCCACCACGCCCAGCTGGTTTCTTTCTTTTTATGTGTGTAGCACATTTCCTGGGGGAGGGGCATCAGTCCTTCTTGGCTGCAGTCTTCCTCCTGGCTGCCAGCGTATTGCTCAGCTCCTCCCTTGGTGTGGATGTGCGTGCCCAAACTCTTCTTGATTGAACTTGAGCACTTGCTTGTCCTTGGACACCTTGAGCAGCTCCATGGATGGCTGCTCATAGGGCTAAAAGCTGCCCATCTCCCTGATCATGTGCTGGGTGAACTTGTGCACTTGGTGAGGTGCCCATAGCACTGGCTGTGCTTTGGCTTGCTAACATTCTCTGTGACCTTGCGGCCCTTGTTGAGCCCCGCAGACATGGGGTAGTGCAGGACAATGCCTGCTGCTCTCGGATGGTGTCTGTGACAGGATCATGGTTATTTTATTTTTTTACAAGATCATTTTTTTTTTTACATCGAACTGTTTGTTTAGTTGGTTTGCTTTAAGTCATGATCTATATTAAGGTAGCCCGTTTCTCTCTCTCTCTCTCTCTTTTTTTTTTTCCTTTCTTTCTTGTGAGCGGTTTTCTAGTTTTCCCATGCTTTAGTTACTCTTTCTGCTGTATTCTGTTATGCTACGTGGTGCATCTTCAGATATGTCCTAAGCCGTTTTATCCTGGCTTGCTTCTGTTAACCTGAACACCCAGACCATGTTTTAATCTGTCTTTACCCTAATACCACCCTGTGGTAAGCCTCTGCTTATCCACCCATCTGGTGAGGTAGGGACCCTGCTGTCTGTAATTACTGCTGTGTGCACAGATGACTCGGGTGTATGCAGTGCCTTAGTCGTTATTTTGCTTATAATTTGGGCTTCTGTCTCTGCCCACTCTTTTAGCATGGTATCTCTGAAGTGAGATTTCTGAACCAAAGAGCTCAGGCGTTACTAAGGTCATCATGTATTTTCGTAAATGACTCAGTTTTAAACTTTAAAATATATACATATATATTGCTTTGTTTTTATTTGATGAAAATGACGCATGAAATGGAAGGGCATAAAGCAAAACATGAGTAAGTGGGGGAATCTACTGTCAAGATAGTAATTTTCTCGATCTACACATCAAAGTCTTAAAAGAAGATGACAAAAAATTACTCTGAGCTTTAGTTTGAAGAATAAATGCCCTAATATAACCCAAGATTGTCAAAAAAACATAAAGATCATTTATTTCCATAGTTCAATTAGCACACCTTATAAAGCTGTCACAATTAAGTAGCTTTGATCCAGCCTCTCAAGTGAGAGAAGCTGTGAGTTATGTTATTTGATTCTGAATAAGCGAAATTTGTTAATACAATATAGTGGGTATATAGCATAAAAGTCTTGTCTGCACAAGCACGAGGAGTTGATTGGACTGTCCTGCTGCTGTCGACGTAAAGACCCCAGTATCCATGTAGAAGCCACTTGTGGAGACATGGGCCTGTGAGCCCCATGCTGGTGGGGGCAGCGAGAGACAGACCCCAGGGGCTTGAGGCCTAGCCAGTCTAGCCAAAACCGCAGGCTGCAGGTGCAGTGAGCAAACACTAAGGTGGAGACAGACTGAGGAGGAATCCCTGCCCTCAACCTCTGACCTCCACACAGGTGAGCTCCTCACTCACACAGGCACACAAAGAAAGAAGATAATAAAACTGATGCCATATGATAGAGTTGGGTATAGGTGTATAACTTCTAAGTTAAAGAAGCCGTTCTGAGCATGATCTCAGGCATAAAACACTATTAAGTGGGACTATAAAAAAAAAAACATTGAAACTCCTGTGTAGCAGGAGGCACCCTAAAGAACATGCAAAATGGGGGGCAAAGGTTACAGTTAATGTGAGGCTAAGAAAAAGTTAACATTTTTGACATGTAAACTCTGATAAGTAAATTAGAAAAATATTCATGTTCCCAACTGGAATACAGTGAGATCTTGTCGAAAACAACCATATGTATATTTTTAGATTAGAACAATTGAGGTCCATCTTTTCCCCAAACTTGATGAAGTACATCTCTCCACAGACACTCTGAATTAGGGTATGAAATGAAGAATTTTCACTGTTATTAAAAGGAAAAACGTCTAATTTTGCAATCATGCGTGTACACATAAATTATACATATGCATATATGTGAGCTTTCTTACATTATGATGGTACAAAAGTAACATGCATTCGGTAAATCCATATTTTGAGTGTGTATTTTTTGTGCCATTTGCCAGGCTATCAATAGGTGTGATATGGTGTTGTAAAGCTGGGCAGTGGCTGTGAGCCCCGTCTCCCAGTCAGCCGTACTCATAGTCAGTGTGCTGTGTTGCTAAGTTACTGTGCTGGACGAATTGGGTATAGTAAATACATTTTCAATTTATTTTATTTTCAGTCCCTGATGAGTTTATCGGGATGTGACAGCGTCATAATCTTAAGAAGTAGCTGTAGAATCCTTTGTGGTATTGTATGGATATATATAATGAAGGGAAGAGATGAAAAATTTGAGTGTAGAATGGTTTAATTGCTAGTTAAATGTAATTGGAATCGTTCCTAAGGGCATGCAGTGGAGTCAGATACACATCAGCTGCTGTGAAAGAGAGGTTTGTCCTTACTCAAGGAAGTTACAGTGAAAGTAAAGTACCACTTTCCACCAACAGTGTCAATAGATGTCCAGGGGAGGCATGGCAGCAATGCCACCAAGGGTGCAGAGAGAGACTCAGATTAGAGTGGAGAACGGCTACCCCGCTCCACCCTTTCTAGAGGGGCTAAAATCTTTAGGGGAAAAAAGAAGCATAATTTTTACCTGCACTTCTTAAAAGGTAATAATCTAGTGAACAAAATTGAGAGTAGCCTAGACTGTAGTGCTGATTTTAGTTATAGCAGTGTGCATGCTCAGCCAGGCAGCTGGAAACATTTTGGCCAATTGTGATGCATCTAGGACTATTATACAGACACCGAATATACTAAGGTCATTTATTTATTGTTACAAGAAAATGTTCATACTGTTTAAAAACAAAACAAAACTATTCAAATAGTATGAACTCATCTTTTAATATTGGTTAAAATAATACAAACTTATGCACATGTAGGGGAACACATTCTTCAGAGGCAATATAAAATGCCAGCTGTGTCCCCCCCCTTTAAAGACTGATGTATTTTACTATTTATGTGTATGACTGTTTTGCCTGTATGCACATATGTGGACCACATGCACATAGTGCCCTAAGGGGCCAGGGAAGGGTCCTGGATCCCCTGGATCTGGAGTTCAGCTGACTGTGAGCTATTATGTGGGTTCTGGGAACTGAACCTGGGTCCCCCTGCAAGCTCTCTCAACGTCAAAGTCATCTTTTCATCCCCTAGCGGTCCCCTTTCTAAGCAGGGGGTTATCTGAAATTGATTTTCTCCCTCTCTTTTGTCTTCCTTAATTTGATGCAAAGAATTGATCTTGAGTAATTAGTGCTTTCTCTTGACATATCAAAATAAAATAGTCCATGTAAGAAAGAGGTTTGCGTTAAGTGACACATCTCATTTCCCACAGCAGGAGGACCAGTGTGGTAAATGGTTGCATCCACCCAGACTCTCATGAGCTGCTCGGAGAGACCCTCCTTTGCTGTGTTTTTGTGAGCCTCCGGGATTATAATTAAAACATAACACACATACAACACTGCTAATTTGCCAGGCAAAAGATCTTATCTCATTAATTATATTTCTTTTGCAGCAGGTTATTGTGTGGATCCAGTTTCTTGTCTGTTAAGTTAGTAGCGCTCCAGTTTCCTGCAAGAACAGCTGGACGTGTTACATTCATCACAACAGAATCTTATGTTGAGCTATTTTCCTCTTTGAGCCAGGAAAGGTTTTGTTCCCCTTGGGTCTAAGCCACACAATCTTTAGCAACACAGTTTTTGTTGCTTTTTCTTTTTAGACACTAAAACCGTATACTTCATTCAAATTTATGGCAGCTGTCAAATCTCTCTATTTCATCCCAAGATTGGATTGTAACAATCTGACCTCTCAGGCAAATTGCAGGAAAGATAACACTCGCTTCTCCATCTTAATTCAGAGCTTGCATTGCACTAGAATTCAGCACAAACAGAAAAGCAGAGGAGGTAAAGGAGATGGCATCCTTCTACACAAAGCAACAAAGTATATGTGCTCACGAGATGAAGTCAGAGACCACATGTCAGATGTGCTCACTTGGCCTAGCACTTTGACACAAGTCATCATCTGATTGGTTATAGCACTGCTGAGGATGAGAATGGAAGCCAACTATCTAGGCAGCAGAAACTTGGAAGCTCTTTTGCTTAATTTATCTACATTGGGGCTCTAGATTGGTAGCACGTCTTCCCTGCAGGTTATAGTGTAGGCCCTGAGAATGGGACTGCAAGTCCTTGGAGAATTACCATTAGAAACACTTCTCATTACTGTAAACAAATGCCTGACAAGAGCAGCTTAAGGGAGGGTGGGCTTATTTGGGCTCACAGTTTGAGCTGTGCTAGTCCATGATGGCAGGGAAAGCATAGGAGCTGGAGTGTGAGAAACCCGGTCATGTTTTGTGCCTGTAGTTAGGAAATAGAAAGTGGACAGGAAGTAGGACCTGGTTATCAAATCTCAAGGCCTGTCATTCTACCCTTTAAATTCACTCACAAGTATTATGTTTATTGAGAGCCCCCCTCCTCCTGTCCCCCCCCCCCCGTGTGTGTGTGTGTGTGTGTGTGTGTGTGTGTGTATGTGTGTGTGTGTGTGTGTGTGTGTTGATAAATAGCCAAGGAAGGAAATGCCCAGCCTCTAAATGCTATGTCTTTTCCCAGAGCAATACACTGAGGGTCAAGAATCCTAAGAGCTGTCTAGTGAAGTGACAGGGAGAACTGGACATCAGGAGACTGAAAATTGACGTTTCTATTTGGTGAAATGAGATCCAGACCCTTTCGAACTTTTGACATGCACATTGACATATGAGCATTTTAGAAATACATTCGGCAGCCAGCCTGGTGATGGTGGCACACACTTCTCATTCCAGCACTTGGGAGACAGAGGCAGGTTCATATCTGAGTTCAAGACCAGTCTGCTCTGCTCTATAGAGCAACTTTCAGGACAGCCAGAGCCAGACAGAGAAAACCTATTTGGGGCCGGGGGGATGGGGGAGGGGAGAGCAGATACATTTGGCAACTCATTCAAATAGCTTTAATAATTTCCATACCCCAAACCAAAGTCCTAAAGAATCGCTACTGAATATGGAAGCATTTTATTCAGAAGTATTTTTGTTTCTTTGCATGGAAAAATTACTCTAATTTGGTCAGTTCAGAGAAATAAGCCGTGAATACTATAGAGAAATTTGGTTGGTTTTTTTTTTTTTAACCTATATTGGCTGTATCTAGAAAATAAAATGTAAACATGAAATTTTCTTTTCAAAGACAAAAATCAAGTCTTAGATACAAGAATTTAGGCAGATTATGTCACATTGTAAGAGGTTATCGTAAGTAGTAACGACCCATTAGCGGCTGAGTCATGAGACAACGCCTCACTTGGCCAGTGTTAAGTTTCATATGCTCTGCAGTCACACTTGTATCTTTCTGTCAAGATCCATTTAAACAGACTATGAACTGCTTACTAGTATTTCAGGAGTGTCCCGTAACTGATGGTCATAGTTGGAAATTGTGAAAGAAAACGGCGCTGTGCCCTTAAAGCAAGAGGAGCCTGTGACTATGTGAAGCATGCCTCTCCAAGACCTCCAAGAGCTTGCTCTCCAAGAGCAAATGACAACCTACTTGTAACATCTCTGAATTTCGTGTCATTTGTGTTTGTAGCTTCAATCTCTCATGCTGTCTGTTGCCAGTTTAGTCTTGTGCCTTGATAGCCAAGTTCATTTGTGTGACCACATGCTGAAAGGCACATAAATTTAGAAAGAAAACAAAAGGAGACCTAAATGGAGTGCTATAAAAGGAAATAATAGCCTGGGTTTGCAAAGTATAAGAGATGAAAAAAATAGAATAAATGTTATACAAAGAATTGCTTGCCATATAAAAACTCTTTCCAGCTATGACACGTTGCTCATAATAGATGTCTAGATTACAGCATTGCATGCCATGGTTTTGTACTGTGGGCACTAAATACCAGCATTCTCTCTGGATTCTTAAAGTCTTAACCAACTTGCAAAGTTACCTAATCATAGAAAATTATCCATTTTGATCTGCGTGAAAGATAAAATGCAGATACCACTGAGTTGAGATTATACATTTTTCTGTTTCTTCTCTATTTCCCTTTCAGTAGGAAAACACAGGTGATACGGTTTAAAAGATACAGAGAGGTCATTTGCTTACTCTGCCACTCACTATGTGGGATGGCATGGACTAAGGTATTAATAACCTAGCAAATCTCAGAATTCCATACTTAAACTCATATTTCCATAAATCGAAACCTGCAAAATGGTGACTTGAGTCCTCAGACTTCTAAAAGTTATGTAAGGATTGATTGATTGATTGATTGATTGATTATTAGGAGCCAAACTCAGGGCTTTCTTTGTACATGTTAACACATATCCCTCAAACCCCTGGGGAAAAAAATTTTTTTTAAGTTTAAACCTTTTTTTTTTTTTTTTGGGCTGGGAATGTGATAGTCCATATCAGGTTAATTATTTGCCACATCATATCTTAATGAGTCAGTGGTTTTATTACAAGAGTCTGAAAGTCAGAGAGAAAACCCTGAAGTAGAATAATCCCATCCAGCTGTCACATGATTCAGGTTGGGAGAAGGTTTGTCTCTAAATGTGGAATTTAATGATCTGCAAGGTCCCAAAGTCCAAGGAAGCTAATGAACCAGCTTGGCAATTATTAGTCTTCATATGCCATGGTTCTTGTCCTGTTCTGTAGGATGTTTTGAGGAATTGTTAACACACTACTTTTGATGTCAAAAATACAGAAACACTTGAGCTGGCCAGTATTCAAAGTCCTGCCACTGACTTTGAAAAGGAGACTGAACAGTGACAGGCAATTTAAAACTCCCTCCTGAACTGATGGAATAAAGCCACGTGGAGAAGGTGCCTGCCTTCTCTTGTCTTCGCTTCCACCTCCACATGGGCCTCACTGACGTTGCTGTGCACCCTTGACAGGTCTTGCTGGTAACAACCGGATCTATATATAAATGCCTCACCACTAACACTGGTGAACATACACTGTACTTTGAAACTAGCAAGGAGCACTATCGTAAAATAATGCAATAACAGAATTTATGATTGAAATAGAACTTGAGAAACCTTGCCGGTCACAGTTCGTCCCTTTCTCTTACTGTCCTCCAGAGCTCATCACTGCTATGGCTTGCACACACTTTTATCCAGGGAATTGGAGGAGGAACGGGTGTAATGTGTTGTGTCTTTGTAGCGACATCATCCCCAGACTTGGATTGAGCAAGATCCTTTCTGAGTACCATCCCAGACTCAGCCTCATCACGTGCTGTTTTGCTTTCTAGATTATTCAGGACAGAATATTCAAGCACATATCACGTAACAGTTTAATATGGAACAAGCATCCTGGAGGATTGTTCGTCCTCCCACAGTATTCATCCTACCTGGGAGATTTTCCTTACTACTATGCTAATTTAGGTAAGTGTGTCCCTCTGAGGAGGTTGCCTTCAATTACCCTGACATGATCACTCTTCTCAGCAGCTCGGGTTGGAGATGGTTGTCCGAGCCCTTTCAAAGCAGTGCCTTTCAATGAACAATTTTAAATACACTGGAATATTAGACAACGAAAAAGGAAGCGTTCTTTCTCATCTGAGCAGCTATCCTGTACGTTGGGTAGACTTATTTTCATTGAGAAATGTTCCTATATTATAGATCATTTGAATATGACAGCAAATTAAGTATAAACTTAATATATATGTGTTTACATGTATACACAATCATGCATGTGTGTATATACCTCCTTGATTTTCCTTTTATAATCTGACTTCTCTAAGTGTATGTTTAAAAGACAAGAATTAAAAAGGAGAAGGAAGAAATAACTAGGAATGTGTGACAAGGGCAAACGCATCCATTCTTCCGGTGTTTGTTATGGTCGGCTCACACACCAAGCAAATGCCAGGCTAGGTGTTTGAAATAAAGATCAAGTTAGATGGAGCCTGTACTCTCATGCAGCTTTAAATTGGATCTCGGTGGGGTGATGGATGCGCACACAGGGCCGAAGCTCCACAGTGCTGATGCTCCTACCACAGATGTGTCTGTAGTGGAGCCCCAGTCACCCTCTTGTTAGTGGCATCATGGATGCGTTAGCTCAGAATTGCAGCATTTAGAAATCCTGGGGCTTCTTTCGAACTGATATGATGAAGACTCAAGTCTGTCCACTCCATATGAATGCTCTCCGAAACAACTTCACCCCTTTTAAATTGTACGTATTGAAACCCATGAGGTAAATCTTAAGGTCAGGACCTAAAGTGGCCATCAGCAATGAATAACCCTTTAATGTAAACCCAGCAGGTCGGCAGGACCATGTGGAGTTCAGTGGGTGGTCCACCGCGGGCCTGTGAGAATCCACTGACTGACAGAGGCAGCAGTCAAGAACACTTCCGTTTCTTGTAGAGCTCTGTGACTGTCACTCAGAGTTGGCTCCTTAGAAGTGTGTATAGGACACTTCTTAAACTATTCCTTGAAAGCCTAAGTGCAATGACCAGTTTCCATTGTTAAAAAAGTGCTTCCTCACCATGTGTATCATTCTTACCTGAGTGTTCAAGAGAATGAGAAACTCACTCTCTTTCTAAAGTTCCATCACAGTGCTAATTGGATGGCACAATTTTCTGTGTAAGATATTTGCATAGTTGTTTCCGATTTACTCTCTGATTCTAACTTACATCCCCACATATCAAAGTCTAACCGGGATGTTCCCACAATGCCTAGTTTATACCTAAGCTACTAATGTACCAAATTAGTGGGTCTAAACTAATGAAGTTCTGAAAGGCTCTTAACCTGTTTGTAATTTCTGAGTTCTTGTGGAAGGGCTCCTAGGGGGATGCCCTCTTGATTCTCTTTGATGGTAATGGTTGATTTGCATATTCATTGCCCTTTCCAGTGCAGAGCTCCCATTGGTCAGAAGTCAGCCTCACATACTTTTTCTCTCAGTGGTGTTCCCTCGGTGTGATTCTGCTGATGCTGGAAGCCCTGGTGAGGATGCTGGTAGCGATAACAGCTTGACACCGGAGCACTTATTGTTTGCTAAGTCCTGTGCTAAGTGCTTAGTGTGTATAAGTGTGCTTGACCCTTGGAGTAACCGCATTTTGCAGCAGAGGGAACCCAAAGGGCCAAACAGTGTTTCTAAATGCCACCGACGCTAGAAGAACTGAGAGTCGAACCTAAATGGAGGCTAGGTGTTGTCGTTGAACCTTTCCTGTGTGTGGTATTATAGGAAATACTGCTAATCACCTGAAACCCTTGGGTTAAGACTCAGATACATACAAATGCACCAGCAGAGAAGGTGTGCTTATGTAAATCCATAGTAACAAGTAGGTGACTAGAGCATGGTGCATAGACAGACAGACATTGGGTGCCTCTAAAAAGGGAAGATGACAAGCATCACCAAGAGAGGAGAAGAATGTCCGAAGAAGCTGGAGGTGGACACTGGACAGTAGTGTCCAGAGGTCTCTGGCCTGGTGAGTTGTCGCATAGCAACTTAAACTGTGTTTCCCTTCTGTCAATACATAAGAAACAAAGGACAGATGTGCCGGAGGGGACATCAACTCCAGGGTAAATCACTGTAACGTGGCGTCTTTCTTCTCAGTCTTGTTATTCAGTGCTTCATTGGGCTCTTCTCTTTGTTCCCTTTCAGGGTTAAAGCCTCCCTCCAAATTCACCGCAGTCATCCATGCTGTGACCCCCCTGGTCTCTCAGTCCCAGCCAGTGTTGAAGCTTCTCGTGGCTGCAGCCAAGTCCCAGTACTGTGCTCAGGTCAGTACACTTGTCCTCCGCAGCTTGATGAAGGGAGAGCCTCGACTCACGCCTGTCCCACAGGTGGCTTTGCGGGGCTCTTGAAGCAGCTTACCCGGTAAATCTAGTGATTGGCCAGGCCTTGGGATTCTTTGTCATCAACTTGGAGACTCTCAAAAGTGAAACCTGACCCAAGTAGAGATTGTAGAATGACCTCTGCCTTGGGGTAAAGTGTACCCCCCCCCCCACAATACTCACACAAAAGCAAATTCTCTAAACCACATTACTTCTTTTTTCTTTTTGTGTATGGATATGTAAGCATGTTTGTGTGTGCAGGTACACATGCAGGTGTGTGCACATGTGTTTAGGCCAGAGGTGAACCTAGGATACTGTTCCTTAGGCACTATATACCTTGTTTGTTTGCTTGAAACAGGGTCTCCCACTGGCCAGGAGCTAGTGGTTAGGCTATGCTGCCTAGCCAGCAAGCTCCAGGGATCTTCCTGTCTCTGCTGCCCCATCTGGCCAGCACTGGAATCACAAGCATGCACTACCATATCCCCGTGTCTTCCCCCCCACCCCCCCCTTTTCCACATGGATGGTGGGGATCTCTTAGGTCCTCCTGCTGGCTCATCAAACAATTTATCGACGGGGCCACCTCCTTAACCCCTTACTTATTTATAAACATCAAATTGAAAAAGTAATACCAAAACGGCCATGGTTAAGGTACAGAACACTTAAGTTCCAAGAACAGAAACAGGCTTGTCGGTGTCGGGAAGTGTCAGCTTTCCTTTCACAGCAACCAGGAAAGAACAGAGGATGATATCTGTGGTGACAGCGTTTCCCGAATCAGTATCGCTCCTACCGTCTTAACAGTGTTTAATTTTTTAACTTGTGATTGGTGCCAATAGGATGGTTTACAAATGAAAAAAAAAAATCAAATCATAGTTAAGTGTTCCTTTTTGAACTGACTGCCTTTATTGGAAATTATAATGTCACATAAAATCAGCAACTGTTTAGGGGAATCCAAAGCAGGAACTCATCATGCTCCTATCTCAAATTCTTTTATGTCGCCCACATTGCCTGTTGTGGTACAAGTTCACAGCAGATGTTCAGATGTTTAGTATACATTTTTATTTAACTTGATCACAGTTGCCATTGCACTCATCATGATAAGACACCCAGAAGTTAGAAAACACTTGATTAAGTTCCAGAAAACTTGAAGTTACTGCTCGTGTGTGTGTGTGTGTGTGTGTGTGTGTGTGTGTGTGTGTCACATGTGCGTGTTTTAGAGAGAGAAACAGACAGACAGAAAGACAGAGATGCATGTGTTTGCATGTAAATGAGGGTTCATGTATGTATGCAGGTTACGTGCACACGTGTGCAGCATATACACATGGAGGCCACAGAATGACACTGGGTGTCTGCCTCAATTGTTCTCCTTCATATATGTTAAGACAGAGTCTCTTCAACCCAGAGTTTGTCCACAGGATCCAGCTAGCAAGCTTGCCGCAAGTATTCTCTGCCTCCCATGGGCTAGGTTTGTAGGTGGGCATTTACACCCTGTCCTGAGCATCAACTCAGGTCCTCACGTTTGCACTGAGCTGTGTCCTCAGCCCTTGAAGAGCCTTCTTTCTCCATCTTTTCCCTAGTCTCTGAAAATATTTTGGATTCCTACTGTTCCCTTTCTTGTTGTTGAAGACTGAAGTTGTAAAGTTTGTACGGGTGTGGACTCGCTTTGAATTTTGGTTTGGTGCTTCATTTCTACAAGCAGAGCCTTTTAGAAAAGGGTTGGTGATAACAGAAATGCCCAAGACAGCCAGCACCTAATGATCCCTGTCTCTTTCAGATCATAGTTCTGTGGAATTGTGACAAGCCTCTACCAGCCAAACACCGCTGGCCCGCCACTTCTGTGCCTGTCATCGTCATTGAAGGAGAAAGCAAGGTAGGCCTGGAGGGTGCTGCTGTGAGGCCACTGTAGAAAAGTTACGTTTTCACAGGTCACTGTAGATGCTGGTCCTAGAAGGTCCCCTTTAGAGCTCCTGAGTCCCTGTTATAGCTCCTGGGCCAGGTTTATGTGTCTAGCACTGTACTTGTGTCTGAATGTCTTCAGCCTTTGACAGCCATGGAGTTTGGAATCAGGACACCCTGGGTTTTAATGCAAACTCTCTGGTACCTTTCTAACCTTACGTTCTTCGAGGCCATTTCCCCACGCGTAAAATGAAAATCATACTGCATACCTCCTAGGGTTACCGTGAGGGCTAAAAGCCCTGGCCACAGCAGTGTTTCCATAAGTGACAAGGATGAAATAAGGTGGCGGCAGCTGCTGCTGCATGTATTAAGTTTGTTTAGCTGCGTCGTGTCTCTCTGAATAGATTCTTCCTTACCTTTACCTTAAAAACAATGTTTCTCCCTATTTTGTCTTGATGCCTCCATCCCAAGACCCTCACCAGCTTGACTTCACTGGCTCATTCCTTACTTTCATTAGCTGGTCCACTCTGCTTAGAACTCAATAACCCTCTGATCATCCTGTGGCCTTCCAGGGCCTGTATTTGTTAATGTCTTCAGTTGGCATCTAGGGCCATGTGTCCGGCCCCCAGCAGCCTTCAGATCTTTTCTCCGTGCTTCCTTCTGGGGCCTCGGGTTATAATGACCTAGATGGCCATTGGGCTGGATCTTGACCAGCTCTCTCAATTCTCCACCACTCCCAACACCCCCTCCTGTCTTTCAAACCCCTTCTTGAAAAGTTCGCCCGCTAGAAACAGCCGGCGCTGTGTTCACTCCCTGACCTGCAACGCGGTGTGTTCATCCCCAATTGCGAATTAATCCCAGCTACGTAAAATGGAGACTGGAGAAGCAGTGTCATCTAGTAGACTTCTTTCGCCAATCCCATGGAGACTATGCTTACACTAGGTACAACACCCTAAGCCAGAATGGTGAAATGGCAGTTTGTTAGGTCAAGCCATGTGAAACCACCTTGGGACCCTATTAAAGTGGCAGTTCCATGTGGTTCAACGTAACACAGTGAAAACACCAGTGACCTCAAGGAGAAAAGATAAACAGTGCTTTTCATTATGTGCTCATCTCCCCCTTAAAATACCCAAATGCATGTTGGGTGCTGTGACTTGCAACACACTGGAGAATATGACCACTGCATTTAGGGCATCCATAGGTATGAGATTAGCCAACATGGATATTGGGCATGGTTGATCAGCATTTGATAAAGAAAATGTAACTGTGAGAACTGTCATAAGCGCCTGGCATGAGTTTTGCTCTTATAAACACATGTCGCTATATGCATCGTTTCACAAAAGAGACTGACACAAAAATGTGCTGCCAAAAAAGTTGCAGCCAGCTTCAGTGTCTTTTGTCCACCTCCCTGGGAGTGTAGGGTATTAGAGGGGCAGCTGCGCTCCAGTTTTAACACCTGGGGCTTGGAAGTGTTCAGATGTACACCAGCCATCTTGAGCCTTAGAGTTCTTTGGTGTTTTTCCTCCATGGATGACCATATCTCCCGTATTTCTTTGGGCTGTGTGTGTCAGGATATGTTGACAGGACTCCATGTGCCTGTCTGGGGCCATGCTAATGTCTTCACATAGCACCACAGTTTCACATTTCTGATTTACTAGCTGTATACCTTTACTCCCAGTGAGAAGACATGTCCAATAGTGATGAAGGTGATAGTGCCCTTCCTGGGATAGTACCTTAAAGAGTTGTCACATTCTCCCATCTGTTTCTCCTGGCACTTTGTTGAGTTCTACTTTGGCCACTGATTCCAGTGGGCTGTGTGGCTCATGTGCCTTGTCCTGACTCTCAGTGCCTTGGGTGGTACTTCTATAGAGGTGTTTGCATGTCAGTCTTGCTCCAGGCTCAGTAGGTTAAAGCATAGACCCACTTTGAAGATTCAGTGAAATACCGTGTATACTTAGTCTAGTGCCTGTTTAACATACACAAACATTTCATCAAATGTCAGCTTTAGTTGGAGAGGAATTGCCATGTTGTAATTCCTGTTACAGGCTCTACAGTCTGCCTTACTTTTTTATTTCGGTTTGATTTGGTTTGGTTTGGTTTGATTTTGATACAGGGTTTCCTGGTATAGCTTTGGCTGCCCTGGACTCACTTTGTAGACCAGGCTGGCCTCGAACTCACAGAGATCCACTTGCATCTGCTTCCCTGAATACTGAAATTACAGGTGTGTGCCACCACCACCTGTTCTGCCTTAACTTTTTATGATCTAAGGGGAGGGTCTTAATCTCTGCACCCTCATGCATCATCGCAGTCAGTTTATGCAGCTGAAAGGATCAAATAGTACCATGTGTGCTAGGACTTGTAGGCACACACACCATAGAATCCCTCAAAGCTTTGAGTAGCATGTATGTGAGTATTTCCATACTTTTTCTTCTCTCTGTACTAGATGAGAAACTTGGACTCTTGGCCGTTTCATTGTCATGTTTCTAAGCGCTAAAAGAGTTGGCCCCTCACATGATTAACCAGTTCTGCCAGAGAACAGGACAAACCAAATGTATGCAATGTTTACCTTATGGGTATATTTCTTCCCCTTGTGTTAGTCCATTCAAGAAAGTAACTGAACCAAGGATGCACTGGATGCTAAAGGGCTCATAAACTCTAGTTTAGAAAAAGAAAGGAAAGAAGGGAGAAAGGGAGGGAGGGAGGAAGGGAGGAGAAACGAGAGAGAGGAAGGTAGAAAGATCAAGAGAGAGAAAGACAGGCAGGCAGACAGACAGACGGACAGACTTTTCCATAAACTGTGCCCATGGAGTGAAGCAGTCCTGGGTCTTCCCTCTCCATCTCACAGGCTGCATGTCTAGCCAGGACCTCAGAACTGACATGTGCTGGTTCAGCTGCAAAGTTCTGTTTTGAATTTATAGGGCTTGTCTTCGCAGTTTTCCCCTGTAGGCTGAACACAGGAAAGGTCAGGGCATTGCTAAGCTGCCAGCTAATGGTTTCTGCGTTACTCAGTAGACATGTAAACAGCGGCAGGAGAATTGCTTCAGGCGGAGATTTCTGAGCGCCGTGTATATGGGGTTGCTGATCGCTCCGTGTTTTATTTTCTTTTGAAAGACTGAGAAAGATTGGGGCGGGGGGAGGCAACCCTGACCCAGCCGTCAGGTGTATGGGAGTAGTCTCTGCAGCCACTGGCACCACGGCTCCCTTGTTTGAGCTCTGGGGTGGCTTAGCGCAGTGCTTCCAATTCTTAAGGCTGGAAAATGCTTCTGTTGCTCACTGGCATGAGTGGGCAAGCCTGGCTTCTCCGTGTAAGCAAAGCATGGACTTCCTTGTGGCCCGTTATGAGCCTGTGACGTGCCTCCAGTGTTCTTCTGCTCTGCTACCCATCATTTGTGCCTTTGAAGTAAAACCAAGTGTGTCAGGCCTCTCAGGTCCCTACGTGCGACTCTCAAGCCTAGCTTTCAAAGGAAGGGCGGCAATGTGCTTGTCACAGTTAGCCCTTCCAGCATTTTTTAGGCTCTTCTCAAACCTGAGACTATATCCCACCTGGCTACACCATCTGGGATCAAACCGAAGGTTCGGCTCGGACGCAGTTCCTCACAGGAGGAAGCTACGCCTGTCACAGATGAGCTTTCATGCCTTCATTTGCCCCACCAACTTTCTCACCCCCATCCCACAGGTGTAGGATCACCCAAAATGTATTCCTGTACCACACAACTTCCCTATCTGTGACCCACACATGCTAATTTTAAAAATTTTAAATCAGTTGATTTTTCATCTTTAATACCTTCCACTGGCATAGCAACAAGCATGTGTGCATGCATTCTCGATGATTTTGTGTGAAAATAGATATAAAGTAAATATTGCAAATGTCTGTACATCTACAATGGTCTGGCCTCCCAGGGATGTGTACCGGGATGGAATCATATCGTTACCTCATTGGTCACCTCTGCTCTTTCCTACTCTAAGGATACTGGTTATTGGGGTAAGGGAGCTTGTGTTTATTGAGCCCTTGTCTCTACTACCCCGTTTCTGTCTCGGCCTGGCGATTCCCACCCAGTCAGAGTCTGCTTAAATCATTTTTCTCTCGAAGCCTTCGCCTGCTCTTCACGGCAGCTGTCCGTGCTTCCCTCCAGACTGGCACTTTTCATTCTGAGTGAAAGCCAGTCACCTACCCTCCATTTCTACCTACTATGCATTCCTAAAGGCAGGCCATGAATCACATTTGTTTTCCTCCTTGCTCTGACTGGTGTGGTACCTGTAGGTGCTCAATAATTTGCCGTGCGGAATAATTTTTGCTGGTGGGCGACAGCAGATGACGTGTAGTGGAGCAGTCTTCTTGATGATGTGGCTGGAGGAGTTTTCCCGGCAGTAAGAGTCTAGCATCATTTCTCCTTGTCCCTAACCTCTCACCCTGCCGTTCTTACTCCCCAGGTGATGAGCAGCCGGTTTCTTCCCTATGACAACATCATCACTGATGCTGTGCTCAGCCTTGATGAGGACACTGTGCTTTCAACTACGGAGGTAAGAATGGTGCCTCAGGGACAGGCAGGCCCTCTCCAGGCAGGTGCCTTCAGACCAGAGGTGTCAGCGCTGCTCTCATCCCGTGCCTAGGTGGAAGTTGAAAACATTTCCGAAAACTTACTGAAGAATTGGTTTTAATTAGCCCAGTACCTGTTAGCATTAGTGCCATCTCCTGGCACCCTGATGAGGAAGGACACTTTCCTCTTTGTTTTCTCTTCTAATTAGGTCCTCATTTGCATGGCTGTTCCTCTCCCTTCCTGTCTTCAATGTCTTTGCTTTTAAGCAGAACAGCTGTGAGCAGATGTGTAGGACCATAGGGACGGGTGACCTATTTAGCTTTGTTCTGGAACTCTGTGGTCCACAGCCGACCATCCATCCTTCCCCAGTTATAGTAGTGCCTGTGCCCAGTATACACACTCAGGTATGGCCCACTCCTGCCTTCTAAAAGGCTATTCATACTCATCTGAAGTGCTTGCTCTCTTCCCCCATTATACTCATGAGTTCATTCATGCACGCAGGCACAAGAGCAAGCAGTTTCATTGGAGGCAAAACAGTCTATTTTGAACGTTCAAGTGCTTGTGCCAGAAAATAAGATTGCACAAAGAAGTATGTCGAAAGGAGAAAGAAGAGGGAAGACAGATGGTAGAAAACTTTTAACTGGACGACGTATTGATCTCTGAAGCTTTAAGCCATAGATGAGATCAAAGACAGCTATATGAAAATGTGGAATATCAGGATTGCATTATCAATGGAAGCTACTTACAGGCACAGAGAATTACCTAATTAGCCTTTCCTTTTATTTATTTATTTATTTATTTATTTATTTATTTATTTATTTATTTTTAATTTATAATCATTTTCCTTTAGTTTAGAAATTGGCACTTGCCAGCTTGCACTCTCTTGAACCCCAGTCTAGGTCTGGTAGGTACACATAGGGTTTGCATAGGCTGGCTAACTCGGTGTCTGCCTTGGAGATTCCATAGCTGTTTCTGTGTTGCTAGTTTCCACCAGATGTAGCTGAACAGACGAGGCCTTCAAAGCAGCCTAAATAACCCCGGGACGAAATGTCCTGGGCCTCACCTGGTCCAGATGCTTCTGTGTAACCCGAGTTCTGTAAATACTTGTTCAACGAGTGGGTGGTGGGAGCGAGTGTTGTGCCAGTTAAAGGCTGGACATGCAGCGTCGTGTCACGTGGCTACTGGCAAGAAGATGGGCTGCTGGGCTGAAGACATGGAGTGGCAGTGAAGTGGGAGCTTTGAGACACTCCAGCCTGCAGGTTTCTGCAGCTTGCCGCATAGGAAAGCTGGTACCCACGAGCACACTCATTCAACAAGTATTGGCTGAGAGGTTTCTTTGTTCTGGTCTCTATGCTAGGTACTTGGGTTACATGCTCCCCTCTTGTATCTTTCAAAGTCCTGGCAGCAAAGAGAATTCAAGTCAGCCGACTCAAATGAAAGCACTTGCAGTTACCTAAGGAGCTGGAGGGTGGGTTGGTGGCTCCCCAGAAAGGATGGCGAGACACCCGGTAAGAGCTGAAAGCTTTCCTACTCCGTTCCAGAGAAGGACAGGCATTCTGAGCCTCTGCGAGATGGAGCCCTGCAGAGGAGGCCCTCATCCCAGAGCTGTGTTCATGGAGATGTGACTGTTGTCCGAACTGTGGTGTCACAGTGGACCTTGCCTTCTCTTTCATACCATTTTTTTTTTTTTTGGTTCTGTTTGGTTTGTTTTGGCTTGGTTTTTAATTTTGCTGGTGCCTGCCATACTGGAGGAGAGTATGGGCAGTTGGTACTATTCCTGGGTGTGCTTATCAGCATCTTGTCGGTATGATGTTGCTGGGGGCCATACAGCTTAAAGGGAAGAAGATTTATTTGGCTCAAGGTTTCAGAGCTCTCACTCCATCATGGCAGGAAGAATATGGCAGCTATGGAGCTGGGAGGGGAAAGGGTATCTGAGCTAGCTGCCTTCCCCCTCCATCCCCTTTGCTTTCACCTGAATCCCAACATACTGGATCTCACATTCCACATTCACACCAAGCATTCCTTTCCCCAAATTAATCCTTTCAGAAAACATTGTCACAGACATCCTTTCCGGGCACCTCTTTGAGTCCAATCAAGTTGCTAGTCAAGGTTAGTTATCACATCCGGATCCGATCATCTTAGGGCAAGGACAGACGGTGCCTTTCTGAAGGCAAACCCAGGATGAGTCATGCATCCCCGTGGTGGAGGAAGTAGTTGAAACCTCCATAGCATGTACCTAGAGCATCTTCCTGCAGCCTGGACTACGGCTCATCTTGCATCTTCCCTGGGGCACAAGGCAGCTGGTCTCACTCCCGTCTTGGTTTGCCCATGTCCCATGGTGGAAGAACCTTCTGCTACTATGATGCATCTTTGTACTGGAGAATTCCCTTTTAAGGGGCAGCAGTTCCAACACTCGGTGGCATGCTGAGATGAACATGTGTTGCATGTAAAGTAATTAGATGTCAACGTGGGTTGAAAATGATATGTAAATGTAAGAGGCTGGCAGGCTGGCTTGCTTTGCCTGCTGATCAGAGAAGTGGTTGATTGCCTAAAATGGTCGTGGGCAGAATTTCTCTATTCTCTTCTTTTAGGTGAGTAGATGTTGGTTCCGTTGGGTGTACACACACACACACACACACACACACACACACACACACACACACACACACACACACACCTGCTCACGGGTCTTAAGCTTGTCTAAAGGTCTCATTGAAGCATTAAGGATAGATGTTTAACAGCATCCTCTAAAGGGCATTAGACAGAGTTGGTTTATGGTTATTTACATTTATACGAGTTGCTGCAAACCCTGAAAAGAAAACAGATGTTGATTTTTAAGAGAAGGGGCCTGATGTTGACCTTTGCTTTCTTTGATGTGTAAATGACCTGAGTGAGAGCAGTGTTATCAGAAGAATCTCGCAGCTTTATCTGAATTTACTTTTGAACTCTTTTGAAATGACTTGAAAAGGTCCAGAGATAGTGAGAAATTGGTGCAACAGAAACACCCCATTGGGGTTTATACTAGTTGCCAGCGCGCATGTGTTTCTTTATCAGAGAATAATGGGAAACCCCTAAGAGTGCTGGCAGCCAGGTAGATTCTTTGACAAGACGCTGCGTAACATATTATCCCATCGATTGGCACCGTCGGTTTTGAGTAGCTGGGGTCCTGGTAGGGGGATAGGTTATCATGACCTGATCTCAGGCTCTCACAAGTGCTCTCTATCCCCTGCTGTCTTAAGTTTCCCCAGTAAGTTTTTCTTAGGCATGTTCCATCAGTCCACCACTCTTATTTCCCTCCCAGTTCCTGAGTTCCTGAAAGGTATGGTTTGGGTTGAACAAGCCATGTTAAGTCTTTTTTCTTTTTCTTTCTTTTTTTTTTTTCACCCTTTCCTTTTCTCTTGAGAGGCCAATGTTTCCAGAGAAACAAGAACCAACAACGGTTTATTATGAGGAATCAGTTTATGTGGTCATGGGGGCTGCAAAGTCTGCACTTTCCCTGTGTAAGCTGAGGGGGTCTCAGGAAAGCTGGCGTTGTAGTCCCCAGTAGGAAAATGATGGCCCGAGACTAAAATAGCCAATGGTTAAGTCCAAGCCAAAGGCAGTCAAAGTGCCTGTGCAAGCATGACCTGTGCTTCAGACCTGGAACCCCCACCCCCCACCCCCTTAGAAAGCCAGCTGTGGCGGTGCACATCTGTCATTTCAGCACTCCTAAAGCAAGAAGGGAGAGAAAGTCAGGGGAAATGAAGGTGAAGCTTGCAGACCAGCTAACGCACAGAGAGACCCTGCCTCAACAAGGTAGTGAGAGAGAACCAACACCTAAAAATTGTTCTCTGAGCTCCACACATGTGCCGCGCCACACACACCCTTCTGCCACACACATTATTTTTGAATAGTTAAGCAATGGCACAAACACTTTCTTCCTCCTCTCTGTCCAGGAGCTCAGTGGACTGAACAGTTGCCAATCACAGAAGAGGGCACTCAATACCAGTCTCATGTCGCCATGGCCTTACTGGCCCACACAGAACTCATCTTCCATCTGCCTTCCTAACTTCTGTTGTGGTCCAGTTGGCACCACATGTTAACCATTGTTCTTTGAGTTAGAAAGTCTCTGACTACAGAGTAACTGTGCCACCATTGGCCCAGTTCAGAGTGCCAGGCACCAAACCGAAGTTTCAGGTAAACATGAATGTATGGCTGTTTACAGTGTGAATGGCTTCTAAACTAAGGCTGAAGAATTTGGAAATAAAAAAAGTTAATTTAATAATTTTCCTGAGGCAAGTAGAATGGCTCAATGGGTTAAATGTGATATCCACTAAGCCTTGTAGCCGCCCAGGAGGGATTCTATACGCAGCCCTGGCTGTCCTGGAACATCCTGTAGACCAGGCTGGCCTCAAACTCAGAGATCCACCTGCCTCTGCTTCCCAAATGCTGGGATTACAGGCATTTGCCACCACCACCCGGCTTCATAAAATCCTGGGTCCTGCATGCTGGAAGCAGAGAGCTAACTGTGAAAGTTGCCTCCAGATCTCCACATGTGCACAGTGTGTCTCCTGCCCTACCCAACCCAGCCAAATTATGTACACTGTTGCATGCATGTATCTTCCTGCTCCACTCAAATAAATAAGTGTAATTAGAAAAAATATTAATGTTCTGCACCAATGTTTCCTAAAAGATATTTTATGTGGCATATTCATTTTAATTATATTATTGCTTTAATGTTTCTTTGAAAATAACAGAGTCAGCAATGAAACCTAGGATTTCTCTGAAATTTTTACTTAGCCTGAGACAAATTTATTAAAAAAAAAAAAAAAGTAGAGACTACTCAATTTAAAGAAAAATACTACCTAACTAGTGGGATGGGTGATAAGAGAATAGGAACAAAGCTTGGGGAATATCCATCTAGGATTATTCACTTCATTTTAAAAATTATTTTGATGGTGTAAATACCAATTCACACATTATAAAAATAACCAGTTTAAACTTTGCAGTTTAGTGGTTTAGTTGATCTACGGCGTGTACAGTTACTGTCACTTGTATCTTCTTCCAAAACATTTTTTATTATCCACAAAGGAATCTTTGTATCCAGTTTTTGACAACCTTTGTCTTCTGGGCCCGTGACTTGTCCATCCAGAAAATCTGATACTTGTGGAACTGTATCCTATATGGCCTTTTTAGCCTGATGGCTCTTACCTAGTACACTGTATTTGAGTTGCAGCCATGTTGTATTAGTGCTACCAGGACCTCATTCTGGCTGCCTCTTTGTTCCCCAGTCCTTTATCTCCATGGAGAGGATGTAGACTAGGGACACACTTTGCATAAAGAGAAGCACGTGATTAATATGTATTCTCAAGGCTGAGAGTGGGAAAGGCCCAGTGTAGAGGAAAACACTCTCATAGTGACAGTAGACAGTAGCCGAGAGGGACTGACCTACATGCATACGTAAGCTGTATCTTCCTTTAGGTTTCTAGAAGAGACAACTTCCTGGGGGATGTTTTCCTGTTCCTATGATTGACAGATCCATTTGGATTAATTCTTTAAAAAGGGGCAATGGTATGTTCATGTTCTTTTCCATGAAGCCTTTGAATAGATAGCATCTTAGTTAGGGTTTGTATTGCTGTGACAAAATGTCATGACCAAGAGCAAGTTGGGACAAAAAGAGTTTACTCAGTTTATACTTCCACAGCACTGTTTGTCACTGAGGAAGTCAGGACAGGAACTCAAGCAGGGCAGAAACCTGGAGGCAGGAGCTGATGCAGAGGCCATGGGGGCGGTGCTGCTTACTGACTTGCTCCCCATGGCTTGCTCAGCCTGCTTTCTTATAGAACCCAGGACCACCAGCCTGGAGTTGGCACCACTCACAGTGAGCCGGGCCCTCCCCCACTGATCACTACTAGAGAAAATGCCTTATAGCTGGATCTCATGGAGGCACTTTCTCAACTGAGGCTCCTTCCTCTCTGATGACGGTAGCTGGTGTCACATTGACACACAAACCCAGCCAGTACAGACAGTAAGCTGCTTCTCTGTGGGACAGTTCAGAATGTCCTGTCTTTACACTGCCAGAGATAGGATTCAGATCTCCTTCTTCTCATCAGTTGTCTAAATGCCTACACTTCAGTTCCTGGCTTCTCAGACTGTTAATTGTACAGGAGGTGCCCATTCCAGTAGCCTTTAAACCTGCTAATATCTACCCCGGGGCCTGTGGAACCTCACCTGGGCAGTCTTTTCAGTAACTGGCTGGTCCTCTCTTGTGAGGTTACATTGTATGGTCAAATTCCACTGTTTTCACTCATTGGCATTCGGTCACTCAGCCGTTATCTCAGTAAAGGACTCGAAATACTTGTTGGAAATGAGAATTCCTTTTGTACTACTTACCAAGAAGAGATGGGCCAGGGTTACAAAGTGAATTACAACATGTGTTTAAGGTAAATTGCTTTCAACACTACAACAGAACCTAAGAGAGGCTAGGATACACACTGGATATGAAAGGAGAGTGCCTGGGTTCAAATCTTGGCCCTGCCACTTACTAGTGTAGATAAATTACTTGGTTTTCCATGTTTCCCTTTTATGAGCTGAGGGATATAAAAGTATCTGCCCCTGCCCCCCAGGGTTATTATAACGGCCCTGTAAGCCTTCATATCATAAGTGTGATATGATTGCATACATAACATCATTTACTTTTTTTGGTTTTTAATTTTTATTTATCATTCAATCACATGGTCTAAAGGGAGCCTACAGATTTAAAAAGAGATAACTTGGTAGCTCAATATGCTAGTTTAGAGTGGGTTTATCAGTACCCAGTTTGGCATCCTTTCAGCAACAGGAAATCACTCTCCTGCCGGTTCTTTAAAATCATCTTGTATCCTGTTTTGTTTTTAGCTTGGCATCGCCCTCACTTGTTCTCAGCGACTTCACTGGGCTGCCTTTCTAGCTTTACCTAGCAAAAGGTGTCCTCAGATCTGACATGCCCAGTGTATTTTCTTTGTGATGTCTTCTCTGTGTTCCTGGTAAAAGTTGTGCTCTTTACAGAAACTTTTCCCTAAAGAAAATGATTTAATTTTAGTTACTTGGGCTTTGATATATGCTAGTTACGATGCATGCCGAATTTCAGTCCCTGGATGCACACAGGAAATCTGTTCTCGTTTACAAAACAGATGCCTCTGTGTTTCCTGTGAATCAGTGGTCACGTGTGCCTTTGGGGTTGGGGAGAAGGGAGCAACTGCGTGTTGTGTTTTAGCTTGAACAGACTAAAGGGCAAGCCTCTCTCTCTCTCTCTCTCTCTCTCTCTCTCTCTCTCTCTCTCCTTCTCTTCTCTCTCTCTCTCTCTCTCTCTCTCTCTCTCTCTCTCTCTCTCTCTCTCCTATACTAGTCTTAAGTTTCTTTTATAGAAAACATTTAAAATGTGCATAATTGCAGGGCAAAATGTCAAGCAGTCAGTTTAATTTGCTGATGAATATGGGGAATTAATGTTTCGAAACAGTCGTGGGTTTCCGCATTAGCAGGGGGAGGTAATGCTTTGTTGACACTTGTTCACAGTGTTGATTGCTTGTTTAGCTTGTACTTTGCCTTGCAGGTGGATTTTGCCTTCACCGTGTGGCAGAGCTTCCCCGAGAGGATTGTGGGGTATCCTGCACGCAGCCATTTCTGGGATAACTCTAAGGAGCGATGGGGATACACATCCAAGTGGACGAATGACTACTCCATGGTGTTGACAGGAGCTGCTATCTACCACAAGTGAGGAGTCGAGGGCTGTCATTGACATGCATCCTAGTCATGTGTAACAACTGCATTAGGCGGAACTTTAGGCCAAATCTAGTTAACAACATTAATGAAAATTAGCCAGTCTTCCTGCCTGATTTTTGGTGAGGTAGCAAATGTGTGCTATGAATCTTCTTGGCTTGATTGTATTTCTAGAAAATAAGACAGAGTAGTGTTTTCAGTTGAGCTAAGGGACAAAGATCTACGTAGAGCTAGATTGGGTAACGGAATGTTATGAGTTGGTACCCGCGTTTCCCAGTCACTGTTGTAGGTGGTTTGGGTTCACCGTTGAGTGAAATAGAAGCTCTCTGACAATGCAGGATTCATGCTGTCAGGAGCAGAGACACATGGATGCTACACGGAGATTGGGGGACCGCAACAAGACACTGATGGAGAGTCAAATATCAGGAGCGGCAGAGATGAGACAGGTTGGAGAGACAGTATATAGACGGGAAGTGAGCAGAAACTTGAAAACAAGAGGAAGTTAGCCAAGGCTGTTGTGGCATTGGTGACAGTAGCAAGAATGAACACCCAGAGCGAAACAGTGGAGAAAGATGGAAGAGAAGAGTGTGGTTGGTGACCGCGGAGAGGCGGGTGAGCAGATCCAAGAGATATGGGCACCCAGAGACAGGAGAAGCTGATGGATAAGCAATGCCTGGTCTTGAACAGAGCAGACTTCAGGCTTGTATTCCCAGTATCCACTCTGGATGCTGTGAGGAGAACAGGTAATGAGGAGGGTGAAAAAAGAGGGAGGTCGAACTGTTAGGAAACACCAGGGCATATGCAGATGAAGGGAGATTAGACTGGAGCCAGGGAGTGAACAGTGGTATAAGCAGTGACCATATTGTAGGGATGCTGACGCAGCATAGGGATGCTGACGCAGCGTAGTGACCTGCTCAGAATTTAGTGAATATATTTCCTGACTTGAGGCCCAGAAGGATAGAGTGCCATCAGCAGAGGGAGTGCTGCAAATAGAGTAACTACTTTTAAGTGCTGATTTTAGCCCTGAGCATGTCATGACACCTAAAAGGCTATGTTGAAAAGACTCATAGACCGAGATGTAAAATGGGCAGCCTTTACATTTGGTCCTTGAAACCAGCAGACTGGGCTCGAACTGCCAGATGAATGAATGTAGAGAGTTAACATCTCCGCAGTCCCACTGGATCATGAATGAAAGTCCAGAGTGTTTTCTCCTAATGAGGGCAATACACAAACTTACCTTAGACTTTTAAAATAGAGAACTGAGAGTCTTATCCTCCCCGGGTTAAGCCTGAAAGTGCCCAAGTATAAACATTTGGCTGAGTAAATCTTGATCTCAAAGCTTCGCCACCCCATGCCACCTCCACACAAATCAACCTGATTGACTCAAGTCCTCTGTCTGATTTGTAAGTAAATTCTCTTGCTCTCAGTATTAGTCACTTTTCTCATTGCACTGACAAAATATGTAACAAAAGTAACTTAACAAAGGAACTTGTTTGGGCTCACGGTTTGAGAATACAGTGCGCCATGGTGGGAAGTCACAGCAGCAGGAACACGAGGTAGCTGGTCACAGTGCATCCGCAGTTAGCAAGCTGAGAGAGACGTATGCTGGTGCTCGACCTGCTTTCCTCTTTGTATTCAATCTTTGAACCCAGCCCATGGATGGTGCTATCCATTTTTGGGACAGGTCTTCCTTGCTGTGTTCAACCTTTCTGGAAATGGTCTCACGCATACACACTCTGAGGTGTGTTACCATGGTGATTCTAAATTGCATCAAACTGACAATGAAGATGATCGTCTTTATTGTCATCACAACATTCTAGCGTTCCAGTTGCTCTTTCTAACTAACAGGCCTGATACTAAATTTTGATGGGCAAGCAATATATCTGTCCCTCTGTATCTCTGTGCCTTATTTCCTCATCTGTAAAATAAGGATAATAATATAATAGCGTCTGCCTCATGGATTTCTTATGCAGAATAGATGAGGCATTTCTTGTGAAAGACTTAAGAATATCCTTTGGCCTATAGTGATACCATGGAAGTAACGACTGTCATCATGAGTAGACTCAGTAGCATGCTCAGAGACTCCGAGAATGCTTATGTTTAAAGTCTATGTGTCATTGTGGAATGCTGCCCTGCTAAGAGACTGTCCTCTGTTATTTACAGATATTATCACTACCTGTATACCCATTACCTGCCAGCCAGCCTGAAGAATATGGTAGACCAACTGGCCAATTGTGAGGACATTCTCATGAATTTCCTGGTGTCTGCTGTGACAAAATTGCCTCCAATCAAAGTGACCCAGAAGAAGCAGTATAAGGAGACGATGATGGGCCAGGTAAGAGGATAAAGACGTGTCTTCCCACGGCCACGCAAATATGTTTTCTTCCACTTTATCCAGAAGTCTCATAAGGCGACACAAAAATAAGCCACTTCTGAAATCCCTAAAGGAAGGAGTGATTGGCACTTGGATAATTAAGAATATAAAGCTCTTAGATAACCCATAATGTGACACGACAGTGACACGTTCTTAGAGTTTATCTTACTCCCTTTGGGCTAGTATAACAAAAACAACAAATACTTAGGGCTTATATTACAAACATTTATTTCTCATACGTCTGAGACCAGGGAATTCTAAACTCGAGGTGTCAGTAGCTGTGATACCCAATGAGGAAGCACTTCTTAATTTATAGATGGCCATCTATCTGCTTGCCGTGTCCCCGCATGGTAGAAAGCTCTCTGGTGTACCCCGTTCTTGAGGATTTTACCCCCTTGAATTAATCATTCCCAGGTTCCCCATTTACAGATCATCATACTCGGGGTTAGACATCAGAATTTCCTGCGAACACGTAACCATTCAGTCCACACCAGAGTTTAAGGTCTACACAGAATTGGTGTCAGTTTACTGTAGATGCCTACGCGGAGCAAGGCCTACCCTCCTAGCACAGTCTTCTGGCAGGTGTTTTTCAGTTGTGCTGATATCATAGTGAAATATTAGAAGCCACACCATCAGTCCTCAGTTCTGGAGCCAGCATTTATAAGCTGTGGGAAGGCCAGTCACCTTCTGAAATTCCCTTGGCTCATCTTTAGAATGAAATGGTAAAATCTTTTTCATGAAATTAATAATGAATTGTTAAAGCGAGGCCACATATCTTCTTGGATCATAAATTTCCATGATGAAGATACTTCTTTCACGGAAGTATCATCCAACTTCCTCTGTTGATAGGCAGGAGAACTGGATCTAGAGATTTTAACTCACTGCCACAAGTTTTCCAGTCGGTTAGGGACAGAATGAGAGTGGAGTCCTCGTCTCTGACCCACTGCTGTTCTCCAGCACGCCAGTTCCCCGTGTCAGGCCCATCTGAAGCAGAGGTTCACTTTTACTCCTCTCTCATATAAATTGGATACAGGAGTACAAGGTTAGAATCCCAGCACTGGGGAGGTCAGAAGTCATTCTTGACTACATAGTAGGTTTGAAGTTTATCTGAGCTACAAAGTGAGACCCTTGTCTCAAACTAATAAGAAAATAAATGGATGGATGAAAGGAGGAGGGAGTACGATGAGATGACTCAGCGTGTAAGGGTAGTCAGCGGTAGGGCTGAAGACCTGAGCTCCATATGCGTTCTGTAGCAGGCACATGCTTCAATGCTAAACACACAAACACACACACACACACACAAACACAAACACACACACACACAAACACACACACACACACATGGATATCATATCTAAAAAGAAATGATAAAACGTTAAGTACAACTAATAGTTCTACCAAGGTTAAACCATGGACCAGCCACAGTGACTAAAATTTGACTCTTACCATGAGTGTAGCTGGGCATAGTGACTACTGGGAGGATGTCCCAGATGTCCTAGTCCATGAGAGTTTTAGGTCAGGCCCAGCGACAGAGCCCAAGGTAGTATATGTTTAAAAAAATAAATAAAACAAACAACACCACAAAAACCAAAAGAGGCCATGATTTTATCAGTTCACTTGCTCAGGATTTATGCAGGGTGCTAGCTGTAAGCCTAAGTTTTGCAGAGGGAACTTTAGCAAGCTCTTAAGGCAACTTAGTTGACTGGGCTTTTCTAATTCAATAAATGGAGCAAGAGAAAAACAATATTGGGAGGATTTTCAGTTAGACAGTGTCCTTCACTGTTTACTGAGCACACACAGGTTCAGACAGCATCATAAGTACTGGTAATAGAGAAACACCTGTTCTTTCTGAGCCAAGACTACTAAGAAAGTCCTGCCCTCCTTTAACCATTAAATAACAGGCAGGAGCATTTGCAATGAATTTTCCAATCATTAAGACCAAAGTACTTCAAATGCAAGCAGTGTGTGCTGCTGACTGTGTGGCCACATGTTTTGTCGCATGCTGGCTCACAGGATCACAACATCCTGTTATTAATGTTTCCTTGGAGGAGTCTTCAGACTCCGCTGAGGTTGTGTAGCCATCCAAGGAGGACTGCCAGTAACACCCTTCGTCTTATGGGTTGCTTCTGTGACCTTTTCATACATCTGTCTAGTTCTAATAAATGAGCTTCCCCAGTGATTTGCATATCTTAGAGACAAATCGAAACTGAATGTTATGTTTGTCTCCATGCACCCGGGTAGGGTAGCACTTTGGAGCCTTTCTTCCTGCCGTGCTCATTATGTTCCTAACTGCTTCTGTCTGTGGAGCAAATGGGTATTATGTTTAAGCTTACGCTCTTATTAGACTAAGAAGGGTGTCTTGTTGTTGCTTTGTTTCTGATATTTGTTGGTTGAGTTGGAGCCAATCAAGAATGAGCTGAAGTTCTTGACAGCTCTTCTGTTTGTACATGTGCACATTTGCCTGGGCTTGGGTCTCACCCTTTGGGGTGGATGGGCCAATCAGAAATGCCCACAAATTCCTATCAGCCTTACAGCAGGGTTCTCGACCCTCTTACTACAGTTCCCCATATTGTGCTGACCCCCAACCATAAAATTATTTTTGTTCCTACTTCATAACTGTAATTCTGATACTATTATGAATATCATCAATATCTGTGCTTTCCAATGGTCTTAGGTGACCCCTGGGAAAGGGTCATTCGACCCCAAGGGGTCACAACGCACAGATTGAGAACCACTGCCTTACAGGCTATCTCCTCTGATGGGAATTCAGCCGGTTGGTTATCTTAAGCCTTCGCCTTGCTCAGACTTGCAGAGGTGATGAGAACAGAGTCTGCCTTCTGCCTCTCTCTAGCTAGCCCGCCGAGAATCACTGGAACTCCCTTGAACCTGCTGTGACTGGCGAGCTTCTCCATCTGGCTGCTGTGACACTCAGATGTGCCTCATGAAAACACTTCACAAGTAGTGTTTTGTTATTCTGCTCCTCAGTGCTAACTTGACATTTGTATTTATCACGTTACTTTCAAGCCTGTTGATACTTGTGATTTTCAAGTGACTCTGAATGATTCTCGCTCTAAAATGCACTTTTTGTAAAAGTATGTTTCTCACACACACAAACACACAAGTGGTAAACAGTTGCTTATTTATCTGTGTTTATGGTGTGTCTGTGTCTGTGTGTGTGTGTGTGTCTGTGTGTCTTTGTGTGTGTATGTGTCTGTATTATCCCATAATTGAACAACTTGTCTTCATTCACAAAAGCATACTTGTAAAATAAAATATTTAGTCGTTCTCTTCAAATTTCAGTACATCACTTGGGATATTCTTTTTTAAGATTAATCTCAACATAATATTTGTATTGATTCTTTGGGAATTTCACATCATATGCCCCATCACACTCACTTCCTCGTTCTTCCATGCTGACCTCTCCCCCACCCTTGTTACCTCCCTTCCCAGCAAAACAGCAACAACAAAAAACAAATAAATAACAAAACCCCAAAGCACTAGTTTAGTTAACATACTCATTGGGGTGTGGTCGGACACTTGGTGGCCTGCCCCTTAAATAGAGGTGAGTTCTTTCCTTCCCAGCCCCCTGCTGGAAGCCATCCAGTCAGCGCCAGTCATTTATGTGGCCTAAATGTATCTGACCAGCCTTAGGCGCAATATGACTAAAAAGATAGTAGCCTTTTTTTTTTTTTACTTTGACAACTTTTTAATTTTCTCGTTGAGCAATAATACCTAGGGACATCTAATATTTAGAACAATACTCCTTAGGAATTTAGTGGCAATGAAAAGACAAGTGCTGGATTAAGGGCAGAATTTTAATATTTTAGTGTAGAGTCAGTCATGCAGACATAGACACTTTGTCATTGGCTCTGGTACCTCATGGAGTCATCTCAGTGGAGAAGTATGAACGGGAAAGCATGCTTTATGTGCTGTGCAGCAGTAGACACGAGGAAAGCATAATGCGCACGTCTTTTTAAACAAGCCATGCGATAGGAACTTGATAAAGGTGGGAAAATAAATGCATAACATGGAAATCCATAGCAGGACTTCTGACGGCCATGCCTTCCAATCAGCCATGTTAACGCGCGTGATTTAGAGGGCTGGAGAGATGGCTCGGCAGTTAAGAGTGCTGTCCTCAGATGACTGGGGGGTTCAGATGACTTAGACCCTCCTGTAACTCCAGCTCCAAGGCATCTCATGCCCTCTTCTGGCTTCCAAGGACACCAGTACACACATGTGCATATATGCATAGTCTCACATGCATTAAGTAAAAATAAATCTGTATTTAAAGAAATTTCATTTAAGGATCAAGAAAGCTATCTTCAAAGCAACGGCATCCTTGCGAATCACACATTTGGTCCCACATACAAAAAGGAAAGTCCTGCTCAGTGACCATAGTAGTTGAGAGTCCATTGGTATAGGTGTGTTACTCAGTCATATGACCAGTAGTCATCTCAGAAAACTTCGGAGGATTAGGTGTGTTTGGACATTGGGTGAAGTTGCCACACATCGGGAACACTTCTGGCAAAGGTAAGTCAGCGTGCCTGAGCCCTGCCTCCCACCGGCTCTGAAGATGGACAGGCTTGGCAGCCAGGCCCCACATCCTGCTGCTGGTCCTTACCCAATCCAGCTCCTGGCGCTGGCTCCCCACTACCTACCGTCTCTCACCGATCTTCCCTGTTTTTCTCCTTCTCCTCAGACTTCCCGAGCTTCCCGCTGGGCTGACCCTGACCACTTTGCCCAGCGACAGAGCTGCATGAATACGTTTGCCAGCTGGTTTGGCTACATGCCGCTGATCCACTCTCAGATGAGGCTCGACCCGGTCCTCTTTAAAGACCAAGTCTCCATTCTGAGGAAGAAATACAGAGACATTGAACGACTTTGAGGAATCCCACTGAGTGGGGGAGGGGAAGCAAGATGGGACCGGAGTCCGGCTGCTCTCTCATCCCAGTGCAGACCCGCTCGTCGGTGGAGCCAGACTGTGCCAAGTATCAAAAAATTAAAAAAAAAAAAAAACAAAAAACAAACAAACAAAAAAACTTAGATGAAACACGATGACAAAGAATAACAAAGGCCAATGAGAACGCGGCTAGAGTCCTGGCTCCTGGAGCTGCACCACGCTGCTCCATTCACCTCACTGGCTTCTGTGTCCCACGACTAGGTTGTGTACAGTTTAATTATGGAACATTAAATAATTATTTTTGAAATGATTGCTATGCAGGTTTAAACTTTTTTAATGATCAAAACTATTAAAAACCAGAGTTCTTTCTTTAATCAAAATTGTGTTGGTTGTGACTATTTCTAAGCTGCTGCCCCTCCTACAGACGTCATTGCCGTGGGTCCCCCCAGGGTTTCCTGCAGTGACAGACGCAGGAAACACATTTGATATAATGTCAGCAAAGAACTGGGCATACACTAAGACAAGTCCCTATTCCAATTTTATCAGTGCAAGCTGTTTGCTAGTTTAGAGGCTTGGGTCCCCCTTGGTCGCTAAAATGTTGCTGCCTGAGAGAAAGTATTGATTACAGGTAGTCAGTTCTAATTTAAAAACTTTATGTCTGAGATAATGTAAGTATGATAATCTTTTTACATGGGAACGGGTTGGGGGCGGGGATTAGTACCAAGCAAACACAAGTAGCTTTAAGAAATGTTGAAAAAGGAACCAAACAACCCCCAGCATGTTATTGATGGAAATCGTGACCCATAACTGAAATCCAGTCCTTCCTGGCGGCTGGCCCATATGCTTAACCACCGATCCACATATCTGATGGAGAAACCGTGTGCTTTAGAGGCCAAGGGGAAAAAAATGAGTGCAAATTATTTATAAAACAAGCGGTTTAATGTTTGTGAGGAACTCAAGTTGCACAGGTGTCTCCGCTGAGAAAGAAGTGATTATGTGTAAATCCACACCGTTTAACAAGAGGATGCTGTGAGGTGACTGACTGAGGGTGTGCCTTGCCATGGAACTCTCTTTCCAGTTTCGGCTAAACATTTTTTAAGCCAAATAATAATAATAATAATAATAATAATTTTAAAAGGCAATCAAATGAATCAGAAACAAATGTGAAGACTTCTTTCAGTTTTGAAACATGTAGAGAAATGTAGTTGTGCTGCTTGTTAAAACAGCACTTTCATCCCCACAAAAACTCTGTTAAGCTTATGATGATTTTGAAGCATTAAAAATACACACGTACACAAGCCCATGAAGCCTGTCCCTCAGCTCCATTATGAAACAGGGGAGCTTCTGAAATTCAATGGACTCAAATCCATCCTTTATAGACATCTGGAAGGGAAAGAAACCTACCTGATTGATAACCGTGGGGAGCTGCTGTAATCAAGGATGAATGTAGGTGTTTGCTGAGGTCTTGAGAGATGACACCATTGCCTGCCTAGCAGGGACCAGAGCCCACACATGTAGTTGCCATGTTGTGAGTGGTGCATCCGCTGTGACGTCCACTCAGGGCTTTTCTGAAGCTTTGTGACCCATAAACATCTCTAGCCACATCTCTCTCATCCAGTACGTATGGCCCAGCCTCAGCCTGCTTTCAAACATGGGACATTCCTTAAGTAGATGTGACATATCTTTACTTCTTCAAATATGATTCCGAGGTCCACATTGATTACGTTTGTGTCTATCAATAAAATGCCGTCAAGTTTCATATTATTTTAGCTGTAGTTCTCAGCATGTTAAAGAGATAACAATTAGTTCCATTGCTTATTTCCTTTAAAATGAATTTATCAGGATGGTGGTATCACTCATATCTTTCTCCTTTCCAAACGTAACATTATGTTCAACTGCCACAGGCTAATTTAAAACTTAAGTTGTCACCTTGGCTTGCAAAGCAGTGTCCCTAATTGTACTAGTCAGTCCCTTGAGTGGATTCAGGGGACTGCCTTGCCAGGTTTACCTGTCATAAAGCTCACAGGGCACATAGTCACTGTTCATGTGCACAGTAACATGTGCAGTAATTACAAATGAGGACAGGAACTGACACTTCCCATCTCCTCTAAATCTCTGCGGTTGCATTTTGTCATTCTCCCGAGTAACTCTCTCTGGGATGCCAGCTAGCGTGTTCTTTTCTCATTTGGAATACACAGCTGGGAATTGAACAATGCTAAGCAAATCAGTGAGGCCCAACAGCAAGATGTAATTTTAATTCTCTTAGGAATGAGTTGTAGATTGCATTGCAATAAGTTGACAAATCATAGCCATTGCTGTAGGATGTCAGGAGTTATCTCTCAGCCAGCTTTAATGATTAACCAAGGGTCCCTAAGTGGGCCAACATGTGTGGAGTTGGTAAGATGCCAAGGGTGAGGTATAGTACAAACCATCTAATAAATTGCATGAAGAAACTCCATAGAGGACTCAGCCACTTATGATTTTCACACATTTTTTCCAGCCCTATGCTAATACATGTGTCCTTCAAAAAAAAAAAAAAGACTATTTTAAAAGCTGTATTTATATGAAAAGATTTATATAACCATCAAAGTTTACATGTACATTATATATTAAATGTATCACTTTTGCCTGCAAAAGACAGAAAATGACCCAAAGTTGAGGCTATAGAGAAAAATCCATGCAATAATATTTATAGTCATGTCACAAAATATAGCATATCTAGGTGGGCATAGCAAGGCATATCAGCACAGTTTTCAGATATGAGGCCCCAGAAGAAAGGAAAAAATCTCATACCTGGAATCTAATGTGCATTACAGTTTCACTTGTTCTAAATGGTGCTCAAAGAAGGCTCAATCCCAGTGGAGTCCTTCGATTTCCGCTTTGAAAATGTGTTGTGCTTTTCATTACAGTAGGCTATGTTAGCCTTTATTTCGGTGGTTCTCGAGTTTCTGGTGACTTGAAGGAACATTATGCTAGTGGCCTTTCATAAAGGCTGCTGAATTTTAATTTAATCAGGGCTGAGATGAGTGATGTGAGTAGACCTGCAGACTATTAAATAAAAAAGGGGTGCTCTATTTAACAGCTAATGAAATTTTAATGAAACTTGTTTGAAAGATGGTGAGAAGGTAGAAAAGCTCGTCAGAGTAGAAGCTGAGTGAGGCTCATGTTGGACAAAACTGAGTTAAGGATGCAAGTGCAGGGACAAGCTTCCTCCACCTGGAAATACACTTTTCCTCGGGGGGTCTGAAAGTTCCAATTTTGAGGGTGTCCACTCTTGCCATGAACTCTGAGACAAAAATGCTTCTGCCTTCTAATAGTGGCTGTCATCAATATATAGCCAGTGCGTTAGGGCTACAGGCGTTTATTTCATTTACCCAATTTCTGACAACTGTGGACAAGAACCTTTAAAATGCTTCCACCAGTGACGACTGGATGTAACCAAGAAAGATCTTTTGCTGTTGCATGCATCCCGCCCTGCCCCGCCAAGTTTGATGGGAACAAAGATGGTTTGGATTAAATTCTGAGTAAATAAGCATGAATACTAAACTGCATTAAACTCACTTCACTTTAGTATTTTAAATCATGTGGAAATGAGATTATTCCTAGACTCAAAGGTTCGTTTAAAGGAGGCGAAATGGGATGAATGACCCTAAAAAGGTTTTACCCCCACCTCATTAATTCAGTAATAATTTTCTCCCAAACCACTAGACAGGAAACCTGTTGATTTTGAAGTGAGTAAGTTCTGGCTGGAAGCCATCTCTCCTCTTTGCCCTTTCCAAAAATCAGAGGATGTTGTTTGTCTTCACTTAACTGGGGCTCTGGCTGTCACTGTCCTAGAGTACCGCTGTGTTCTATATCAAGAGCATGGATAGCATTACACCAAGTGGGTCTTCTGACCCCCCTAAAAAATAGGTGGTCCCAAATGGGTCTTCTCACTACTCCCCAAAATAGGTGGGGAGGCAAGCATGAGCACTCTGAATCTTGAGAAGGCAGTCTCACCCTTGTTTAAAAATCACCTCAAGCTAGCCTTTCCATCACACTATTTTTGTAATGATTTGCCTTTCAGACCTCAGAGGTCATTTGGTTTCTGCAGTAGCATTCTGTTCTACAGGAATACGTTCCTCTCATTTTAGTTGCAATTATTACTAAAATTAGGGCCATGCAAATGACCTGATTACCATGAAATGAACTGGTATACTTATGCTGAGAAAAAAATGTATAGGATATGCCAAGGGTTAGGAAATAAAAAAGGATGGAAAACTGGAACTATTTTAGGTGACAAATTGTAACAAAAAAATAGTAAATCTTATTTTGTATACAATGTACATTTGGGACAGTTTTCTAATACATTGCCGATGTTTTTGTAGTGTCGACACAGGTCTTTTCCGGAGTGTTTTGCCCATTTGTTACAGAGTATTAATGATTTAGTGCAACTGAGTCCTAAAGTGCGTATGAGAGTGCAAGAAATTTCGAAGCCATAGATCTTGATTTACATCACTGACCTGTGTAACTTTATGTCTGGGTTTTGCCATCCAAGATAGATTGTTTTATAGAGTGTCACCAAAGACTTTTTCCTTCAGATTTATAGAAGACAAAAAAAAAATTATTAATAAATGACATGACTTTTCATCCGTGTGGTTCTCATTCCATCTTTTCTGTTGGGTACAGAAGGATTCCGGTTCCAGAAAGAACTGACGTTTTGGGAACCCTAAAGCATCCATAAGAGTTCTGGGGGAGTGAGACAGATGAAGTTCGATTGAGTACACTGGGTAGAGGTCCAACTCTCACAGCCTGGCGGCAGCCCAACACCCAAAACCAGCCGTCTTCCAGGCCAGATGCAGCTGGACTGTTGGCAGATGGCCAAAGCGAATGGTGGTGATGTGCCCAGTTCACAGCGTCCCTCCATAAGAATGCTGGGACAAAGTGGCAGGGCTGGGCCCCAGAGCATCTGGAGCCTGACAGCTGTGGCCATTACTCCTCTTGGTTTCAACTACTGCCTGGAGCTCACGAATTACTGGCTGGCAAAGCATTTATTAAGCTGGCATTTCTCAAAAGGGGTTTTTAAAATAGTTTCAGGTGTGGTGCAACTACCACTCAAGGCTACTAGAGTAAGGCTTGTCGGGGGTGATGAAGCTCTTTCTCAGACTCCTTTCTCTTTTCCTCTCATCCTCCTTTTCACCCTAATGGTATCTCCTACCCATCTCCATTACTCTTCTATACTCTGCATTTACATAATTTCATGGAAAGACATAAGTCACCAACTTAATATATTTGCAATGGAGACAAAGGCAAATTTCATTTGGAAGTATTGATTCTGTTTTTATGACACCCATCAAAGTTTGTGTTATATATTTCAATTTGTCCTGCTGTAAAAGTGTGGCAAAAGAGGGGTGTGTGTGTGTGTGTGTGTGTGTGTGTGTGTATGGATGGGTGGATGGATGGATGGATGGATGGATGGATGGATGGATGGATGGATATCAATATATGAACAACTACCACATATTAAGCACTGTGTGAAGTCAGGATGTGGCTGCAGAAGGTAAGTGTAAGGCACATGAGTGGTGGTTTAGAAACTACTGTGTCCATTCTTGAGTTCCAGACTTGCAAAATCTGGCCTCAGAATATGACTAAGGAGAGAATCATCCTTCAGTTGGAGGACAAATGAGAAGGCTAGTTGAAGGAGTTACTTTTAAATTAGGTCCCAGCCCACCTCACAGATGTTTCAGTGAGTGTCATTACTTGCAGAAATACCTTAAGCAAATCACAAATTACAGATACTGCTGCTTTACAGCCCAAGCAGTTCCACCAAGTCCACTCGGGGGAGGACAGGAAGCTATTTGTGGACACCTGAGTCATTCCACACTGGCCTCCTCCGACCTTGAGCCATTTCTCTGGTTTACAGAACTCAAGGTATTGCAAGAAATCCTGAAGCAAAATGTCAGCTCTTCTAGACCCAGCCACGCTCTAGTGGAGGTCTCATCTACAGAAGACATCTAGTGACCCTCCCCAAGCCCAGCACATTCAACACTTACTGGTTCTTAGACTCATGCATATTGGCTGTCAGCATGCTCTGGTAAAAAGCATTCTTTGGCACCCACTCTACCTAACTTAGAATCTTGACTGTCTGTAGATCTGTAGTTTCATTAGACTCACCTGAACTTTCTATGCCTCACTGTCTTCATTTTAGTATGACTGTAGACCTCATAGAGTTCTCACAAGGAGTACATGAGTTAGAAAATATAAAGCTATTTAAATACAGCATCTAGTGTAATCAGTGTGTAATTCTCGTCTATTATTAGTAATCAGTAGTTTACCCAAAGAGCTTATATTTACTATCATTCCCTTCACCTGATAAGGAAAAAAAATTTATCTTAATGTTCCAGATTTCATGACCCCAAATGAACTGTGGTCTTTCTGGCATCATGGGCACCTCTAGTTTTCCACTGGAATCATGTTTTGGTGCCTACCCACATGAATGCATCACATCATTCAGGAATGAGCCATCCATGAGCAGAAACTATGCTAAGCTGCCCTTGTGTTTTCTGGCTGAACTTCATGGAGGGCTCTGTTTTTCATTCTCAGTGGACTATGTTTGAGAAAGCTCAGGACTTAAATGCAGCTTGGGTGTTAATCCTTATTGTTTTTCCTTTCCTGGTGGCTTAAATTGTGTGAAGAAAGAAGATATAATTCTTGCCAACCTGTAAATTATTTGCCAAGTTTGAATTTCTATTCCAAATCGAACATAAATAACCCAATTTCTTTGCCCAGATCTCCTTGTAAAACTGGCCAAAATGTGTCTTTAATCAGACAGGAACTGACTGTCCTTTTAGAAGAAAAAAAAAATGTTAAGCTGAGACTAATGAAACTTTGAGACTAGTTTAACTATTCCCAGAAGATCCATATGTACATGGTATTTTTCAACACAGTTTTATAAATAAAGTACAATTTGAATACCTCCCTAATATTCTATTATGCAGTTATTCCATATATGCCATTTTAAACCCAACTCTTAACCATTTATAAAACATGCAGGTGTTTTTATAATTTCTGACCACCTGTGGTATATATTTCTAAGATGCTTAGTCAGTAAAATCAGTGGTAAATATTCTTAGAGATAAGATCTTTGTTCACATCTATGTCAATTCTTTTAGGGTAACTCATAGATATGATGTTGGCATTTCAGGTACCAATGTGTTAAAGGTTCTTGCAGTGGAGTCACTGTGTGTTTCAATCAAGCATACTGGAAGCATACCTAATAAAAAAGATATAGGATTGAGGAGATATATATATGAAGTTAAAATATTTGTTTTTGGTTGGCCATTCAATTGTTAACTGTCAGATTGAGAGGTCAATAATGATGCTGAGCCATAACTGCTAAGTATCTATAGTTTGAACTTTGCAAAAACTCTGTGTAGAAAAATATTATATAATAATTATCTTTAACTGTGAAAAATATGGAAGTTGAATTACATAGTTGCACCAAAGAACATGAATAAATCTAGCTGGTGCTCACCTGCAAGCTTTGTCCCTATTGGTTAGCTTTTATAATGCTGAAGGTGCTGTACACACTACCAAAGAAAAAACAAAATCATCAATCTCACCCAACTGTGAACACTACTATAAAAATAACCTGCCTGGTAAGATACACCCACTTGTGAAATAGTGGTGTGAATGTTATGGGAGTAATCAACCACTTAAAAAATTGTATTAAAGGAACACTTCATGAGATGAAACCGAAACTTTATGCTGCCAATGGAGCTAAGAACCTGTGGACTCTTGTTAGTGAATATTAATAATTAATATTCTGTCATGTATTTAGCAAGACCTTATTTATTAATCAATACTCTCCCCAGTGCTCATACATTGGTACTGTAATTCATTCAAAGCTGAGCACAGAGGTGAACAAAATAATGAATCTATTATCCCACTTCATTTTATCTTCTCCCACTCAGGGTCCCAGGTACTTGCGTTATTATCTTCTCTGGACTCTGTCCATCCCTCTTCTCTCTCACCTTCTCCTTTCTCCCTGATCTTGGGCCTCACAACCTCCCAACTCTACCCCCTCCTCTTCTGCCAAATCCCAAGCTACAGCATTTTTATTAACCAATTAACTTTAAAGTAGGTGGAGCAAGGTTTACAAAAAGAAGGGACCTGGATATGTGAGAATGTGCTCCTCTGAGCAGGGACCAGATCTTAGGGGCCAGTAAGTAGCATTAAAATGCATGGCACCAGACCAAAGCCCAACAGATTCTAGAGGGAAAACTACTACTATTATCCTGCTAAGTGAACATAGTTACTAAAATGACCCGTGAATTATTATGGTCATAGGTCAGTGCATAGTTCAACCCTTATCAGAGAAGTTTCTCTTTTCAGTAGATTGCAATCAACACAGAGAACAATGTGTAGAGAGAAGAGATTTCAGAATGCTCAGCCCTAATTATGATGTGTATATCACACCCCTCCATAAGGTCTCTGTGATCTATGCTGAAGAGAGAGAAGGAAGGATGTAAAAGCCAGGAGTGGTGGGTGACTTCATAGAAACAGTGTTTTCCACATATAACAGCAAAGATGCATCCACAAACTCGTGGTGATTTCGACAGCATGCACAAAACCAGCACAAACTAAACCTAGGCAAAAATCCCAGCATAGTGGAGACAAGGTTTACACAAAGTCCCACTCGCAGCTGAGAGGCTATTGGTGTTTGCTTGCTGATAAGAGAGAGAAAGTCTGTTTTCTTAAATGATATGATATTGGCCACACTCAAGAGTAGGCCCCCTGACCAGGAGTAATTGGCTGACAGAGAGAGAGAGAGAGAGAGAGAGAGAGAGAGAGAGAGAGAGAGAGAGAGAGAGAGAGAGAAGAGGTGGGGATGGGGAAGATCTGAAAGAATTTGGGGGAACGAAATGAAATAAAAAATATGTTGTGTACAATTCTTAAAGAATTAATAAAAACATAAAGATATTGACATGCGTACTGGGAACTTTTTGCATTAGAAGAAAGAAAAACGGATCTCTGTAATTACAAAACAAACAAAAGGCAGTGACATATCCTTCTCCTATAAACACTTATTGACTGATACTAGGATTTTTTATTGCACTGTATAAAAAATTTTTCTAGCTACTATAGTATGGATAAAAATGGTCCTTCCTGATAGCTTCATGTCTTTGAATACATGCAGTGTAGTTTGTGGACCTGTTCAGGAAGTACTAGAAGGTGTGGTCTTCTTGGAGGAGGTGTGTCAGCAAGCTTTGGCGCTTCAAAAGCATCCTTCCCTCCCTGGTGCACTCTGTGCCTCAGCTTCTGTGGGTGTTCCGCTGTTCTTGCTGCCACGCCTTTACTCTACCATCGCAGACTTTAGCACTCTGAAACCATAAGCCGAAAGTAAACTTTCTTTTATAAGTTGCTTTTTGTTGTGGTGTTTTATCCCAGCGATGGAAAATTATCAATTTCAGGTATCGTGTCCTTTGTATTTGGTCTTTGGGTTGAAATGGAGATTACAAATAGAGTGTTGCCTTTCATAGTTCGCCAATCTTTCTTCTGGAAGTGCCTCGAACAATTAATTTTAGTAGAAGCATTTTAAATATCAGTCTTCTTGGCAGTCAGAATCTTCTTTATTGATAACACCTTATTATTCTTTTAAAGTATCTTTCTATTGTTTCTCCTTAGGGTCTCTGTGTCATGCCTGCGCCACCGAGGTACCGAGAGGGCGAGGGGCTGTGGATTTAACTCATGCACACACACACAATAACACAGTGGGTCCTTCATGCTAAGAGAGCAGCAGCCACAGCAGCAGCCGTGGCAGCGGTGTATTATTCTCTTTCCCAGAGTTCCAAAGAGCCTTCTTATAGGCAGCCAAACAGGAATCCTCCTCCCAGGTGAAATCCCTCAAGAGGTAATCGCACACAGGAGGACAAGTCTCGAGGAAGGGAGGGGAGCATTCTCAGAGCAGTAAACACGACTAGCTAACCAAGATAAACACAGACGTGGAAGCTGCTAGAAACAGGACATGAAACAGCAAGACAGGCAGGCAGCCCGGTCGGGCCTGGTTCCTACATCTCTGGTTTGAATAAGCAGAGCCCACCTTTCATCCTGATGCCAGGAGAGCTGCCTGTCTTATCAAGCCAGTGAGATCAGTCCGAGGTCATCTGACAGCACTGTGAAGAAGCAAGTGCTACCTTTGCTTTAATATTCTGTGCACAATAACAGTTATCCAGGCTATAAGAAGCACAAGATCCAATTAGTGTATTTGGGGGAAGACTTCACAAGAAATGCATATTAAAATGAGATTCAAAGACATAAGTAAGAATGCATGTAGGAGAAACATCAAAACTGAATGTCATAATACATCAAATAGACCTAATGTATATCTGTAGAATATTGTACCTAAGCAAGAAAGATATACATAGTACTTAGCAGCCTATAGAGCCTCTAAAAAAGATCACATCTTGGGGCATAAGCCAAATTTAGAAAAACTGAAATAATTCCATGTATCCTTTTTTACTATAATGTAATAGAGCTTAAAATCAATATCAACACAAACTCATGGAAATTAAATAACTTATTCATGAATGATGCAATGGATCAAAGACAAAATCAAGAAAGAAAGAAAATTCCTGGAATTAAATGAAACCACAACACAATAATACCTCTGAGAAACATGAAAAGTAGTCCTAAGAGGGAAGCTCATAGCTCTAGACAAATGAACTATTTTTTGTTATTTTTTGTTTTTTCCTTTTTATTATTTTTCTTTTTTACATATACATTTATATTATCACACATATATACAATAAACTACCTATAGCAAGAAGAACTATGAAACAATCAGGAATTGTATAAATGCTATATTCATAGTGTTTTGGCTATTTGCATTTGGCAACCTCGAAGAAAACATCTTTCCTATCTTGGTGCATCTAAAATTCTGAATGTAAATCAATATCTATCATATCTCATCTTTATAGCTTCAGTTCTTCTAAATAGGAACATAGAACCTTGGTAAGAACTAACATGCCACACTAAGAATGAACTTGAATTCTTCTGTAGCATTGTTTCAGTTGATATATACAATTCTATAAACGTTGAACACCGAAAATCCAGAAAGTAAATGATTATGGTAAATACAACTTGGATAACATCTAAATATATTTAATTAACATAATTCACGAAATGCTATTGAGTAGTTCTCTAAAGTTGTGAAGTTTTTGTCCTATTGCTCATAAAGTTTTACATGGTAAAATAGTTGTTAGCACTCCCAGCACTCGGGAGGCAGAGGCAGGTAAATTGCTGTGAGTTCGAGGCTAGCCTAGTCTACAAAGTAAGTCCAGGACAGCCAAGACTAACACAGAGAGACCCTGTCTTGAAGAAAAAAAAAAAAACAGAAGAAAAAAAAAAAGAAGCTTTGTACAGCTGAAAATTAAGAAAAAATATACTGCTCATCTCAGAAAATGGTGGTCATATAATTTTATGTATATGATGAATAAAATAGTTTCTAGACCTTTCTTTTTAGAAAGTATTTGAATCTCTCTATGAGCCACCTTTAAATAGAATATGTACCATTATTATGTCCCTCAGATGTAGAATACTTGCTTGACATATACAAGTCTGTGAATTATTTGAACCATTCTTATCACTGATTGTGTGGGGAAATTTTATTAGTTGTCAATACACTATAATTTTTTTACGATGTGAATTCATATATTTTCCTATTAAAATATGTTCCAGGGCTAGAGATAGTTTAGTGAGTGAAGTCAGTCATAAAGCCTAACAATCAAGAGGAACTGTGTTTGATTTCTGGTACCCATATTAAAACTTTCATGTGGTTTTAATGCCAGAGTGAGAAAAAAGAAGACAGAACATTCTCCAGGATTCATTGGTCAGCCAGCCTAGTCTCCTTGGTGTGCACCATGTCCAATGTGGACTCAGATAAGCCATTGATGACTCATGAGAAATGACATTGAGATTCACCTCTGCCCTTTACACAAATGCTAACAGATATGCACATAACCACATATATATATATATGAAACATGTACATGAATACCACATACATACATATATGCATACATGCATGCATGCACGCATACATATGTGCTCACACATATTAAATCAAACTGGTATATGCTTCACTTGATACTATTGACAGTAAGATGTCCTCAGATGCACGTTCACTGATGGCATCTCGTATATACTCTGATCCTATCATAGGGTGCTAGACATCCTCTGCTCTCCATGACTCAATCTGTAATGAATCTCTTGTCTTCAAACCCAGTATGATATGGAAGACTCATACATATTCCCAAGATTGGCTGCCGGCCTGAGATAATAGCCTTGACCTCTCTAGTGGAGGTGTGTGTGTGTGTGTGTGTGTGTGTGTGTGTGTGTGTGTGTGTGCATGCATTACATTCTGAGTGCAGTTTCCCCTCCCTCTTTTACTCCCAATCTCTCCCCTGTCACCTCCCTTTTTCTCCTCCTTCTTCTCCTCCTCCATTTCTCTTCAGAAAAGGGCAGGCCTCCCATGGATATCAACCAGCGATAACATGTCAAGTTGCAGTAAGACTAGGCACTTCATCTCCTATTAAGGCTAGAGGAGGCAACCCGGTAGGAGGAAAGGGTCCAAAAGGCAGGCAACAGAGTCAAAAACAGCCCCTGCTTCCACTGTTTGGAGTCCCACAGGAAGAGTCCGAACTGGTCATCTCCTGTAACCTTATTGTAGATGTGGTTACATTGGGACACTAATCACCCCACAAAATTGTGACCTACAATTTGTCCTGTCTACAAGATGTACTAGAGTAAATATGGTGCGGAACTTGTGGGAATGGCCCAATAACTGACCTAGCATGAGACCCATGCCGTGAGATGGAGCCCAGCCCTGAACTACGTGGAAGGCCAAAACCCAAAGGCAGGTTTGCCCACAGTCCTAGGATAGAAAATTATTCCTAATTATATTCCGCTATACTCATAGGTTGGCTCATAGCACAATTGCCATCAGAGAGGCTTCACACAGCAATTACTGAAGACAGATGCAGAGACCCACATTCTCTGCATTAGGTAGAGCTTGAAGAATACTGCAGGAGATGGGCGGGAAGATTTGTCAGCAACAGAGGGGTCAAAGGCACCACAAGAAAATCCACACAATCATCTAACTTGGGCTTATAGGAGCTCACAGCAACTGAACAGCAACAAAGGACCTGGCATGGGACTGGCCTAGGCCCTATACACATATTTTACAGTTGTAACTTGGTCTAGTATTTTCTTTCTTTTTTAAAGCAATTTTTATCGTATTTCTTTTTTACATATATATTTATATTATTACACATAAATAAAATAAACTGCATAGAGCAAGAAGAACCACAAAAAGTCAAAAGTTATATAAATGTTACATTCATAGTGTTTTGACTATTTGCATCTGGCAACTTTGAAGAAAACATCTTTCCTCTTTGGGTGAGTCTAAAATTCTGAATGAAAATCAATATCTATCATATCTCATTTCTATCAACTTAAAACATCTATTGAAACCTAAAAACGTCTTAACTCCTAAACAATTATGCTTAATTGTAAAACTAAATTATCTGTTCTTCAGCCCCATCAGAGACTTGAGAAGGAATAAAATTAATTACCTGAGTAAACTGGAAGTGCCGGTTAGCAGCTTTCAAAATGAAGATATGATCGAGACAGTTTTCTGCCTGAACAATCACCCAAAACTCTCTATAACATTGGAGCATCATCTTTAGCCTTTTGGCCCAGTATATCTGACAGACATATTTGTGAGGCAGGAAGTATTGAGGACTTGCTTACCCTATCTTGGTAGAGTTTGGCCATCAACTTCACCTGCGTTTAAGCTTGCCCATTTGTAGGCAGAATTCTGTCTGTGTCAGAACTGAGGACATTTTGCTCAGTGGCTATTTTGCCACATTTGAAGCCATCTCCATAAAGAGATTCTTTGATACTCATCATCTTCTTTGAGGTAGGCTGGGTGTTGTCAGGAGTTAGCCTGTCTTCTTGTCCAAGAATCTTTAAAACAATAAAAGCATCTTCAAATGCCATATTCTCTAGGTCTCTGAAGCTTTTGAAGACCTTATCTAACTATTTTACCTTATCTATCTATAGAATCATATCTATCTGTTAAACCTAGGATGTATATTCTTGTTCTAAAACTAGACTAGTAATTGGTATGACCATGATCTGATCAACTAACAATTAGCTTGTATTACTTAATTATCCTAAACAGCCTGAAATTCCACTTTCAAGGTACCAGAAGTAAACCTTGTATTGTAAGGGCACAATATCTCATATTACAGTATAAATATGTATAATGTATGTGAAGAATATTTTTGAATTTGAATTTTATACCAATGTATCAAAATTAAACATTTGTATCAATGTACACAATTCTATACTAATGAATTAAAAATAACCTTACTTGTAACAATTAAAGCCTTAAGCTGAGGAGTAGAGTTGATAATCTACTTTTTGTCCTATCATTCCTCAATATTTCTATATCCTCCCTTCTTTCTTTTCAACCCCTATCTCCATACCTACCAAAGAAAGATAAAGGAAAAGAGAGATATTCCTGAGTCCAACCTTGTTTTCTCTCTGAATAAGACCAACAAATGTACTTATAAAAACTTAGAAACAATTGACTTAATGCAATTCAAGAATTTGGAAAAACGAGATCAAACTAAACCAAAGCTGAGTAGACATGAAGAAATAACAGACTTCATAGCAGAAATTAATGAAATAGACTCAAAGAAAGCAATGCAAAGAACCAGTGAATCTAAAACTTGTTCTTTAAAAAGATAAACACGTTAGAGCCACCCCCACATCCTTCCAGAAGGCCCTCCGTCCCCACTCACCCCAGGTCTGATCTCCACCCTCATTTCTCTTAGTGGGGGAGATGGATAGAAGAATCTGGAGGGGACAGGGGCTCCACAAGAAGACCAACAGAGCCAACTAATTGGGGCCCAAACGGACTTGCAGAGACTGAAGCACCAACCAAGGACCATGCACAGACTGGACCTAGGCCCCCTACACAGATGTAGCAGATGGGCAGCTCAGGCTTCATATGGGTCCTCTAGTAAGGGGACCAGGGACTGTCTCTGACAGGGGCTTAGTTGCTTTCACTTTGATCACTATACCTGGGCGGGGTTGACTTGACAGGCCACAGGGTAAGAGGAAATGCTTGATCCTGATGCAACTTGATGAGCTGGTGTTGGTGAATAGGGTGGGGCTCCCCTTTTCTGAGGAATAGGGGAGGAGGGACAGGCAGGAAGGAGGGAGGGAGGGGCCTACGATCAGGATATAAGGTGAATAAATAAATAAATAAACAAATAAATACATTTTTAAAAAGATGAACAAGATCAACAGACCTTTGTCCCAAATAAACACAAGAAAGAGAGGATCCAAATTAATGGAATCAGATGAATGGGAAAGATAAGATAGAATCTAAAGAAATTCAGGATATTGTAAAGGAATACTACACTCCTTTAAATTAGAAAATCTAAAAGAAGTAAATTAAATGTCTGATTCATCCGAACCACCAAAGTTAAACCACAAAGAGATGGGCTACTTAAACTGACTCATAACATATGAGGAGATCAAAATAAACCTTCTAAGCCAGGCGTGGTGGCACACACTTTCAATTCCAGTGCTTGGGGAAGGCAGAGGCCTTCTGTGAGTTCTCTGTGAGTTCGAGTCCAGCCTGGTCTACAAAGCAAGTCCAGGACATCCGAGGCTACTACCAGGACCAGGAAAGGACACAACATAGAAAGAAAAGTACAGACCAATGTCCCTGATGAACATGGATGCAAACATCCTTAATAAAACAGTGGCAAACCATATAGAGACATATCCTAAAAAGGTTAGCTATCATGACAAAAAAATTAAATAAACAGTGCTATCTCAAGAGTGGGATAATATCTATCCCATGAGTAATTGACACCCAAGAAGCAAAGAAAAAGTGTAAGAGAAGAGAGTTTATTTGAAAAGAATTTGCAAGAACCTTTCAAAAGCTGATGATAGACATTGAACCACAAACCCAGGAAATTCAATGAGCTCCAAACAGGAAAAAAAATGTATTCCAAGTTCAAAATGGCCAAGCAAGGAAAGGCGAAAGATAAAGATGCACATTGTGAAAATATTTTTTTAATGAGAGTAAAATAATTTCAGACATAATTAAATTTTCTGAGAAACTCCATCTCCAGCAGAACTGAACTAAGCAATTTACCACCACAAAAAGTGAGACCATCACTACAAACTCTCAGGTTTTTTTTTTTTCATGTCAGCGATGGAGTGTATGTGCCTGAGGTGTGCGGGACAGGGCATATGTGTCACAGCATGAGTGTGGAGGCCAAAGCAAGTCCTCTTCACTCTTCCACATTTATGTGGGTTTTTGGAGATCAAAGTTAGGGTATCAGGCTCATGTGGTAGCCATCTCATAAGCCCATATTCTCAGATATTAAAAGACTAATAATGTATTATTACATTTTATGCCAATAAATTTAGTAAGGTAAATTACAAAATTTTCTACAAAGAGAAACAGAAATTTTGAATGGTCTTATATTTCTCCTTAAAACTTGGACTTCTGACAAAGATCTTTACTTAAGAAAAACAGACATATATATTGATATAATCAGTTATATCAAATACTCAAGAATGAAATGTTAATGCCATTCAAACTCTTCCAGAAAATAGGGACAATTTTCAATATCATATACAAAGTGAATATGATAAATACAACCTCACAAAGATATAACAGGAAAATTCCAAGCTGATACTCCTTATGATATAGACACAAAAATCTCTTAAATATATTACAGTCTAATACAGCAACATATAAAGAGAATAACAGAGTTTGATCTTAACTATCACTCCCCAAACTCCAGGGCTGCACTGTTAGGTGTGGTAGAATTGTTGCCAGATGCATGCCTAACCTTATGTCATGGGAGATTTGATCTTGAAGAGGTTACAACATCCTCTTCCTCTCCCTCCCCCTCCCCCTCCCCCTCCCCCTCTCCCTCTTCCTAGAGTTCCACAAGAGCACCAAACTAACTACACAACCATAAAGTATAATGCAGAGGACCTAGCTTGGCCCCATACAGGGTCCGTGATTGTCACTTCAGGCTCTGTGAGCCCTTACTAGCTGCTTAGTTGATTCAGTGGACTATGTTCTTGGGATGTCCTTGACCCTTCCATATAGCTAGAATTTAAGGGAACATTTCACTTTATTTCTTTAATATTTAAAATTTTTTACATATACATTTAAATGTAAATTTATATGTATATATATACTTATATACATATAAAATAAACTACATACAGCAAGAAGAACCACAAAAAATCAGAGATTATATTAATATTACTTCATTGTGTTTGGCTATATGTATTAGGCAACCTTGAAGAAAACATATGTCCTATCTTGGTGCATTTAAAATTCTAAATGTAAATTAATATCTATCATATCTCATCTCTATCAACTTAAAACACCTGTCTAGACCTAAAAACATCTTAACACCTAAACAATTATGCTTAATTGTAAAACTAAACTATCTGTTTTTCAACCCCATCAGAGACTTGAGAAGGAATAAAATTAATTACCTGAGTAAACCGGAAGTGCCAGTTAGCAGCTTCCAATGTGAAAAAAAAATGGCAGTTTCCTGTCTGAACAGTCACCTACAACTCTCTATAATAGTGGAGCATCATATTCAGCCTACTGGCCCAATGTATCTGACAGACATATTTGTGAGGCAGGACTGATCTACTGAGGACGTGTATACCCAGTCTTGGCAGAGTTTGGCCATTGCCTCTCCCTTCATCCAAGCTTGCCCATTTTTAGGCAGAATTCTATCTGTGGCAGAAATGAGAACATTTTGCCCAGTTGCTGCTTTGCTACATTTGAAGCCATCTCCATAAGGAGGTTCTTTGATGTTCATTATCTTCTTTGAGATAGGCTGGGTGTTGCCAGGAGTTAGCCTGTTTTATTGTCAAAGAAGCCTTAAAAAAAATACAAACCTCTTTAAAGGCCATATTCTGTAAGGTTTTTGAAGACCTTATCTAACTATTTTACCTTATCAATCTACAGAATTATATTTATCTGTTACACCTAGGATGTAATTTCTTGTGATAAAAATAGACTAGTAATTGATATGACCATGATTTGATCAACTAACAGTTTACTTGTATAATTTACTATCCTCAACAGCGTGCAATGAATGGAAGCATTTTCTTAATTGAAGTTCCCTTAACTTAAGTTTGTGTCAAGGTGACATAGAACTAGCCAGCACAGTTGACGCCTTATTAACTTAACACATAAAAAAATCATTGTAAAATTACAACCTTCCCTTTCTTGTTCATCCTTACGAACCCACATTTATATCAACATCACAATATAAAACATTTTACAAACTTAAAAGTCTCACAGTGTTACGAATTCAAATACTTTAAAAATCCAGTCCCTTATAAGAAAATCCAAAGTCTTTTTTAAAATTGAAAGTCTCTGACTACGAGCTCCTATAAAATAAAAAATAAGTTAAATACTCTCTTATTTCGAAAGGTAAAAAGAAGACCACAGTGAGATCAAAGCAAAACCAAATTCCAACAACGTAAATAACTCAATGTCCAAAGTCGAGGTAGTGTTCACTCACAGTCCTCTGGGCTCCTCCAAAGGGCCTGAGACACTTCTCTGTCTCTACCCTCTGCAGCACACACAGCATGACTTGTAAGCTCGGGCAGGCTCCACTCCACTGCTGCTGTTCTTGATGGGCATTCCATGGTAGCAGCATCTCCAAAATATTGGGGTCCTCTGCTGCCACTGGGCTGCACCGTCACCAATAGTGTCTCCTAGAATCTCTTCATGATGCAAAGCCTCAACTTTTTTCTAGTATCTATCTGATCCTGGGACTTTCACTGCTACTCAGGCTGAACCTTCACCAATGGCCTCTTGAGCCTCTCACAGAGCCATGACTCAGCTGTCCCCCAAGACCCCTTTGCCCTCAAAATCAGTACCACCAGTGAGACTCTCACCAGCCTTGACTTGCAGCACAAGGTATAATATTGGCCACCTCTGAACACTGCTTGCATGTGTTGACTCTGAGAAAACATTTCCCAGAAGATTTCACCTCAACAATACCGGGCTCTCCTTAATCACCACTAATTTTTTTTAACTCCAGCTAACCAACATCAATTGTTGCAGTCAAGCACAGGTTTTACTCCAGGGGTTCTGTTCTCCTTTTAGTCACAGCTGATTCTTCAGCCCCAGCTAGCCAGAACCACAGAGTCTCAACTCAGGATAGCAAATAGCCCTGACAGTCTTCTGAGTGACTTTCTTTTTTCTTTCTTTCTTTCTTTGTGTGTGTGTGTGTGTCTTTTTGTTGTTGTTTTTTTCTTTTTTCTTAAAAAAATTAATTTATTATAATTTATTCCAGTTACATCCGGAACGTTATCCCCTCGGTTATATCTTTCTGTTCCACCCCTCTCCTGCCCTATCCCCCTCTCCTAGACTTCTGACAGAAGGCGACCTCCTCTACCACCATATGACCACAGCCTATCAGGTTTCATCAGTATAGACCGTCTCCCCTTCCTCTGTGTGCCACCAGGCCTCCCCACCAAGGAAGTAACCAAATCCGGGACACCATTCTGAGTGACTTTCAATCTTCCCTCTGGTACTTCTCAAGCCAGGCCTCTATCATCTACATTGCTTTCAGTAGTATAGTCGTTCAAGATCCCACATAAAACTCGCCAAGCTATGAACACTCAACGGCTTTTCTAGCCATAGTTCTGAAGTCCTTTCACAGTCCCTGCAAAAAGCAACATGATCAGGTCTGTCATAGCAATACCCCATGATGCTGGTACCAATTTCTGTCGCAGAGATACTATTGCCATGATGAGACACCATGACCACAATCATGCTGGGAAGGAAATGATATGTTCGGCTTCCACATCAAAGGTGATCAGTGTAGGCAGCCAGGACAAAAACAAAAACAGGGCAGGACCTGGAGGCAGGAGCTGAGGCAGAAGCCATGGGGGGATGTGCCTTACTAACTTGCTCCTTATGGCTTGCTCAGGCTGCTTTCTTATAGAGCCCAGAACCACCAGCCCAGGGGAGGGAGCACCCACAATGGGCTGGTCCCTGGCTGGGTCCTCCCTCCCCATTAATCACTAATTAATAAAAATCCCCAACGTGCTCCCCTGCAGCCCAGTCTTTTGGAGGCATTTTCTCAACTGAGGTTCCCTCCTCTCAGATGACTATAGCGTGTCTCAAGTTGTCATAAAAAAATTCCCAGTACAAAAGTAGAAAGTAAAAACTTTTAGTCTTCATGGAAAGTTTCTCCTCAGCCGAAGACAGTATTCAGCAACTATTCTCATGAGGTTTTATAATAGGAAAAAATGAAAGTACACAATAAAAACAAGAACAGCAATCAGCTCTAGGTTGGAGTGGAGGTGAGAAATATTGGAGTAGCAAATGAAGGAATTGCCTGAGGCACTGGGAACATTCTCTGCCTTCATTGGGAAGTATTTATACAGGCCTGTAACTGACAAAACTGAAGGAGTTGTCCACTTGGAAATGGATGTTTAGTTGTATATTATTTTTACTTTGACTTAAATTTTTTAAGCATGTATATGCGTGTGTGAATTTGTGTGCGTGAAGGCCAGAGGTCAACCTTGGGTGTCATGTTTAGGTGCTATCCACTATGGCTTTTGAAACAGTGTTTTTTTTCTGCCTGAAAGTCTGGGGATCTGCCTGTGTCCACTTGTCTAGGGTTGGAATTGTATGTGTATGCTACCATGTCTGCTCTTTTACATGTTTGGATTCGGGGATCAAACATAAGCCCCCATCCTTGCTGTTTCCTCTGTCCTGTCCTTTAACTTAAAATGTACTCAGAATATGCAAGTTCACTAGCAAGAAAACAAATACAGCTTTAAACTTAGTTAATATAAGATGCAACCATTTCTTCCCTGAGCAGTGAAGTTCTCAAATACAAGCCAATAGGACACCAGAATAGCAGCACCTAGAAAGAGAGTGGGCACACTTTTGTGAGGCATTTGGGATTTAGGAATTCCAGCTTCATATTACATAGATGATGCTAAAACAATTGATCAGTAATTTGTAGGTGGCCTCAGACTCCTTTTAGCTTCGGTCACTGAGCTGGCTCCTGGCCATAAGTACTCAAAACCACATGGACACAATGTTTGAGACATGATGCAAGTGTTTAATGGGCTCCCTGAAGATTATACATGGGCTACTGATAGCAAAGTAAGAAATGCTTCCCCGAGCCAGGCCAGGCAGAGAGAGTTAAGGAGAAATCACACGAGGCAGCCATGTTTCATATACAGTCTCTCTAAAAACTGAATTTCACTTCCATAGGAAAACTTTATCCTCCAGTTTGTATGGCATTTCTAACTGAATAAAGCATGTCAAGTCCAGTCAAGCTTTCATTAATTTATCAATTATTTGTGATTCTTAAATAAGACTGGGTTCAGTGATTCTCGCTGGAAAAAAAATGTACCCACTCATAAATCCAGATCTCCTTTATTAAGAGTATCCATGCCTCTGAACCAGTTGGCAGGAACAACTGTCTCCCTGACCATGATATTTAATTTTTTTTTTTTTTTTTTTTTTTTGTGGCCGGAGAGATGGATTAGTAGTTAAGTGCCCATGTTGTTCTTGCAAAGAATCCAGGCTAATTTCCCAGTGCCCACATGTGACTTACAACCATCTGTAACTTCTGTTCGAGGGGAGCCAACAGCCTCTTCTATCCTCTGAGGGTGCCAGGAACACACGCGATGCACATTGGAACGCGAAGGCAAAGAGCTCATTCATATAAAATAAAATAAATGTGTCTAAAATAATTTAAAAGGTTTCTGGAGATGGAAAAGGAGGTTAGGGTTCTAGGGACGTCTACAATATATATATGTATGTTTCGACACAGGGTCTTATTGTAGCTCTGATTGGCGTTGAACTCACCATGCTCCTGAAGATGACCTTGAATTTCTGATTCTCTTCCCCCCCACATCCCAAGTTCTGGGACTATAGGTATGTTACCATACCCATCTCCACAGTTTGGGTTTTTGACAGATGTGGCAAATCATCTTTATGTTGTTACTAATTGATTTTTTAAAAATGTTTCTGTGATCTCAAACCTTTGGCCTCTTTCTGCTTAGAGCGTATGTGAAGTGTACAGTCCGACCCAGTTTTCCCTGTTAATGACTGTGATGTTCCCCATTTTCTTAAGAGCGGAAGAAAACATTCCAATTTCTTAGTGAATATCATCTATATGGCCAATCTGTTTTCAAACCTTTTGAAGAAAGAATCTCTTTAAACTCAGCATATCTCAGAGCACTGCATGTTTCTTCCTTTTCACACCCTGCCTCCTTATTATAGCTGCTAGATATTGGCAGGAACAAATTTCTTCAGCTATTTTTGCATTACATTGTCTAAATACTTTATTTTTGAGGGCCCCCCTTTTCCCTTACCCATCAACTTATAGCATCTGTAAAAATAAAACATGAAACTCCTTAAAAGCAATCAATCTGCAGCACATTACCGAATCTTTAATTATAGAAACAACTGTTCTCATGCTATTTAGATGGATTACTTAGTCATTTCTGCATGAATGTCTCTATCTGCTCTCAAAATGACCACCCACGGCGAAGTCCTTCTTTTTGAATTTGGTGTGGCCACAGATCACCTTGAAGCATCACCTCAGTGTGCTTCTCAAGGTGGCCCATGGCTCTTGCCTGTTCTTAAGAGTTACCTTATTCAGTTGTGATTATCCTGCCATACTCTAAGGGCCACATTCTTATGGGAAGTAGTAGCATCGCTTGAGGATGAGAGAATATATGATGTGAATAAGGCAAAAGAGAAAGAAAATGGAAAAATATATATATATATATAAATCTCAGGTAAGGAAGTGTCACAGTTTACCCCTCTCACTTTCGGCCAATGGCGCTTACACACGAATGCCCATCATTAGCAATAAAGGAGCTTAAAATATACTAGATTTGAAACGTCCATTTATTCATTTTATTCTTTGACTTTTCATAAATGCACACAATGTTTCTTAGGCATCTCCATCTCCCACTCCCTACTTCCAGCTCCCTTCCGATTTTCCCTGACTTACCTCCCTGTCAAGTTCATGTCCCCCTCCCTTTTATAAACCACTAAGTTAAATTAGTGATACATGTCCACTGTGTGGTGTTGTCCACTGAGTCATGGGCAGCCTACCAATGGCCATGCCTACCTCAACACAAGTGACTCTTCTTCACTCAGCAGCCACTTGCCGACAGTACCTCCCCAGTTAGGGGAGGAACATTGAAAGTCCTTATCCACTACGTGCTGGGATTTTTAACTGATTGGCTCATGTGCAAGTAACCAGAGCTGCTGTGAGTTCATTGTGAAATACCTATAGAGGCCAGCGTTTCACAACTTGCTGTCTTCCAGCAAGTACATTTTTTTCCACACCCCTTTTCAAGATGTTTCCTAAGCCTTTGGGTGTGGAGCCAATACAGAGGTTCCATCTATGACTGATACTCATAGTCACTTGTTCTCAGCACTTGAACAGCTGTGAGTACCAGGCATATTTAGGAGACAATTTGACAACATGACCGCATAGGAAAAACAACAACAACAACAGCAAAAACAACAAAACCCAAACAAACTGTTTTAGACAAAACAAAACAAACAAAAAAACTCAACAAAACAACAAACAACAGGTTCTCTTTTAGGGCCTATTATTTCTCTAGCCCTGGTATTTGATCACGTTAACAGTTGTTAGCATGAAATCTCTCCTGTGGATCAGGTCACAAATACACAAAAAGGGCAGTTGGCTATCCCCATAAACAGTCTTGCTATCTTTTTAACAATATAGATACATCTTGTCTAGCAGGTGCACACTGTAGCATTCAGGAGCCATTACTTTGTGGGACCATTAATGTCTTGTCTTCCTCGGCAGCTTTGAAAGTACTTGCTAGCACTCTGAAAGCTAGCCAACAAGTGGAGAGCTTCCTGGTCAGTTCAAGATTGGCTCCTCTATGCCCTGCAGCCAACGTCTGCGGTCCCCAAAGCAGCGGTGATTTCCTAGCTGGTTATGGGAGGAAAAGCAGAGCATTGGCAGCAGCCACTTGAGAAGCCACATCCTCTAGGAGCGGCGGTATTCATCCAGTCAGGACACTTCTGCTCAAACTCTTTTTAAAGTCATATTTTAGCTTAAAATCTATAGGGTTTCATCATTTTTTTTTATATCCGTATAGATCTTCTTCCCCATCCCTGCCACATCGCCACATGAACCTTTACCTCACAGCATCCTACCCCCACTCCAGAGACTTTCATATTACGCATGTTCTACTATGCTTTTTAATTGTATGTTTTACTTGGGTTGCAAGATCGTAGGTTCCCCTGTAGTTTCTTCATGCACACTTCATTTTGGTTAAGCCTCCTTTGACCTCATTTTTCTCTAGCGGCATCATTCCACTACTTTCTTCAACTTTTCTGCCTCTATTTTCCACCTCTTTACTTTCTTTTTTTTTTTTGTAATTTCATAGTTTCTTTTTATTCCTAGTTGTAGATAACTGCTAATACAAACGGAATACATTGTTCAAATTAAAAATTTCCTCGATTTCATTCATTTTCCATCTTTTTTTCTCCTTTATTAATTTATTCTTGTTACATCTCAATGGTTATCCCATCCCTTGTATCCTCCCATTTTTCCCTCCCTCCCATTTTCCCCTTATTCCCCTCCCCTATGACTGTTCCTGAGGGGGATTTCCTCCCCCTGTATATGCTCATAGGGTATCAAGTCTCTTCTTGGTAACCTGCTGTCCTTCCTCTGAGTGCCACCAGGTCTCCCCCTCCAGGGGACATGGTCAAAGGTGAGGCACCAGAGTATGTGAGAAAGTAATATCCCACTCTCCACTCTACTGTGGAGAGTGTTCTGTTTATTTGGGCACAGGGGTCCCTCTCAAACTAAGGCACCAGCCAAGGACAATACAGGCGGTAAACCTTAAACCCCTACACCTCTTTACTTTCATTTCACCTATATTTACCTATATTTTACTATCCTCCTTCTCCCAGTTCATTATCCGCAGTCCATGAACCCTGAGCTCTTGGCCCAAACTCCCTCTATCTCCCTAGCTCAGGCACGAACAGGCAATAGGCCAGACCCTGCGCTCCAGGCCAGCACTTCCAGTTCCCCTAGCTCCTGCCACTGACAATCATTCTCCAGACCCTGAGCTCCTGCCTCTACCTCCTCTGTCTCCTAAGCTCCTTCTGAACCCTCAGGTAAGCAGTGTCGGCCCTCAGCCCCTGCCCATCCTTCTACTCGTTGAGCTATGCCCAGATGCACAGGTCTCAGCGCAGAAACAAAAACAGTATGAATATCCAAGATACGTCTCCCCCCCATACTTCATATAGATTTATAAGTCTGCATGGAAAGTGTGATTCAATAAGCCTGAAATATATTCTATCATCTGAATATGTTTAAATATGGCCAGACATTTCTGGATACACAGCCCTGTTAGAATATGGAATCATGGATGCCTTCCAGAATCTGATTGGGTTACTTTTTAAAGCAATGCCACCCCAGTTCGTCCAGGCCTCTTAATAAAATGCCTTAGACTTGTTAACTTATAAACAACATAAATTCATAGCTAAGAAATACAAGACAAATATGTCATCTGAGTCTGTGTGTAGGGGGGACCTCTTCCTTGTGAATGGTACCTTCCATGTTCCCTCACATGATACAATTGACAAGTAAGGACCCTTAAGCCTGTTTTAATTTTCATTTTATGCCATTACAATTATTCCCTCTTCCACTTTCCTTCCTCTGACCTCTTCCACGCATGCATTTTACTCTTTCTCTAATCATAGCCTCTTTTTCTTTCATTGTTGTTGTATATATGTTGCATTTCCCCCCTTTTTTCTGAATATATAAATACTACCTGCTCAGTCTGTATTATGTTACATGCATGTATGAGACCTTAGGGCTGATCTTAGAAAAACCAATTTGCAGGCTCTTCCCTGGAGAAGACTATTTCTCTGACTGTCAGAATTTTTTAAAGATTTATTTATTTAATATATATGAGTTTTCTGTCTTCATGCACACTAGAAGAGGGATTCAGATTCTATTACAGATGGTTGTGAGCCACCATGTGGTTGCTGGGAATTGAACTTAGGGCCTCTGGAAGAGCAGTCAGTGCTCTTAACTGATGAGCCATTTCTCCAGCCCTGACTGTCAGAATTTTTAAGTTGTCTGTAGTTCTACATCTAGGGTTGAGGACCTGAGAGATTTCCCCCTTCCGTGTTAGCATGTCCATTGGTTAATTATGTTCAGGTCTTGTTTAGACAGCCATGTTGCTGAGACATCATGGATGGAGCCTTTCTGTATATTTCCAGGAGACAATCTCACAGCAAACTTCTTGTTCCTCTGGCTCTTAAAGTCTTTCTACCTCTTCTCCCAGAATGATTTCTGAGCTGCTAAGTGTAAGAACTATGTTGTAGATGTATCAGTTGGGACTGGTCATTACATTAGTGTTTGTTCTCTGCATTTTGATAGTTGTGTTTTTCTATAATGCTCTCCATCTGTTGCAAAGAGAACAGAGAAAGGAAGCAAAATTAGAAGTGCTCATCTGTGATGACTGTAAATCACAACAATGACCAACAAACATTGCACGATACCCTAAGGGTGCAATAGTGGCATGTGCGCTGTGGTGGTAACCAACAGCTCTCTAATTGGACTTATGGGTCATTCAACAAGAGAAAAACCATATCTGGTGCTGAAAAGCTCACTACCCAGGGCTAATGAAGCCATAGATCTTGGGAGAGAACTATGACTTTCTACTAAACCTATTACTATTTTACTAAACCAGCATTATTTCCTAACTACATTCTAAATAGCTATCTCAAATCTGTTTTTTATATCGTTTTGTTTTTATGAAACAGGGTTTCTTTATGTAGCCTTAGCTACCCTGGACTTGCTTTGTAGACCAGGTTGGCCTTGAGCTCACAGAGATCTGCCTGCTTCTGCCTCCCCCGGTGCTAGGATTACAGGTGTGCATCTCCTCAAGTCTGTTTTTAAAAGCACTACTCCCATTCTGCAGAGAACTGTTTTCCAAGGCCATACCTCCGTAACACTATCACACTGGGGATTCAGTTTCAACATACAAAATTTCTGGAGATGTAAACATGCATACCATAGCAAATACATATAGAAAACATTATATCAAACTTTTTTTTTCTAAATAAGGAAGCCTTACAACATAACTATGCTCCTTAGAAACACTCAATAGTTCACTCAGAAGATTTAGTTCCAACATTGGTATGTATTTGTTACATCTCTCATCACCTGACCTGATACTTCTAGGTGTGCTTTCTAGTTTCCCTTCATTTCTTTTAGCCTGGGCAAAGGCTATTTCTCTTTTCTTTTCCTTCCTTCCTTTTTTTTCCTTTTCAAGACAGGGTTTATCTTTGTACCCTTAGCTGTCCTGGAACTCACTTCGTAGACCAGGCTGGCCTCGAACTCATGAAGATCCACTGGCCTCTGCCTCCTGAGTGCTGGAATTAAAGGCACAAGCCACCACTGTCCAGCCAGCTGCTTCTATTCTTTCTATTCTTTGAAATCTAATTTTTAATTTTTTTTTTTTACATTTACTGTTTTAAAGTGAACACAGCATACTTCTGTTGTCATTTCTTTCTTCCTAGCTCCTTTTGCAGGAAATGTTACCTTTACCTGTTCTATCATAGATTTGCGGGTGTTGCTCTCAGCACACTTAACATTAGGATGGAGTGTTTGATTTAGGTGCCTTTCTGACACAAGATAAGAAGAGTGAGGCCAAAAATACGTTAGTCAGTTTTACATTCTAGTGATTAGACAGTGTCTATTCTATACCTAGTACTGAATAGATGCTTGTTAATTGACGAACTTTGAGGAACTGTAAGGCCTTGGAATGTTCCATTCAGGTAGGTAGAGATGGTTAAATAATGTCCTCTACAACACAGAAGCAAAAAGTACGCATGTGCTTTCTGAGAGACCAACCTTTTGAGCCTAGAGAGACGCACAGTGTCTTGACAACCATAATAGCTAATCTATGCTTCTCTTGTTTTTTTTATTATTTATCCCCCAGCTTTAGTAAAATAGATTATAGCAAGTTTCCCTTTGTGCGTGCTGTTCTATGAGTAGTCTAAGGCAGAAGGTTAAAATGAAACTGCCTCTTCCTATCCCCTGAGTTGGTAGTAATGTTTTCTGTTTTTTGTTTTTTTGAGGGAGGGCTCCATTATAGTAAAGATTAATAATTTCACTCATCATCAATTATTCATACTTATCTATTTTAAGGTTACTTGTGAAGTACGTGTCAGCAAGGTCAAACATTTGCTACCTAACTAAAGCCTTATTCCCTTCAAGAAAAAAACACAAGTTACAGCAATCAATAAGAATGACTATAAGGTCTTTTATCACCTATCAAACTATTATTATACATCCACACAAAACCATATTCACACTCACACACACACATACATAGCACATGCACAGGAATCTATGAGTAAATGCTTTCTCACAGAGACACTAATGCTTTATGCTAGTGCAGAAGAGTTCTGATGCTTCATTGGACATAAATCTTGGCAAACCCAGCTTAGCAAGGAGCAGTTACATGTGTTGCATGAAGCTCAGGCCCATTTACCTCTTTTGTTTTTGACATTTAATTTCTTCTGTACTGCTAGGTGGGTGGTGGTTCATCCATCGATATATTTAGCAACCTGTAACAAAAATTACTATAGTCTGAAAAGAGGAAGGAATAAATATTACTTTCTCTTATTACTGGAGAGGTTTTTTTTTTCTACTTTGATAGTAGTAGGTAAATCAGAATTCTTGTTTGTTTGGTTGGTTGGTTTTGGATTTTTGAGGTAGAGCTTCTCTTTTTAGCCCTGGCTGTCCTGGAACTCACTCTGTAGACAAGGCTGGCAGCCCCTGCCTCTCAAGTTCTGGCATCAAACGCATGCATCACCCCCACCCAGTGTATATCACAAATCTTAAACCCATACAATGAATTGTGGATCGGACTATGAGATCCAAATCCACCTTCTGGATAAGTTGGGGCATGTCGTCCATCATTGGAAGAATACATGAATGTTTATGACATATTACACTCTTATACTGGATCCCTGGACTAGGATCAGCTTTATAGTACCACTCTTGTGTAAACTAAGGCTCGTGAAAAGAAATGTTAGATGGCATATTTATGTGAGAAAAGCCAAAAGAAGTACAATGTCCATATAAAAAAATAATGGAAATTCTTTTCATTATTTCATAATGAGTGTCATGGTCCTGACAGATAAGGGTATCAGAACATGAAGAATGAGGGAAAGGACAGAATGATTCTCTGTGATGAAAACATGTCACAAAAGAAGAGAGCATGACAATCAGATGCAGAATATATGATGCTGTGAGATGTGAGTCTTGGAAACCATCATTCTAGACGTTTACTTCTAAACATAGTAATGCCTCAAATCTACCATTAATAACAACTATAACAATGCATAAAATATGTTTGAAGAAACAATAACACTTTTGAGCAGGTAATGACTCTGGGGAGAAAGGAAAGTGGCCAGTAAATTGAACCAAACTCATGGGAGCAAAATCAAGCAGAATTGTTTCAGTTTCCCATACTAAGAGGACACTAGTCGTCATCTAAGAGCCAAGAAAGATATGAGCCCTGGGCTCTCAGTTGTGCCTTGTGAAGAAATGAAAGCAAGCCAAAGTAGACAAGCCCTGAAAAATCTGAAATCTCAACTTGAATCATTAATTGAGATGACATAATCTCCACCATCAAATTTCTTCCTTTTTTTATATCTATTTTTCTTTGCTTAAATATTCCATGGGTATAAGCAAGCTATAAACTTCCCCCTGAAAATCACATTTCTTTAGGGAATTTCTGAGGCCAAGGTAAAATGAACCTTGAAGTTTCTACCTAGGCTATTTCGAAAACTCTATTGACAAAAATAAAACAAAACAAATTCTATTGCCTTATAACAACAGCATATGGAGAGTGATTTTACCCTGTTTTCACCTGCCCTCACATTCAAATGTAGGTCACAAGATCTATACAATGGAGCCAACTGCCAAACATTTTTAACTGGAGAAGAACAAGGGCTCTAGACATGTGATTATTTAAAATACTCCAACCATCTTCCATTGAACCACCCCAACCATGACTCTAGATAGCATTGCATAATGACAAAGAATCCATGCTGGGCCCTACCCATAATTCTGACAGACAGTGTCATTATCTGACAATTTTAAAAAATTAACTATTTTATAGAGTGATTCTGTTAGTAAATTAAGAAGAAAATGTTTTCTTTAGCTATCCATAATATAAGTAAGTGAATCGCCTCTGGGGTAAAATACCATCTCACATGGTAGTAGTTTGGTACATATAATGCTCAGTTTCATTAGCTACATCAAAGGCCAAACAAAGAGAAAGATGAAAGATAGTAATAAACCTATAGGTGATCCACAACTGGAGCTAGCCTGTTATGAACCTTAAAATATTTTTCAGTGATACAAAAAGGTAGATGGAAATATGGAAACTTTCATGATACAATGATCCTTTTAAGATAATCAAATGAAAACTGTAATAGATTGACCACAAATGAAGACACCATTTGTAAGCTTAGAAAAAAATCTAAATCAGTAGAACAAAACAGTTTAAGAACAGAAAATAAAAGACAAAAGAGAACAAAACCACAATAAAAATAAAAACAAATATATGGGAGACAGTATATGCACCAATTGTGTGTATACCTATACTAGAAAGTAAAAGCAGGGGGAAAGTGAAGTAAAAATTGTTGAGGATTTCCTAAAACCACTTAATGATATCAAACCACATTTAAACATCTATATTAATCCCAAGAATAACAAAAAAATATACTTAAAATATACAGTCAACCCCACTGTATTCTTTGACATCGCGGCCGATGGTGAGCCTTTGGGCCCTGTCTCCTTAGAGCTGTTTGCAGACAAAGTTCCAAAGACAGCAGAAAACTTTCATGCTCTGAGCACTGGAGAGAAAAGACTTGGATATAAGGGATCCTCCTTTCACAAAATGAGTCCAGGATTCACACGCCATAATGGCACTGGCAGCAGGTCCATCTATGGGGAGAAATTTGAGGATGAGAACTTCGTCCTGATGTATACAAGTCTCTTCATCTTGTCCATGGTAATTGCTGGACCAAACACAAACAGTTCCCATTTTTTAACTGCACTGCCGAGACTGAGTGGCTGGATGGCAAGCATATGGTCTCTGGGAAGGTGAAGGAAGGCATGAGCATCGTGGAAGCCATGGAGTGCTTTGGGTCCAGGAATGTCAAGACCAGGAAGAAGATCACCATTTCCGACTGTGGACAACTCTTAATTCTTTTGACTTGTAGGCATCTTACTCACCAGACCATTCCTTCTGTGGCTCAGGAGATCAGCCCCCACCCCATCTCCCCTGTAAATCTGCTCTCACTGAAGTTCTTTGGGTTTCAAATTGTCCTCATTCCCTTCCAAGTTTAGCTGGATTGCAGAGCTATTTTCTATTATTATTACGAATAATAAGTAAATAGAAAAAAATGACAAATGTAGTGAAGACTACATTCTGTAGGCTCAATTTTCTTAGCAAATATATATTATTATAAACTTATTAACTGAGAGCACTGCACTTATAACTCAACTAACCTAAACAATAGGAAAAGAAGATTAAAGAGTACAATAATGACACCATTAGGATATCAGTTCTAAGAAATGATTCTCCTGGTGTAATCAGCAGGATTTCTTCTCCTGGAACCTGGAGCAACCAGGACCCTGAACCTCAGCTGGAGCTCGGAGCTCTGAAGTCTTCCCTTGAGCAGTTCTCTCTAGGAGTGTCTCGAAGTGGAGTGATGAACAGCCAGAACTATCCCAAGTCTCCAAAGGCTCTGTCTCTTGTTTTTGGCTCATTTTTGCACCTCCTCTCAGAATTTGTTCAAGGATGTTTTTCAGCTGGTTAATAACCAATCTCCCCCACATGGTGGTTGTACTTCTAAGGAGATAAACATCACCTGCTCTCTCACAAGTCTTTTCTCATCCCCCACTTGTGATCTAAACAAAAAACATGTTTATCTCTCCTTCAGAATTCTATGCTTTGTTGTTATTAGGTAGTCAACTGATTTTTTTTTATCTCATAATATGGAAGTGAGATAACAATGGAAATGATATTGGATTTTTGGATTTATGAAAGTAAATCATCCCAATATATCGTGCTTTACTATGAAGAAATTACCTTTCACAGGCAACCATAAGTGAAAAATAGTTCCAAACAACAAGAATTGTACAAATTCATTTTCAGTAGACCTGTGTGTAAAGAAGCAATGAAGATGTAGAAAATGAATTTTAAAATTCAATAATTAAATAGACATAATTTTATTCCCATTGGTGGAGTCTCCTCTATGTCAGTCATTGTCTTCAAATATAATTTTTGCATCAGAAACTCTATTTCTAAATTTCTGTTTCTTTTAATCAGCTATCCTTCTCGTTCTTTGAATGTGCCAGACAAGTCTCTACTTCAAAGATTTTGCATTTTCTGTTCCCCTTGCTCTCAGTGTTCTTTGTATGAGACTTCTGCACATGTAGCTTCATCACTTCAGTAAGAATAGCCCTAATGTAACTTCCGAAATGAGTTCTCTGCGTGTGTGAAAGGTCAAACGCCCCAGTGTAACACTGCTTTCTTTGATCTTTTCTCTTTAGCTATCACCATAGTCTAATGTACTACAGAATTTTCTTCTTAATCCTCCCCATCCTTCCCATTGTTGCTTTTGTTTTTTGCTTTTTTCCTTCTTGGACACAGTCTTGCTATGTGGCTCATCTTGGCCTGAAACATGCTGTTTATCTCAGACTTTCTACTCCCAATCCTCCCATCTGTCTCTTGAATGCTGACATTACTGGCATTCGCCACAATTCTCAACTTAATCTTATTATTTTTCTTGTTGAAAAAATATATGCTAAAATAAGACAGCAGGATTTTGGCTTTGTTTTGTAAATCTGGCATTATGTCCCTAGGTACTAAAGCAGTTACAGTATTTTGCTGAATAAATATTGCTCAATTAATGAATCAATTAAGTGAATTCAGTGGGAACACTATAGATTATTTTTAAAATATAGAGATGTCAGTGCGATAGCAGAAAAATGATATTTCCTGGATTTTTATAAGATAGAGAGGTAAAAAATGTTGAATTTGACTTCTAAGAAAATATATAATAAATAAAAAATAATATATAAAGGATTTCAGGACTGACATAATTGTTGGGTAGGATCTGGAAAGAAAAAGGTGGGATATGTTAGGAAGGTCGAAGAAGCCTTGTGTGGCCAGAAGTTAGAAGTAGAACCTGAGGATATCAGATAATCAGATAGTGGATAGAGACTGAGGTTCATTTTTATATGGAAAGAGGACTATTGATGTTTCTCAGCACTAAGTCATGGAGTTGGAGCTGTGTGTTTAGAATTCCAACATGCAATTGACTAGTTGGACACAAGGGAGGGAGGGGATGAACAGGCCAGTGATAAGACCATTCTAATAGTCTGAGAAAAATTAATCTGGTATAATTCAGACTGCAGCAAGTAGTATGAAAATGTAAGCACAGAGAAGAGATATAAAAGATACAGAGATGACAGTTTTGGCAGCTGGTTAGGAGTTGGGGATGAAGAAAAAGGGGAAGTTATAACAATGTAGCTTCACATTTGAGTGACTGATAGTGAAGACGTCATCAAAATTACAGGCAGATGAAGACTCTTTGTTTTGAAGGTTGAGTTGGAATTTCTGTTCTAGATTGGATTTTGCATTGCTCATGGCACACTTTATCATTTGGGGGAAAAGTTATGTGTTGACTTGAAAATACCTGCAATAGACTCTTATTTTTGAATAGTCAGTGCTTGGCTGATATCATTTGGGAGATCCTGCAAACTCTATGTGGTGGGTTCTAGCTGGAGGAAAGTCTCTGGGAGGAGATTCTTGGGCCACTGATATCTTACGCTTGACTGCTTCCTATTGCTCCCTTCACCACTCTCATCATAATATGAACATATTTGGTGTTCCACATCCTCCCTACCATGATGGCTGAAACTTCTGAAATCATGAACCCAAGTAAACTTCTCTTCTCTTAGGTTATCATGTTGTGTATTTTGGTTATAGCAACATAAAAGCAAATAATGCAAAGAGATCTACCCTTTCTCCCTCTTCCTCCTTGCAGAAGCCAACACTTCCTAGTGTATCCTGATGCATTAGTTGATGTGTTGGTGTGGGGTATATATGAGATCTGCCCAGAGCATCATTCAGAGCTGAGACTCAAAACTTGATAAATACCCAAGTATGGTTCTAATTTCTTCATTTGGTTGTGTTGGTCTTTTGCTACAAAACCTGAAAAACTGAATGATTCTCTGAGCCAAGGGATCAGGATCCATTGCCTGTAGGGCTCAAAGAAAGCAGCCTTCAGTGCCAAGGTTTCAGTAGGTTCAGACTGGAGCATCCCAGAATTACCTAACATGGCCCCCGGGGATGCTCTGTAGCTGAAAGTGTGAGTTGGCAATCATGATAGTTTCCCCCTGAGAATGCTTGCTGACTTATTGAGCTTTCATTAACTGTAATGTATCTACTTTAATGAGCAGTAAAATACTGTTTGTAATAAAGCAGTGGCTTTAGCGTTCCTGGAGTAGTCTCAATTATATTTAATATACTAAAAGATGGTATAAGAAAGAAATGATTTTCATATAGGGAGATCTCAATTGACATTAATGGCCAGTTCTTGAAAGTCATGGAAAGACCAGTATCTTTTTTTTAATTGTAGCCTCTTTTAGTTATTGATGAGGGTTTACTATTTAAAGGAAATTTAAAGTTTGGCCTTTTGAAGAAAAATTGTGGTTTAATATCACAGCCAGTCATTTGCTCAATTACTTGTTTTGCAGATTTTAAAGTTTCTTCAAATAAGATACAGTTTGGTGCCAAGAAAAGGTCTGATTCACAATCCATTTAGGATAAATTAATTAAATGAAAATAAATAAATACATAAAATTGTAAATCTCTATCAGAAAAACTGGGAGTCTTGGAGCACATTGTGGGGCTTCCAGAAAAAGCCATCCTGCACTGTGGCCTTGTAGTTATAGGAGCCTCTACATTATCTACTTACTAATAGCTATTTTTGTCATTATTGTTGTCACTTGCCTCTGAAACAGCCACAATAATATGCATACTAACTAAATTAGTACCTTAGACAGATTGCTCCACCTTGATAGCTTTAGTTTGCATATTGCATGAAAGGGGAAAATGACAAGGAATTGAAAGTTTGGGAAAACTCAAGTTGTACTATAGGATTTGGGGAATCATCAAAATTGTCTACTCCAATGACGAAATTTCCACTTTGGGCAAGACCCAGTTTGAGCATGGCTGCAAAGTTTTCACCTTTTGCAACACAGATAAGAATCAATTAATTCTGTTTTGTCATGGTTCTGGCTCCAGTGGATGTTAGACACACTCTGCTACTGGTACCTTGTTGCCTTTGTTGCAATAATCTTTCCTATAGAGAACATTATGAATTTCGAAGAATGGAGAACACCAGCAGCTGCTGAGCTTCCAGACATTAAGTTTCCAGTTAACTAGACCTACTTTTGTGCTGTCTATATGCAGAAACTTGTTTTTATCAAGACCTTTCTGCCAACTGTCAACATCTGTTACTGCTGTGTCCAATCAACTGACCTTTAGTGAATACATATTGTGTACAAGATAATATACTAGGCCTTAGGGGCTACTATATGAGTTTGCCCAGGATTTTTTAGTAAAGTATCTGGTGAGCTTAACTAGCAAAAATGTACTTTCTTACAGTTCTTTAAGTCTAGAAAGTCAAGATCAAGCTATTGGAAGACTGTTTCATGCTGAGACTTCTCTCCTGGGCTGTTCCTTGCATTTTTATAGGATCACCACTCTGTGCATGTCTATGTTCAAATTTCCTTGTCTTCAAACATGTCAGTCATATTGAATTAATTAAGGACCATTCAAAGGACCACGTTTTAAGTTAATTACCATTTCAAAATCTTTTTAAATATTGTTACATCTAAAGTACTGGACATTAAGGCTTTAACATAATGGGTTTTTGCGTAGGGGCTGCCCTTTTCGCTGTTTATTCTTTGCTTGTTTTCTTTTTTTCTTCCTTTGAGACAGGCTCTCCTACCATAGCTCAAAGTGGCCTTGAAGTCATGTTCTTGCCATAGTTTTTCAAGAGCTGCATTGCAGGGATATACTACCATGCAGGACTGTTTGCATATAGGTTTTGAGTGAACACAATTCTGAGCCACATCAGGGATGGAGAAATTCCAGTCCAGAACAGTGACATTCTCTAAATACACACTAGCTGTCAGAATTTGTTCACATGGTTTGTTTCTTGAACTCCACTTCAGTAACATGATGGGCAAATGGACAGAAGACATGAGTTGTTAGCAGTGGAGGGGCTCTTTTCCAGAGGCTCTGAGTCCTCCTTGTCCTTTGCAAGAATCACTGATCCCCTACAAATATATGCCATTACTCACAAAAACACTCCTTATTACTGTTTTTGCTGATTCTATGTAAAGTGATAAATTTAGTTTCTCTCCAAGTGGTAGGTGAAACACATTTAAAATTACAGAAGAAGAAATAGCAAACTGTCTGCAAATATATATTCAGTGGTGGGATGAAAATGATCTGTGGAGATTGTGCTCAGCTGTAGCCCCCGTTGCATTGTTGCTAGCCTTCATTAAGCATTTGTTCTATTGTTGTTCTGCATGAAATGTGATCTATATATACATATGTGTTATACACACACACACACACACACACACACACACACACACACACACACACATCCCTCATTAGTCTATAAAACAGCACCTTGAGCTGATGACTCTCATTTTCTAACTGAGAAAATTGACAGACATATGAGATACCTTGACTCATCTTGCTTGGGCTTCTGTGTTCTGGGGTCCAGTGTCTGCACTCTTAGCTACTGCTCAGCACTGCTAGGAAGGCATCCATTCTTGTCCAGGAGGCATGGAGCTGGGAATGGTAGTCACTGAAGCTTTGCTTTGCTAAACTCTAAATTACATAGCTGAAAGAGACTGATGAGATCACGAGTCCTTGATCAAGGACTATGCTAGGTGAGCTAAAAGTTAGAACTCTAATTTTACTTTTCTCCATCAAAACTTAATATTCTCTCATCTACCCTGACAAGTTCCTTTTGATTTTTCATTTATCATATAATAATAATTATGACCAGAAAACTATAGTGAATTATTTTTAGATTGCCTTTATCTCTCAAAACATTTCAGTTGCTTATATTGAAAAAACAAACAACTAAAATAAAAGGCCTTGATTAGCTAATGAAAATTTATCTTCAGCTCTTCTAGGTAAAGAGAAATATAACCATGAAACCCAAATAATGCTTTGGAAGCTACGTTTCTCATCAATATGGACTGGTTTTGGCCTGAACATATATGTGTACATTGTAGTCACCCTATAATGAGACAGCAATGTGTACACTATGAACCAAAGGGTAACAAATAACAAGCCAAGCGCCAAGAATAGGTTACTTCTTTTGGAATTGTTCACCATTGAGGTCCCATAGACTCCCAAGTAGTATAGACTATTGCCATTGCTCTTCAATACTCTGCAGTAACCCCCGGTAAAGTCCTGTAATGCCAATGACATATAGGAGTCATATAGCATGTAGAAATCAAACTAGTGCTGAGCTGGAAGTTTCTTCCCTACTGGCTAGCTTTCATAGTGATGGCAGGTGCAATGTACACTACTGATTAAAAATAGTCAGGAGTCTTACTTAGCAGTGAAACAAGGGAGCTATAATAATAGCTGGCCAGGAAAGACATGCCCACTAGTGAAATGGTAACACAAATGTTCTTAAACTAATCAATCTTTTTTTTTCTTAAAGATTTTATTTATTATGTATACAGTAGGTCAGATCACATTATAGATGGTTTTGAGCCACCATGTGGAATTGAACTCAGGACTTCTGGAAGAGTAGTCAGTGCTCTTAACCATTGAGCCATCTCTCCAGCCCCTCAACTTTTTATAGTTGGATTTAAGTCCCATTCCACAAGAGGAAACCAATGCCTAGCACCATTATCAGCCTAAGGACCTATATCTAGACAGGTACTGGCCACTAGGGAAGAGCCTTTTACTCTTATTATACTAAGTGGATACAGTATTAGTCTGACTTCTGAAGGCTTATTAGTATACCCATCGATCAATGCGCATCTCAATGCTCATCTGAGAAGCTACTACTTGCCATAGATGATGATTAGCATAGAGACCCAGACTGGCTGAGGTACATAGAATGAGACACTGCAAAATGCTCAGCCCCGAGGATAAACTATACACCTCAGCCCATCCCCCGATGATGCAGGGTCCACTGTGGAAAAAGGGGGTGAAAATGTGTAAAAGCCAGAGATGGTGGACGACTTCAGGAACAGTATCCTCTGGACACAGCAGGGCACATGAACAGATTAACTAACAGTCACTGCAGCATCGTTTACAAGCCCTGTGCAAACTGAAGCCAGACCAGAATGAGAAAGTGAGTTTGGGGTGAAGTTTCACTCCTAGCTGAGGAGCTGTGGAGAAGTGTTAGCTTCTGGGATAGGGAGGGTGCCTTTCTCTAAGAGTGTAGCTTTGGTAAGTTGACCGTGCCCTTGTGCTGATGGAGGACATAGATCCAAGAATATTTGGACACACATTGGCCTTGATGATGATGATGATGATGATGATGATGATGTGTGTGTGTGTGTGTGTGTGTGTGTGAGAGAGAGAGAGAGAGAGAGAGAGAGAGAGAGAGAGAGAGAGAGAGAGAGAGAGAGAGAGAGAGAGGGAGGGAGGGAGGAGAGAGAAAGCGCACAAATTTGGGTGAGATAAGAGAGGGTGGAGGATCTTGGAAGAGTCTGGAAAAGGGAATGAATACAATCAAAACTCTCAAACACCTAATAAAAACAAAAAACAACAGACAAGACCCAGGAAAACACATTCATGGCAAGGACACCAAGTCCCAACATAAAGGACAGACTAGTTATGCAAAACATTTATTAGTAACAAGTAACAGAGACCAGCTGGTATGTTTAATGTCTGGTTTAACACATTTTCTTCTGGACTTACTCTGCTGTGATGCTTTCTTTTGATTGAAGGATGTGACAAAATACCAGTTCATACAAATGTGTAGTAGAAAAGAAAATAGGACATTATGCTGCCTGTTTTTATGTCCACTTGACACAAGCTAGAGTATCTGAAAGGAGGGAATCTCACTTAAGAAATTGCCTCCCTAAGATTAGGCTGTAAGACATTGTCTTAAGTACTGACAGGTGAGGGAGGGCCCATCCCATTCCAGGCCTGGTGGTTCTGGGTTCTATGAAAAAGCAGGCTGAGCAACCTATGAGGAACAAACTAGTAAGCAACACCCCTCCATGGCCTCTGCATCAGCTCCTGCCTCCAGGTTTCTGCCCTGTTTGAGTTCCTATCCTGTCTTCTTTCAGTGATGAACAGTGATATGGAAGGCTAAGCCAAATAAACCCTTTCCTCCTCAGGTTGCTTTGGTCATGGTGTTTCATCCCAGCAATAGAAACCCTGAGATAGACATTAATAACCTTTTTGATCATTGACAAGGCACCAAAATCAGCAAGTAGTAAAGCAACAGAACCCTTGTTAAGGAACTTGTATTCATTTACATTGAAACCTGTTAATTTCTCTTGTACTTTGCATGCATCTCACCTATGCATGATCCTCTGTCATTACACATTGGTCATTAAAGAAATTTGGTTCAATAAGCTATGTAGATGTAACAAATGTTGAACTTAATTTATATAGAAAACATGGGATTCATTACCACCGCTGATCTCATTGAAGGAGTACTTAAACATTGCAAAGTGTCAAGCTATGGTGATAGGTGCTAAGTTCTCTAAGTTTTCCACCAAATATAAAATTTTGTTTTATTCATTTATTTTGCTCTTATGAAACAAAGAATTGCCCTTGCTAGTCTAGCACTCTTTGTGAGAACGTAACTGGCAACTGTCCTGTCTTACACTCCAGAGTGTTGAGGCTAGAGTCATGGGCCACCATGCCCAGTTTAAAATTTTATTCTCAGCAAAAGTACTGTCACTTGGTCTGGCATACCTCCCTCCACAAGCATCGACATATGTGCTCTTCATGGGGCCATCACACAGCCCATGGAGGCAGAGATTTCTGGGTATTTCCTATTTTTCTATAATAGAATAGTCCTATCATTAAAACTGTGTCTACCTAGGTTGGGATATCATAGAACCAACCATTTTCATTGCTTTATTGGTATTATATTGAAGTTAAAGTAGGCCTTTCTCTCTTTAAAAATGTACTCATAGTGCTGACTAAAATGCCTGCAATTAGTGTCTAATGCAATGGTTCTCAACCTTCCTAATGCAGTGATCCTTTATTACAGTTCCTCATGTTGTGGGGACCCCCATCCATAAAACTATTTTTGGTGCAACTTCAAAAACTATAATTTTGCTGCTGTTATGAATCATAATGTAAATATTTGATGCGCAGGATATCTGATATGTGCCCCCAGTGAAAAGTTGTTCAACCTCTGGAAGTTTGCGATGCACAGGTTGAGAACTGCTGGTCTAGTGGCATGGCCTTAATTCACGTACAGGAGTAGGTAAGTGAAGTGCCCATCATGACTTTAAATTTTTTAATCTGTTATTTGGAAATAAGTGCAAATATAACATGATTTCAAAATTAAAGTGATAGAATACCTAGAGAATCTCCATTCCACCCTAGTGTTAATACCTTGCTCCACTTGCTTTGTTTCACACCCTCTCTCCACATCCCTTATTTGTCGTTTTCCTGAATCATTTCAGGTTAAGTCTTATAAATCATGCTAATTTTCCTATAAATATTTCAGCATTTACTTCTTAAGAAGAGAGGGGGAGGCCTTTTGTTTTTGTTTTGTTGTTGTTGTTGTTGTTTGTTTTCCCTCTTCAACACTCACAATGCAGTGGTCAACTTCATCACGTTATGTAGATAGTATTTTTATTGCTTTAATCAGCTGACCCAATGAGGTCACTTTAGGTATAAGATCTCGTGTCTGGTCAAACACATCATTTAATTCTTTTGTGTGTTAAGCCTCTTTTGAGCTGGGATATGGGTATGAATTTCTGCTTTTAAATGACCCTCACATGTTTAAGTATAAATGCTATATTCTCCAGAGGGTCCTAGAAACCTACAAGTAGAACATTATGATAGACAGATCTGGGCCCAGGGGTCCTGCTCAAACTAAGGCACCAACCAAGGACAATACAGGCGGTAAACTTTAAACCCCTACCCAGATCTAACCAATGGGCAGAACATTCTCCACAGTTCAGTGGAGAGTGGGATATGACTTTCTCACGTACTCTGGTGCCTCATATTTGACCATGTCTCCTGGAGGGGGAGACCTGGTGGCATTCAGAGGAAGGATAGCAGGTTACCAAGAAGAGACTTTATACCCTATGAGCATATACAGGGGGAGGAAATACCCCTCAGGAACAGTCATAGGGGAGGGGAATAAGGGAAAAACGAGAGGGAGGGAAGAATGGGAGGATACAAGGGATGGGATAACCATTGAGATGTAACAAGAATAAATTAATAAAAAATATTTTTAAAAAGATACTCTTCATTTTGTGCTTTTCTAATGTTTTTCTGCATTACATTCAGATTGCATGTTCTAGGCTGAAACTTTCTCTAGTAGCACTTTGTGGTTACCACATTTCAAGGCACATGATACCATATGTTTATTATTAGCTATGCTAATTGTTATCATCAGCTGGGTTGTTGTCCAAGTTTTCCAGTGTATTATTATTTTATTTTTCTCTTTTAGAACAATAAGTTTTTGGTGGGATGACCATGTAACACCCCATTTCTCATCTAAATGTCTCCTTCTACTAAAATCATGTATTTATGACTTTCCTGATCCATTTTTTTTATGGTGGCTATGAAGCAATGCTAGTTTTACTCAGCATCTCTCATCACAGAACCATGAGCATCCAAATCCTTCCCTGAGCAAGAGAGCAAGAGGCCATGCTTCTCCTTCTTGGAGCTATCTATCATTTATTTCTCAACTACCAATTATTTAATGTCAATCTATATCTATCATCTACCTATCTATCACAAATGATCATTTATTTATGTATAGAAAACAGCTGTCTATCTTTTATTAGTATAAATACTTACTATTGTCAATTGGTTTTTGACATATATTGCTAATAAATTTGGGGTTAGAATTGCCAAAATTTCAGGGAGACAGGCTTCCATGCTTCCTCTTCTGCTTTGTGATATACATCCCAATCATGTTTTACCCCCTTGAGCACTTTTCTAGTATAAGTTGTTTCCAGCTCATCTTGTATTTAACTTGCCATTCTTGTGGTGGTTTGAATAAAAATGGCCCTTATAGGCTCATATATTTGAATGCTTAGTCATCAGGAATTGATATTATTTGAAAGGATTAGAAGGATTAAGAGGTGTGGTCTTGTTAGAGGAAGTTCATCATGGGAATGGATTTTGAGGTTTCAAAACCCCATGCCACATCTTTGTCACCATGCACAAAACTCAAGTTCAAGTAGATTAAAGACCTCAATATAAAACCAGAGACACTAAACCGGTTAGAAGAAAAAGTGGGGAAGAGCCTGGAACACATTGCCACAGGAGACAACTTCCTGAACAGAACACCAACAGCCCAAGCCTTAAGGTCAATAATTAATAAATGGGACCCCATGAGGCTGAGAAGCTTCTGTAAGGCAGGAGACACTATCAACAGAACACAGCCACAGCCTACAGACTGGAAAAAGATCTTCACCAACCCTACATCTGACAAAGGTCTAATATCCAAAATATATAAAGAACTTAAAAATGTAAACACCACCAAACCAAATAACCAAATTGAGAAATGGGGCTCAGAACTAAACAGAGAATTCTCAACAGAGGAATGTCGAATGGCTGGGAAACACTTAAAGAAATGCTCAACGTCTTTAGTCATCAGAGAAATGCAAATCGAAACAACTCTGAGATTCCATCTTACACCCATCAGAATGGCTAAGATCAAAAATTCAAGTGACACCACATGCTGGTGAGGACGTGGAGAAAGAGGAACACTCCTTCATTGCTGGTGGGAATGCAAACTTGTACAACCACTTTGGAAGTCTATCTAGTACTTAGAAAACTGGGCTTTCTCTAGACCCAGCTATTCCACTCCTTGGAATATACCCAGAAAATGCTCCACTACACAACAAGGACATATACTCAACCATGTTCATAGCAGCTTTATTCATAATAGCCAGAACCTGGAAACAGCCTAAATGTCCCTCAGTTGAAGAATGGACAAAGAAACTGTGGTAAATTTACACTATGGAATATTACTCAGCTATTAAAAACAAGGAAATCCCAAAAAATTTGTGCACAAATGGGTGGGACTAGAAATGATCAAAATGAGTGAGTTAACCCAGAAGCAGAAAGACTCACATGGTATATACTCACTTATAATTGGGCACTAGCCCAAAAGGCACGTCCCACAAAAGTCTTCACTTACTAAGAGATTGGGATAGATGTGAGGACATCCTACTGATACCCTAGGTAAGAGAAATATAGAAGATGGGGAAATAGAAGGACCCAGAGGGTCCTAGAAACCTATAAGAAGAACATGGTGATGGGTGGATCAGGGCCCAGAGGGGTCTGCTCAAACTATTGCACCAACCAAGGACAATACAAGTAGTAAACATTGAACCCCTACTCTGATCTACCTAATGGACAGGATATTCTCCACAGTTATGTGGAGAGTGGGGACTGACTCTGACATGAGCTCTGGTGCCCCGTATTTGACCACTTCCCCTTGGTGGGGAGGCCTGATGGTACTCAAAGAAAAAAAAAAGCAGGCTACCAAGGTGAGCCTTGGTAGCCTACGACCATATAGTGGGGAAGTCCTCCTTGGTCTTAGAGCTAGAGGAAGGGAATAGGGTAAAAGCGTGAGGGAGGGAGGAAAGGGAGGATACAAGTGATAGGATAACAATTGAGTTGTAATCTGAATAAATTAATAAAATTAAAATAAAAAACCCATGCCAAGCACAGAGTCTGTTTCTGTCTCTGTCTCTGTCTCTGTCTCTGTCTCTGTCTCTGTCTCTGTCTCTGTCTCTCTCCCCCAATGGATCAGGATGTAGCTCTTGCCTACCTCTCTAACACCATGCCTGCCATGTTTCTGACCATAATGATAGTGGACTAAGCCTCTGAAGTTTTAAGGAAGGCCCCAATTCCATGATTTCTCTTGTAAGAGTTGCCATGGTCATGGTGTCCCTTCCCTGCAACATTGTCTAAGACAATATTCTAACAGCTATTTCTTCCAGGAATATTACTTTCTTTTAGCTCCTATTCCATTTGTGTTTCCAGTATAAATTTCAAGTTAAAAGGACAGGTAACATCTTAGTGTTATTGTCACACACTAATGTTAGCTTCTTGGATTCCCTAAAAATGTCTTAGTGAGACTCCTCAAGGCTTCACGCACACCCTGAGAATGACTGCTTTGTACAAATTATGCTTTAGCTAACTGTATCATAAGGAATCTATAACTTATTTTATAGAATGTGTTCAACTAACACACATTAGTCCTAAAGTCCCCTATTCAGTTGATATGATCTTAGGGACTTAAAAATAATATTACTTCTAAGAACAACTAAGCTTTAAATTACATGCTAAATGTAGGGCCTAATATAGGGGAGAGCAGGGACTGCCTCTGACATGAACTGTTGTTCCAAGATTTGATCACTTCCTCTTGGCAGGGTGGCCCTGGAGGCACACAGAGGAAGCGAATGCAGGCTATCCTGATGAGACCGATGGTAGGGGAGGAAGGCCCCCCTCTGTCAGAGGTCTAGGGGAGGGGAATAGGGTGGAAGAGGAAGGGAAGGTGGGAACTGAAAATAAGAGTGAGGAGGTAGCAATCAGGATGTAATGTGAATAAATTATAATAAATAAAAATTAAAATAAATAAATATGCATTACTTAGGACACACAAAAAGAATAAAGGTCTAACAAAGATGTCTGTGTGAGCACAAAGATTATCTCTCTGGTTTATACATCTTCAGAGGGAAAGAGTGCATACCCAGATAATTTCATCCTCTAACAAACTATACTTAGTTGATGAGACCCTTTCATTCAAGCTATAATTGTGTAGAACTGGTAGTATCAGGAGAAAAGGAAAAGAAAGAAGGAGATAAAGTTTGCACTAAGGAAAGAGTGGCAGAATAGCCTCCAATATGGCCACGCGAGTTCTTATATCCCACAGATTTTTTTTGTTTGTTCTTTTTTTCCCCCAATGTCACAGAATAGGATTTCCATTGAAATGTGAGGTCTCTGTGGCTTTTCTTTTAATTTAGATAAGCCATGCATGTAGCAGAAATGATGCTTGGTTTTTATTTTCAAGACAAGGGTTCTCTATGTAATATCCCTGGCTATTCTGGACTTGCTTTGTAGACCAGGCTGGCCTCAAATTTATGAAGATCCACCTGCCTCTGCCTCCTGAGTGCTGGCATTAAAGGTGCAAGCCACCATGCCTGGCTCAGCAGGAATGATGGAAAAGACCTCCTAGCCAAGGTCATAAAAGTTGGTGCAGCTTGCACTAATTCCTTCAGATGTGTTGGAGCCCAGTCCTGGATTATGAGGCAGCGTCAGCTGTCTGGTGAGGACACACATACTGTGTAAGATAGATTCAGATGATAACCCTCATCTCAGACATCTGAGTGGGGAAATCTTGGAGACTCTTCCAGTCCTGGCTCCTTTCTTCCTGAAGCCACGTGAGATACTTGGAGCATAAAGCATTAGTTCAAGTTATAAGAGGTAATAGGAACAGATTGCTGTCCTGGTTCTTGTAAGCTCCTGCATTTGGAGAAGGCTTGCTTCCAGAATGACAGGTAACAGCCCCTGTGTGCAGGAAGGCCAAGGTGGAGGCAATACACGTGAGTGATCTGCAGCTAAACCCAGACAATGAAGGAAGTGAGTGGGGACATGGAAAACCAAATGCAGTCTGTGGACTTATCAAATGTTCTGTGGCGAAGTGTGATGGAAAAAGTTTCTTGTTATAATTACCCATGTTGATTATTGCTGTGCTGGAGCTGAGTCATCAAGTGAGGGTGGCACAGTCTCTGGTTTTGATGGCGTGCTCAAAGTGCTGCTTACGACAACCATGAGTGTCCAAATTCCATTCCTTTTCAGGACTTCTTTCTTCACTCCTCTACTTTCTTTTTTTATTCAGTATTTCATATCCACCCACAGCAGTTGGGTAAAAGAGGAAGGCAAACGGCTTTTGAGATTAAGTAGGCCTGGGTTTGAGTCTACTTTTTGGTTACATTTCTTTTGGAGATTATTTATTTCTCTCCACTTTACTTTTTCCATTTTTTGAACCAAAGTTAAAACTACATAGAGTTACTAGGATCATTAGTTGACATGAATAAAAACACAGAACAGGCACCCAACACCGTACACCGTATACCAGCTATGGGCTTCTCTTTGCCTGCTCTCAGCTTCTTGGCTCCTGTCCTGTACCATCCCATTTCACAGATGTTGTTTTGTTTCTATTTGTGATTGGCTCTGCCAATGCACACAGCTACCTACAAATTCCAGATGCTGAGAGAAAAGGCTTTGATTCAGGCTGAGTGAGGAGATAATATTTGCTCAAATGCGGATGGCACACTGTGTACCTGTGGGAAGCCAATGAGGTGCTGGATCGGATAGAGGCAAACATAAAAGAAAAAAAAAACTTTCTAAAAACTGGGCCTTATGGCAGGAAGGAACAGATGGGAAGAGGAGACCAAATCATGTCACACTACTGTGCTTGTAGAGCCCAAGTCAACTGAAATACCCCAACCATAGGCCTGGCCCAGGGAAAGCAGATGCCCTTAGAAAGAGGGGAAAACCCCTGGGAAAAGAGAAGCAAGGTGCTCCTGAGGAAGAGAATGATTTATTTGTAGGCTCTGCAAGGACAGCCCTAGAGGCCAACAAAGACCCCGGGGAGCAGCTGCTGTGGGGAAACCCTCTGTATCTTAGAGAATACGCTTGGGGTCTATTGACTGCTTAACTTTCCATCTTCACAGTGAGTAATTGTGCTGGTTCAACTCCTTGCCTGATGAAGCAAGGAGTGAGCACACAGAGCCAGTGGCAGTCTGGGGGTTGATCAGATATACCCCCAGAACTATGACCCTCAGCTGTAGTTACTCATAGTGAATGCTGATCCAAACGATGTGACAGCATGCCATGTGCATCCAGCCCATTCTGAAGATGAACAGGACACATGCTTGTCTATAACTATTGCAATAGCCAAATGGGGAAAGAATAAAACTTTCAGATAGAATATCCTGCTTTTTTTTTGGTTCTTTATTTCTATGAGAAGCTTTCTCTTTTTGCACTGGTTTGTATTTTCTGTCTGATCCAAGGGTTCATACAGACCATCAGACTTTTAGTGCTAAAGAGAACCTTAGGGATCATTTCATCTCTCTAGTCATTTCTTGGCTGGTAACTCTGATGCCCAGAGAGATTTCTTGAATTCTTCAAGATCACAGAGTGAAGCAGGGATGAGATCAAGGCTAGAAATTTGGTCCTTATAATAGCAAGTCTTGTTGATTCCGTAGTCTTTTCTACAACAGGTCACAGAGTTGGCCCTTGCTTTGGTCAATCATCACTTATGAAAGATGCTTATTAGATGTCTCATTTCTGCCCAAAGTGAGGTCACATTCCCATTAGTAAGTTCATAGAGATCTGAAAAACAGGCATGCCCTTTAAAAACAGATTGCAGTTCAGCAGAAAATGGTTTTCAGTACTTATATAGGTTTCCCACAGACAGTTAGTCATATCCACTGTGTGCCTGGCAGAGTGTTAACCGCCATGGCTTCAGTAATGTGCTAGAAAGAGAGATTCAGGGAATGGAGATTCAAGAAAAACATACAATAGAAAGAGACCAGACATTCACCACTGACCATCCATTTGATGCGTTTTGGATGGAAAAGGAATATGTTCTACAAAGCTGGGAAGTGGTTATTTTTGCTATGAATTAGTCAGAACTTATCATGTTATATTTGGCTCATAAAAACTGCAGAAGAATCAGGGGAAAAGGAGTTTAAAAAAAAACAACTGCCATATTCTTATGAGGACAAAAATAAAATGGGATAAGATGCTCAGATCTGAACTCAGAAATCTGAAAGGTCTTAAATCTATCTTAAATATAGGGGGTGTTGACTGTTTTCTATCTTCACAGAGGACTTTGCAAACAAAAGCAAAAAAAAAAAAAAAAATGCCGGTCAAATAAAGAAACAAAACTCAATCTGTAAGCTTAAGGAACAGTATGTGAGAACATGATCAAGGACCATTCCTCAGTCCTCAGTGTGGTCAGCCTAGGTAGAGTCTCAGGTGGAGGATGAGTCTAGAAGAGGGAGAATTTTCTCTGTGCCCACCCACTCCTTAAAGATCCTGGTCAGAACTGTTTGAAGCGAGGTTTTCTCCATTTTGCCTCTAATGCTGATAGAGATTCATGAAGTCTTGAGGACATGCAGTCCTGAGTTCCTGCTTTGTCCCTCTGAGCCTGACCAAGGGCACAGACATGTAAAAGCAGGCGCTAGCCCATCAGTGCGCAGATCTCATGAGCTCTGACTGTGAGCATCTCCAACCACGATCTGGGGATTTTGTACAAAACGTTCACTCTGTTCCCAGTAGGATCAGCACTACCTCAAACCTACCGAATGAAGATGTATAGTCAATTACAGCCTTCTGTGACTCCTATGTATATTAGAGCTTCCGAACTGCACTTCAAAATGAGATCCCAGTTACATCCATCACAACTTGGCTTCAAAGCCTGACTTTGACATATTCTGGCTCTGCCACTTAGGCTAAGTCACCTACCCCATGTAGAAACCAGTTTCTTTACCCATAAAGTGTGCCAGAATTGATCTCTTCAAGGTTCAGAAAGACCCTTCTAGGCTATTTTATTTCAAATAGAGCCTTCCTATTATAATTGCCTTGGTGCTTTATTATGCTTTCCTTCATTATAAATTCCAAGTGTATTTATTACAACTTGGAATTATTTGTGTCTGTACTGTTTGAATGTAAGTTCCATAAAGGAAAGAGCCATGCCTGTTTTGTTTATTTCAGTGTCTTGGAGACCGAAATAATGGATAGCTTAACATTTGTTGATTAACCAAACAATGCAGGAAGGGAACTAGACAATGCAAGAGAAACACAATGTCTAGGTTGTATAAAGTGCTCGATGAATGGCTACTGTTGACAAAACTGGTTGTGTCATGAGCAGGACAAAGTGCAAAACAAAAACGAGGGACAAAGGATGGGACAGAAAGGAGGATATAGTTGAAGTGCTAAGCCGAAGCAAAGATGTAGGTAGAAGCTACATTGACATCTACTACTTTATACGCTAGTTAAAAATCATAATACAAAATGGATAAAGGTACCATGCATGGGTGGGTGACACCAACCTTTAGAGCTATAGGTTATTAAATGAAAATCCCAGTGTCAGCTATGGGATACCTCCACAGGAGTTGTTGGCCAGAAAGAACATTGTCTTTAGTTGTCTACCAGAACTAGATAATAAGACTCTATTGCTGAGGATACCACATACTTTGGTTGCAGAACATATAGAAACCATGTTGAAACTGGAGGCTTCCTCTTTGAAAGCCAGTTTTCATAATGCTGGAAGTTGCTGGACTAGTAGCTAGGAGTGAAAAGCCACCCATGAGATTACCAGTTTTGGACCTTGTGTACTACAAATACCAACCTGCCAGGCAAGATGTGCCTACGGATACAACAGTGGCATGATTATTAAGGGGGTAAACAATTTTTTAAAAATTGGATTTGAAGCCCACTCCACAGGAGGTAGCACATATCTGATACTGTGGGCCTGGTCAAAGGTTTATGGCTGTGAAGGTCATAGTTACTATGAGTGAACCGACCACTTTTGTTTTGCTAAAATAGACATGTTATAGAACTGCATCCTTAATACTTTTGTTTATGCTGATAAACTAGTGCTGCCCTCAGCATCACGCAGAGAAGTTTCTCTTTGCAGCAAGTAGTGGTTAATGCAGAGATAAGGATAACTTGTTGCTGAGTGCTCAGCCTGAGTGACATAACACCCCCTCCCTATCACAGAAGAAAGGTGGAAAGAAAGTAAGGTCTCATAATGGAGTAGAAGGTTGCGATGTTGGCTATGGTGCTGATGAATTTACAGTAGTTATGGTTGCACGCATAGGGTCTGCGTAAGACCAAGACCATAAACATTTAGTCATGAGTCAAGGAGGGGCACATGGAGTCCAAAATGGTCCTCCCTCTTTGCAATTGAGAGCTTTTTGGGAAGAAGGAAGTCATTGATTTTAGTGATATAGCCACTAGTAAATTATTCGTGCTCCAGTGGACAGTGTTACACCTGTATCCAAATGGGTGGTCCAGTTAAGCCCCATAGAATACAAAGCAAAAACTAAAGCAAAACAAACAAACAAACAAACAAACAAAGTAGGGTAAGGACATGGTGGGATCAGGGGACATTTGTGGGGGTAGGAGAAGTATAAGGGAGAATAGAGTGTGGCTAGAGTGTATTATATACATGCATGTTGTACATATTTGTATTTTATCTTTATATTATGAGCAGTAGACTAAGGAAAATGAGCAACCATTGTTTTAAAAGTACAAAGAGAGAGCTAGAGAAAGATGGCATAGTATTTAAGAGCACTGGTTGCTCTTGCAGAGGGACAGAGTTTTATTCCTAGCACTCACATGGCAGTCACAACTGTGTCTAACTCCAGGGTCTTCAATGCCCTTTTCTGACCTCTGCAGGCACCAGGCCACACATGTGGTTCATAGACACACTTGCAAGCAAAATCATCATACTCATAAAAGAATGAAGTAAATAAAACATCACCATCTTAATAATAATAATAATAATAATAATAATAATAATAATAATAATAATAAATCTTTAAAAAATTATCAAGAAGTTTAAAGGCAGGAGTGGCAGGGTCCACCTATAATTCCTGCTGGGCATTTGGTGGTATCACTTCATTGAGACATTCCTTTTGCTTGTGAGACGTGATGTTATTGTCCATGCTGCACATCACAGGACTTTCCTGCAGATGGCTACCCCTTAGTCACTTGATCAGATAAAGAGGCCCGAAGACAATCTGAAATTTGAGAAATTACAAATTGGTCACTGTCAGGGTCGTCATGCCTAAAGTATTCCACAGAGCAAAATGCTGATTTACACCTGATCGGTAAGTGCAGTGTTCGCAGAATCAGCAAAAGTCCTGCAAATGTGTGGGAAACAGAATTTCAAATGAGTTTCCATAATGCACGTATCTATAATGTATGGCTTTTAATTTACTTGATAATGTAAAAATATCGTCTGAGATGAGAAACGAGGCAGACAGAGTCACTCAATTCTACTGTAACAACTTTTCTTTATGAGAGACTGAAAATAAAGGCAAGGCTCAGAATATAAAACAGTCAGGAGGAACGAAGCTGAGAACCTGCAGGACAGTTTTCCTGGCACTGGCTGCCGGATCAGCTGCATTGGGAATTGGGATTAGGAAGAGCAAAAGCCAGGTGCCTGGAGGGGTTCTACCTCTGCTGGGGTGAATGCCATCCTGAGTGGATGTTTATCATCAGGGTCCTTGGGTCCTTTAGCTGTTAAGTGGAGGGTGTCGGGGGGTGGGAATCACCTGCCTCTTGCCTGCCTTGTGTACATGAAAAGAGAAAGGGTTGGCCAATGTTATGACACAAACAAGAAAAGGGATGGCTTGGTAGGAAGAGGTCTGGGCTGAAAGTAGAAGAGCCTTGACTTTCCTTCTTGTGAACTGTCGGTTGGGCAGTTAGGCTGTAAACCTCTAACAGCTGAGCCATCTTCTAAGCCTAATCTCTCCTTTCACAGTACTTCAGAGCTCGAGCAGTAGATCTGGAGTAGATGCAGAAGCCCAGACCTGTCAGGCTTTGTTTGCATGAACTGTTCTTTTAACTTATGGAACATTTAAAAAAAAAAGCCGGGCAGTGGTGGCACCTGCCTTTAATCCCAGCACTCCAGAGGCAGAGGCAGGTGGATCTCTGTGAGATGGAGGCCAGCCTGGTCTACTGAGACACTTCCGGATACAGCCAGGGCTACACAGAGAAACTCTGTCTCAAACAAACGAAACAAAACAGCCACCACCACCACCAAAACCAAAAGGACTTCTGGAGCCTTAAGATAGAGCTGAAGCAAGTCCTGTGGCTTATGTGGTACCTGGCATACTAACGACATGGGACTTTGTTTCTTCAGTGCATCTTTCTGACTCACTGTTTTCTTCTTCCAATGAGGAGAGCTTTGTTGGGGAAACACTACCATGTTCTCCTTCAGTGTGGCATACAGTGTGTGCTAAATTCAAGTCCGGGAAGACTTACTCTCCCAACTCTTCCTCCCCTCCCCCTTGGCCCACCAGCACCTGAGTTCCCTCATTTTCTGTCTCTGTTGCTGTGGGGTAGTTTATTTTATTTTAGTTGTTTTTCAGGTCTTCCTGGGAACAACTGCTTCTCAGAGACGTACCTGGAGCAGGAGCCCTAGGTTAAGTGTGAACATTTGACACTAAAGAATCTGGTAGAAGCAAGAGAGCAACAGGTAGGTGGAAGCAACATGCAAGCTCTTGAATATGTTATTTGGCAGAACTATTGGTGCTTTGTTGATTGTGTGATTTTTGACCATGGCCCTCACTCTTTCATCATCTATAATTTTATTCTGCATGATTCTCAGCTATATACAATCTGTCATAGTGGCTGGCCAGCTTGTGATGTTCTCATCAGTCATACATGGGGTTTCCCAGCTGTGACCAGATGTTACAAGAGTGTAGCCAGCTGAGTAAACCCAGGATGCAGACTAATCCAATCCCAGTTGTTTCCCCTGGCCACAGTGAATGGGTAAAGAGGAAGCCATATGACTCAAGGCAACACCACTTTGTCCTTTTTCTGTATTTCCCCATAAAGTGGGTGGATATAATGAAAAAAAAAAAAAGAACTCTGAGTGGCTTGTGGTCCATTTTCGCTCTTGGCATCCAACTATAGAAATGAGAGACAGATGGGTAGTCAGAGGGAATACCATGTCTGTGTTCTTTTCACATCTATTCTTGCTTTTCCCAAGAATTGGATATATGAGCTGGTTAACTAACACCCCCATTTCCCTTTATCCTTGATTAGGTTGAATTCACTTTGTCTTTGTAACACCATCAAATGCAGATATGCATGTTGTTGACAAGCAGGGAGTCCTTTCTCCTGGAGATAGGGTGACAGAGGAATTACAGACGGAGATTAGAATGAAAGGCAGTGCTCTTCCAAGAGCACTGGTGAGGCAGGAAAAGAATGTGGTCATGCAATAACAGAGAATCAGGCTCCGGGGCAAGAATACTTTCAGGCTACAGAAGAATGGTAAGCATCTGGGTCCTTTAAGACAGAAAACAGGCAACCAATGGAACAGCATTCCAGAAGCAAAGACAAGAGCCCCAGTCACTCTAGTAAGTGGTATGATCTCCTTTCAGGTCATGAGAGGAGTAAGGTGATAGGGAAGAGCAGAGGTGAAGAGCAGAGCCACCTTGTGCTAGTGGGGCCACATCCTATTGCAGAAAATTCAAGAGATTAACTTGCTGCTCGGGTTGAGGTGGGGTTCTGTGATTCTGAATGGCATCTTCCACTAGAAAAACACAGGAGGGAAGAAGCTGCTAAGATGTTGCTTGGCAACATTTAATACTTGGCATTAGACATTGGGAAGGACTGGCACGTAGAATGGGTATCTGCATTGTAGTTGGAGGCTTGACATTGACTGTCATATTCCAGTCTCCTCACTTTGCAAGGGAACGTGTCAAGGATGTGTATGCGACCCAGGAGACAAGTCAGGTCCTGTGAAGAGTGAACCTGGGAAAGTAAGGAGACCCAAGGGGCTGTGTGCCTATGCCATCCTTCTTTTATCTCCTAGGTAACTGCTGTAGTGAGACGTCCCAAGGGAAAATGTTCTGATATCCAGTCCTACCACTTCTGTGGAGAAAGTCTGGCCTGGATTGTCATGGCTCTTTATTATTCTTTGGTTCCCAAGAGAGCAGACTGATGCAAGTGTTTTAAAGATCTGGCAGTCTTTAGCATCTGTCACCTTGTCTTAAAGATGCGGATACTCCTCCGCTTATTTTGGGGTCACATCCCAACAAAATCCACCTTAAGTAAAAAATATTCTAAGTTGGAGTGCACTGAAAATATCCAACTTCGTAACTTGGCAACACACGCACTGAGGAGTAAGCTGTGTACTCTCATGAGGACTGTGGTCCATGGTTGCCACCCAGCTTCATGACAACAGACCCCATCACCTTTCACAGGCTCTGAAAAAGATCAAAATAGGACCTCTACTAAATATATATTGCTCTTATATTGTCACAAACTAAAACGTTGTAGGTTGAAGCATTTTAGTTCACAGACCGTCTGTAGTCTAGGACATTCCTAGCTTCCCAACTTAGCATTATTTTTTTTTCTATTTTGGCCTTCATATGCCAGCTTGAGATGGTAGAAATAGTATAGATTCAGGGATCTTATTTGTAAATCTGTGTCTGAATTTGAATCTTGCTGCTTAATAACCTTGAATGACTTCTATAAAATTATTTTATCTCTTTAATACACCTTGTCTCTTCTGTGAGAAGAATGATGAAAGTGGCCAATTTCCTAATGAGATACCACATAAAATGTTCTTCAAATATAATATGGCATACAGTGAATGCTTTTGTACTATATTAGCCATTAGATGGCTAATAAGAGAACCCAGAACACCTTCTTCCTTCATATGTGATGAACTGTGGCTTAACGGTCTTTTTTTTAAATACCCTTCCTCCCTTCCCTCCTTCCTTCCTTCCTTTTTTCTTTCTTTCTATATTCTTGTCACAAGAATGCAATGTAATTTGTGAATATAGTTATGTAATTAACCAAGAAAATTAATTTAAAACTGCCACTATTGAGTTTATTTTTAATTAAATAATTTGGAAGTGGAGCCATTGGGCTTCATTGGTCAGTAAGCTTGGTCCTGTGCTAAATCCGACACAGTGCTAGTTGATTGAAGGATGTTAAGGGGGATTTTCTAGGATTTGTAGCTGAAACTGATTACCGATTTCTGCCGTGGACTTCGTTACAATCATGACATCACCTGTTTCCTGGATGTGACGTCTCTTGTAGACTGTGAGGTCATGGGTTACAGAAGCAAGTCATAAGCCACATGATAGGACTTACATTTTGGAATTACCAAGGTCCTGAAAAGGTGTTTGCCTATTTGAAGAGTTAGAGAAGCAGCTGCCACTAAACTCAAAGTCACAGGACAGTGGATTGCTATAAAGAGGAAGAACCAATGCGTTTTGTAGTCCTGTTCTTGGGGAACAGCAGTGCAGTATGTACGGGTAAATCTCAAGCCTCTTAAACTGACAGGTTTAAGACTGTTTCTGCACACAGGAGAACTGCCCAAAGTTAAAAAGTAAAAGGTGCCAATCAACTGGTTGCTGATGTTAAGACTTGGCTGGCGTCCTGTTGTTTCCGTTGTCCTTCCGCTACATCTGAATTTACTCTAGCCCCATCTGCAGGCTAGTGGATGCTACCCTACGCTCTGTGCTCAATCCTCCCTGCTGTTCTCAGTGCTCTTACCTAACTCAGTGGACTTCTGGGTTACTCGAAGCCCATGGATTTTGCCTGGTTGCCTTGAGCACTTGAGCCTACCTTTGGGGTCTATCTGCTGGTGCTTTTGAAGAGCCCCATCTCTGTCCAACTCTCTGAAATCATTTTTGTGTTCTCCAGGATCTGATACAGTCACCTCACTGGATGCCCTACAGTCTTTTACTCTCATATGCCAAAGATTTTCTGAGATTGTATGCTAAATCTTTCTGAGGAAGCTTTTCATTTCTATATGGTTTTAGCAATGAAGACATCGTGGGTTTTACAATCAGCAGACGTCGGTCCAAATCTCAGTATCTTCCCTTACTTGTGAAACACCATACAAGGGTGAGTTTGCTCTTTTCTTGTTGCTAAGGCCATCTTGTAAATACATTGGCTTTAGCCTGGGGAAATTTATGATCAAACTCTCCCAGGTATTGTTTAAAAAAATAATGAACAAGTCATGCTGACCATTGCTTGAAATTGATTGAAATAGAAATAATAGAAACAAAGCAAGAAGCGATAAGATGTAAGGTGAATAGCTGAACCAGCAGTAGCTGCTGAGGTTTGGATGACAAAACAGACTTAACAGTTATCATCTATTGAGAACTACTTATAATATATTTTCTCCCAATAACTAAATTAGTGTTAAAATCTTTTTTATTCCAGATGAAGAAACTGAGGCTCAACAAGGCTCATAACTTATCCAATGTGATTCAGAGAACAGAGGGTAGAGACTGAGGGTAAGTCAAGGTCTGTTTGTCCAAGTCCAAAACCTGATACCTTCCATCACACAATACACTCCACAAACAATGTAAATATCCTCCATACATTTGCATTAAATTTTACAGCTTTCTGAAGCTGAGTTTGTCCCAGGCATTTTCTACACCCTTCTGGACACAACTGGTAGCATTTTGCTCTTTTCACTTGTCCCAGTATACCCCTCTCTGCTCCCATGAAACATTTTATAGCTGGCTATGTCACAAGATCTGAAAACCTCAAGTCTATGACAACAACTAAATTTCAGTTTTAAAATATCGAATTGGTTTTAGATACAGTCATGGGAATAGTTTGGAAATCTGGGCTCCCAACCAGCAGAGTAATTTCCTTTTATTAATGGGGAAATAAGCATCCCTTATAAAGAATGTTGTTTTCCTTTCACAGACCTTGTCCTTAGAAATGCAGGACTGGATGGGTATCATGTGACCCTAAATAGACAAGTTATAGACCCAAAGTGAATTCATGGAGGTATTTACTCTACCCTGTCTTATGGCTTAGTTCCTGTTAAATGATTTCTTTCTTTTCAGAGGCACGGCTATAGGCAACTCATTAAGAATAAGCTACTCTGAGGTACCACTTGAACCTCTGAGTGAACTGGCAAAAGATATGAGGCACGGTCATAATTCATTGATCTACAAATATTTTCCTGAATACTTTGTATACCTTATGTTATTTAATTATGTCACAAGCCTATCAGGGATTTCTCATTTCCCCCATTTTTCCCCCAACACTGTAGCTTAGAGAAGTTAAATAACTGTCAGTTCCAGAAGTTACTATGTAATGGTACCCCCAACATTTTGTCATAACGACACATCATTTGAACCCAAGTTTCAAACATTGAATAATGAGTGTTAACTCTCAAAACTGGGGTTGAAATTCTTCATTGATTCAATACCTATTATATCAGATGCATAATTAGAATCTACCCAAAACTGATGAGAGTTTACAGCCAGAGTCTAAAATTGAGAGATGCCGTCCAGCCATTTGCATATAAATAGAGTATGATCATTATGAAGTATAGTCCATTACAGAATTCAGTTTAGCTTGAATTTTAACTGAAACCATAAAAAGTCAGCTAGGAAAGAGTTAGCTTTATCAATTACATTTTCATGAACCTAGTTTTGTGTTTTAGGTTTTCTAAATTGATGTACTCCAGGGGACAGGAAATACTCATTTGCTAAAATTGTGCAATTGACAATGTGGGAAATGAGATTGCAGCCTCTGAAAGTTTGGGTCTTTTTCAAGAAATGTGCTGGATACTTCAGTTATCACTTTGATTTTGGTTCAGATCTCTGCATTGCCCCAGTGCTTCGTTGTCAGCCCATGAGACAAAGTTTAAGCAGTGCTATCTCTCAGGAGTATCAGAAGCCCTTGGGATTCTGGATTCACAGCTCTGACCTTTTCTCCTTTTCTTCCTCGACAGTCATGGCTGCTGTTCACACAAGAGAGGGCTGTGGGCATTTGATTCAGATAGACATGCATCTTGCCATTGACTATATCATTACTTACCTGTGTAACTGTGGCACTTCCTCATTCTTCTTTCTATTTTATTGTTTCCTCAACTTAAAAATGAGGGGTATGAGGCATATACCTCATTAGATGAGATAGTAAATATAGGTCCCTCTGTGAAGTTCATGCTGCATAGTGAAATCCCTATGGATACAAATCATTGCAATTATTATAAAGGATTACTTCTCCATATATGTAACCTTGTAAATTCAATGAGCCATGCGATCCAGTCATAGAATAGTATGCCATATCCAAAAAGACGTAACCTAACAATTAAAACCAATTCAAGGTAATTGAAATCTCTTATTTGCAGTTCTTGGAGACTATCAAAGAGAAAGCTATTTCTAAGCCAGCTTGACCCTTTACAATGTCACCTGTCTTTTCCCTCTTTGATTTTCTTCCACCTGATGCTGCTGCAGTGTCTTCAAAAACACTTATCCCTGATAGGCAGGCTGCAAAAATGTACGATCTCTCTCCTCTCCTACTCCTGTTTCCATCGCTTTGTTATATAGGTCAACTTAGCTACTCTCCCAGCGTGTGGACATCCTTTAAGAGCAAGACTGGGACAGAGTGGAAGCTGAGCAGTTAAGGCAGGGGTATTTTTAATTGACTGGAGGAGGTGCAGGTATGGCTCTGAGCATTCATATGGACTAGGAAGTGTAATTTCATCATATAAATATAATCTCCAGATCAAGGAGCATTCTACCTTCTGAGAACATTGTACCTTCTGAACTTTCCCCGCCCCGTATCCAAAGCCCTATTTTACAAGGATTGTTGCTGTATGGAATCATGTGGATAAGGAGAGACCAACATGAAAGTCCTTGATCATGAGACATTCAGTTAAAGGGCTGCACTTGGCACGAGAGTGGCCTGGTCTGTGGCAGGAGGAAAGAAGTAGGGGGCTGCTTTGCAGAGGCTTAGCGCCAAAGTTAATAGAACTTAGTAAGTGGGGCAAATACCATGAGGAGAAGAGTGGGAGAGAGATTATTGGGAATAACAGGGGATGCTATTAACTGGACTTTTGTACTATTGCTTTTCTCAACACTGTGACCAATGCTCTGACAAGATGCAGCTAAAGAGAGGAAGGGTTTGTTTTGACTCATGATTTGATGCAGATCACCATGACGGGGATGTATCCATAACAGGTGAGAAGCCGCTATGGATGCAGGACACTGAGGCTGCTTGCTCAGTGCTAATTGAGGATCAGGCTTCAGAAAGAGGGCTGTGTAACTGAGCTTTTTGGCTATTTATTGGATTCTTTTATCATCCTCCCTACACCACCCCTATCCCTTCCAACTCACCAACACTAGGCAGGAGAGAAAGAAGGTTAGAGGAGAGAGGGGGCGTTGATATAGTTAGATTACTTCTTGCTGATTAGGGCATTGAGTGCTGTGGGGCAAATTTGATCTTTATCATCAGGCTATATCTCCATTCAGCATTCCAGCAAACAGCAATAGAGGGAGCAACAGCCTCTGCCTCTCTTGGAGCGCTCACATTTATATGCCCTTTGGACAGTCCCCAGAATTCCAAAACATAAACTGTCTTCAACTGGCAAAATCATGGCCCTGTCAAAGCACGAGAAAAATCATAGTCAGTGGCTGGGGTCAATGTGAAACAGGACTGTATCCCACACCTGGGACTGAAGCAAAAACATATTCGCATAACATTTCTGTGTTTTTAAAAACCTAGAACTCTCACTGTAGAACTGAAAGGGGCCTAGCATAGAAAGTTGAAGGCCCACCTCTTAGCAACCTACTTTTCCCAGCTACTCTCCACCTCCCAAAGATTTCACAACCTCTCAACATAGCCACCTCTTGACAACCGAGCACCCTGACCCATGAGCCTAAGGACACTCACATCCAGCACATAACAGCACTTACCACCCAGTCTCTATGGGAACAATGTTGTCTCCTTTATGCCTTCAGCTCAGAAAATTTTTTGAAAGACCGCTAGAGTCTGGCACTATTTTATGCTGGCTGCTTTGTAAAGTTAATTCTCCAAACGTTCTTAGGTCAATCATATTTTACAGAGTGACTCAGGGGTCAAAATTATTTTCCAAGTGTACAACAATTGATAAGATAGAGAGCCTGGATTTGAATACAGGACAGTCTGAGTCAAAAGTCTACGTTCTTAATATCTGTAAACTTATTTTTTTTTTAACCAGGTCAGACATGATAAAGTGAGCTCCTAAACAGTTCTGGAGACCTTACTGGTCTTCCCAGAGGCTTACTGAGAAAGTACCACAGTAGATATATTCCAATTAAGACTTATGATAGAGGGCTGGAGAGATGGCTCAGAGTTTAAGAGCACTGGCTGCTCTTCCAAAGGTCCTGAGTTCAATTCCCAGCAACCACATTGTGGCTTACAACCCATCTATAATGAGATCTGGTGCCCTCTTCTGGTGTGCATGCAGGCAAAACACTGTATATGATAAATAAATAAAATCTTTTAAAAAAGACTTATGATAGAATTATTCTACATGGATAATTTTGCTACTAGACTATATAAGCTAGTAAATGAGAAAAATCACAATGCCAGGCATGGCATGCCTCCCTTCAACTTATTGATCAGGTATTCCTTAATGATTTCCCAAACAACATAGGCTACTTCCATTGCTCTTGGCTACCCATCATATTATCTGTTAAAACCTTATAGCTGAGAACACCACACACTTTGGCTGACATGCAGACATCAACCTTAAGAGTACCGATATACTTTCTATTTGTTGGACTGCTTTCATAATACTGGAAGATGCTATTTAGGCTTTTGGGGGAACAAAACATTAGAGTCTTGCCTAGTGTTGAACCCTGAGTGTTGGAATATCCATCTACTAGGCATAATATGCCCACTGGCACAGTGGCAGGACAACTGTGAAAAGGCCGCTAATTAATTTCTGATTAGATTTCAGGCCTACTCCCAAAAGGGAATTTTATAACTGGCACTGTTATCCTAGCCAAAAGTCCATGACAAGAGAAGTCATAGATCTTAGGGTAGAATCTGCTATTGTAATTTGACTAGATGGTCACTGTGTCATGGTGTCTTCCTAATAGTGGTTTTCAACCTTCCTATGCTGTGACCGTTTAATACAGGTCCTCCTGGTTGTGGTGACCCCAGCCATAAAATTATTTTCATTGCTACTTCCTAGCTATAATTTTACTACTGTTATGAATTGTAATGTAAATATCTGATATGCAGGACATCTGATATGAGACCCCCATGAAAGGGTCCTTTGCCCTACAAAGAGGTCACAACTCGCAAGTTGAGAACCACTATTTTAAATAGTTATGTTGCTCTACAGGCTCATCAAAGAGGCTTATTTTTTTGCAAGGGGAAGAAATTAACAGTGAGACACATAACTGATCAAAATATCAAAATATCAAATATCAAAAATAAGAGGCTGAGTGCTTAGTCATGAACTTTGTATATGACATATGTATATCATAGCCCCATGCCCCCACCCACCCAGGAAGTATTATGGAAGAGGAGATTGAAAGATTTTAACAGCTGGTGTATGAGGAAGGGTGCAGTGAAATGCCTTCTTCCAAACATGATGCGGCCATTTTACTTATGATGTCATACAGCTGCTGTTACCTACACAAGATCAAACCAGCTAAAATGTTAGCAGAGATGGGCTGACAATCTTTAGGACTTACTCATTAATGAGGAGTGGATGCTGGGGGAGGGAGTCACCCCTTTTCATGGACCCTGCTAGGGTTCCCCCCTTCCAGTGGATGGCCCCACACCCATGAATTTATGGGCAACATTAACTGGATTAAGTGAGCTATAAAAAAAAAGAGGTTGAACATTGAAAGGGGCTATGTTGAGGGGATCATAGGGGAAGCTAGAGAGTGAAATGGATATATAAGAATATATTTAATTGTTTGCATCTCTGAAATTCTTAAAACAATTGAAAAGCTATGAAAGTCAATTTGAGGAGCTGAACCACAACCAACTTTCCCAACCACAGCCATAAGAAACTTCTACTGATGTTTCCCGAGTCTAGATTGTACATTTCTAATGCTATAGTTACACGATGAAGCCAAGTCTTGTGTAAAATAATTACCTATCTAGCTAATGGGTGTCCAGGGATTTTTTGAATTGTTAGACAAATCTTAACCTGCAAGGAAGGGTAGGTAGATGTGATGCTTGGTTTAGATTGTCAGCCTGATGGGGTCTAGAAGCACCCAGAAACAATGCCTGAGGAAGGTTACCTCTGAGAAGGAAAGCCCCAACCTCAGGTACCTTCCAGCAGGCAGGGCAGACACAATGGCATCCCAAGATGATTCCCTGCCTTCACTTCTTGAGTGAGTGCATATGCCTCTGCCGTTGACATCCTCCACTGATGTCAGACTTCAGACCCTGGCTCTTCAGGAATCTTCCAGGCCTTGAGCACCAGACTGGGGCCTCTGAGGCCTCTGGCCTTATTCTCAACCATTCTGTCATGTAGACACTGTTGACGACCCAGCCCTTATTGTGTGAGCCTATTAAAAAAAGTTCCCTTTTAATAAGCTAATATGTGAAATATACATGTATTTTTTTTTTCTACTGGCTCTGTTCTGCCAAGGAACCCTGCCTAACCTAATATGGGTAATTTCCAACCTCTAATGCTATCACAAAGAGAAAGCCATTTTGTTTTCTTGTGTACACATAGCTTTCAAGAGATGCACAGCAGGCAACGTGCCCTGGTTTTCTATCACTTTTCAGGCAGTCACACCCTCGAGACATGAAAAACAGCAGCCTTTAAGAGAGAAGCTTTCAGATTCAGTCCAGACCCAGGAATTCCTCCAAAGGAAAAGATGTATTGCTTTCACCTTAGGATGATATTTCCTCCTCCCTCTCTCTTAAGATGTGAGAAGAGTGGGGTGTGGCAGTGGATGGACATTTGTTATCCCAGCACTCAGGAGAATTATAGCCTAAAACCAACAACTGAAATGATGAAGAGATGAAGATTAAGCCAACTTCTGCAGCGATTTGCCAGTACAGTGTTAATTATTCTCTCTTTCTATCCTTTACTGACTGATCTTCACGGCCTAAGCGAAGTTGTCAAAGCTACCGTTCTTAAATGTTCTGCCAACTATTCCTGATCTCCATTCATTCCCAGAACATAGTTTTATTGTCCTAATAAACTGCAGTGCTATGGAATCCCGTGTCTGTTAACGCCAGCTGATTAGCTCCATAAACACTGTTCTTGTCTCATTGGTCTTCATATGTTCTGAGTTAGGATGTGTCTAGCTTCTTGTAACAAGAACAAAAGCAAAACTCAAGCTAATATAAACAATAAAGACATAGTTGGGGTTACTTAATGGCAAGCCCCAAAGCAGAAGATTGTAAAAACTCTCATGTGCTGTAGTCATTCTATGTCGGCTTCCCTACTTGGACCTTTCTCTTCTCTCTCTCTCTCTCTCTCTCTCTCTCTCTCTCTCTCTCTCTCTCTTTCAGCAGAAGTCCTGGACTTCAGATACGTACACGGCAATTTCCAGAAGGAAAGAGAAATGTCTCTTTCTAGTGTTTTCTTTAGCCTGAAACTGTCTCAGAAGCCAACCTTCTCTTCTCAACCTCAATGGCCTTTTAAGAGTCAGAAGCTGGCAAGGCAAATGAGGTCACTGTGCCTGGATTGGATCAGTCAGCTCTCTGAACTAGATGCCTGTAATATCATGGAGGAGTGTGGGAAGAAAAGACCACAACCTCTCTTTGAACCAAGAGCTCAGCATGAAAACTGGCAAACAAATAGCACAAAAAAATGTTGAGTGAACACTGTGATACCCTCCACTATAGCTCATACATCTCTTTAGAATGACTGTATTTTTAAATGTCATCATTTACTTGATGCAGTATTTAATTTTGTACTTTCTATTATTGTTATTGTTATTATTGTTGTTGTTCTTATATAATTTCTGTGTTTCAGTCTTGTCTTAATAATCAGATGTTAGCTACCTAAGGCAGGATCTATGGCACATAAAAATTAGTTGATTAAATAAATAGTCCTGGTTGGTGTCCATGCAAGTGTAGAGAGACCAGGAATGGCTGTATAGGAAATGCTATGTTCCCTGTGAGTTTTACTATCCAGTGAAGCGCACGAAGGGTGTTTTTTTTTTGATAGAAAATCAATCTTAAAGGGGCAAGAAACCCCTTTTTGTTTAATTTAACTCAACCTCTGTGGCGCTTCATTTGAATAAGCTGGAGCCTACAAGAAATCAATTACCAGATGAGACAAATGAACTAAGTGCCTTTCCCCATCTCAGGCACAGGATGCCCATGTAACAGAGATGGGTGCTTTGGTTTAGGAGGGAGAATCATCTACTTTGTTCCTTCACAGTCCACTGTCTTTTTCCTCCATGATAATCCAGGCTAGGGCAGGTCAACCCTAAATATGGGAAGCGGGGTTTGGCATAAACCTGGAGAGGACTTGCACTTGTATATTCCCAGGAAGATGAGCTACACTGGAGTTTTCTCACAGCCAATAAACGCTAATGTGTCCACAAGGCAACTGAAGAGGCAAAAAATTGTTCAGCTGGACACTATTCAGATGTCTTACTAAGAAGTCATTTTATGTTCTCAGTTCACGAAAATAGGTGCTGTTATGGATACCATTTTATTGTTGAGAAAACTAAGGTGGGATGAACCAAAACAACCTTCCTGGGGTCACTCTGTTAATAAATAGTGGCATCAGGGTTTAGATTCAGGGTGGCTATCTTCAGAGCCAGCTCTCTTGTTGCATGGTCAAGAAGGTCCCGTGTTCAAGGCTAAATACAAGAAGCAAGGCTAGATCATCTGAAAGAAGGCAGCCTGAGATGCCAAAATGCTGGAAAAATAGTTCAGGGAGCAAGAAATGAAATAAATTAGAGCAAATGAATCAGGGCTGGGGCATGAATGATGCAACATATCGGAGTATTGTTCTTTCTCTTTGAAGGCAAATGATGGGAGTTTGGTTGAGGATGCTGGTCCTAGTTAGTGGCCTAGAGTTGCTGTCTGGGGCTGGACAGTGTCTGACTTCATCTAACTTATGATCTAGCTGAGAGGAGAAGAATAATGTGTTGGAAATGGTTAATAAATTATATAGGGAGGCAGATAGCCAGGGCAAGTGAATGAGCACGGTGGGTGAGGCAGGGATCACATGACAGGTCTTTTTCTCTGCGGTCATTCTGGCTTTCAGTGAACCTGGCAAACTGAGAAATGCTTCCCCTTGAGTCACAAGTTCTGAGTGCCGGGGAATATCTGTGTCGGCGGTCTACAGAGTTATATTTATGAGTCGTACTTGGAGAAGGCCTGGAGAGCATCTCCGGCTTGCCAGGATGAAGCAAACACAGCGATCCTGCTCCAGGGCCTCCACAGCCTTGTTTGTACTGTTACCTGATGCTGCCTGTGGGATGCTGTTCTTGTGGGCCTCCTGTGAGAAGACTTGATTCCTTACTGTATTTGGCCATGACAGCGGTCTTGTGGGTGGCTTCAGTATTAAGTTTGGAACAGAGGAAGTGTTGCAACGCATGCCAAGAATTGAATTTTATTTTTACAAGCTGCTTTTTTGTGGAATTGAATCTCCGTGAACCTCCCCGGTTACAACAGGCTCACAGGTGGCAATAGGCAAAAGGAGGGGCTTGCATATCCTTCAATGACAGGTAGATATTCTAACTAGCCTCAAGAGAGAGCACTTCCTTTGGGGAGTCTTTTTAAAAATCTCATGAATGATGTATTTTGGCGTTTGTCCCCGCCACTATATTTTAGTGTCATAGTCAGCTTTGCGAGGCTGAGGTAGATTGCTTTGGTTTAGGAGGGAGAATTGTCTACTTTGTTCCTTCACAGTCCAGTGTCCTTTTCCTCCGTGATAACCCAGGCTAGGGCAGGTCAACCCTAAATATGGGAAGCGGGGCTGATGGAGCAAATCAGAAGGACCACAAGCTTTCCCTGTGTCCGTGAGGAAAGCACTTGCTCATCTTCTGCTTCAGGATCTCCTTGGTAACCTAACTCAAGATGAAAACAGTCTTCAGAAGACCTGGCAAAGGAAATAATGAATTCATTAGCCTATAGAACAATGGGGCATGTAAAGAGGTAAGAACAGAAGCCCCAGTAGCACCATTGGCTTCCATCCCCCCCTGGCTGCCCCCCCCCCACCTCACCAACTCTGGCCTGGACTTTGTCACCAGTGCCTTGATTTGGAGACGTTGGGTGCACTGAGGACTGCAAAGCCAAGGACAGAGGGTTGTCGATCTCAGGAGTTCACAGGCAAAGCTGATTCACTGTGTGTGAATAGAAATGCCACATCTGTATCCTCGACTGTGACCATGGAGTACCTGATGCAGCTCCAAAAAGGCACAAGGTCTGTGTTATCAACAAATGAGGAAATTATAAAGTGTTATCATTTCTGTGGGTGGTCTATGTAAGTGCTATTTTTAAAATCTATTTTCTTAGGTTCTTATATCTATCACCTTTCTCCACCCCAATCCCTCCCAACAACCCAATACCAGTAGGAGAGACAGAAGTTTAGTGGGGCAAAGGGGCACTGAGATCTTTTTAGACTATTTACTGCTAACTAGAGACATTGAGTTCCTTGGGGCAAGTCTAATCTTTGTCTCACCAGGATATCTCCAATTTCTTTTTATCATCTCTTTTCTCATGACCACTTGATAAACCACCACCATGCCAGCAGCAGCAGCAGCAGCAGCAGCAGCAGCAGCAGCAGCAGCAGCAGCAGCAGCAGGAACCGGCAGGAGGAACAGCCACACACCCTCTCTTAGGGCTCTGGTCTTTTTCTACCCTCTCTAAAGTCCCCAGAATTAAACAGCCTTCAGCTGGCAAAATTATGCCCTCACCAGAGCACGAATGAGGCAAATAGTCTGCTGCTGTAGACAATCTGAAGCAGCACCTTATCTCACACCTAGGATTAAATAATATAGCTGGGCTTTTAAAGGCACCAATATTCTCACTACAGGTCTACTTTGTCTTTCTTCCACTCTGGCTCCTAGAATTGGAAGTGTTTCTCCCCGTGAGACCTTAGACTTTAAAAGCTGTCTGCTTAGACACTCTTTAGAAGCATGACAAAGCAGTGTATCTATCAAATACCTGCCAGAGCAATATTTGCTCCGAGCTTCTGTCTGGTTGACTGTGTCCTCCTTTGAAGTGTGCTTTTAGTTAAGTGATTGATATATGTGATTCTGACTTCGCTTAACATTAGGTATTAACTTGTATTCCCTCTTGTGAGCTGTCAGTGGATGCTCTAAAGGCAGGAGACTAAAGCAGCTTTGGAGGGAGGGCCTCCGAGGGAAGACTGCATTTCAGTGTTTTAGATCCTGGCCAAAGTGATTGAAATAAGGAGGAGTGTAAAGTATAAGGAGAAGCCTCTCTACCTCCTCTCTTCAAGGCTTAATCTTTGAAAATTTTTTCATATTATATTAAAGTTACTTTAAATTTATCTTAAGGGTATTAAAAAACCCACAGATCATTGCATTCTGAGTCTAAACATCACATCTATCTATCTATCTATCTATCTATCTATCTATCTATCTATCTATGATCTATTTTTGGTTTTTTGAGACAGTGTTTCTCTGTGTAGCCATGGCTGTAGATCAGACTCACTTTGTAGACCAGGGTGGCCTTGAACTCACATGATCCTCCTGCTTCTGCCTCCCCAGTGCTGGGATTAAACATATGTGCCACCACACCCAGCTAAACATCATATTTATTAATGAAGTCAATGAAATTTTGATTTGATGTATATATAGAGAGTGATGAATAGATTGATAGATATGTACCTTCCATCAGAGAAAACATGAGAGTGGGAGGTTACACATGAAGTTCCCAAGACTGGTCAGAATAAAATTCCTGTTTTTTATGTTTAAGACAGAACCCACAAAATCTCCAGGAAGAAGAGATATGGGACAAGTATGACAAGTGTCAAGGTGGAAACAGATGGGGCCAAAGATGTGGCAGAAAAGCAGCGTTCAGTACAGCAATAGTGCTGCAGATAAAAGCACACCTCAGCAGGAACAGATCTTCAGTATGTGTGACTTCACAGTCACTATTGGCTCTGGAGCACGCTCTTACCCTATTCCCAACCCCCCATTATACCTGGGAAGATAAATACTAATAAAAGGTTAAAGTCAAATCTTTTATTGTGCCTTTGTACAACAGATTCAAGCATCTTTGCTAACAGGAAAGGGTACCAAGCCATGGGTCCTGTGAGAGAGCAGTTTCTCTATAGTTCTTTGGCAATTTTGGGGCCTCTCTCTTCTCTATGCTCTGTTCTAAGAATGCCCTGCACTTGACATGAGGCCAGCTAAAATAGCAAATGCCTTCTTGTGTGGCTTTAGTGTAATTTTCTGTGGACTCACTTTACTGTGCTCTAACTATGGGGCCAGAGAGGAAAGACAAGATGATCAATTAAGTGACCTTTTGGCCTAGACAGAGCCCTTCACATCATGCAGAGTTTCAGCACTGAAGATGGAGAGTGATAACAGGAGGCAGATTCTTATGCAGCCATCATATACCTTTTATGTTTTTGCTCTGCATATGTCTTGGGGTTCTTAAACCGGGAGTTTGTTGGAGGTCAAGTTTCATAGGTTGGGATTCTGTACTTTAGCCAAAGGCAAGTTTCTCCATGCTTTCTTGTCATACTATAATTTATGATCCATAGAAGGTGAAGAGGTAGAGCAAGAAATCTGGACCAGATCCGAGATGCCAGCAACTAGGAGAACCACAGAAATGAAGACATGTTCATTCATCCTCAATGATTCAAACAAAGTACCCACCAGTACCGCACAAATTGGAGTTACCAATGCCCCTCACTCAGGATCATTTTTATTAAGGCACTCATGATTGAGCATGGCTCACAGACTTCAAAATTAATGGTTATTATCAGCTAGGGGGGAGCCCCAGGGGACCATTAGAAGCAACAGGAATAGCTAAGAGAATTCTTTCTTCCTCACGAAATCCACTTCCCTCTACCTCTTTCGTCTTTACATTTTTTTTGTAATCATTATTCTTAACATTTCAGAAAACATAAATTATCTTGAAATAGATAGAGATTCTGCTACTTAAAGCTTTCTTAACTTGAAAAGCCACTACAACCATAGTGAGGAGACAATCTTAGCCTTGGTTTCTCTTCATGAGTTTTTTTTTTTTCTTCTATAATATCTTCAAGGCACCAACCCCCAATATGTGCCTAAAAGTGGATGGATGTGGGTCTAGAGGAAAGGAAATGTAAAGGCTCTGGTGCCCATACAAAGTACATTTTCAAGTGACATGTAATTTATCCTCCATCACCAAAAGCAAGTGCTTGCATATGAGAACCAACTATATCTTCTTTCCTGTTTGTGCCCAAATGCATGTATGCCAAAGAATAAGTTTGTGGCAAGACCAATAACAGGAGGATTTTTCTGTTTGTGATTTGAGTTGTTCAGTAGGGGCCAGAGATGGGAGACGAACCAGGACTGAGTATGTCTGTGCTATACAGACAACCCTGGTTGGAGGATATAGGAAAATGCATAGAATCTCTATTTTACTAGGGGATCTGCAGGCCCCAGGTTGTGGAAATGGGTCTCCAGTAAGTTTCCAAAGCAAAGCACGGTATTAATGCTGAGGTGGTAAAGGCGTAGATAGAATAGTGAGTCTCCAACTGGAATGCTGGCTGGGACATCTTGGACAAATGGTCTCTCTCCAAGTTTCATTTTCTTTTTTTGTTATATAGAGGTATTTATTCACACACACACACACACACACACACACACACACACACACACACACACACCACAGAGAGAGAGACAGACAGACAGAGACAAAGAGACAGAGAAAGACAGAGGGGGGGGGAGGGAGGGAGGGAGAGACAGACAGACAGACAGACAGACAGAGAGAGACATAGAGAGAAACAGAGATACAGAGAGAGACAGAGAGACAAAGACAGAGAGAGAGTGAGACAGAGAGACATAGAGACAGAGAAAGACAGAGAGAGAGAGAGAGAGAGAGAGAGAGAGAGAGACAGACAGACAGACAGACAGACAGACGGCAGAGGCATAGAGCGAAATAGAGACAGAGAGAAAGAGAAAGACAAGAGAGAGAGAGAGAGAGAGAGAGAGAGACAGAGAGACAGAGAGACAGAGAGACAGAGAGACAGAGAGACAGAGAGACAGAGACAGAGACAGAGACAGAGACAGACAGACAGACAGATTGACTGACTGACAGAGACAAAGAGGATTTAACTATGGTCTATGATCACCTCTCTGTGCCATGTAGCATTGGCTGATTTTGCTTGTCAGGGGAGTTTCCAAACTTCCAGCAAGATCTTGTGCCGAGTTGGCTCGCTTAGCTAAGATGGCCAACAGATTCTTATTGCCTGTTGGTGCAGTGCTCAATGAGGGCCCTGATTGCCCTGTACTTGGCTGATTCTGGGTTCTTCCAGCATAGTGCTTGGGATACAAGTCTGTGTGCCTAAAACAAACATTCCAAGAGATAGGTGTCTCTTTTCGCTCTACTCCCTACTGTCCTCTAGGCCTGAATCAGTCCTGTAGCCCCATCCCAGATAAATGGAAGAGAGAACGTGACATATATCACAGATACTGTCATGCAGACTTTGCTTGTGGCCCCATCTCAGATAAAAGAAGAGTGGACAGGAAGTGACTGAAGTTATGGATACAGGCACTCACGCTTTGTCCATTGTCACCAACATGAAGTTTATTATTACCTGAATTCTATGAATGCAGAACAAGCTCTCCAGGTACCTGGGTTTGTGTGTGTGTGTTTGTTGTTATAGATTCTTATGAATTATTCCTTGAATCGATGCAGGCGTGGTCTTTAAATAGCCTTGGATGGTGCCAAGCAGCCTTTTCTAAAGTGTTCTTTCTCTCACCTCCACTTTCCAAAATATAAACAGTTTACATTAATATATAAAGAGTCCAGACCTTGGTGCACTGATGATTTGTGTCCAACATGAACAGTTTTCACAAGTGGTATATACTATCTAAAAATGTACTTAGATTTGCTCACATCCCCCTATTCTCTCTTCACAAACAACTTTGCTTCTTATTTGTTTGTTTTCAGTTTACACTGACAAAAAATGGACTTTCCAAAAACAGCAGGAGAACCATTGTATTTTACGTATAGACTCACATCACTTAAATAAATGAATAAAGTCTTTATTTGAAAAAGGACAAAGCCCACTTGATGTTTGAAATTACTTGCCCTTTCATACCTTGTAATATGAATAATCCTCCCCTTTTGCTCCCCCTTTTAAAAGAGCATTCTTTAATTGCTGTCTTTTCCTATTGCCTGTTTTATATCTGCAGTTTCCAAATTAATATAAGGACTGCTAGTAAGATCTTAAAAATAGGCTTGCATTACTTTTAAGAAAGACATTTTTCAATTAATTATAAACGACTTGATTTCAAAATGCAGAAACCTACTGTGAATCCCGAACCTAATGCTTATCTTCTCTAATTGCATGAACAGGAATGCAGAAATAAATCTGGTAGAATATGTAATTGGCATGCTTGTATTGAGGGTACCACTTTAGCCTATTTAAACTTCCAAGGAAATGCACTGCAGTCTCTACCTCTGCCAAAAGTTTCTCATTTGTTTTATATAAAATAATTTAGGGAAAGAAACAAACAGATTACCGATGGGGTGCTCATGGGTGAATAAAAGGAAGGGACAATTACCATATTCCTTTGGTGTTCTCTGCAGATATCTGTACAGATTAAATTGTACTTTCAAATGTTCCATGGTGCTGACTCTTCTAGAGACAGGGGCATGATGAGGACACCCATAGCATTCTGTCACACACATAATTTTGTCACTTTATTCTTTCTTCCTTTAGTTAAACCCTTTTTATTGTTCTGGATCAGCTTCGAGCCCTGATCCTTGCAAAATGGTGTCATTGATGAAGTCTTTACAGAGTAGCTAGCTGGCCAATGCAGGTCATATGCAGTGTCTCCTCATTCTAAGATGTAGATGTCATTATTCTCCCTTAAGAGAGGAAACTAAAATGTAGATGATGAGGTTCTTTACATAAAGTCATACAAATTACTTCTGAGCTCAGTCCCTTACTGAGTAATTTGTTGACATACATGGAAATAAAAAGAAAGATAGTAGGACCCTTGAGGCTAATTTCCTTGGTGTGTGTCACTTCTCTAAGGAAATATACATTGGAAACAATTCACTAGGATTGGAGTGGATCTGGGGACAGAAGGTTCTACATCTACCTTTGGCTCACTGTGAGACCTTGGGAAAATATATTATTTCATTTTTGCACCATCTTTGTTTTCTCATGTATAAAATGATGATTTTAATGTCACCCAGAAGCATAGTAGAATGGTCAGGATTTGTACCGTTTGGCAATAAAAAGAAACAAAGTTTTAATATGAGCTGTGAATAACCCTTGAAAACACTAAGTAAAAGAAATAGTCACAAAGACCACATGTTATTTGAGTTTGTTTATATAGAATCTCAGAAAAAGCCAAGTCTAGAGAGATAGAAGGCAGAGTAGTGATTGCACAGGCCTAGGAACACAGAGACTAATGAATATGGGCTTGGTTTTAGGTATGACGCAGTGTTGTAAAATTGATTGAGACGTTAGGCATACCACTCTGAATACACTAAAAATCATGAAATTGTATACTTTAAAAGGATAGATTTTATAGCACATGAATTACACTTTCAATAATAAAGCTATTACTAAGCTGGATATGGTGGTGCATGCAGGCCTATAACCCCAGCACTCAAGCGGTCAAGAAGGGAGAATCAAACCTCTGAGAGCAGTCTAGAATTTATAAAAAGATATTTTGTCAAAAAAGCATATATATATATATATGTTTTATATATATCTAAAATAAATATTTATATTAATATAATATATATTTATATATTATGTATTTGCATTAAATGTTTACATATATTTATATATTTTACATATATATGGGAGAAGAGAGAGAACTTGTGAAATGATAACATCATTGAGGAATTCTGTTTCTCAGTTTTCTCACTAAATGATGAACTTCCTCTCTAGGGCAGTTTTATCTACTGAGGTACAAGACGAGCATGGAACAGATATTGACACCCACAAGTTCCTTGTAAATGTCATTATTCTTCCTATTGGGTTATCTTGAGGATGGCATATAGAGCCTCTTGCCAATGAAAGTTGCTTAATAAAGGCAGCAATGGGCTCATGAGATGTCTCAGCAGTTAGGATCAGAGTTCAGTCCCAAACACCCATTTATAATTCCAGCTCCAGAGGATCCGATGCCCTTTTCTGGCCTGTATGGGCACACCTGCACACATGAAGCATATACTCGCAGACACATATGCAGATAAACACAAATAAATGCTGCCAATGAAAATATTACCCAGGGTGTTGAGGCTTTGCTGCTTAAGTGAATCATCCAAAGTTTGGGATCCTGTGCTGAGAGCACTGGTTTGAAGCCATAAACAGGAGATATAAAGAACATACTGGCTACTGTGTTGGGATGCTCTCGCTAGAGGATCAAGATCTTTGGTCCTGGCTCTGTATTCAGCACCATGTCTCCAGGACTAAGGTTCAGAGACACACTGGGGACTCTGTGCAGGCAGTGCAGGGCTGCTCTTTGTATTGGGACAGGCAGGCCTCTGCTGCTGAGGAGGGAGAGGTTAAAGGCTGCCTCCTGCTTTTCAACATCCCTATTTCTCTGCACGGACTTGTCCTTGCTCAGCGTCTTTTGTTCTGGCTTGGCTTCAGGGATATCTAAAGCCTAAATTGTGTCCAAGAATGACCATGTTTTCTGTTCAGTCTACAAATTCCACCATCCCTTCTGCTTCTTTCATATGTACCGTGCTGATCTATTCCTAATGGCTTAACATTGTTTCTTAAATCCTGTCAGCAGCAGATGGTGACAGAACCTTCAGCTCTGCAAAAATACAAACTAAGAAATCTCAACAATTTAATACCTGGAAGTCAAAACGATGTAGTAGGACTTTTTAAAGTTGGAAGTCATCAATCAATCAATCAATCAATCAATACGATAAAAATAATAAAAAAGGAAAGTCTTCCAAAACCCACACAGAACACTCAAAAACCAAAGAAAAGATAAGGATAAAGATGAAAGAAAGAAGATGATTTAAATTTAGAATCCTAGTCTCTGTCATAAGTTCATGGAAGTTTTGGGAGACAAGGACATCAAAGGCAAGCGAGTGTGCATTGAGGAAAGAAAGATGGAGAATGTCTGAATGGAGGCTAGGCCTTTTGGCAAGACTCATCACGCACACACCTTATTCTTTGCCAGGGTGTGAAGTGCTGCAAGCATGACGGACAGACTTGGACCTTTCACTGCCTGTACTTTTCTCTTTAAAAGGGTGAGTTCTTGTGGAAAATCTTTGTTGAAGGCATCTCTGAATCATCACTGGAATGGGAGTCTGTCATGAAACACCAACAGTCTGATGCGGGCTGGTGTGTGGTGGTGGCCAAGAAATCTGGGAAAGCATCATTGTGATAAAGTTGCTTCTTGTTTGACTGCCTTTCTTTTAAAATAGAAACTTCTGTTACTCACAGGAAGGTGCCAGCGGCTGTTTTGCTGTGCAAAAGTGCTCGGTTTTTAAGCAGCCTATTTTTGTCATCCTTTCCTACCATGGCTAGGAATTCATATTGTTGTTTTGAGGGTAGCACAGGAATGAACTTGAACGTCAGACAGTGGTGTGGGCAAAAGCATGGACACTATGGTTTGCATGGCTCCTGGCCAGTGTGGAAACCAGAGAAGAAAAGTCATTTTTACAGTAAAAATTAAAGTAGCTGAATATAGAACGATTGCTGGAAACAAATTACCATTTGAAAATGCATTTACTTCCAAAAAGGGCATTGAGTTTCCAAAGACCAGGTGCTGTACTAGGAGAGAAAAATAGAAGAAAGAGGAGGAGGAGGAGGAGGAGGAGGAGGAGGAGGAGGAAAAGGAGGAGGAGGAGGAGGAGGAGGAGGAAAAGGAGGAGGAGGAGGAGGAGGAGGAGGAAAAGGAGGAGGAGGAGGAGGAGGAGGAGGAAAAGGAGGAGGAGGAGGAGGAGGAGGAAAAGGAGGAGGAGAAGGAGGACTTGTTTTCTGAAGTCCACTGAGAAAGTCATAGAGGAACATAAAGGAGACAGGATGACAATGAAGTGATGTGGTTCTTATGTGAGCATTATACATGGGATTCTTTTGTAGAACAATAGTTGGTACATTGTTGGGGTACTTAATAACATTTGGGGCTTCTACTGACAACAATCCTCTGGGACCTCACCTTTTACCTTTACTAAAACATGTCACCAGATTCCACTGATGTCCCTTGAGGGACAAAATTGCCATGAGTTGGGCCAAGGGCTGTGACTCATGTCTATAATCTTAATTCTTAGGAGGATGAGGCAGGAAGACTGAGTTTGAGCCCACCCAAGGCACGTAAAAGACTTTGTCTCTAAACAAACAAATATACATATACTACAAACAAATAGACAGCAACCTAATATGACAATGAAAAAAAAGATTCTTGTTTAAACTCCAGGCAAGAATGACATGCATTAAAACTTGGGAAATGTACAGATATTGAAAAAATTTAAAAACTACTAGAGCCTCAGAGGCATTCATTGAGTAGCTCCTGAGGAATGTTGACCATTATTATATGAACAATTCCTTGGAGTGACTCCATGGAGACCTCCTTCTCATCTGGGGAACAACACAGAGTTGATCATATGGGAGGCAGCTTGCTTGTACCAGGCATGTGAAACTGAACATCTGTCTAAATATTATTCCATTTAGACCTTCCAATTGAAACTGTTGTTTCACCTTGTCTGTGGAGTCTCTCAAATAGTGGTCAAATGATATTTGAATTATTTTTTATATGAGCATCTCTAAAAGATACCAGTCTTTCTTTGTGAAATGAGTCCAGAGTTTCTTCAAATGAATTCTACTTTCAAACTACAACCATATGCCCTAAATATATACAAATATATATAGCCATTTCTTTTCCTCCCCCTCCTCTTTTTTTGGTTTCTTAAGACAAATTCTTGAAGTCTTCACTTACCAGGAGATTGGGTCAGATGTGAGGACATCCTATTGGGACTCTAGGTCAGAGAAGTATGGGAAAATGGGGAAATAGATGGATCCAGAGGGTCCTAGAAACCTACAAGAAGAACATCATGGTGGGCCAATCCGGGCCCAGGGGTTCTGCTCAAAATACTGTACCAACCAAGACAATACATGCAGTAAACATGGAACTCCTACTCAGATCTAGCCAGTGGATGGGACACTCTCCACAGTTGAGTGGAGAGTGGGGACTCACTCTGACATGAACTCTGGTGCCCCATATTTGACCACTTCCCCTTGGTGGGGAGGCCTGGTGGCACTCAGAGAAAGGAAAAGAAGGCTACCAAGATGAGACTTGATAGCATTTGATCATATAGTGGGGGAGGAGGTCTCCCTCGGTCACAGACATAGGGGAGGGGAATAGGGTGAAAGTGGGAGGGAGGAAGGAATGGGAGGATACAAGGTATGGGATAACAATTAAGATGTAATCTGAAAAAATTAATTACATAAATTAAAAAAAGAAAATCTCTTGTTATGTAACTCAAGGTTGTCTTGAACTCACTAGGTAGGTGTGGATGGCTTCGGACCTTGGAGTCTCCATTCTGAACTTCCTGAGTGTTGTGGCTGCAAGTGTATAGTACCCACTATACCTGTTATTCATGTCATTATTATTTGATAAGATACAAGCAGAAAGCAATTCTGTTGTATTTTATAGGTGAATTAAGGTTTATTTGAAGCATCAAATTTGAGATCTCATGGAACATACAAATTCAGGAGACACATTCATATTTTTTATGCAAGACCTCCATTCTTGAGGAAAAAATTGAATCCATGATGATTTTGAACAAATTCCCTAACTTCTCTGAATGTCAATTTTTTCTTTGAGAAAATGAGATAATATAAAACATACACCTTTTTCCAAGAGTAGTGAGAACTGTGAAGTTATTCATATAAATCATTAGCACAGTACTTGTCATTCAGTAGTACTTTATATGCATTAATGGCAGTTTAATATCACCAATATTTTCAATCTGTCATGAGAGTATGACTATATACGCTGAGAGCACTGAGACTGGATTCTTAATAGAGAGTGGACAGAAGGAGTAAAAAAAAAAAAAAAAGGCTCCAGGGAATGGAAGAGATCCAGTAGGAATTCCGAAGGCTGAATTAGGTAAATGAAGCTTGGCAGAGGCTGGGAGACAAGGACATGCATTTGGCTGTATTTTTCCTCTGCAGGAATGATGTTCCCCAGATAACTCCAAGACTCATTCCAGCAGGACTTTGGCCAAATGTCCTTTTTTTCTATTTAATACATATGAAGTTGAACTTCTTGCTCTCTCATATACTGTCCTTCTTGCTTTATGCTTCCCCTTGGCAATGTCAGCATCTGATACTCTACCTATTGAACTGACTCTTGCTTAGATCACCATGCTCAAAGGTAAGATGACAGAGGTAGAACTTTTCTCACCTTTGCTTACAGCTTTCTGTCTTTCAAATTTTGGAATAGTGTCTGGTGCAGCCTTGGAGTTTAATAAATGTTATTAAGTAAATGAATTCTAATCACGTGGGTAGAAACATGGAAGTGAAAGAGTATCTCATTGGAGGAATGGAAGTAAATTGGGGGTTGATCTGGTTGCAGAACAAGTGAGAAAACTCATGTACCCCAAAATGTTTGTAACCTGGCCTAAAAACTTATTCCTATTTTACCAATAAAAAGCCAACACAATCAGGCTGGGCAAATGGGATAGGTATGGTTAAGGTTCCTGGGATTGTGGGACAGAGAGGCTATTGGGAGAAGAAGCAGTCAGGGACCAGAAGAGGATCTTGAGAAGGAGATGAGAGAGGAAGAGGAGAAGAAAGGAGGTTACCATGTGTTAGGTGGAGTAAAGAGCAAATGGCCAGTATGGGTGGAAGATTTGGCCTAGTCGAAGAACATTAGCAAGTATTTTGGATTATGGATGGGAGGTAGCTTGATAAAATTTATTAGAAGCAGATGGTATGGGATTGGGGCAGAGAGATATGGGCGATAGTTTAGGGGATTAATATCCGCTCTGCCCCAGGTGAACCAAGGTTATTTTAAAATATAACAGGTATCTATGATTTTATTGATTGATAGTGGGTTTGAAATATAGCCTTGGTAATTGTAGCTTAATATTAACATTTATTTGGCCTTACTTCTAAATTAACCACAACTATTCAATATGGCCTAAACATAGAGAAATGCTTTGAAGAAATGAGAGGTTGAAGAAACAATCAGGGATCTAATCAGAGAAAGCCTTTTTTGATCTTGATATTTATCTGAGGATCTAATATATTGTATAGGACTGCCATATTTTCATGCTATAAAGCAAACTATGAATTTCTGTTGTTTTTGTTTTATTTTATTTTAAAAGGAACTAATCTACAACAAAGAAGTAATTTACTTTACTCTCATCTGTCAAGAGAAAAGGGATGAAGCTATGACCTGGGTAGAGATAATGTGGATGACGAAATGTCCTTGGAAAGAGTATGCTGAAGTGGCAAGATGTGATGATCAAGTAGATGAGAAATGTGAGTGCAGAGCAAGGAATGAAAGATTATTTTAGTTTGGGAATTTGGGCAACCCAAAAGTAAACATAAGCCCAAGGTGTGGTCTATGTGATTCTCTGCCCTGAGCTCCAGTCTAAACTGCAAAGATATACAAAGACACGGCTAGATACATCCCAAAATGGGACCTCAGGGTCAGCAACCAGGGCTCTCCACAGCAGCAGGGACTGTATACTGGAGAGCCTGTTCTGGTGGCTTTCCTTGTGCTTCTTTGTTCCAATCTTTATAGGACATGGCTACAAAGATACAAAAAGCTTACAGAACACCAAAGATTTTGAACCAGAAAAATAAAGTTCCCTCACTACATAATAATCATCAAAACACTAAACACATGGAACAAAGAAAGAATTTTGAAAGTTGCAAGGGAAAATGCCAAGTAACATCTAAAGGCAGATCTAATAGAATTACACTAGATTTCTCAGTGAGGATTCTAAAAGCCAGAAGGATCTGGGCAGATGTCCTGCAGTCCAGAGCAGACTACTATATCCAGCAAAACTTTTAATCACCATAGTTTGATAAAACAAGATATTTCATGATAATATCAAAATTAAACAACATCTATACACAAATCCATCCCTACCAAACATACTAGAAGGAAAACTACAACCAAAGATTAACTACACTTATACAAACACAGGAAATAAATAATCTCATCTCATACCAGAAAACCCAAAAGAAGCAATCTCTCTCTCTCTCTCTCTCTCTCTCTCTCTCTCTCTCTCTCTCTCTCTCTCTCTCTGTGTGTGTGTGTGTGTGTGTGTGTGTGTGTGCGTGCATGTGAGTTTCTCTCCCTCACCAGCATTATCAACAACAAAATAACAGGAATTGGCATACATTGGCCATTAGATCTCTCAATATCAATGGACTCAATTCCCCAATAAAAAGACACAGACTAACAGAATATGCAAAACCTGAATTCATCCTTCTGCTGCAAACAAGAAACACACCTCAACATCAACATCAGAGTAAAATGCTGGAAAAAATGTCCCAAGCAAAGGAACCTAAGAAGGAAGCTGATGTGGCCATTCAGATAACTAACAAAACATATTTCAAACCAAAATTAATCAAGAGACAGAGAAGGACCCTTTGTACTCATCAAAAGGAAGATCCACTAAGATTAAGTGTTGGAGTATGGTCTGGTGCTTTGTATTTATTAATTGCTTGCCCCCACCCCTGAAATGGGAAGGGAGCTAGTAGGGTCAGGGTGGGTGAGGGTAGAGACAGTGAGTACTGGGACAGTCAACTGGAATTGTGTGTGTGTGTGTGTGGGATATTTGTGGCTGATATAGAAATCTAGTGTAGTGAAATTCCCTGGAATCTAAGAGAGTGACCCCAGAAATGTCTCCTAGTAATGGGAGATAGTGATCCTGGACTGGCCATCTTCTATAACCAGGCAAAGATCCTAGCAGTGGGACTGTGACATCAACCCAGCCACAAATGTTTCAACTTACAATCTGTCCTGTTTGCAAGATGTGCTGGAGTAATAGTGGCACAGAACATGTGAGAGTGGCTAAGCAATGGATGGTTCACCTTGTGGCCCATGTTATGAGAGGGAAGCCTATGCCTGACATTGCCTGGATGGCCAGGAGCCAGAGGCAGGATAGACCAGAGGCCCAGGAAAAAACGAAACACAGCTGGCAAAAAAGTTAATGAAATGATTTTTAATGATATTCTATTATACTCATAGACTGGTGCCTAGACCAATTATAATGAGAGAAACATTGTCCAGCAACTGATGAGAGTAGATGAAGAGACCCACAGCCCATCATTAGACAGAAAAAGAGGAATATCACAGAAGAAGGGGGTAAAGGATTGTAGGAATCAGAAAGACAAAATATGGGCCACAAAGTCAACCAGGAAGGGTTCACAGAAACTGAAGCTACAAACATAGACCCTGTATGGGTCTGTAAGTTCTAGATCCTCTGCACATAATCTTATGGTTGTATTGCTTGGTGTTCTTGTGGGGGCTCTCCCAACAATAGGAGTCAGGGTGTCTTAGGGTTTCTGTGGATTCTACAAAACAGCATGACCAAAAAGCAAGTTGGAGAGGAAAGGGTTAATTGGCTTACACTTTCGTACATATCACAGTTCGTAATTGAAGAAAGTCAGGACCGGAACTCAATCAAGGCAGGATCCTGGAGGCAGGAAATGATAAAGAGGTCACGGAGGGGTGCTGCTTACTAGCTTCTTTCATCTGACTTTGTTTCAGTCTGCTTTCTTATGGAACCCAGAACCACCAGCCCAGGGGTAGCACCACCCGTAGTGATCCCCTATTGACCGCTAATTGAGAAAATTCCTTACAGCCGGATCTCATTGAGGCCTTTCCTCAACTGTGGCTCCTTCCTCTCTGATGACTCTAGCTGTGTCAAGTTGACACACGAAACCAGCCTTCTACTGGCCGGCCATGTCCAGTTGTGGTATGAGAGAGTTTTGTTCTGGGAGTGAGGGGAAGTGTGGGGAGGAACTGAAAGGAGTGGAAAAAGAAGAAACTGTGGTTGGAATGTAATGTATAAGAGAAGAATAAAAGTTAAATTAAAAAAAGTGTATTTGTGAAATGCCTGGGGTCTATCATAATCTTGAATCCATTGACGTGATGTTTCTTCAGTCCATAACAATAGTGTACCAGGGAGTACTTTTCATGACTATACACTAATTTGACTGGAATGTGTGTTTTCAGACCACTGTAAGGATATTTGAAATTAGTTCAATTTTACTCTTTCCCCCTCTCATGAGGCCTTATGCTACCAGCTGCTATATTTATTTGTGACATCTTTTCTTGTGCTTGACCTAGGTAGTCATTTATACAATGATGTATATTGAAAGTTAATAGTAACATTATACAGTCTGAGAAAATCATATTTAAGTTTTTTGAGGACTTTTTTCTTTTTTGTTTTGACTTTTCAAGACAAGATTTCTCTGTATGGCTTTGGCTGTCCTGGAACTCACTCTGCAGACCAGGATAACCTCAACCTCATAGAGCTCTGTCTTCCTCTGCCTCCCAAGTCCTAGATTTAAAGGCATGAATCACCACTGACTGGCCATATATATCTATTTAGAAGTGTGTGTGTGTGTGTGTGTGTGTGTGTGTGTGTGTGTGTGTGTGTGTGTGTGTATGTGAGAGAGGGGGTGGAGAAAAGAAGAAGTAGAAAGAAGAGGAGGGGGAGACGGGATCTGAATACTAGAGTGGTCCCCAAAAGTCAGAGCAAACGCCCTTATTCCTATTACCATCATTTTAATTGAAAGCAAATCCATCTGCTATTTTTTTGTAGGCTCAAGGACAAACCCTCCTTAGTGACAGTTGACAGTACTTAATTCTAGCAGGAACCAGCTCTCATTCCCCCAGTCTTCTCTCTTCTCACTTTTTCTTCTCCCTCGGGGATCTCCCCACTCACCGGGCTTTAAATATCACCCAGAACTTGACAAATTCCAAATTGGTGTCTTCAACACAGTCATTTTTCTATCCGGTGCTATAGACTATCTTAGAAGTCAACTTGTCTAGCAGTTCCTGATCCACCTCTAGGGCCCTAAACTGTTCCATCTGTAATTGCTCAGGCCAGAAATGTGGAAATCATCTCTTCCAGGCCTTTGTTCTCCAAGTCTCTTCAATTCCTTAGGCCCCTTGATTTGCACTGGAAGCATGCTTTGACTCCATCTTCTCTCCTACACCCACTGTATCCTACACTAGACTAACGAGAAACATCCAGAACAGTCCTTCCAGGAGCCCCTCTGCAATCCTGGCAGACAGGGTAAACCTCTGAAAACAGAACCAATCATGTCCCTCTAGTACTTAAACTTTTCAGTAGTTTCCTGTTGCTTTTAAGCTTAAGTTCAAATGACCCACAAGATCTTCTTGGACATGACTGTCCACCCTAACTCTTGCTTCTCTCTTGCTTAAGTTATTTCCATGTTTAAATGTTTCTTCTTCTTCTTCTTCTTCTTCTTCTTCTTCTTCTTCTTCTTCTTCTTCTTCTTCTTCTTCTTCTTCTGTTCAGTCTGGGTAAATCACATCTTACTGTAAACGTGGCTTTTCCAAAGCAAGCCTCCCTAGTCCTGTGTTTCAGATTGCCCATGTCATGAGCAGCTGCTCATCCAAGTTGCCTATGTCAGTGGCACAGTTCTAAGTTATCATCTTATTTACGAACTGTTTCTTGGAGTGTGTTATGGATTTAGAAGGGCGGATACTATTTCTATTTCCTAGACTACTGAATTCCTAATGACATTTTATAAAACTGGGTAGAAAGTGAGTGCTCAAATGGTTATTGAGTAAACAAGTAAGTAAATGCATGAATGATCCTGCCCTGGTTAAATTCTAGTGTGAGAAATGAAAAGGGGGCAACCTGACAATGTCTCAGAGGGGCCATGAGAGAAGACAGACCTGGTCAAGAAGTGTGGAAAGTCTGAGATGGAAAGGCCAGCGTGCTCCCTAGAAGACAATGAACTTGCAGCAAACAATAAACTTGGTTTTGCTAAAATAAATGCCAGCATTCCCCCAATGCAGAGCTCGTGGTTACTTTGTTGGAACAGCTTACAACCCAGAATAATGGTTCTCAACCTTCCTAATGCTGTGACCCTTTAATATAGTTATAATGACTCCAACCATAAAATTATTTTGTTGCTACTTCATAACTGTAAATTTGCTACTCTTATGAATCATAATGTAAATATCTGATATGCAGGGTATCTCATATACAACCCCCAAAGGGAGTCATTGGCCCATAGGTTGAGAACCACTGACCTAGAACCTTGAGCTTGATTTTTTTTTTTTTTTTGGTCACTAGTACAAGACAGAACAGTTGAGGAAATGGAGCTAATAATAGAGAAAGATGGAGGTAAAGATGGCAACGGGACAAACGAAGAGATGGCGGAAGATAGGGGAGTGGGCGAAAAGGAGAGAAATGTAGTAGTAGAAATAAAATAGGAAGGAAGTGAAAAGGAAGAGAGAGGAAAAATAGATTGGCACGATACTGAAATTACCAGATTATTAAGAGATTGAGATGAAGTACTGAAATGGGAAGATTCATTCCTAGTTAGTGTTTTGTCCATCAATGTGACACAATCATGTCACCTCAGAGTAGAGTCTCAAATGACAAATTTACTAGATCAGATTGCCCTGGAGGCACATCTGTAGGGGATTTGCTTGATTGCTCATTGATGAAGGAGGAGCCATCCCACCATGGGAGGCACCATCGTATGGGATGTATATAAACAAAACACAAACATGGGGCAGGAAGCAGCATTCCTCTATAGCTTATTCAAATTCCTGATTGAGTTCCTGCTCTGACTTTCCTCAGTGACAAAGGTCACCTGTAATTTAAAAGAAAACCATTTCTCCTTGCTTTTGCAGAGAGTATTTTATCCCAGCATTAGACTGAAACAGAGGAGAACAGATTCCTAATAGAGGAATTGGATTGCTGTGAGAGTCACATGCATGGGTTTGGAAAGTGAGGAACTGTGGTAGATAAAGAAAAAAGAATGAGAAAACGTATTAAAAAGGCAGCCTTCAGCTTTAGGCTCCTTTTGAAGATTTGTAAAAATTTTATCATAACTCCTTACAAATTAAATGAAATAGCATTGGATTATATGATCTGGCACCAATACTTTTGTGTATGATGAAACAGAAAAACCTTCAGTGAGGCTAAACAAAATTTTGCATGGCTGGGTGTACCTACGACATGGTAGAGGCAGGACTCTTCAGTGACCACCTTTTCTACGTGATGTCCTTCAGATCAAGAGGGGCAGTTTTAGAAAGAGATTGATGCTTTGGTCTATAAGTGGGAAACAGGCTCGGGGACATAAGGAAAATAGCAGTGTATCTGAACCTAGACCCACAGGTGTGTACAGGTGTCATCCAGGAGGAATAGGAAGTGATATGGTAGAAGTTTAGGAGCCCAATTCTACCAGTGAAACATGAAAAGGAAGTAGTCATGGTCGGAGGAAATATGGGATGTTGGATGATGCAGACCATGATTAAAAGATTCCTTTCTACTTCTGATGACATCTACTGTCCTAGCACCATTAAACCTTATGATTCAAAGAGAATTAGCCAAGCATCATACCGTATTGGTGTGGCCCTGGACCACTTCTTCAAGTTGGAGATGCAGAAGCTGATGTTCTTGAAATTATTTCTTAAACAAATGGTCTAGTGTTAAAATTCTATCCCTATGGAAAGTCTCAAGATGTTTTATAAAATTCCAGTGCTGAAACTAGAGCTACAATATTAATACTATTGAGGATATCCATCACTAGGAATACTGGTGTTGATGCATTAATCATTTCAATGTGACAACTGTTGTATCCTGGCCAGTAGCACTTCACAGTGTTATGAAGGTCCTCAGCAGTTTTTGGGCCTGTTATTCCTTTACTATCTCCTCCAAACAGAAAAATATTCATATGAGTATCAGAGTAGAGAGATAGTTATTGGACTATAGTACTAGGAACACAGTGATTCCTTCCTTGGTATTCTTTTCCTTTTAGTCAAAAATGCCTTTGAGAAAGGTAATATATAATACATGGTAATTTATACTGTGGGCACCAACAATACATGAAAACTTTTATCCTGGGGGAGTGAGACATTTAATGAGGAGGGAGGAGTAAAGGGAGAGGAAATGATAGGATGAGCCGCAATTTTCACTTTTAGGATGTAGGATCACCTTTCCTCAAATCAATAGGCAACATTAATCTTTGGTGTGTCCACATACATACGCAATTTTACCTTCTCGGACCTTACGAATTCAGAGTGAGTGTATTCCCAGAGAATGTGGAACCAGGATTTTCCCATGCAATGTGAGTTTCACAGTGTGATCAGTTCTGGGTCTGTCCTGGCCACAACACGGGAGCTTTCCTCCAAGCGTGACATTGTGCTGTATCCTGTCTGATTTTTTTTTAAACTTTGTGTAAGTAAGGAAGCCAAGGGTAGAGAGAGCTTCTGTCTTAAAAATGGAAGCAGAGAAAGAAATAGAACCTGGAAACTGAATGCTTTCCCCCACTCTTTCTAAAATTATAGGACCGTTTCACTCCTCCTCCTCCTCAGCTCACTGCCCTTCCCTCTTGTGACTCTTGTTCACACTGATGCTTTACAGAGATTGGCCTCCTTGAAAGTGAAAGCAGAGCTCTGCGTTTCCAGCAGCCTGTACTCTTTTGACAGCCTTGAACAGACTCTTCCTGTCACACAGAGAGATGTTCAGAAAGCACTGTGGCAACAGTGCCCAGAGAGCTTTATTTATACTCGACGAGATATCACACTTTTTGCCTTTGTGTTAAAACTTGCTATTATGACCTGTTAGATTTAAGTAGAATTTTGTCATTTGATAGACTCTATGTATATTAAGTGTGATCACTTAGAGTAAATTCTTAGCTATATTCTATTGCATGGATCTGAACTAAAGTGAAAAAGTACTATGGTATGTCCTTCATTTTAATATAATTTAAATAACTTCAGTTTCAGAAGCATTTCCTATGTAGCTATTTTCTATGAAGAAGTGTCCTGTGCTCCAGGAAGATGAGGCAGCAACTGAATCACACTGATTTCTCTGTCTGTGTGAGTGACTGCAAGGAGGACCAGGAATGAAAACTACATAGTAACTGCATTGTTTACACTGTCCTTGTTCAGTTGGTCTTCAACACGATTGTCCAATGCACAGTTTCTAGAATTAAAGATATTTTAAATAAAAATCTGCCTTTGGTTCCTGTATGCCATTAAATATGATCAGCCAGCTTCCAGCTCCTCCCAGCAGGCAATCTGCCTGATGTCATACCATGATACCTTTTCGGAACTGTAGGCTAAAATTAACCCTTTCTTTCCTAACTTTCTTTTGGCCCTGGAATTCTATAAGAGCAGCTGGAAAGCAGCTAAGACAAGTGGTATTGGCTATCAATCCTTGAGGCTATGCCCTAATGAGTTAGGTTGGAACTTGGGGTCACTTCCCCCAAACTCTTCACAAAGTTATTATTCAGCGATGATGGGTTGTTTGAGATACACCGTATAGTAGATAGAGTTTTGATATTTTTATCTTTATGGAATACTCTCACTGAAAAATTTTCTTACGTCCCTTTACATCTGCCTACCCTGTTGTTTCACTCTCTTGGATTCTGTTTATGTTTTGCATTTTCCAAGCCTTCGCTGAGGCTGCTTCACGATAAAGTTTGCTATTTTATATCTCAGCACTTCCAGAAATCAGACCATTTCCTAGGCTGGCCGACATTTTTCAGAATGGGATTTTCTCCATGTGGTAGCTGGCATAATTTACCACTCACCCAGCTCAGCTGAACCCGTGGACTCCTAGAGGTAGGTCATTCAGACTGCGCCATCCAGTGAACCAAAAAGAGCATCCCAGAGCATGGAGACGGAGTTTTATATCCTCCTGTTTAGTTATGTAGATGCAATAATTACATATAGGGCACCTACTAAGTGCCAAAAGATTATAGTATAATTGTGACTCATTTGCAGTTTTGTGCTGAGGGAGTCTTTAGACTTATGGAAAAGAAACAAGTTTATTATTATTATTTATGATTACTACATGACTATTATTTTCCATGGCTAAATAATTTTTATTTAAGAAATGTTACCTATCTATCATCTATTTATCTACAATTTATAAATTTTTAACTGAACTATATTTCACAAACAGTAACGTATACGTACCCTGCGTATGATAGACAATAAACTTTTATACAGATGACCTATGAGATTATAGCTCAGATAAAAACAGTACATTTTTGGTACCATACAAGGGCACTTATGCCTCCCTCTATTCAATACATGCCACGTGTGACACTATAGATTAGCTTTATAGATTTCAGTTTCACAAAAGTGGACTTATATAACATAAACCTGCTCTGTTTCTCTTGGTCTAGTACGATCTGTAAGATTTGTATTATTGGCTGTGGCCACAAATGCATCTTTTATAATCTTAGATACTTGGTTATTTCTAGCTTTAGGCTATTGCAGTAGGCCTGTATGGGCACTCTTGTTCACATACTTTGCAATAAGGGCATTCTTCTACATGGATTTAATGGCCTAAGTGTACATTTGGAGGGCCACATACAGGGCTGGAGTTGGCAGGTGAGAGAAACACTAATGCTTGCTGCAATAGGCACCAGTAAATAGTTTCCCAAGGAGTATCAGCTTTTACTCCATCCATCTATGCTTGAGAATTCTAATTGTTTTCTGTCATTTATTGATTATATATTCTGTGTTTTATTAAGTACTGCTTTCATTTCCTTTTTTTACCTTTTCCTCCTGTATATTTGGTATCTGATTTTGTTTTGAATTGAATGTTCTTGACGACTAACTAGTGTGTGCATTTTGTGTGTGTGTGTGTGTGCATTTCTTTATTGACATTTTTGATCTCCCCTACATGAATTGCCTTTTAAGGATTTATTTTTCTTGTAAACATTGGGGTTGCTTCTTGTTGTTGTTGTTGTTGTTGTTGTTGTTGTTGTTGGTGGTGGTGGTTCGTAAGAATTCTTTATACATTCTAGCTAATAGCATTTTATAGAATATATGTGCTGCCCTTTCCTCCTTTTATCTCCTTAAGAGCTGTAGAGATGGCTGACTTTCCCTTGATTCTGTAATTCTTCTCTCTCACACAACCAGTTTTGAGGTTATCAATTTTGTTAATGTTTGCAAATATTTTAACCTGTGTTGATATTTATTATTTCTGTTTTTAACTTTCACTGCTCTGAGAGCTGAAGGGGCAGTTTGGGGAAAGGGAGCACAGAGGCAGGAGGGTGTCAGAGGGAATGGGACGGAGCAGTGACGGGGATGAAATGGAAGAAAATATACATGAAAATAGCATGATGCAACCCTTTATTTTGCATGCTACATTAAAAAGGAATTTTAAAAGTCTGTTTTAAGTGACATGAGTGTCACAACATCAGCTTTCTTTTGAATGGGTTTATGTTGCCTTTTAAAAACATCCTTTTGCTCCCAAATTTTCTGACAAGTTCTATCTCTTGTATGAAGATACAGTTAGTTTTTGTTTAATCAAGTTGGATCATAGTTACCCCTTAACTTGATTTTTAACAGCCATTTACCATATGCTCAACCATGTTCATAGCAGCCTTATTCATAATAGCCAGACCCTGGAAACAGCCTAAGTGTCCCTCAGTTGAAAATGGACAAAGAAACTGTGGTACATTTACACTATGGAATACTACTCAGCTATTAAAAACAAGGAAATCCCAAAATTTGTGGACAAATGGGTGGGACTAGAAATGATCATAATGAGTGAGTTAACTCAGAAGCAGAAAGACTCACATGGTATATACTCACTTATAATTGGGCACTAGCCCAAAAGGCATGTCCCACGAAAGTCTTCACTTACCAGGAGATTGGGACAGATATGAGGACATCCCATTGGGAGTCTAGGTAATACAAATATAGGAGATGGGGAAATAGAAGGACCTAGAGGGTCCTAGAAACCTACAAGAAGAACAGCATGATGGGTGGATTGGGGCCTAGGTGTGGTCTGCTCAAACTATTGTACTAACCAAGGACAATACAATAGTAAACATTGAACCCCTACTCTGATCTACCCAATGGACAAGACATTCTCCACAGTTATATGGAGAGCAGGGACTGACTTTGACATGATCTCTGGTGCTCCGTATTTGATCACCTCCCCTTCGGGGGGAGCCCTGGTGGCACTCAAAGAAAGAATAAGAAGGCTACCAAATGAGACCTGATAGCCTATGACCATATAGTGGAAGAAGAGGTCCTCCTCGGTCATAGACCTAGGGGAGGCGTATAGGGTGAAAGCTGGAGGGAGGAATGGGAGGATAAAAGTGGTGAGATAACAATTGAGTTGTAATCTGAATAAATTAATAAAATTAAAATTAAATTAAAAAAATAATCCTAAAAAAAGGCTAAAAAATATAATTAAAAAAACCCCAGCCATTTACATTTAATGTGATTACTGATGCCAACTTCATGTTTTCTATTAAAATATTATCCAATTAATTTTGATCTTTATGTATATGTTCTTGTCTTTTGTTTAAATGAACAAATATATTTATTTTATAATTAATTACATTCTACATTACAAATTTAGTAAAACATTATTACTGCTCTTCTTTTAAACATTTGAAATCTATTTCTATACTTTGAAAATTTGACATATCTGTCCTTTCATGCAAAAAATCTCCAGTAGACAGATTTCCACCACACTAGAAATAGTTTCTCCATATTCTTTATCTTTGCATCCTAATTGATAACAGTGAAAATTTAAGCTAAATACATACTGAATAAAGGAGGCTTTGATGGGATGGTAGCTATCCACCCTTTACATTCAACTCTCAGTCCCTCATGTTATCTTTATTACAGACCTTGATGGTACTTGGTACCAAAAATCTGGGGAATGTTACTGTGCATAGAATGTGTGAAGAATCTGGGAATTCTATAAGAGGCAGGGGAAGTGGCAAGGCTTCAATAAGAAGGTAAAAGGTAGAGGGCTATATTATTTGATGCCTTGCCCTCAAAACTGTGACAGTCATGAAAAGCTGATATTGATTTCGGAAAGCAGAAAAGGTATTGAATTTCATTTCAAAGTGGTGTAGTGATAGACAAAAGCAATAATAAGAAACATGATGAGAGATGGAACAGACCTGGCGGTATAAAACTCCTGGGAACTCCTGGCAGAAACACCGAGGCAGTGTTCTCTGAGGCCTTGAAAATGAGAAGTTAAACACACTTCCTTTTTTAAAGATTTAGTAGTTCATGTATATGGCTGTTTTGTCTTCATATACATCTGCACCCCAGAAGAGGGCACTGGAGCTCCCAGGGCTTCAGTTGCAGATGCTTGTAAGCCTCCAGGTGGGTGCCGAGAATGACCGCTCTAAGAACAGTCAGTGCTCTCAGCTGCTGAGCCATCTCTCCAGCCACCTGAACATACTCTTCTTACCTCCCATGGTGCAGAGAGGAGCTAAAAGCTTTTATACACAGAGACTTATGTCACAAAAGCAACAGAGAGACATTTAAGAATGTAGAAGACGAGCACGGTAGCGCACGCCTTTAATCCCGGCACTCGGGAAGCAGAGGCAGGCAGATCTCTGTGAGTTCGAGGCCAGCCTGGTCTAGAAAGTGAATCCAGGATGAGCAAGGGTACACAGAGAAACCCCGTCCCTCCAAAAAAACACACACACAAAAAAAAAACAAACCAAAAAAAAAAAAAAAAAAAGAAAGAAAGAAAGAAAGAAAGAAGAAAGAAAAGAAGAAGAAAAGTAGCTGAGTATGGTGCCACTTTAATCTCAGCACTCAAAAGACACAGGCAGGCAGATGTTTGTGAGGTCAAGGCCAGCCTAATCTACATAGTGAGTTTTAGAACAGCCAGAGCTACATAGTGAGACCCTGTCCAAAACAAACAAACAAACAAACAAACAGGCAGACAGACAGAGTAAAAGAAATTATTGAAATTGAAAGGAAAAAAGAATTTCTTCCAGTTTTTTTTTAATTACACATAGACTAAAGATAAATATTTTAAAAGTTAGTAGAAATTATCTTGATAAAATCATTAGGAGCAAAGGAAATTTTAGAAAAATAAAGTGTGGTAAGTAAGTATTTGGATGCCTTTATCTTCTAATGGGTGGACAATGCCCCTACCAGATACCATAGACTAACAAATAAAAGGGTCAATATGAGGAATGGATTACCTTTGTGGAGTTTCCATGAACCCCACCAAACATGTCAGGGTACTTGCGTCATAGGACATGGAAAAATCAAGTCGTTACTAATCTAGAAGAGTCATCCATACTGGCTTACTTTCATAATTCTGAAAGGTGCTATGGTCTTACTCAGCTGTGAACCCCCATGAACTACAGTAGTGACTGCACTGATAATAGTTGCCTATGTATAATAGTGTTGTTACTGCTATGGAAGTAACCAAATTGTTTGCAGGGGGGATTTAGGGCCCTGTGGGTTGTAGCATATACTTTACTCATTTAAAGTGAGTACATATTGTAACACCAAGAGCACCCAGATTGCCCAGACCATGAGATCCCTGAAATGACCACCAGGACTCGATACCGATGCAACATACACAGGGTCCTGTATTATGGGGCTTGAGCTTCTGTTCACAATCCTTCCTGACACAGCAGGATAGGAGAGTGACACCAGAGCTTCAAGGGCAATGGGTTTATAAGGGGAAAAAACATAAGTGTGGGTAGGGTGGGGAGTTGGTCACAGGAATGTAAGTGGGGGTTGTGGGTCACAGGAATGTCAACTGTTAGGCAGGTTGGGTCCGTGAAAGCATGTTGGGTGGAGGCTGGATCTCAAAGGGAAGCTGTAGGTCACAGGAATGTTGACCTTTAGGCAGGTTGGGTCAGGAGGCTGAGTCTCCAGGGAAGTTGTTTTATCTCAGTGGATCATAGGGAGTTAATTGTATCTTATCACTCCAGTGGAGTTTCTGGAGACTGGTGGCAGGGGGATGGGTGACCTAGAGGACACGTTCTCATACAGACCATGGTATTAATTTTGCCCTCACAATATCATTCATGTCTTTTTGAGGTTGGATTACCTCATGATAGTTTCTAGTTCCATCCATTTTCCTGCAAATTTCAAAACTTCCCATAGACCCAGGATAGGAGAGGCCTCAGGAAGTCTATGGGGGTCATCCTAGCAGAGAGAGATATGGAGACTGAAGTGGCCACTTCCTGTAGCCAGGCAGGACTTCCAGTGGAGGGATAAGGATACCAACCCATGCACAAAACCTTTGATCGAAAATTTGTCCTGCCTACAAGATGTGCAGGGACAAAGGTGGAGCAAGAATTGAAGGAATGGCCAAAAAAAAGACTGGCCTTACTTGAGACCCATTTCATGGGGGAAAACCAATCCCTGTCACTATTAATGTTACTCTGCTATGCTTGTAGACAGGCTTGTAGAGATTGTAATAACTTTTTCTGAGAGGCTTCACCCAGCTACTGATGGAAACAGATGCAGAGACCCAGAGCCAAACATTAGACAGTGCTCAGGGAGTCCTATAGAAGAGTTGGGGAAATGATTGAGGGAGCTGGAGGGGTCAAAGACTCCACAAGAGGACCAACAGAGTCAACTAACCAAAAAGCATGCATGGACTGCTCTTAGGTCCCCAGCACATACGTAACAGATGCGCAGCTTGGTCTTGATGTGGATGCCCCAACAACTGGAATGGGTCCCTCTCTGACTCTGATGCTTCCCTTTGGATCCCATCCCCCTAACTGGGCTGCCTTGTCTGGCCTCAATGGGAGAGGATGCGCCTTATCCTGCAGCAGCTTAATGTGCCAGGGCAGAATGGTACCCCTGGGGAGCTTCCCCCTTCTCTGAGGAGAAGAAGAGGGGGAGAATGGGGGGGGGGATAGGTGTGTGTGGTATGGGGTGGGAGGTGAGGAGGGGGGCTGTAATCGGGATGTGAGGAGAATAAATAAATAATTTGAAGAAGAAACACATGTTAACTACATTATGATACTCTACTCTTTAGCCAAACTCCTGTTCAAATCCTAATTCTACTACCTTTGAATTATGAGATATTAAACAAATTATTCAATCTCTTGGAGCCTTGGTTCCAGCCGCCATGCATGGCTTGCTATGAAAGTACATAAGAAAACCTGCGTGGACTTTGCCCAACACCCTGAGTGTGACTGGATGTTGGCTATCAGTGTGTCTTCTACATGGTTAATTTGGTGCAAATGACTATGTATTACACATTATGTGTGTAGGATAACAATCTTTTTGCATCCACTGACATATTTTTTTTTTTTTTATGAATCTTGGAGACAGCAAGAAACTTTTCCAGACATCCAGGCAGGCAGAGGGATTCTGGGGTAATGACAGGCATGGGAGACTCAGTCAGTAAGATGTGAAGAGGATGGATGCTTGATACCAGTGGACAGGTAACCAGCCATGTGTCAGAATATAGGTTTGTGTAAATCGGTTATTAAGTGATGAGCTAGTCAAGAAGAGCCTACCTATATGGCCTAGGTATTTGGAAATAATAAAACAAAATCAAAGAGAAAGAAAGAAGAAAGGAAGGAAGGAAGGAAGGAAGGAAGAAAGAAAGAAAGAAGGAAGGAAAGAAAGAAAAGTTTCCAGTCCTTCTGACAGCAAGGGTGGAGTTATGACTTTCAATTTCCTTCTTTTGGATAAGAGGAGTTTTCACACACAGAGTTAGCATAAATTTGCCTCTCTTGGAGGGTAGGGGTTGTAAGGGTGGGGCTGAGGGAGTGGGGGTTGTGCTGTTGCGGGGTAGCTACTACCACGTCACAGCTTTTCTTGGGAAACTGACCGCTCCCTACTGATTTGCTATCATGCTAAACTGACTGTCTCCACCCTTCCTTGCTGGAGCTTTTGCAGCTGCTCTTGGAAAGAGACCAGTTGAAAGAGGTTGTTATGGCTCAGAAACAGCTGGGATCTTTAATGATCTGTCAGCAGCTCACAGCAAAGTTCCAACACCCTGAGGTAATGACGGGAGGGGGCAGCCTCAGAGGAAAAGCTGATTATGCAATAAGCTAAAGCCCCCTTAAGATATAGTGACAGCTATTAAGAAGCTGGCAAGCTGGGAAAGGACACAGGGAAAGCTGGTGAGAGAACTTGTTTGTCTCAGGGGATGAGTTGAGGGCAAACAAATGAGATCTGGTGGGATGTGGCCAGTATGGGAAATAGGGGAGAAATCTAAGGGCTTCAGGGAATTGCAAGCTCATAATTAGGTGGTCAGAGGCAATCAATAGTCATGTCGATTGTCATTTGCTTGCAAATTGGACACCTGGTATCTCTCAGAAAAACCTGGCCACAGACATATTATATTTTCTCCTCTGAAGGTTATGAACAAGAAGAGTGTCATCACCCATCACAACGTCAACCTTAGGATGCTTGGTCTGAGAATTCCAACACAGAGTACACAGGACCTATCAAGTTATAGTGGAAGCTGGTGTGTGTGTGTGTGTGTGTGTGTGTGTGTGTGTGTGTGTGTGTGTTTTCCAAAGCCCATTTATACAACTTTCAAGAAGATTAGTAATAACCTGGCTTTAGACTCTTGAGATTGTCATAACCAGAGATTATCACCATGTGTTTTTAGGTTGTTTGCTTTGCTTGTAAGTTATAGAAGTTCAACTATAAACAGTGAGTGAGAAGATCTGCTCAATTACTCTCCTTCCCTGGGTTAATGAATGTATAGTCTCCTGTCCTAAAATTCACTAAAAAAGCCTATATGAGGCAGAATTCTCAAGACCACCTGGCTCACTTGGAGCATAGGATGTAAATGCCTATTTCCTTGGTAGTGGGGGATGTGTGAGGATGGGCCAAAGCATCTGAAACTGTTAACCGAAATCAATCTTTTCTTTTTCAGTATGTTTCTTTGAGGTATTTTGTGATGGCCATAAAATGCCAACACAAATACCAATACCACAGGCTAGCCTAGGCTTTCTGAAGACAGAACCCAGAAGCAAATACATTTGTCTAAAACACTCAAGATGTCAGATTTACTGGTAAGTCAAGAGTCAGTGTCATAAGGGAAAAGAGATGTGTGTGTGTGTGTGTGTGTGTGTGTGTGTGTGAGAGAGAGAGAGAGGGGGGGGGCAAGGAAGAGGGAGAGAGAGTCTTCTCTTGGTATTCACCTTTTCTTTTGAGATAGTGTTATTACTCTATCAGGGTTCCTCAATTGGTTACATGGGCTGGCCAGTGGACTTCGAGTCCGAACCCTCTGCACCAGGGTTCCAGCATGTACTACCTACTATGGCCAACTTTGCTAAGAGGGTTGGGGATCCGATTTAGGTGCTCATGACCACAGAGCAGGCACTTTACTGGCTGAGCCATCCCTTGAACACTGTAAGTAAGAAACTTTTAGCATGAAGGTTTGGATTCGAGAAGTACTGTGTCACTTTTTAGCCATATGACCTCACATTCTTACATACTCTCTGACTCTCACTTTCCTCCTGGGGCAAAGCAAATGGTGATACTTATCTCTCAGTGCTGTGGTGACACAGGGTAAGATTTGTGGGAAATGGTTGCAAATCACAAAGCTCTGCAGCCACATTGGTCAGATCCCTAGACTGTTGAAGATACCGAGAAAAATGCTAGATAGGAAAGCAGAGGAAGGCACTGACTGTAAAGAACTCTCAGGCATCTCCCTGAGCATGACAGAATGATTTGGAAAGGCTTGCATAAAATCTGGGTTAAGATTTCAAAGAGTTTTGAGTGTAGTTTGGTAGAAGGAGGCAAAGGCATGGAAGAAAGAACAGTGTGGTTGTTCTAGCCTTTTACCCCAGAATCCACCTTTTGGACATCTAAATATATAACCTTGAGCAACAATTGTTTTGCTAGACAACACTTGTTCAACAAGGATGGGAAAATTGGGCAAACCAGCAACTGAGAGACAGCATGGCTCTTAAATTGTTCAAGGAGCCTATCTTTCCAATGGCTGGAGTAGTCCAGGGTCTTCTGAAGTTGCAGAATAACCCTGATCTCAATTAAAAGATAAGTTATGTGATTAATTACCAAGTGCTTTCTTGACAAGTTGATGGGGCCAGTCAATAAGGTCAACTTGATTTTTTCCCCCCTGTCACTAAGGCATGCTTTAAAACTTTTATGTGACTTCTCCAGAGACTTACTCCGGGTACCCTGAATTATAAGCTTGAAATAGGAGGCAAAGCAGTTCCCCAAAACTCTAGATGCCCTTTTACTCTCTTTGATAAACTTGAGCCATTTCAGGGGAGATCTAATTCATGGATAGACATTGATTAAAAGGCTTTAAGGTAAATTAGACATAACAACAAAGGCATGCACATGGATAAATGAATAGGTTCATGGAAAATGGCTTTGTTTAATAAACAGTTATGAGCTGTGGGATGAGATAGATATATTTTGAGGTTTAAATATATATTATATTATAAGTATATATGATATAATAACATACCTTCTGGGATATTACCTTTCTTTTTGGAGTTTGTGTGGAGATTTATCGGCTAGTGCTATCCTATTTCTTCAGAAGTAGGAATGTGAACTAGGTACTTCCAATAACATACATAAACCTATTGGCTATAACTGCTGAAGTACAGGATTTGTCCCAGGCTCAAACATTCAAACTACTTCTTGTCCCCTTCTGATATAGACATCTTAGAAAGTGTCCTTTGTTTGGTTGCTATATTTGCTCATCCAAGTCTTAGGTAACTTAAAGCTACCATGAAGACACCCATCTAAGACATGGAGAATGACTCACCCAGTTCTTAAGACTTCTTTTGAATATCCTGACAAGTCATATTTAAACAACTCATTAGAATTCCCCTTTAAAAGATGATGAAATATCTTATTGCATAAGTTACTTTGTCAAGCTTATGCTTTTTACAGTCAGAGGACAAAAGTAAGTAGCTTTCCTCCTTGGCCAACCTACAGTAAGGCCTTAGGCAGTTAGGCATGAAGTGTAAGCATTATCATAGATGCTAGGTTGCTACTTAAATTCATTTATCGATCTATCCTTAAAAAAATATCTAAATTTGATTCATGAGTCAGATGCTATGGATGCACAGATTATTATGACACATTTGTTTACCTTTGAGAGCATCATAGTGTAGGAAAGCTTATAAATAAACCATTGGAGACCATTGAGAGTAGAGACTGATGTTTCATGCTTAGAAATTACCTCTAAAATTTGATAAGTATACAAAAATCTGATAAATATGTCTGAATTATGTTTCTTTCTACTAGTAAATTTACTGTTGGGTAAAAGGGGGAATAGGAGCCTGCAATTGTTTTAGTGAAAACTCAGGGCTTAATAAGAGAGTGGTGTTGGAACTAAATGGTTGATTGTGTGGTCAGCTGTTTTAGAGCTCAGACAAAGGGAAAATCCCAGAGAATTTTTGTCCAGCAGGGGAGGATTCATAGACAATACTGCCTTTGAGGGAGCTTTCCCTGTGAGGGGTGAGCTGGATTCTGATTGGTTACCCATAAATCAAGTGGAGTCTTAAAATCTATGAAAGGGCAAACTTGTATAAAGGTGAGTAATCAATACTTACCAAGCAAGTGTTTCATACTCTGGTTGCTGAGAAGTCAACAGAGGTTGAATAAGAACTGAAGATGGAATTAATAAAGCCTGAATTGTCACAGATCCCCAACTGTATGCAAATTCAAGCAGATTTAGCTTTGTCTGCAAGAAGAAAGACCCAAACTATCTGCACTTTAGGCAAGAGAGGTATTTTTTCTCTTTTGGATGTCTAATATAACCATTCTGGGACTAGCATGGTTTCCTAGCATGGTTCAGGAACTTATGTTACTCTTGTGGTGTCAATACTGGTTTGTCTTCCAATTGATATGTTGGAATGTAATTCCCAATGTGCACAGCATGAAATGATACTGAGGCTGTGACGTGATTAAGTCATGAAGATGGAATTAGATTTCTAGCACAGAAAACAGGTCAGAGAAACATTCTTATTTGATCAAATGTGTGAGGTAGCAGGAAGAGGTCACCTTATATGAGAGAAAGACAGTACCTTCACCATACACAATGTCTGTTGGCAAGTTAGTTTTAACTGTGAGCAATAAAGGTCTACTGTTTAGAGATATTCCAGTCTAAATGACTTTGTTATATCAGTAAGGATAGACTGAGACAGCCGTTGTTATATTATGGTCTGATTTCTACAAGTTAATGTCCTTGCTCACATTGACCAAAATGACTCACTGCCAAGACTGAGCCTCCTACACAGGGAATAGAAAGGGAAAAGGGAGAATACACATCCCTCCCCTGTGAAGGCAAGATCTAGATGCTCATTGATCATTGCTATTTAGTCTTCTTGTCGATAATTCAGTCACATGGGCAAGGCTAGTTACAAGAAAGGCTTGGAAGTGTGCCTTTGCTATGTGCATCCATGCACATGCATGGATTCTAGACTTGAGAATAATAGAATTTAATTTTTAAAATATATTAACCTTTAGGGCTCCGATAGTCTCTGCCTCTATTACAATCTTATTTAGTAGCAGGAACAACTCAGATATCCTTGCATGAAAGTTGGTAGCTGTGGCTAATCTACTTTTTTCTTCAGCCATTAGCTTAATAACGAAATTGGGAGAAACAGAAGAGATATGCTGAATACGTTTTAGCAATTTCCCCAGCAACTTAATCTTTACACCACCACAGAGAATCAGGCAATGTCAATGTAATTTAAAGATGGTCCTGTTAGTCTGCTTTGTGTCTCTAGAGTGAAATACCTGGAACAATTTTCCTGTGAGCTAAGGGTTGCTCAATTTAGCACATGGTTTGAAAGGTTCAACATTCAATTGCAGACAGGAATTCCCACTGGGTTGGTCTCTGGTGAGGGTGGTGAAAGGTGGCAAACATTAGAAAAATATAGGTAGGAACAAAGGACCACATTTCAGAATGGGGAGGGAGAAAGGGGGGAAGAGGGAGAGAGAGAGAGAGAGAAAGAGGGGGGCGAGGAGGGGGGGGGAGAGAGAGGGCGCACAGAAGGAGAGAGGGAGGGATAGAAGGAAGGAGGTAGGATATAACTCAGGAGCAATCTTTCTCAACACCAAAGCCTCCCAATGATAGTAACTATGAACTAAGGTTTACAAACAGCAAATAGACATGATAAATTAATATTTTGACATAATACAAAGATCCAGGTACCTTACATTTACTTAATATGTCAAGCATTTCATGATTATGAACTGAGTCTTCATGGTTCTTTCAGATAAATATTTTCTTCTACACATGGGTTTACCCAAAATTTGGAAAACAAACCTAAATTTGACTCTAACTGTAAAAGCCAAGATGATTTCCATTGCATAAATTTAGTTCTTGCCACATTCAGCCATAAGGTTTTTGTTGTGAATTTATTCCTTTATTGATTCACCAATTAATTAATTACTTAATTTTAATAGTGAATTTTAAAGGTATTAGTCTAAGTTCCTGACATCTCAGGACCTGCATTCGAGGTGGAGAAATAGTCACTCAGTGAAATGTGCTCATTGTATTTATTTTGACTTAGACCTTTTTATTACAAAGGAAAAAAAAAAAACCACAGTGGTTATTTAGCATACTCAATACATATTAAATTAATTAAAGACTTAGCCTTAAGCAACACCACAGTAATGAGTTCAGACTTAGAACAGTATGAGTTTGGGGAGGAAGGGTGGAACATTTTGGTATTATGACTGTGGCTTTAAACCAAAGACCATCTTTGTATCATCTGAATGCAGATGGACTATTGGACACAGTTAACAGGGTCTCTGTGTCCTCCAAGCACAGCCATTTTCCTCTGTGTGTGGAGGCTGCTCTCAGACCCAGGACATGCAGAGCCAAGGCAGGAAGCAGGACCTGTACATGGAGCCAATAGCTAGCAGATTAGCTCATTTCTTGGCCATCTTCCTGTGGTAGGATTGTATTTTTCTACTGAAAATACTGTTCACTATCTCAGGGTGACAAAGGGCGACAGGAAAAAAAAAGCAACAATCTGTGTGTTTAGCAGTGACCACAAGGGGTTCCACAGTCAGATGTGCCCAGTGTGAAGAAATGAGGCTGGACACTCCGTTTATCACTGCTGTCGTTCACTTCATCTCTGCACTCTCTCCTGGGGTTTCTGGCCACATGTCACATGTCTATGCTGGAGCCATGGGTAACTAGGACTTTGTGATGAAGATTTTGTTAAGGAAAATGCGGTGAACATGTGAAGGCCAGAGAACAACTTGAGGGCATCAGTTTGCTTCTTCCATCCTGTGTGTTTTGCAGACCAAATTTATGTCATCAGACCTGTTAGCAGGTGCCTTTACCTGCTGAGGCATCTCACTGACTCGTTTTTATTTTTTTTAAAAAAATTAAAGCATTTATTTATTATTTATTATTATGGAGTATGTGAACTGCTTCCTCTCGTTTCACTCTTTCTGTTTCATGTTTGTTAATGCAAAATAACAAAACAAAATAAAGACCAAAAAAAAAAAAAGCCATTTATGTTATAATCCTCAGGCTCAAGCTCATCTGCTGTGTGGGGTGAATCTCTCTGAGTGCATGTAGATACATTTAAATTAGATCTGATGAATGGAAACTGGTAGTTGATTTGGGTCCATGAGGTCATGGAAGAAATAGCCAACCAAGGTCTATGTTTGGAAGGTTAGGCTTCTCATGGAATCAAAGCAGAATTGCCCGGCAAGAGGAGAAGAAAGATAACCTGCTGCTTAAATACAAAGGGTAGAACAGACTTACAGGAGAGTAAGAGCATCTGAGAGGTTTAGAGGAGAACCAACGCAGGCGTACCAGGGTCAGAGGTGTGTTTGTCCCTCACACTGAGCATCCCAGCAAGGAGAAATCCCCAGGGAGCGAGCTCCACCCCCCCACTGTTGTGAGGACAATAGCAAAAGCCGTGTCTCTGAGGAGGCCATTGCTATGTTGGCATCTCCTCACCTTAAATCTGCAACTGCACCCTTCATCACTATCAAGCTTGATTTGAAGGCATCCACAGCAGCGGAAGCAACGACCATGGCACAAAAGGCGGGTAGCTCTTTCTCTCTTTACTGCCATCTGTGTTCCAGGTACTAGAATGATCTAAATAAAGATGTGTACGTGTGTGTGTGTGTGTGTGTGTGTGTGTGTGTGTGTGTGTGTGTGCGCGCGCGGGAGCCCCAACTGTTCCATACATGGCACTTCCTTTCGGCGACAGAGGGTGGGATTCTAAGCCAGCTTTTTTAATCTAAATTAGAAAAAAGAAGAAATGTGATAGTTCTTGCACCTACATGGAAAGAGCAAATCCACGCCTGATATAGATGTGTTTTTAAAAACACAATGAGAGTGAAATCACACTGTATAATGTATCATGATCATTCTGTGGTGCTAAATATTCTCTTGTGGCATAATTGAAAACAACTGCGTAGTAACTTAAGTATAGACCAAATAGAATTTTTCCAGTTCTCCTTAACCAAACATTTGACTTTTGATAGTTGCTATCATTATATATATATCCACACCACACACATATATATGTGTATGTGTTTATACACATATTCAAATATTATATAGCCACAATAGGTATTCCTAATATCTATTGACTTCTATTGCTGTGTACCTTAATCTACATTCCATATTCTTTCTTTAAGAAGATTTTTGAAAAATCCCCAAGACTGAAGATTTACTGAATTTTTAAGTTTTATAGTCTTGATGTAAGTCAATAAATTATCCTATAGAAAGGTACCATCAGTCTCCTTTTACCAGAAAGATGGGAAGCTGTTCATTTCCTGGCATTTTCCTCAACTCTGGGAAGCAACACTTCTTGCTTGTTGGCAAGAGAGTTGGTGAATAATGGTATTGTCATCCCTTGACACCATTTAACAACAAAGGAAATGAATTTCTCACCTTCGTTTTAGACCTCTATTTAATTTATAGAACTGATTCTCTCCTGTCATTTGATGTTTGCTCAGCTGAAGATAGACTATAAGCTGTGCAGATTTCTCGGAAGATGAATGCAAAGGGGAGGACAAGAGAAAGCAGGCAGCAATGGGTTAACTTCCTGGCAACAGTGCTGTGCTGTTGAGAAGGGAAGCCAGGAGGCTAGCTATTTGCTGACAGTGTGCGCTTGCAGGGCTCCCTGCGCTCTGTGTCTCATGCTCTTACCTGAGGAGACAGTCATGGCCACCTCACTGGCTCGTTGAAGGACAGAATGAGACAGTTCCTTAAGCACTGATGACAATATTGGGTGCAAGCCAAGACTCCATGAAATAAGTGTCCACTGTTATCACTACTACGCCAGTGTTATCCTACGGAACTCATCGCCTACTTACGTCATCTGTCCATGCTGTTATATGTTGTTTGAAAGATGTATGTATGATTCACACATTTCTATTGTACGCTGAAATGTTATGTCACATTCATGCATAGGCTAAATAAATATGTCTATTTTCCACGTGTAGGTTGTGTGTGTGTGTATATATATATATATATATATATATATATATATATATATATATATATAATAATTCCTAGGACAATTATAACAAAATACCATAGGCTGGTATTTTGAGAAAAGTATTTTCTATTCTTCTGGAGGTTAAAACTACAAGACCAAGACATTAGAAGACTTGCTTTCTTCTTCTTTTTCTTTTCTTTTATGTGCTCTCTTCTTTTTTATTTTATAATTTTTAAATTTTTAAATAGTTTACTCAGGTTACATCTCACTTGTATCTTCCTGTTCCCCTGGAGTTTTGCTTTCTACTGAGGCCTTGCTTCTTTGTCAACATCGCCTCATCACTGAGTTCTTACTTAGTGGTCCCTATGCGTGTACTTGTTCTTTGCCTCTCACTATGTACCCAACTTCTTCTTAAGAGGGTAGCAGCTCCTCAAATGGGAGTAAGATCTGCTCCAGTGCACTTATTTTTAATATTAATCTCTTTAAAGAAATTGTATCTCCAAATATAGTTGCATTCCGAGAAGTGAGTTTAGAACTTCAACATACCAATATCAGAGAGGATAGAATTCAGTTCCTAACATTGGGAAGAGCTATATATTTACATGTGCATACATAAAGAATAGTTTTAAATCACTTATTTAGTATACTGCTTCACACAATAATTATTCACATTTTAATTTAGTAAGATCTATAGCATAGTTGAATGTCGTACTAACCGAGGCTGTGAGAAGATTTTAGTACAAGTGAGCTGTAAGACAATGTTTTAAAGAGAAACCATTCATGTTTTGAGAGAATTAGGATAGGATTTTATTGTCAAAGGCACCAAGAGGCCTTTTGTAGTACTATTCTAGAAGCCTGGAATATTACGTTCCCAAGATGAAAGAACCCCTGGGACTTTATGCTTATTCAGAAATTAGAATATTACTTTTTACTGCATTCCTCACCTCCACTCCACTCCCTGGGGCTCAGTCCAGTGAAGTTCAGAACTTTCTTCTACTTACTTCTAGCACTTTTGTTATTTTTAAAATCCAGACTTATTTATTTTTATGTACCTCTGTGTCTTGCTTGCATGCACATATGTGCACTGTGTGCATGCTAGGTGCTTCTCAAGTCCAGCAGAAGTGTAGGCTCTGCTTAGAGCTGAAGTTACTGATGGCTGCAAGTCCCCCTGTGAGTGCTGGGAGCCAAACCCGGCCCTCTGTAAAAACAGCAAGTGCTGTTAACTATGAGTCATCTCTCCAGCCTTCTCTTTCTCTCTCTCTCTCTCTCTCTCTCTCTCTCTCTCTCTCTCTCTCTCTCTCTCTTTCTCTCTCTCTCTCTCTCTCTCTTCATTATAAAAGAATATTTGGGGCCTGGAGAGATGGCTCAGGGGTTAAGAGCACTGGTTACTTACTCTTCCAGAGGACCCGGGTTCAATTCCCAGCATTTATATCGCAGTTCACAACTGTCTGTAACTCTGAGTCCAGGAGATCTAACACCCTCACACAGACACATACAGACAAAACAGCAGTGCATATAAAATAAAAAAATCATCTTAAAAAAGAATATTTGAAACGTAAATGTCCATATTATGTGAGATCAATATGTTCCCAATACCTAATGAATTCTCTGAACATTCATCAGTGAACCAGAGCATGTAAACTTCATGGGGCCAGAAGAAACAGGAAGTGACCGGTCGGTGCCTAGTTTAGTGCACGAGCTGCTCCTCCAGGCCTATGTTGTTTAACTCTTCTTCTAATGTTTCTTCTTGGCTCTCTCTGGTCTTAAAGCAATTGTCCAACCCAACCCCAGTTTTAGAATTAGCGAATGTTTAAAGCAGAAGTATTGAAACCTGGCGATAGATGAGGGAGTTTGTAGCTGGCTTTGACATTCAGATTTATCAATGTGGTCTCGTATTGATATGAAAAAGGTTTGTTCTCAGGAGTGTTGCCCGGACCCTCGTCTTCTGGAACCAAGGATTTGATAAGCTACTGCTTTTCTCATTGTGGCTTTTGAGAGCACCAGAAATCCCTAACTTGTGAAAGTTTATTTTTAACTATCTCTAGGTTGGTATGTCTGTATGTGGGTATTTGCACATGACTTCAGGGACCTGCGAAGGTCAGCAGTGTCCTGTTCCTTGGATCTGGAGTCACACACTGCTGTGAGCCTCTTGACATGGGTGTTGGAAACAGGACTTGGGTCCTCTGGAAGAGCATCAAGTGCGTGCAACTGCTGAGCTGCCTCTCCAGCCCCGGAAAGCCCTGACTTTAGCCTTTCCAAGCTGACTTTCAGATTCCCTTCATTCTGGAGATGTCTGCGCCCAGTGATTTCATTCCCTTCCTTCAGGAAAGTACTTTACTTTGGCTAAGCATGCCTTCCTCCCTGGCAAACATGAAAAGATGTACTCATCCAGTTTGTTTTTCTGTAACGCTGAGCTCCTTTGGCAAGTAACTTTTCTTCTTTTCTTGGCATAAATCCTGCTGAGTCCTTAGTTGACTTCTTATTCCTTTTATACTAGAAAAAGAGCTGTTCTATTATTTATCTTAACTTCTCATAAAATCTTCGTTTTATTCTCTGGTTCACTTCTCTTATCATGGGAGTCTGCTCCCTTCACTTCCCAGTAAACTTCGCCTTCCTCAGGGGCAGAGTCCCTGATGTGTGTATGATTTTTATGACTCCAGTGAATTTTTCTTATCTCTGATTACTTCATGTTCAATTAGCTCAGCCTGACTGGGGGCACTCACACACATGATTGCATTAGCGGCTCAATGACCTCGCTGGGACGGCCTCTCCTACTATTGCTGATGAACTATCTGAAAAATGCTGACTTTAGTTTAGTGTGTGACCCTAGCTGGGGATGGGAGAGGGACATATCCCTGACTTCAGACCTGTAATTTGCTTGCTCAGTTAGTTAGTCTATAGCTAATGTAATGGGAAGCAGGGCCCCTGCCCACAGTCAAGAAGGAACTAGAAGGACTTTTTGTGGTAAGCTATAACCCTCTCAGTCAGATAGTGGTCAGAGAGCTCGTGAGTTTCCAAGAGGCGGTGGCTTCTTCGAAGCAGATTACACGTTAGTTTGTTAAATCAATGTCAAAGGAAAATGAAGGAGTGATAGTGTCTGGGCCTTGCACACCACTGGTGAATAGAGTACGCAGCAGGTATTCTTCCTGAGGTTACCTGGCTTGCAGCTTTGTAAGATAAGGTCAGTACCATCTGTTAAATCCAGTCCATAATTACTTAGATGTGTTTTACTCACTCATTCACTCCTTCTACACAAAGAGGCCATATCATTCTAACCTTGGATCAAAGCTGTGAAGCAGATAACTAATTTTTCTTTTATCACTTCCCTCCTTAGTTTATCACTTCCTCTTCCATCTTCCATCTTCTAGTGGCCAGGCTGTTACCTTTGCTCCTGCTCCTGCCAATTAGCCACGTACAGCTTCTCTTGAGCCCAGTCCGTCACAATGTAGTCCTCTGTGAGTCTGTTTCCACACAGCCCACACGAGTAACTGCCTGTATGTTCAATATTATCAGTCACCTAAGATATTATGACATGGTTGACTTAACTCAGCAGTGAGTTTCCAATATGGACATTTCCAGCATCAGAAGTATTTGTAGAAGATTTGTAGAGGGACCAGGCATTCGAGTCAAGTTAAGGAGATCAACAGAGAATATATAAAGAGCTGCCTACTTTCAAAGTATAATTTTCAAATTAAGTTAGAGAAAAAGGCTTTCATAGAAAATATAATGAATTCATGTCAAAATGTATTCAATTCATTAGTGAGGAAACCAAAAATATGGCAAAGATAATTCAAAGAAAAATGGAAGAACTGAGTATAGACAATGGGAAAAAGAATGTGAAACTAACATTTGTGTGTTAGACTATCAGATACGATACAAAAGTGTGTAATGTTGAGCAATAAAACCATTACTTTATGGCTTCCCTTTATTGCTGGAGAAAAACTGTGAATACAAGATAAAAAGGTACAGGTTAGCTCAGAACAGTTTGAGTTCTAATCAAGACCACAAACAAAGGTCAAACAGAGGTGTATTTCCCTAAATAATGAAATAATATTTGAGTGTATCTGGGACAGAGTGTTGCTGATGTAGACACTGAAAAAGACATGATGATCTTTTCTTTTGTTCAGAGAGAGAGGAGGGGGTATGTAGGGAGAGAAATGTACATATATATATGTTTATATATCATCTGAAAATATGTAGCTATAGAAATAATAAAAAATATGTGTCTCTGTGTGCATGTTCATACATGAATAGACAACTTCTTTTCATACTATTTCTCGAATAACTTCTAAAGCATCGGGCAGCTCAGCAGCTCATTTCTGTTGGTTGCTGGATGGTGCCCCAGCTTTATGTGGTTTGCAGTACAATCTGGTACCAAAGTAGGTCAAAGCCAGTCCTGATATAACCTTGGTCTCTTTGATTAAAGGAGACTTTCTGTGAAGCAACTAGAGGCCATTGACCCCATGATAAGGATGTCTTAGGATAGCTTTCCTCATCCCTCATCCCTTGGGCTTCATGCCTGCAGACACTCCTTGGCTTTATGCTTCTGTGTGATATGGGTAGGACAGCCTGTCAGCTCAGGACTTGCTACCTGTGTAGCTAAAAGAGAAGAATCTCAACACCACGTAGAAGGGGAAGCCTCATTGGGGAGTCCAGTGTCATCTCAGGATACAGTGGTTAGCTTGAAAAAGGAGGATGGACGTACACACCAGAGGGGTTATGACACATACAGCCTGCAGTGGGTGTGATTGCTGGACTCCCTCAGATAATTCCACAAAGACCTTAATTTTTTGCTCAAAAATCAAGTCTCCCTCTCTTCCTGAGGGAGCTTCTTAAGGCTTAGGGAACTTTGAACCATTTAGTTTGTAATCTTTTTTCTCTCCAAGAATATTATTTCACCCTCTCACTGCATTTCTAGCTTTTCTAGTCACTAATCCACTCTAGGAGACAGCCTTAGTCTTCTTCAAGGTCCTTTTCCTCAGGCCTGGAGTGTAGCCGTGGCCCTGCCGTGGCCTTTCTTGACCCCAGTAGATGTAGGATGAGAGGAGAAGAGTCAAAGAAAAACTTCTGGACACCCAGAGAAATGGTCCCCAGACACAGCCCCTGGGTGTGTGGCCCTGATCCTTTGGTACATCCACTGCGTACTAGACCTACTTCCTTCAAAATCTGTGCCCTGTGTACGGAGGCTCCTGGAGTTGCCTCAGAGTTTACGAGAGGCCAAATAATGAGCTGCCAGAACACCTTCACACACATTTTGTGAATTTATACTTGACTCTCATTTGAGGTTTCATTTACAAAACTCAAGCCCAGACCATTTTAATAACCCTTTAGCATCCTAATAGCAGGACTAATTTTTTTTTCAGTATTTTGTAAGAGTACTGAAATCTCTTCTTGGAATGTGTTCCACGGTCATTCCTCTCTCATGATCAGCTATTTTTTTGAGGCAGAGTCATGGGCTTGCTGCCGGAAATGTGAAAGGAAATAGCATCTGGTGCTGCAGTGACTGGCTTGCTTTGCCAGGTTGTGCAATTGCTGGATCCACTAAGTTCTCCCCAAAGATCAGAGACTGGAAGCAGCTTGGCTAGTGAGGCTCTTGCTACGTGGCAAGGGCAAAAAGACAATAGTGCAGTGCCTTGGTACTGAGGTGTCTGTCAATCTCCACACTGGGTTCCAAAAATCATTCTCAGCTGGACTGAGTCCCCATCTATCATTGGGTGGTTCAGGAGCATGCATCTCATCTTCATCGTAGAAAATGAAATCTTTCCTTTAACAGTGACAGTTCATTTGAGGCCATCTATACCGAAGACAGCAGTTGACTATGAAATATATCTTAGCCCTCTCCACTGGCCTCCCAGGTAACTTAAGTCATTTTATTGCCCTCACACTCCAATTGTTCTGAATCACCTACTCAAGGAAAAGCTTCCAAGATCTGAACAAAGTTCAAGGTACCACAGTGAGTGCACGCATGACTACAGGGGGTATGAAATGCTGAGGAGAGGGCCCTGGTCGAAGAGATAACATTTTATACTCGGGCCGGGCATCTAATCTACTAGGCAGGCACTGTTATCCTTACCTAATCCATGATAACCCCAATGCTCCGCTAGGTTAAGTTAGGTTGCATGGCCAATAAAATGGCATCATGGGAGTCAAACTTGGCAACCTGGCTCCAGAGCCCTGATCCGAAGCACCATGATGTACCACGCCTAATGTCTATAAATGACATTATGAAAGGGCCAAAAGATCAACCTAATAGAATGTACAGTTGAGTGTAGTTCTGAGATCTCAGAGGGAACACTGAAAATAAATAGGAAGATGCAAGCTGATAGCGTTTCACAAACTAACAGGGATACTTTTTGCTACACAGAGGGAACACAGTAAACACTGAGCTGAATTTGCTATTGTATAATTTCGTTTGTTTGTTTGTTTAACCAAGAACAAGTAAGTGGAAGATTATTATAGCTTCCTTGGGCATTGGACCAACATATAGAAAATGTTAAAATATTGAGCAATATCCATGTTTTGTCTATGGTGTAATAGTTGTGGATCTTCAAAGATGATGACAGATACTGATATGTTTTGTTGTCATTTCTACACCTAACTTCACTTGGAAGAAAAAAAAAACCTTTGTCCAGACACTCAAGAATTGAATAGGACAAAGAGACTTGTTTCTTGTAAGCACTGTATGTGTTAATACCATGCTGGCTATTTGGCCATTGTTCTCTAGGTTGTGGGATTATAATATGTTGATCTGATGATGGCTTTGGCCACTTGCAGGTTTAGTTTTCCTAAGCATCCTCTGGGGACAGGTTTCCAGTGTGATGTTGATAACAGGGTCCGGGTTTGATGTACATGCTGAGAACTTAGGTCAGACTTGATTGATGGCCACAGCAGTTGAGCTAATTTGGATATGGGACCTCCCTGCCTCCCTGTCATTTCAGACTGTAGCTTGGGCTTTATTGAACACTTCTCTCTTTGCTTGTCCCTGCCCTGGTAGAAAGTGCAGTTTGGAACAGCTAGGTGCTCGGAAATAATTGGCACTGAGCTTCTGTTGGATTCGCACTGGCAAAATGACCGAGGGGTTAAGAGATATAACCATTAACAGTCACTGAGAGCAGCCATGGCTCCCTAGAGGCACAGAGAGGCTCACACAGGAAATCGATGTGGCAGAGTTTAGCCTGCTTCTACCATGTCCCTTCTTGCCAAGGACAGATAATGGGACAGATGCCCCTAGAGTATTCTATTAATTTTACATGGAGGACTGGAGGTGAGACCAGAGGAGCCAACAAATAGCCTTCTTTCCAAATGCCTGGATGAGAATCCAACCTACAAAATGATGGAATAAACGGAAGGGTAGCTGCTGATGCTGCTTCATGCTACCTGAGTGGGATGAAGGGCCCCAGTTAGGTAGGTATGGTTCTCTACCCACAAGCTCACTTTTGCTGGCTTTAAGGATGAGGTGGAATTGGCAAGTTTTGAATATACAGCTTAAAATGTTTCAAACTTGAAAGAAAAAAAAATAGCTTCAGTGTTTCATCCTTAGTGGGAGACATTTGAGGAGGGTGCTGCACAAATTTACCTGAGTGACTCAAAGGGGCCATGCCTTGTTGAAGGCGCTCTTTGCAACGCTCTCTCTAACCATTTTCACTGTCTCTGATACCGTTGCACAGCACTGTCTTTCAATTCACAACCTGTGCTTTAGTCCTTCTCTTAGAGGGTATAGGGGAACTCAAATCAAGTCAGCAGAGGTGCTGTGATGTGGGAAGGACAAGTATTTGAGCTAGGTTATCTAACCTCCTCCTTTATTCTGAGCCTAGATCCATCCTCCTGGGGCAGTTGGCCCTCAGACTCCCCTGGGACTCCAGGCTTTGAATCTAGAAGCTACCCATCCCTTCCTCAAATTGAAAATGCCCAGGTTGAATTCACATCTCCCACAACCTCTGCCTTTTCCTTACTTTCGATATCTTTGAGAAAGGCAGCCACTATTTCTCCACTTCTCTAGGGCTTGATTCTGATCCTATACTTCTTAGCCCATCAGCTAAGCTCGCCTCTGCTATCTCTGGCTCCCATATACCACCAACTGAGTAGATCCACAATTCTGCCATTGGAATTGTTTCTGAATTCCTGCTTACTTTTATCCCTTCTTACTACTTCGGCTTCATCTTGCTCATTGTGGACTCAGCTTTCCTGGATAGGGTGGCTCGCTGACCTCCTCCGTGGTGTATTGAGAAGCTACTTTAGTTAGCACATAACATCTTTCCATAGGCAGTGAGTGCTGAAACCAGGGGAGTGTACCTGCTGGCCTTTGCAGACGGTTATCCTTGGTATATGAGGGAGGTCTATCTCCCCTAGGGCATGCTGGGAGATGGTGTCTCCTACTTTCCAGGAGCACCTGATGCCTGACAGATGCAAAGTACAAATGATACCCACTATCTTGCCTCAAGGTGAAGTGGCTGCCGTTTCTACCCTCATAGCACCCCGTGGAGCAGGGCCAGGGCAGTCTTTATTTGGGAATACATCTTGCTATGCTTCTACCTTTTCTCTGTCCTTATTTCCTCCCTCACTTATCTATTTTCCTAGGAGAACAGCTCTTTTGTAAGCTGTTTTTTTTTTTTTTTTACTGGACTCTGGCTGAGCTTCTGCTTCTAGGGAGCCCACCCTAAGAATATTCATGAAGTAGGCTGCTGAGAGCCTCTGCAAAAGCCCAGACCAATACAATTGCAATTTACAATTGGTAGCTTACAACTTACCAATTACAAGTTCCAACTGGTAACTTGTTCCATCACTTGTTACCAATGTTGTTTGGAGTTGGGTTTCTTGCATATCCATCTTGCTGCCTTGTACCTGACTCTCCTCTTTCTTGCTTGGCATTTTGGATCAATAGTCCTATTATATACAATAGCATAAGCTCCTGTTGTTAAATTTTGTAAGGGTTCTCATACTTTCCAGCGTGATATTGCCCTGCAGTTTCTTTTTCTTAAAATATTTTTGGGTGGCTTTGGTATCATAGTAATCCTGATCTCATAGAATCATTGGTACACAACTTAGAATTGGCTAAATTCTTCCTGAAATGTTTAGTTGAATTAACTAATAAAGCCACTTTTATCTTCCTTGTCTGTTCCCTCTGTCCTTCCTTCCCTGCCCCCCGCCCCCGCCCCATGGTGTATATAGCTAAGCCCTGCTCACTGACCACTCTATCTAATGTAGACCTTGGACACAGATGTCCCTAGTTTCTGGCTTCCAGGGGATGAGACTTGCTCTTCAAGGATGATAAGGACTTGCCATCTTCCATTCCTTCAGGGTTCTCTTCACATTGTCTATGGCCAGATCCATGCATGCTCCCATCTGTACTGGAGAAACTCACCAGAGGGTGCGACACCAAGGCCTGCACTGTCAAGAAAACACATTTGCACAGGCATCCAACACTGACCTAAACCTCAAAGCACTGGCTATTCAGTTTTGTGAAGCTGGACTCCACATTTTCTACATCCACATGCAACACAGTCCTCAGTCCCAAGGTCACTGCTCATGTGGCTTTATTGCTGTTCGGTGTTGAGATGCGGAGGACAGTGACGGCTACAGGACACCCTGCATGTTAGAGTACCTTTCCTTGACTTTGCCATTCCTGTCTTCTTCCCTTCCCAGCATCAGGCCTTGGAATCCTGGAGTACTGTGGGTGTGCCATGGCTATGTCAAAGAGCTCAGGGACTTAATTTCCGCATTTATAAATGGAGAGTCTTAAAAAATATATATATATATATACCTTAAAATCCCCTGCTGCATTAGTGTTCGACATTTCCAAGCTGATCGGCATGGCCCTTAAATTCTTACCTATTTAGAGAGGAGGATTTTCCATTCACTCTTGGTGACTAAGAGTCCTGTTGTTCCCTTGATTGATATAATAGACCCTGCCGACGCACTGCAAGTGTATAAACATCAAACAAATATATATTTCTAATGAATTATTTACACTGTATATCAGCATTAGTGCCAGTGGTTTTGTGGAAATGGAATTACAAGTCAAAAATCAGTGCTGGAGGAAGGGAGGAGACTCTTTCTCCACTTCCAGTTAGTGGAATGCAAAGGTTGCTGGGAAAGTAAAGATTTTTAAGGGTTTAGGTATGAAGGCGGGGAGGAAGCCAAATGGCATATTGGCTAAGAAAGGTAAGAGAGACTTCCAGCCACAGAGAATACAATAAGAAACAAATTAAGATGCGGGCAGAAAAAAATGATATATCATATATATATATATATATATATATATATATATATATATATATATATATATATATGCACACACACATATCTAATATTCACTAAGAGTTTGCTGTGTGGCTGTGTGCTTGGTCTGAGACTTAGTGCTTCACTTGGATGTCCTTCTTTCACTATCCAACATGTGGATACAAACAATGATGTTGTACTTTCCCCATAAAGGTGAGGAAACTATGGTGCCCATTGTAAATAGCAATTTACAATGTAACTGTAATTTACAATGTAATTGTAACACAACCATTAAAGGCTAGGACCAGGATTCAAATATTTGCCTAATTCCATAGCTTGAGAGATATAGTTCAGCGATTAAGAGCTTTGCTGATCTTTCAGATGACTGGGGTTTGGCTCCCAACACTAACATGGTGGCTCACAGCAATCTCTGACTCTGATGGCTTCTTTTGATCTCTGCATACATCAGGTGCATGTATTGCACACACACACACACACACACACACACACACACACACACACACACACATGTGCACACACACAGACACAGGCAAGTAATTATACACATAAAATTAAAAAAATCTTACAAATAATTTATTAAATTCCAAAATATTACATCAACTGTGACACAGTAAAATAAAAAACAATAAATAATTGAACAAACAAAACTTTGTATCTAAACTCTAAGGATGGATTATATTAACCAAGCTCTTTAGCTGGAGTGATCTTTGCTCACAATTTAAAATGTGTGTGTGTGTTTGTGTGTGTGCATTTTATATGGGTTCATGTGTGTGAGTGTGAATATGAAGGCCAGAGATTAACATATAGTGTCTTACTCTTTTACTGCCCACCTTATTCTTTGGGACAAGATCTTTTGGTTAACTTGACTCTCATCATGACCCCAAGACCAGCTGGCCAATGAGCTGCAGATATCTTCATAGCTCTACGCCCCCAGTGCTAGCATTATAGATGTAAACCACCATGACTGGTTTTAAATATTTATCTATTTTCATTGTTTTAAAACTTTATTTTGTGTGTATGTGTGTGTGTGTGTGTGTGTGTGTGTGTGTGTGTGTGTGTTTGCACATGTCACAGTATACATGTAAAAATCAGAGGACAACTTGTAGGTCAACTTGTTACTCCTTCTAACACATGGATTCCAGGGATTGGACTCAGGTCATTAGACCTGTCTGCAAACACCTCTGTCTACTAAGGCTATTTTGCTGACCCCAAATTTTAGTTTTATGTGCATGTATGAGTGTTTTCCTGTGTGTATATACACACATTGTCTTCAGGAGCCAAAAGAAGGCATCAGTTTCCCTGAAACTCAAGTTGAAAATAGTTATAAGCTGCCTTATGAATGCTGGGAACCAAACCTGGGTAGGTCCTCTGCTCTTGCCTGAGGAGCCATCTCTTTAGATCCTGGGCTTTATGTGGGCAGTGAGGATATGAACTCATTCTTTCATGTGACAGACACTTTGCTGCAGCAAGGGCCATCTCTCTAGCATCTGGGCTCGCCACTAACTGGATGTGCTATTGTGTTGTTCATTGTGTTTACCTTGTACATTTTCCCTAATGCTGGGGATTAACTATGGGACCATGTAACTGCTGGCCAATTGCTCTAGCACTGAGTTACATCTTAGCCCTAATTGTACATGGCTTATATAATACTTTTGGAATTGGTATTACTTCAAATTAAGTGCTATTATTATTTCTAGTTTTTTTTTTTAAAGCAAATAGGCAATGATAAATCTGTTGCTCGAGATCACCCAGCTCAGAAAAGGCAGAGGTAGGATTAAATAGGAGTTTCTTGACCCAAAGATCTTGTACTTAATCCTAATACTGTATTGCCTGTCAACAAGAAGAAAGACAATTTTTCCAAACACATGGTGATCAAGGACAACAGATTACTATTAGATATTCTCTTAAAATCTTGTTTACTATTGTGCTAGGTAGTTTTATGTCAAGTTGACACATGCTAAAGTCATTGGATTGGAGCAAGTTTCCATTGAGAAAATGTCTCTATAAGATCAGGCTAAAGGTAAGCCTACAGGGCACTTTCTTATTTAGTGATTGAGGTGGGAGGGCCTAGCATATTGTGGGTGGTGCCTCTCCTGGGCTGGTGGTCCTGGATTTTATAAGAAAGCAGGCTAAGCAAGGTAGAAGGAAAAAGGCAGTAACCAGCATTCCTCCATGGCCTCTGCCTCAGCGCCTGCCTCTCGGTTCCTGCCCCTTTGGAGTTTCTATTCTGACATTCTTTGGTGATGAACCATAAGCCAAACAAACTCTTTCCCTCCCCAAACTGCTTTGGCCATGGTGTTTCATTATAGCAACCATAAACCTAACTAGGACAATTACATTCATTCGTTTATCATGTGTGTGCATGTGTGCGCGCAGGGGCATGCCACAGTGTGCATGTGGAGGTCCGAGGACAGCTTGAGATAGTTGAGTCTCTTCTTTTACTACGTGGGTCCTGAGAATGAGCTCAGGTCACCAGGCTTTATGGCAAACACATTTTCCTGTTGAGTCATTTTGCCAGCCCCTACCATTCTCTTTGGTCAGTTGCTCCACCCAACTGCTAAATATCTTTTCCAAACTAACTAACTAACTAACTAACTAACTAACTAATCTATACTTTACCAGTCATTTGGATTTCACATCCTCTCAATCTTCCATAGTATGTCCGGGGAAAAAAGATGGAACAAGAGAAAAAGATGCCCTGGGAAGAGGAGAGTTGAGAGTCTCATTTTTCCTAATAAGGCAGTATCTGTTTTTAAGCCACAGATTTAAGGGCGTGGGCAGGGCAGCAGGGCAGGGTCAAAATGAGACATCTTTTACTTTCTGATTCTTGTTACTTTCCTCTAATGAGGACAGGAAACATGGATGAGTCACTCACTTTGTCCTACTTTTTTCTTGCTGTAGCAAGCCCAGATGACTCCCCATGCCAACTCCTATCAGAAACCCTGGCTAGTATGTACTGAGTGCATTGTCTCCTGCTATGTGCTGAGCACGGAATAATACACTCTCTACCCTTAAGTTCTGAAGAACATAATTTCCTTACAGTGCTTCTCGGTTCTACTCCAACGCAGAATGAATCAGAGCCACCAGTGAACTTCACCGTTTACTTTTGTCTTCCTGAGAATCAGCAGAACAAAATCATTGGCTGACTCCAAAGCTTGACACCCTGGGTTCAAATCTTGGCCCTGTATGCTCCTTCTCAAGTTGTTTGACATCTCTAGTTTCATCAGTACGGTTGTCATAACAGTTCCTAACTCCTTGGACTGAAATGAGGATTTTGATGGATAATATCCATAAAATAATAAGAAGAAGGCTTTTGTATAAAATGATTAGCTAAAATCACTAAAGCTATAATTTACAAAACACCATTCAGATAAACTGGATGAAAATGCGTGACACGGAGAATCTGGGTTCCTCAAGGTTTTAAGGACTTGTGGGTGGTTCTGTTCTTGGGTCTCTCTTCAGATCCCTGTTGTCTGGTGTTTATCAAAATCTTCCAAATGGAGTCCTACGTCTCTCTTTTCTTTTTCCATGTCTCTCCCGCCAGCCTTCTCTTCCCTTCCCTCCTCCCCCTTTTCCATCTTTGCTGCCCTGCCTTTCTCTCCCTCTTTTCTGTTTTTATCCCTTGATGTTCACCAGGAAATCTTGTTTCTTCCAAACACCTTTTCTTGTCTGCGTTGCACTGAGGCCTCTCAAGATGTATTGGTGTCCAAGACACTGGCTCAGAAACTATCAGCCTATTAAATCTTTTGGGTGCATGCCATCCATCTTCTCTGGCTATTCCTAGTTTTGTCGGCCCTGTGAGACGATAAATCTTTCAGTGTAGACCCACGCCTATGTAGTTGCACACAGTCAGAGCTCAATAAATGTGAGGGTTGTAGCCTTCCGATCCGTGGTTCAGGCAGGCATTCTGATTCTACCTGCTGCAGTTACTGACAAGGCCTCCATCCAGCTGCTGTGAGTAGTGTCCTCGAGGCCTGCTAGGAGAAATGAACAATGAGTTTATGCTTGTTAATCTTAAAAATGTAAGTGTGCAATGAGGAAAAAAAAAGTCACTCCCTGACTATGATAGTTTATGTGTGTGTTTTAGTTTTTATGTCTTATGCACCTGAAACTCACTGTTTACAGATCTTAATTACAACCTAAGCCACATGGTTGGGGTCAAGACAGGCTTCCGAGAAAGCGGGTAAAGGGGGAGAGAGACATTGATTATAGAGGGAAGTCTCATCATAACTTGCAGAAGGTATGGGTCCAAGACCCACGCTATGCTAAGCAGTGGCATTTCCTTGGGAGTTTTCAAAGCTAATACTAAGGATTGCCGGTCTGTTTGAGGCCAGGGCCAGGCTGTGCAGGTGGTGGCTTGGACAATAAATCATCAGGCAGAGGCACACTGGTGGGAGATGGGAAGGGAGGGCTGAGCTACATCTAAAGCCCTGTTTTAAATTTCCCTTCTTTTCCATGCAGTCTGAAAGAAAAAAAAGGTTTGCTTATGTTGATATGATTATTTGAAGGTACTAGCTTTTAGACCTGAATTTTAGAACTAACATGTATTTCTTCTCTTAGGTAGCTGTATAAAAATAAACCTTTGGTGTTTGGATAGTGTCATATTTGACTCACCAAAAAGTAAGGATTAATTAATGGCCCAGACACTTTTTTAAAAAAACAAATTATTGCTAAGTCCTAGTTTTACCTATGCATGGGCATTTAATTCTCTCAACCACATGCAAGATTTCATCTTGATTTTTTTTCTTAAATTCCATCTTCTTGCTTATGGTTTAGCTTTTCCTTCTTGTGAGATATGGACATTGACTTTCAGCACATATAATTTCTCCCTTCATAAAATTCGAAAAATAGTATTATATGTATTTTCACACACGTATAAATTATGCAAGCTTAAAATGAATTTCTCTTTTTTGCACATCTCCTCTCATGCCTTGATTAGGAGAGTCGATAAAGCATGTCCTTTGCAGAGACTTTTAGAAAGAAACAAGTGTAGCTGCATTGAGAACAGGACAGCAGATAAATAACGCATCTGTGTAGTCATGCTGGGAATTCTGTTATTGCAGTTAAAAAAAAAAAAAGAACTAGGATACTAAGTATGAGCAGTGATTATTTTTATAACATTTTGATGGAAAAAAATCAATGAACAAAGTGACACAGGTAAATTGCCATATGATATTATAACAAAATGTTGTTGACAAAATGTTAAAACATGATCAATTCTTGGGGGTAGGAACATAGATAGTTCTTATACTACATTTGTGGATTTTTTTTTGTTTTGTTTTTTTTAAAGTGTCTCATTGCACAATCTAGAGCTTCTAGTACGGTGTGACTATGAATGATCTGAGGGAAAATTTTTAAAAAAATTATTTTCTTATGCTAAAAACTACATGAGAGCTATCTTCAATATTTCAGGTGCACAATGCAATAACATGCACAATACTGTAACAGCGGATTTCAAGGACTTATTCACCTATGTTATAGAAACAATGTGCTTTGCATTCTCTGGAAATTCCACTGCTTCTATGACTCTTATTATTTAAAGTACCTCATATAGGTCGAATTATTCAGCATTTGTCCTGTAATTGGCTAATGTTTTTGTTTTCACAAAGGATGCAATTTTCTCCTTTTGAGAAGTTGGTTAGCCTAGGGACCATGCACAGACTGGACCTAGGGCCCCCTACACAGGTGTAGCTGCTGAGGCAGCTCAGACTTCATGTGGGTCTCCTAGAAAGGGCAACAGGATTGTCTCTGACATGGATTCTCTTGCCTGCTTTTTGATCACCTACCCCTGGCAAGGCTGTCTCACCAGGCCACAGGGCTTCAGTCCTGATGTAACTTGATGAGCTGGGGTGGATGGGTAGTGTGGGGAATTCCCTTTTCTATGTAATAGAGGAAGGGGAAAAAGGGAGGGAGTGTGTGAGCAGCAGGAAAGGAGGGGAGGGGCTACATTCAGGATGTAGAGTGAGTTAACAAATTAATTTTACAAATGAAAAGGAAACAAAACAATAACAAAATTCAGTTTCAATTAAAAATTCTATTAAATGCTTATTTGCAATGTGGAAAAAGAAGAAGAAAAGTTGGTTAGCATTTCATTACATATTCTTACATTTTATTTATTTATTCAGTCATTTGACGGGCAAACAGGTGGCTGTCACATCTTCTATACATTGATTAATGGTGCAATGAACATAAAAGTGTAAATATCTCTTCGCCATCTTGACTTCAATTAATTTTAGATCTGTAAGTGAGTGTTGTTGAATTGTATGGTAGTTCTATTTTTAACTTTCTGGGAAAATCATGATTCAAAATAGATAGACCACCTAGCATTTCTACTAAGGATGTACATGGGTTTCAATTTTCCCCATATCATTTATTACCTCTTTAAAAATACTAATGGTTGTTTTAGCAAATGGTAGATAAGATCTTGTTGTAGGTTTACAATGCTTTTTTAAAAAAATATATTTGTTGGCCCTGTATATGTAGTTTAGGAATTCTAAAATATGTATTTGACATGTTGTTTACAGCGTCAACCTTCCTGATGGGCCTGCTTAATAAATTCATCAGGGAAGTAAACACATTTAGTTTGACATTGAAAATTCAGCAGAGCCTGGCTAGATGCTCCTTGAAGATGCTCTTAGGCATGCATTTCCCAACATCCCTAGAAGCTGGGTGTGGGTTATGTGACTCTATTCTTTTCCATAGGATGTGGATGGAGGCAACAAGCCATTTCTAATTTTAGCCATCCAGCTTCCTGCATAACCCTTGATGTCGTCTGCTGCTTTCTGTGATGGCTGCAGACACGCAGATGAGAAGAGTGACCATGCAGAAGCAGTCAGCAGAGGCAGCTGGTCCCTCATGTCAGACTGTGGTCTGTCCAACTGAAACAGACTTTCTTGTGCTGAGTCAGTGATAACTATGGGATTGGTTTTTTCATATTTAATGCTTTGTACCCATTTATGTACTAGCTCTGTAAAAGTTTTTATTGAATAGTATTAAAATATTAAAGAACAATGAAAAGATAACATTCTACTATCCTAAATCAACTTTTAGTGTCTCTGCCTTTCTTTTTCTCTTGTCATCCATAGATATATCTTAAAAGAATTTAAACCAACTTGATGCAAATTAACTTGAAGAAAGTATTCCCTAGTGCCAGAAGTGTACAAGTAGTTTTGTGTCCTTCTTTTGAAAGCTTCTTGGGGGTACAAGCAAACCCATTTAATATTTTAAAATTAATTTATCAGATTGCAATACCACCAGCACTTTCCTGCAGTAAGATTATCACTATTTTAGTAACATTTTATGTTATAAGAAAACAATTGTAGATTTCTGTATGGAAATAAAATTTAATTTGAAAACCTTAGAAAATGCAGGGAGTTTTCAACAATTGTGTTGTCACTCTCTAGGACCCAACAACAATATTTTGGCGTAGCTTTTAGTTACATGCATGTAGTAGACAATGCACATATTCAAAGAGCTTTATTAATAACCTTCTGCATATCCTACCTTGGAGATGAGCTATGAATATTTTTAATGTATCAAAATCTCAACTCTGGAAGTGCTTTAGATATGAGCTGTCCAGTTCAAAAGCCAATGTATATATTTACATTTTTACATTTTACACTACAATACACACATATTCACATTTTACATTACAGTTTTAATAAACTGTCATTCCTCATTCCTTTGTCACACTAGTCACATTTAAGTGCCCCATGACTGCAGGCTGTTGTACCGTGCAGTACATTTAAGGAACATTTCCAATAGTGTTGAAAGGGTGTTGCACAAACCTGTCATAAAGTTCAAAGGTCTACACAGGTTGATCTAACAAGCCCTCTGTCCTGAGTAATTAGGTTTTCCTTGGTTGTTACTTTCTAACTAATACTGCAGCAAGTGATTTTGCAGCATCTTCTGGGTACTTTTGTGATTACTTTGCACACTCCATTGGGGACCTTGACTCTGACACAATGGCACAGGTTTGCTGCAGCTTGGGTGCAGCTCTTGCCATGATTGCTTCCTTATTTTTTTCTGCAACTTTTTTTTTTTAGCTCACTGTTAATCTCATCCGGAGACTTTAGCATCTCATGCTTCAACCAGTACATCTCAGGCCTCTTTTATCTTCATTATCTGTAGGTATATAAAACAGTTATTGTCTAAACCTCTGCACTATTCTCCTGGAAATAACATTTCTGAAGCATTCTCTTTCCATCTTTTGTATTAGTCTGCAATAGGGTATGTTATGTTATAGTAACAAATAGCCCTGCTTTCTTAGTGTCAGCACAGCGTCATTTTATCTCTCGGTCATGCTATAGAAGTTGCTTGGCATTATCCTCAACCTAAGACTCCAGTTGACTGAATAACTGCCATCTGAAAAGTTGCTGTGATTGAAGGAGAAACAGCTCCACAATGTGGGCACTTACTCTTAATGTCGCCCCTCTACGAGACGAAGTCTTTCATCTGTTTCAGTGATCAAAGCATGTTACATAGTTTTGCCTAAGTCTGAAGGAGGTGGGAAGTACATGTGCCGGGGAGAACAGCCAGAAATATTTGTTACAAAGCATGAATGGTGTATCTGAGGTTTATTTATCTTTCATTAGCTGCAAATTTTTTTTTGCTTAGGCATAATAAAATAAGGATGATGACAGCAGTATCTAGTATTCACCATGCGTTGGACAGTTTTGTGGTACTTTGTATACTTCTTTAAGCGTCCCGATTACTTTCCTTTTATAAATGAGGCATGGAAAGGTTAATGGTGTTATCTAAGGTTGCATAGCAGTAAACGGTAGAACTGAGATTGTGATTCTGGAGTCTGAACAACCTGATGCTCTCTCCACTATTTTGTTGGTTCTTAGAGCCATCCTGGTGACCCCAGCTCCAGATTATTCTACCTAGGAGGACAGTTCTTTCCCAACACACTACTTGTCTGTCAGTAATGCTCGTAGGTGTTAGCTGCCTTCATGATGATTTGGGAGCCACTGGGATCCCCCCAGCACAAAGTAAACAGGAAACCTAATAGTGTATGTGGACTTAGGCTCTTATCAACTGAGAGAGAGAGAGAGAGAGAGAGAGAGAGAGAGAGAGAGAGAGAGAGAGAGAGAGACAGAAAATTTCTTTGAATTGGGCAATGAGGTTGTTAGAAACAATTCTCAATTCTGTAAACAGAAAGTATTTTGGCCTGTGGGGCTTTGTCCTCATAAATATGCTCCCCAGAACACCCACTACCCCTTCTTTTTTATAGTCGATTGATTGCCATTTCTCTCACACATTGCTTTGCTTCTAGATCCTATAGGAAGTCCACCCCTCCCATTATTCTGAAATCTATCTTAAGCTCAGTAATGCCCCCATCAGTTTCCCAAATATGAGGAAAATGGTCAGGAGTGTCCTGATGCTTTCTCACCCTCTCCTTGCCAACATGCCCGTGCATTGTTCCTGGCCACACGGAAATGGCTACAGCTATAACTACAGCTGTAACTATCTTCTGTCTGCTCTGGGCCTGCCCACGGCCTCTGCCATCATTTCTTTTTCTTCCTGTAATTGTTTTTAAGGAAAGTAGTTATTTCTTCTCAGTTCATGCTGGAACTGGCAGAAATTATTCACTGTGTAGTTCATATATGACTGGCACCATTCCCTTGGCCACTGCTGGTGTTTGTCCCCGACACTCTATTTCCCTCCTCTTTGGTAATTTCGGTTATTATCCTTGAGTAGAGTGGAGACTGTGTTTATGTTGTCATCCTTCCTGTGAGTCTGGTTTTTATTTTTTCCACTTTTTTTTTTTAACTTAGCAGATGTTAAAAAGTTGCTTAAATTTGCATTTCTTGATTACAAGTGAGCTTGAACATTTTCCCAGACATTTGTTTCCTATTTGTGTTTTCTCCTGTATAAATCTTGTTGGTTTTGGGACTTGATCACTTAGCTTGTAGAGTCCTGCGGGTAGTTTCTAAAAATATATGTATGCATTCCAAGATCATTAAGGACTTGTTCTTTTCTCTCCTTTTTGATGCAAATATTTTCCTGTTCAGTTATTATGCATGCCCTTTCCAGTTTGTGTATGTTTTATAGTGGATACTCAATCATATTATCACCCCTCAGAATTTATTTCCTGTTTTAATCTGTTTACTTTCTGTGTAAGTTCTCTTGTTCCAGAATATAGAGTTGCCAGCACAAGACCTGGTGACCCTATTTTCTACTTCCTCCCTACTATCAAGAAAGCATCTGCCACATCATAGCAGCTTAGTAATACTTACTGTGTAACATCTATTTGATTTGCTTTATATCTTCCAAAATGACCATCCTCTCTTAAGAGTGTAAGTGTTTAATTAGTATCTTATATACATTAGCTTGATTAATTTAGATTTGGCAAGTTCTTTAACTAGAACGTATCTCTGAAGGTTTCCTTCACATTATCATCTTTACCCTCTATATTATATGATGCTTCCTTCTCACTTTTTTACATAACATTTTAATCACATTTTAAGTTATAGTGTTTCATGGATTGACTTTCCTAACTTTGAGATATTATCATCATATGGGTTTCATTATTACTGATAAGTTTTAAAGCAGACGTCGTAAGTTTCCTTTCCCCTCCTAGCTCTCCTTCCAAGAATTTTATTAATAAGCATGCTCATATTTTTCATGTTGCTTTCAAAATCATTTGTGAGTCTCTTCTGATGGTCCCTCATGATTGATACCACATTATTTTAATATTCATAAAAAGATAATGGTTAATTCAGTTCTGGATTGGGAACAGGGGTTTCTGTTTGTGATTTCCCATAGCTGTCCTTCTGGCTTTAGAGAACTCTGCATAATATTTTCTTATCTTTGGATGTTTGGAATCTCTTCCAGTTTTCACAATTTTAGCAGTAGCTCTGCAATTGTAACAGAGAACATCCTTCGTATGAGTAATGCAATTCTTTTGTACTGCTGATTAAAATGAATTAAACACTTTTAAAGCTATGTCTTTATTGACGCCATTATTTTTCTTTTGTTTTGAGACAAGAATTTGCTATACATCCCAGGATGTCCTTGAACTCTAGTTGGTCTCTCTTCAGCCTCCTGAGTGGTGGGATTACAGATGTGAGGTACCATATTCAGTTGCCTTCATTAACATCTCTTCTTACAATTTTTAGCCTGTCATGTTTTATCCATCCCCAGGAAAGCTTAACTCATGGTGAAATCTGAAAGCTGTGCCACTCTCCTTTGTGAAACCCACATAGCCATCCTTTCACCTTCTATATTCACTCATTCAAGTGCCTACTTTTCCAGGTTGTGTGTTGTGCACTGAGGGTCCAGTAAGGACCAAACGGGATATTGTCCCTGTCCTGGGAGGGACAGAACTTTGTCATTTTCTTTTCCTTCTTCTACATCACAAACAACTAGATTGGGGGATGTGAATGATAATGGAAAAACGAAACAAAACAAAACAAAACAAAGCAAAACATTGGAGTGTTTTAACTTTTAGATTTCTAACTAGAATTACGTTGTAAGATTTTTTAAGAGACACATTAGTTTCTCCCTTAATTTGTCATTCTCATACAATTAGTCATCAAAAGCGAGGAGCAAATTACAAGCTCAGTGAACCTCATCAGGCTCTGCCACATCTTAGACTTATTTTTCAGGGTTACAAATGTGCATTTACTTGGCCTTTAGAAGGGCCTCACGGACATCCTTGATGGATATCTTATTTTCTGATGTACCAGTAGTGTCTCCTAAAGTGCGAATATTTGATTCCTAGCCATTTAGGGTTTTACTTCATCAGAGCTTTGACACCCCTCTGCAGAAGGAACAACTTGTGTTGTCTCCATCCCTCCTCCATTGCTGCATGCTCCTCCGCCCCCAGTCCCCAACCTCCTCTCCTTCCTTTGCCTGTTCTTTACCAACAGACACAGTTCCACTGCTGTCTGCCTGCATCCTTCGTCAGGTTCTACTTTCAAACATCCTTTCCTATAGCGTAGGGTGGAAGAGTGCTTTTCAGCCTTCATTTCCTTTCTTCTTTAACAGTCACACACACAACCAAGACACAAACTTCTAAGGTCCATGAAGTGGTCCTCTGCGCTTCATAATTTGAATGCCCAGATTAAGCTGTTGACTTTAGATACCTATTCTGCACCTACCTCCTGATTGAGGGAACTCTGAAAAGGCTTCACATAGAGTTCACACGAATCAGGTTGTTTATTATGGAAACCACGCAGTTAAGAGATGCAAATATGGGCCAGGCTTCTGGTGCAGGTAAATTTTAACAGAGCAAATTAGGAGGAAATATAATGTGTATAAAAATGCCACTACCTGTCAGGAAGCCAGTTGGATCAGACTTGCTCAAAGGACCAAAGAGATTCTTATTTTCGTCAATGCCCAGGGAATGGTCAAGCCTAACAAAATAAGTTACAACTGTTAAATCACGCTGGAGTCTGGAGTGCTGCACAGCTAACATGAAGAACATTGGCCCAACCAGAGAATTCTCTTTCTGCAGTCGACAAGTATAAGTCAATGTAAGACAAAACAATGTTTTGGTTTTGCTTTTTAATGACTGAACATTGATGGGTTTCTGGACACTGTGGTGTGTTGTGAGACTATCAGAGACAACAGAAAGGTCCAGCCAGTGGCACTGGAAATCTTAAGGAGACACTGAAATACAAAGGAGTGTGTAGTAACGTATATAGATAAGCAGTGTTTCAGTGAAAGTACATACATGAAGATTTGCAAGTGAATAGGAGCAATAAGAACTGTTGATTAGATGTGTTGGGTAAGTTCTCTCAGGAGAGGACAACCTCTAACTAGAAAACTGAAAGCAGGAAAAACAAAACATTAGCTTGTCAATAGCGTGGTGACGAAAATCTTGTCCGAAGGTACAAAGGAATATGGATACTACGTACTATATTTGCTACTCTTCCCATTGCAATAAAGCACCCACCAGGAGCAGCTCAAGGGAGGAGAGGCTTGTTTGGGCTGACGGTTTCAGAGAGTACCAAGGGGAACCAAGGCCCAGCATCCAGAGATGCTTGGCCAGTGGTGGCGGGAACTTGTGGCATGACTTGTTTAAATGTAGGAGAATCAAGAAACAGAGGGTGGGAAGAAAGCACATCCAAGCTGTAATCTTCACAGCCATCCCCAAGTGATCTCCATCTGCTAGCTAGGCCTCACGTCCCAACATCTCTATAACATCTCAAAACAGCAATATGCAGCATTTCAACGCACAAGCCTGTGACGGGCGCTATACATTAAACCCGTGGCACGCATCTATGTCGCAATAAATAAACAGAAACCTAAATCAAGGGAAAATCTATCTCTAGCCAACACTAAGCTGGACTTCGATTAAACTATGGATTAGAGCATATTAAATCCAATAGCATTTTCCAGTGGTTGTGTGGCCACTTTAATATTGGCCTTCATGACCTCCATATTTGTCTGCTTTTATAATTCACCAACTTTCTCTTTTTCTTCTTCCCTAATTCTAACACTGATACAATGCTAAACTATGATTACAGGAAAGTGCATTCCTTCAGAGTCCTGTTGTTGTCTTGGCAACCATCCTATCTCCTCCAAGGCGTTCTACGTACATGTGTTCTGACCCACAGCTCTTATTTTGCATTCTCTCAAAGGCAATCTACTTTCTTGTTTCTAGGAATAAACTTTAATAAAATTGAGGCTGTCCAAGTTTTTGCACTGCTAACTTCTTGTTTGCTTTCTTCACCACAGACAGAAGACAGTACAGATTAAATATGGTATCAAGTGGACTTCCCACCTGAAAGATCAGTCACCATCCAGCATTGATTATCTGTGTGACTGAAGATGTTAAAGCATTGTTTGATAATTATGTATCAGATGTGATATATATGTGATTGTAGCAGCTGAGCAGAAGATAATGCTATTGTTCAAAAAAAAAAAACCTTTCAAGCTTAGCTTATTGCTTACAACTAGCAGGTGGATCAACATAGATGAATCATCAACAAGTGTTGATAAAGTCCGGTGATACATACTGTCATCGATAAAAGTACAAATGTCAAAAACCATGGACCTCGAAGGCCATTAATCTCATTGCATGGAAGAAGAAAACCCTACTTTTATGAGACTTCTGGCTCAATAAAACAGAAAAATCAGGTTATGCTGCACTTTAAAAACTTCTAGATGACCTTCCTGGCTTGTCAACATTAATGAAGAGCATTAAAATTTTTTTTGACATCGAAATTTTTTTCACATCTATTGATGCTTTGTCCTGAAATTTCTTGAAAAAATTGGGGGATATTATGTCACCCTAAAACCTTAGTTCTGTTTCTCTCTTACTGTCATAACTTCTGAGCACATTTTATTTGTCCTTTGCCAAGTTTTAAAAAATGAAAATGTCATCCTTGAGAGTTTTGGTCGATGTTTCAGCATTTTGCAATTTTGCTAGTCACATCTGGACCTCTGTCATTTATGTCAATATACAAGAGTGATTGACTGGGAAAGTTTATTGACTGATACTATTGATCATTCATGCAGAAGTGCTCAGACCTCTCAGTGGTGCTGTCCTCAGAAGGAAATTTTCCTTCATTATCATTTTCCTGAGAAATGACTTGCTTCTAAGGGGTTATTTGACCTTTGACTTCTCAGCGTGAGGGACATGAAGAGTGACTTGTCAGTGGGAAACCATGGAATGGTTTTTTGGTTGTGAACTCATTTAGACACGGCTTGCCAATGTTTGTGTTATACTTACATAGGGTCTCAAACACCGTGGGTGCACTGAGAGGTATTGGGAAATGTAATGTACTTGAAATTACCAAGAAGTAATTTGATCTGAATAAGGCAACTCCAAAGAGAGCTCATTATGTTTCACCAAAATGCAATTGCAAACTGTAATTGGATTTCTTTTTAAGATGAACAGCAAACCCAGGGAAGTTGTGCATTTATCATTTTTTGTCAATCCTTTTCCAGAACTTGAACACTAGGGCTGAGAGCACACAGTGTCATGCCCCCTTGGGTAAAAGTGGTTTTTATATGGACCCAGAGTAAGCAGGTACTGCTGGCTGTCACTCTTCTGTACACAAAGGCCACCCATCCCCAGACATGTGAGGATGGAGGCATTAGTGCCTGGATGTAGAAGACTATTCGGAGAGCAATATTTACAGATTAGAGGTCACAAGAGAAGTTCAGGGAAGGTGGATAATGACATTTGGCACGCTAGTCCAAGCCTATCATGCTGGGATTTGGATCCAGGTCAGCAGTAAGCTTGAACCAGATGATGTGGTATAAGTAACAACTCAGGAGACTGGTACCCAGAGCATTCGACAACCAGTGCTGCACATTGGTGATGAGATACTACAGAAATAACTGAAGTCTAGGCACCAGGAAAGAAGGTGCTCCAGGGTCACCATGAGCCTTAGTTTTCTATTTTATAAACTGAAACACTAAACTAGAATAATTTCTAGTTCTTTTTTTTTTTTAACACCTACCATTATAAGATACAATGATTTAAAAAAATATTACAAAATTTCCCTTCATTCTCTGGAAGGAAGTCCCATGTCAGGAAAGAGTGATCGTTTTGTTTGTTGTCTTTCTGACTTCTCACAGATTCATACGCACTCCAGGTAGATCCTTGGGTAGCAAGGCTCTCAGTCGTACAGACACATCATCTTTTCTGATCACTGCTCAGAGTCTTAGATGCTCTTATGTCCATTGATTGTCTATGAAGTAAGTTGTAATTTAGACTATCCTAAGGCATATTTTCTGTTTTAAAATTATGTGTTTGTGTGTGTGTGTGTGTGATGTGTGCATGCATGCACATGCATGCACATGCCACAGTGTGCCTGTGGAGGTCAGAAGGCAAACTTGGGTCTTGGCCTTCGTACCCCACCTTGTTGGAAGCAGGGTCTCTATCTGTCTGTTGCTGTGTACATATGGTGGGCCAGCTGGCCAGCAAGTCACTGGGGATCCCCCTGTCTCTGCCTCCCATCTCTCTTTAGTAAGTCTGTGCTGTGCTGCCAAGCTGTTCATGGGTTCTGGAGATTCTGAACACAGGCCTCCATGCTTGTATAGCAGGACTTTACCAACTCAATGGAATATTTTTCTCATCAGTAATATGTTGCCTTTGTGCAGTCAATTCAGTTTTCAGAAATAGTCAGAACCTTAGGAGCATTGTGGGGTACAGAGAAAAGGAGGAGGTGGTTTGCTTAATTTATAGATGAAGAAGCTTAGAATGGGGGAAGCTTCATAAATCTCACCTCAGAGCCAGTAAGTAGGAGAGAGACAGCAGAATTGAGCATTTTTGACTCCAAAACCAATCCACTTTCAACCAGCTTATCATGACTGTGGAAATTTTAAGTCACTGGGGCAAGACTATGAAAGACATGCTCCTGAGCTGGGGCCATGGGAACGCATGCAAAAATCACCGTTTGGCCTGGTGTTTTTGTTCCCAGGTATAGCCCCCTGCTACCATCTTATTTTGAACAGTCCTGGCAATAGTCTGTTGAGTAATAGTCCATAGTAATGATGATCATAGTCACACTTTTCCCTGACCATCGTGAAGAACATTTAGTGTATTAATGTTGTTAATTAATCTTCGTGACATCCTAACAAATGGCGGCGACTGTAAGTCGGATATCCCACTTGGCCGACTGGGAAGCTGAGGTAGAAAGCAAGGTTAGAGTTGCCTCAAGGTGAGAATACATCAGTAGAGCTAGTGAGCCACGAACAGCCTCTCCATAGCCGGAGCTTTAAGGTCTGTTGGGAAGAGGTTCTTGCTATCCTACTCAGAAGATTACTGTTCAGGCACCAGAAAGAAATTGCCACTTTAAAGGCACTTTTTTTTTTCTGAGTTATTATTCAATGCTTTTGAGTTTGTTATTTCTCTTACGCTGGGGTTCCAACTCTTCAAGGACTGAGGTGATTCAATATTTGTCTCTTTTGGGACAACTTTTTCTTCAGAGGATATTTTCTCTCCCCCTATTGTACCACATTGCCTTTACCTTCTGAGAGACGAGGCCACTCCGATTTGTGAGGTTCTCAGACATCTGTCCCATTGGGCTTGCTTTTGCTTCCTCAGGGTTCTAGAATGTCCTTTCAATGTAACATTCTTTCCTCCGGGGAGAACATTTGTTTCCAATGTTCTATTTCAATAGAGGCTGTGTGACTTCACCTCCTTGTGCTGAAAATGATGACTGTGTAGACCTTGCACTCCACCCAAGCTCTCTGTGGTTTTGTGGTTACTGCAGCTTTGGAGGTTGGCCTTCCCTAGCCTTGACTGATTACCCCGAGGCCAGGCCAAGCAGAAGAGTGTTATTTCTCTGCGGCAGAGTGTCTGGTTACACTGGAGGAGAAGGGAATGGGATTCCTGTAGGCTGACAGGAAGACCTTCGTTATCTGTGGGGAAAGGGACGATTATGTTTCTCTATTGCTGGGTAATGCGGTTGCCTTTAACCTTGAGTCTGACCAGAGAATCCTGTTATCATTTACTTTGACACTGTATTTAAATTCCCACAATAATTAACCATCTTTCAAACATCTCCAGGAAATGAGTTATTGAAATAATACTCCGATGGTAAAGTAAAAGTATCTCAGCCACTTAGAATAGAGGCTATACCAAAATATTGACTGGATGTCCTTTGAAGTGGACACTTTAATCCCAACACTTGGGAGGCAGAGGCAGGTAGTTTGCTGTGAGTTCGAGGCCAGCCTGGTCTAAAAAGCGAGTCGAGGACAGTCAAGGCTGTACAGAGAAACCTTGTCTTGAAAAAACAAACCAAAAAAAGATTCGTTGCAAAATTTTTGAAGCCCCATGTGATATATACAATAGGAAAGACATGGAATTAACACATATCACTATTTCATTAGGCATTTGCTCAATAAATGTCTTCTGTGAATTGAGATAAATTAAATAATAACAGTTAATTCCCAGTGGCATTTCTATACTTCAGGTATTGGCCACCAAGTGTGGGATAGTTTGAATTCCAGGCCTTTCATAGACAATCTCCAAGTTTAGGACACTTGAACATACTACATCAATAAGAAAATAAATTCAATCTAAAACACCATTTAAAAAAGTTTAGTCAAATATTTGGTAATACAAAGATTTTGGGGAAATTCCTGAAAGCATATTCATATGCCTTGGAATAGTATAAACTGATATCACATTTTTGAACAATTTAAGATTATTGTTATTCTATAAGTACATGTCTATAAATCTTAAACACTGTTCAATATTTCTTAATATTACTCTCACTGCTACTCACTCCTGTCTATCTCTTTTCCACTCCTGGCAACATGTGATACAGGTCCCCTTGTCATATTTATGTCCTTTTGCTTTGTTTTGTGACCCACTGAGTATAACTAGGGCTGTTTACGTGACCTTCATTTGGAACTATCCATTAAAACCTGATTAGTCCCTCTGGGTACTCAACTAAAGACAATGGTTGTCCCTTCACCAGTAGCCAATAGTTCAGCAAGGAGGGATAGGGTTCCATGAGTCCCTCTCCAAACCCATGACTGACTAATGACAGGCTTTATCTTGTGCAAGCTCAGGGCAGGAAATTCAGTCACCTTGGGATCATGATGCGATGGCTGAGCCATGCACAGGAGACTTTTTCAAAAGCTCTCTCCCTTTTTCCTTGTTCTTATGTTCTTCCCACTCTCTCTCCTTTGATTTTTCCTAAGCCTTAGAAGGAATAGCATATATGTCCTGTTGGAGGACTAAGCGCTGAGCTGTCATTTATTTTGACTACCAACTGCTGCTATTAGTCTCTGTATTCACTAGTATCCATTGCAAAGAGAAGATTCATCAAGGCAGAGACCAGTATTTGCTTATGGGTATAAGTACAGGTATCGTGTCAATTTAAATATACAACAGTAACAAGTTACTCCTTAGCACCTAAGACCTCCTTGGTCATAGATTTTTAGTTGCATTTACAGTAACAGATGTTGATGTTATCCTGTGTTATAGGCTTTAAACTCAATCAGAGCACGGTTGGAAGCCTTTGTAACAGTTGTGCCACTATTGCATCAGTGGGGTGCAACTTGCCTGGCAGGTGGCCATTACAATTTGTAGAACTCACAGCTGTTTAATACTATCAATGCCTTTTTTTTTTTTTTTTTTTTTTTTTTTTTTTTACTCCCAGCATACTCCAGAGAACTATGAAGTCCTATGGACTTCTAGGACTATGAAAGCTAATAAGCATGGATGAAACCTCCAGTCAAGTTCCAGCTTCGTTTCTCAGTTAAAACGGGTAGTGTCTTCAGAAATAGGGTCTTATCAACTAGCTCTGGAGGGCGACCAAGAGGAGTGATGAGAGTCTGAACTGTTTCTGAAGCCCCTGAAGCATCCCTGACCAACAACTCATAAAGAGGTTCCCTATACCTGGCCCTGAGATTTTTGTTTGTTTGTGGTTTGTTTAATAATACTTAGGTTTTAGGGCTACTCTTTTTCAGCCATGCAGAATATCTCTCTCTTCTCAGTCTTCATTTTTCTTTAATTTATATCTTTTAATTGGATTACAAAGTATTAAGTTTTTATTTAAGAGTTTATAGCTGGGTGTGGTGGCACAAGCCTGTAATCCCAGCACTCAGTGAGACAGAGGCAGGTGGATCTCTGTGAGTTCGAGTCCAGGACAGCCAAGGCTACACAGAGAAACCCTGTCTCAAAAAAAAAAAAAAAAAAAAAGGATTTTATAAAAAACGTTGTCATGGTTAACTCTTTCCTCACCCCTTTGTCTTTCTCTACCTTTATTCTCATTTAAATCTTTCTTATCCCAATGTTCTCCATATATTCATGTCTCTTATGTTCTAATGTCTTTCCTCTTAAGGCATCTACCACCCAGTGGCTTATTTCTAGTTTCCTGCATTCTACAGGTACTCCAAGTTAAATACACAAATCTAAAGAGACAAAGTTGGATACACAATTGAGCACCAAACATTTGTCCTTCTGTGCATGGGTTACCTCAGTCCATGTGATATTTTTCCTGTTCTCTACAGATATGTACAAATTTCAGCTTTCTTTTCTTTAACTGGTTAGAATTTTATTTTATGGTATTATTTGAAAGCTTCACACATTTGTACAGTGCATATTGATCATATTCATTCACCAGCATTTCCATACACCTCCTTTTAGTGTCCCCTACTTTGTCTTCCTCCCTTTTTTATTTTTCATTTTTGTTATTAATGACCCCCTAAATCAGTGCTGTCTATATGCACCCAAGTTTGTGTCCGTCCACTGGGGCACGAGTAACTTACCAGCAGCCACGTTCCAAAGGAAAGTGCCTTTCCCTCAGCAGACATGAATTGCCAGTGACTGCTCCAATAGGTAATGGAGACTTGGAGGCTCCTCCCCTACTGGGGCTGGAATTTTGACTGGCTTGATCTTGGGTTAGACTCGTGCAGACAAGCCCCACTGCTGTGAATTGATGCACGAACATCATGTCATGTCAGGAAGTTAGCACTTCACAGTTCTCCTACTCACCCACTCACTCTTACATTACTTTCACCCTCATTTTTCCACGAATGGCCTGGTATCTTAGAGATTGATAAACAGGGAACATCCACAGGAGTTATTTATACAAGCAATTTGACCAGTTATGAATCTTTGCATTAACTACCACTCATTGAAAAGAGAACCTTCTTTGTCCAAAGCTGGGAGTAGTACAAATCCGGCTATAAATATAAATATAAATATACATATACATATAAGTACAAATATTTATAATGTGGTTTGGCAGAATGGCCACCTAGTAATGCAACAACAGTATGGTTCCCACTAGAACCTATGATCTCCCAGCCATGGGTTTATGAGTAGGGTTATAGTACTAAGCAGGAACTCCCTCTTGTGGAGAAGGCCTTATAGCCAAGTAGAAAAGAGAGTGGTTACCACCATAATCTTCGTGCTACCACTGCAATAGTGGATGCATCCTGCTAGTGAGACAGTGTAATGGCATGCCGTGCTGGGCAAGACCATTGATGTCTTTTCTTTGCCCAGCAGCTTACATAATACTTTGTGGCACTATATAATCTATCCAGCAGGGAAAGAATTTTCTGGTCAATTTAAAGTTGACTTCTCTATGTCGTACATCCAAAGTAAATGGTATCTTCAGCAACAGGCTCTGGAAATCTAGTTATGGTGGACAGCCAAGAGTATTAGTAATAGTCTGTATTGCTTTTGGTGTCTGGGGCTTTCCTGTCAATAATTCATAAGGGGATGTTTTTAAGGTTTTCATAGGATAAGCCATGTCTTCTCAGGGAAGCATAGTTCATCCACGCAGGGTACATCTTTTCAAACTCCCCTTAGAAAGTATCCTCTTTTCCTCCCTCCATTGCCCCTCATGCCCTCTTAAATCTTTAACCCTGAGTTTACCTCCCCTCTCTTTTCCTATCACCTATGTTCTGCTACCTTATCTCATTGGCTTTTTTTTCTTCAGGTTAGAAAATCAGAGCTTTCCCTAAATCTTTTCAGGCACCATTCGTTTTAGTTTCCCTTTTGCCAACACTTCGTGTCTGCATCCCCCACGTCTGTGCTTGACCTCCTCAGCTCACAGAACTATCGCTTTCTATTTTCATTTAACCTCTATTTTACTGTATCACCTGTTGCTTAAGGCTTCCACCAAGGGACCAGGTTATCAATTCTTGGTGACTATTGTTCTTGATATTCTGCATCCATGGCTTATCTTCTCTTTGCATTTATTTATTTTTTCTTTCATAATTCCTGGTTGCCTTAGGCCTCAGATACCCTTCCCCTTACACACGCACCTGGCCTCTCTTTCCAGGGACAGGGTTTACCCTCTTAGTGTACTGTACTACTATTGTGTTTATAAAAAAAATATTGCAGAGTTAACTTGCTATGTCAATGCCTGATGATTTGTCTTTTTTTTTTTTTTAATTCCTTTAATGTCTGGATTATTTATCGTTATGTCCCCAGAGCTTTAACTCATGCATATACTATAAATAAACATTGTTAAATTAATGAATAAACTAGGATTATTTGATAAGTAATCTTTTGTAGGAGGAACGAACAAGGAGACCTGCCTTGAGCAGGAACAAGGCCAGCCTAGCAAAACACATGCGCAGAAGGGGGCTCAAATAGAGTCAGCCCAAGACCTGCCTGGACATGCCTGGGCATGCCCAGAGACTGGTACCGTCACTATGGGAACCAAGGAGGAGGAGCCACAGCAACAGCTCACAGTTTGGGAGCCAATGGGACACTGGGAGGAGGGTATAAAGGCATGCCCTGTTTGCTCAATAAAGGAGTCTGCTTCTGCCACTTGCCTGACTCCCAGAGTCACCCCCACCCCCCAAGGGTCCTGGGCCTGGGTCCCAGGAACATTTACTAAAATGTTAACGTCTTTTCTTTAAAGATATTTGTCTTTTATTAGAAAAGGACAGGAAAATGTAGATTTTTTACTATTAGTGAGCTTGTGAGGACCCTATTTTACTAACTTATTCTTTTGATTTACAGGTTATCAAGTGTCTTGTCTGTGTCTCAAGGCTTTCCCAAGACATGGGCAAACTGAAATGGCTGGACTCTCTAATTTTAGATCAGTCACACCAGAACATCATGTTCTGTTTGCACGCAGATGAAAAGTACTCATATCATTTTCCTCTCCGGAAAATTCAGGGGGAAAATATGTATTAATTACTTGCCTGGTAGTTATGACCAAATACCTCATAGAAAACTAGAAGAAGAAAAGCTCATGTTGGTTTAATGTTTCAAGGATACATTCAGTCACAGTGGGGAACATGGTGCAGGGGTGGGAGGCACGGGATTACAGGGCACCGGAACTAAAAATGTGGAGAGGTTGACCAAGAAGTGGAGCTAGGTTATAAACTCTCAAGACCTACCCCCAGCGACCCACTTCCTCCTTTGAGGTTCTGCCTCCTAAGGATTTCACAACCTTCCCTAACAGCTCCACCAACGGAGAACCAATTGTTCAAAGGCGTTATTGCATCCAGCATGGACACATCACATTCAAAATACAGCATTCTGCTCCTGCTCTTCATGAAGCAGTGAAGCCAACTTCATGAATTCCAACTTTAAACCTCGTCCCTGGTTCCCACTATACCAACGCCGTTTAAAAAAAAATTCAATGTACAAAGTCTCCTGAGACTCAAAACAGTCTCTTTATTTTTGGGGCCTCATAGCATAAAAAACAAGTTGCATAGTTCAATATAAAATGACACATCGTAAACATGTCCATCCCCCAAGGGGAAAATTGGGGCATAGCAAAGAAAGATTGCACAAAAGCAAGACCAAAGATCCAGAAGGGTAAACACCAAATCCTTCAACTCTCTGAAATGGGAGACTCATAATGACGTCTTCTTGTATGCAACAGACTTTGGTAACAATGCTTCTTCAGCTCTGTAGAACACACATCCTCCCTTTGGGTTTAGTCGTTTCCTGTGAATACACTGCTCTTCAGTAGAAGTCCCATGGTCTTGGCATCTCTGATATCCTGGAGTCTCTTTTGCAACCTAGGCTGACTCTTTACAGCTTCTTGTAATAGTCTTTCAGGGCCTCTTTTTCAGGCCTTAAACTCTGCCTACATATTACATGGCCTCAACAGCTCTCTGGAATTATCCAAGACACCATGACCTTTCAATCTTGCATATCTCTTGTTTCAAAACCAGTAATATATGAAGAAATGCTGCTGAGTTCTGGTGCTAGATTTGGGGGGAGTCAGGTTGCCTTGGAACAAAGCTACAGAAGCCTGTGTACACATTGGTGGCTGATTCTGCAAAATTACTTCCCTAGCCAGTTGCTTACAACAATGAATCGCTGTTATGTCATTATCAATTTTGACTCGTTACTTTCAAATAAATGTGCATTTTTGTAGGTTGGAGGTTTTGATCAGCGGAGTCTTAATCTAAGGGCAATGTTGGTATTGTCTTAGCATATTGCAGAGGCGTTCTCTTTAATAGGGCTAGTCTCGTTAACAATAAAAACCTCTTTCCCAGCATTAAATTCATGCTTAGTTCCTCAACAGACTACACTTTTTAAATGTCTTTCTCCCAAACTTGTGGCTCTATTTCATTATGAATTTGGATAATGATAATAAATAGTACCATTATATGACCACCTATTCTGCCTTGAAATTTTCTCTACAAAACCACACTGACCTGTTTCTTTCCTTCTTCCTTTTAAAAATCTTTTTAAAAACTTTTAATTTTATTATATTTAATTTATTCCCTTTACATCCCAATTGTAGCCACCTCCTTTGCCACCTCCTGGACCCTCATCCCTTTCTTATTTCCCCTCCACCCCTCCCCTAGTTCTCAGAAAGGGGAGGGCACACTTCTCCCAGATCACCTGATCTCAGGGTATCAAGTCTCATCTGGACTGTTTGTATCCTCTTCTTCTGTGGCCTGGTAAGGCCACCTGACCACGGGGACATGATCAACCAGTGAGTACCAGAGTCAATGTCATAGGTAACCTCTACTCCACATATTATGGAACATACAGGGAGACTGTACTGCCAATCTACTACATCTGAGAAGAGGGTCTAGGTCCTCACCACACACAGTCCTTGATTGGTGCATCAGTCACTGCACTGCCACTACCTCATCCCCAGCCTGCCTGGTCCTTGTGGAGCTCCTGTCCCATCAAGGTCCTTTTATCCCCCAACTCTTCCACAAGACTCCCTGCAATCCACTCTGAAGTTTGGCTGTGAGTCTTAGCATCTGTTTGGGTCTCCTGCTGGGTGGAGTCTTTCAGAGGACCTCTATAGTAGGCTCCCTTCCTGTTCCTTCTCTTCAACTGGTTCCAGTATCTATTCTATTTGCCCTTCTGAATGAGAATTAAGCATCCTCCCTAGGGTCTTTCTGGTGATTTAGCTTCATTAGGTCTGTGTATTATAGTTTGGTTATCCCGTATTATATGGCTAATATCCACTTATGAGTGAGTATATACCATGCATGTCTTTCTGGATCTAGGTTACCTCATTCAGGATGATCATTACTAGTTCCTTCCCAACATTCTTACCTTTCTTACTAGCCAGAGGACCATCACAACTCCATTTATAGCATAATTTGGTTTCTCAATGCAAAAATAAAAGCCGTCTATTAGATTCTTTTATCCCTCTCCACTATGTGTGCGAAAAGTTGTCAATCAACATGATTGTAATGGTTTGAATAAGAAAGACTTTATAAGCTCATATATTGTAATGCTTAGCCAACAAGGAGTGGCATTACTTGAGAAGGATTAGGAGGTGTAGCCTTGTTGTTCATGCTACACTTAGTATCTTCTTTCTTCTCTGCATGCAGACCAGAATGGAGTGCTCAGCTACTTTTCTAGCACCATGCTGCCATGTATCCTGCCATAATGATAATGGACCAAGCCTCTGGAACTGTAATCCAGCTCCCAGTTAAATGCCTTGGTCATGGAAGCTTTTCACAGCAATAGAACAATATCTAAGACAGTGAAGAACTTGTGTAGCATTTTATGCAAATGCATGACGGTATGAACTAGCATGTTTTCATAGACATAGGGATAGATAGTCTTGGACAAATGCTCCTTTCTTCTTAAGTCTTTTTCACACTAAAAGTGGTTATGAGAGATATCTTTCAGGATTGTTAGGTATTCTCTCCTCTGAGTTACCACAAATTGTTTATTCTGGCTAAAGGTGTCCTCTGCAAATAGCCTTTTCCCCAGGGGTATTATATGCTAGAGACAGACGGACACATTCTTTTCTTTGTTAAGTTATCTTGTTTCTACCTATGTCAGACCTCTTCCCCTTAGAATAGGAAGGAGCTAGTTAAGGCCCATGGGTGGCAGAACTGCAAAATATAGTTATCTTTCAGTTTCAGCTCTGTCAGGAAATCATCTCTCTTGGGAGTAGCTATGAGCCATTATGAGACTCCCACGAGATATCTGAAAGCAATCAGATCCAAGTCCCATCTTCTCGACCTCTGGCTCCAAGGCTTTTCTGGAAACATCAGACTTCACAAAAGAGGGTTGTTCTCTTCATAGCTCCCCTCTGGACCTTGTACTCTGGGGCACTTAGTGGCCCAGAAGAGCAGAGGCAGAAAGAGAATGAGAGTTTAAATTAACACTGCCCTGAATGCTCATTCAATCAGAAAATACCTACTCTCCAGTGTGTTTTCTGGAGGAGTGGACCTATAGCAAGACATGTCTGTGGAATCTCTCACCTTTATCTTCTGGGTGAGACCATTGAAGCATCTTTGGGGAAAACACTATGACTATGCTTCTAGATAGAGAGACACTACACAAAGAGAGGGTTTAGCAACTAAGAACACTTACTTGTTTCTCTTTCAGGCTATTGAAGTTCTGTTGCCAGCATCCACATCAAATGTCTCACAACTGTCTATTACTCCAGTTCCAAAGCATCTGATGCCCTCTTCTGGCCTCTGTAGGTACCCACAAACATCCACAGATGCCCACACTGATACATACACATAAGTAAGTAATGAAATATATCTTAAAAACTAAACACTTGTTTGTGGAATAGGTGTTTTGAAATACTGATTATGAAAATTCTGATAATTGGATGTTAAAAGATGCAACATGTATGTAGAACAGGTATCAGAGCAGGTGACATCAACAATTAACTGGAAACCCATCTTTATTCTTTCCTTACCATCACTTCAAACTCACTTTTCTGCCATCATCACCTGGTAAGCCTCTTACCATTGTGTGATACCTACCTATGTTAGGTTCTCCATGTTCTTTGCATAGCGGTGACCTCTTAGAATAGGAATGGTGACCACCATGGGGACATGCAATCAGCAGCATCCATCTCCATATAAAGTTAATAAATAGTGCCTTCCTAAGTTGCTATTTATGAATAGCAAATTGTCTCAAAGCTTAGTGGGAAAGACAGCCATTTGGCTTTGTTCTTAAAATTTATGGATTGGAATTAGAAAAGGTGTTCAAAGCAGGGGTATTTGATATCTGACCCATAATGTCTGGGACCTCATTTGGGAAAGAGTGCATCCTAGACGTGACATGTCGGGTGGCTGCTGGAATTGACTGGACGTATTTTCACTTTGGGGATTCATTTATATGATTTGAATGTGTTACGTATCCTCAAAGTTCTGATGGTGTTACCATAGTAATAGTGTTAGGGTATGGGAGTTTGGGGAGGCTTCACGGTTGAGATTAATGACATGCAAAAGTGACCCTAATGAACTGGGAAGCCCCAAACACCACATAAGGAGGGGGATAGAAGACACTGAGCATGAGGAATAGATCCTCACCAGACACTGAACCAACCAACACCTTAATCTTAGATTTTTATGCTTCCAGAACCATAAGAGACACACTTCTATTGTTTATAATCTATTCAGCTGAAGGTATTTTGTCATAGCATCTGATAAGTTTTAGTAACTGTTGCTGGCAATTGACTGGAGCCTCAGCTAGATGGTTGGCTAAACACATCTATGTAACCTCTCTTTGTGGTCTGGCTGCACTGGGTAATTTAAGCCTCCTTACAGCTTTGTGCCCGGTTCCCAAGAGCAAATTTATAGGCTGCAGAGTGGAGTACAGGCATCGTTAGTATGTCTTTAGAAACTCCTTCCGTTCTACATTGATGGTTAAGTAATGAGCAAAGTACCAAGTTCACATAGGAGTAAAGAGAGACTCCATCACCTAACAGAAGGAATAGCAAGGTATCAACCATCATGATAAGTTGAGCAGGAACGAACTGAAAGGACTCTGGCTAGCTCATGGTGAACATGGCTCTGGCAAGCCTTGCTCTTCTCCCCCATTCCCTTCGCCTTGCTAAAGCCTTGCTAAAAACTAATATTCCTAAAGCTAGCCTCTCGTTCCAGTCCCTTATTTGGCCAATTCTTCCTATGTGTACACACATAACATGTACACATAGAGAGAGTAAAGGGGGCATTTAGGCACATTTGGGAAAGCAGAAGCCTTAATTTATTGGGTTTTAAAAAAATATTTCTAAATTTCAAATGTCTTTTTCTGATTGAACTTCCTTACCCTGAGTTAGTCTCTGGTGTGAAATTGCTTCCCCATCTTCTCTGTCCAATATATGTTGACTCCATGGTCTGGGCATTGTTTACTGGGGGAAAAAAAAAGCTTTGAAAAACCTTAATGATAGAAATCATACAATTTTCTCTGCTTTAAACAATAGCTAATGCTTAATGAGTATTTTGTGTAAGCCAGACAGTTTAAATTCCATTCATAGTTTACAGATTTTCCAACCAAATGATACGGTAAAGACAGTTAATATATCCCTGTCCAGGAGATTAAGAAGCTGTAACACAGAACGATTCAATAGTTTTGCTAAAGAAATCCAGGATTTAAGGTCAAGCCAAGATTCAAGGTTGGATCATGGAGTTCGGCTTCCTTAGTCATGGTACTATATGACTTTCCCAAAGGGTCTGAGTTCATTCTATTATAACTCTTTCCATATTGAACCACATTACTTTACCTGCTTGTACCTTCAATTTTTAATTCTTCCTCTTCTCTGTTCACTCAATATTTATTTGTTAAATGAATCAGTAATTCCCAAGAGAGTTGAGACAATATAGCCTTGTCTCAGCAGAAAGAATTTAAATTAGATGTATTCCCTTTGAAGAGTATTTAAGGCTATTGCTACTTAATTCATTTACAATGCATAGCTGCACACTGAAGACGTATTTTCCCACGGAAAACTGTTGCAGGCTGTGTTCTCCGCACACTAGAAGCAAAGAAAAGGTAGATATAGAAACAGTGTGGTCGGGTAAGGATGGTCCTGTAGATAGGAACTAGAGCACGTTGGTAATGAGCAACAGATGAAGGAGAAGTAACAGAACTCATCAGAGTGCAGTGGTGGCTTATTTACTTCACACTCGTGTGAACTAAAGGGGAGAAAGAAGATGAAGATATTTATGTGGGGTGTGAGGTACCAAACAGACCTTGATAACCTCTGAGGTACCAGTTATAATTAATGTACACCAGCTTCTTCTAAAAGCGTCTTCTAAAAGAAGAGTCACATGTTACTGAAGGAGAGGAGGTCAAAGAAAGAATAAATGTAGAAAATGTGTCCAATATTCCCTCTGTGATATAATCATGTACAGGTGAAAACAAGGTTGGCTTCAACCCATGAAGTACATGGCACAAAGCAAGACTTCAGTCAATCCTAGTTATCAACCCAATAGAAGAGGGGTGATAATATTTGTAATGTTTGTTATCACAAGAATTAAATTCACCTGGTTGATGAGATGGCTTATTAGTTGAGAATCTTCTTCCTCTTGCAGGAGACCAGAGTTAGTTTCGAGTACCTAGGTGAGAGTTTCACAACCACCTGGCACTCCACTCTGGGGGAATTTGATACTTTCTTCTGCTCATCCACAGGCACAAATATATAATAAAATAAATCTTGAAGCAAACAAACAAAACAAGGATTAAATTCACACAAAACCCATTGCATGGGACCCAGAACAGAGTACTTTACTTGTTTTGGCTTGTCGAGGAAGGTGACAGCTGTTCATGGAAGGAAGCAAGTACACAATTGGATGGAAAAAAAATGTGTGTTTTATAAACAACTGTGGGGGCTGGAAAGTTTCATATCATCAAGGTCCTGGCAGACTTGTGTCTGGTGAGGGTCTGCTTCTGTCTCATAGTTATGTGAGTGCTTATACATCATACACCTGTAGATACACATAAAAACTGGACTAGACTTTGAACACAATATCTGTGTACACACACTGCATGTATCCAAGACCACAATTATTCAGATACTGCCCTAAAGCTTTAGTTAGGTGGAGATAAGATGAAAGTAGGAGCCAGGTGGTGGTGGCTCATGCATTTAATCCCAGGTCTCAGGAAGCAGAGGCAAGTGGATCACTGTGAGTTCGAGGCCAGCCTGATCTACAAAGCGAATCTAGGATAGGCAAGGCTATACAGAAAAACCCTGTCTCGGGGGAAAAAATAGGAGTAGCTGAGTGTGGTGCCATCACTGCTACCACCACCACCACCATCACTGCCATCACTGTCACTGCCACAGCTGCCACCACCACCACCGCCACCACCATGACCACAACAATCACCACCACCACCACTACCACCACCACCATTACCATCACCATCACCACTACCAGCAGCAGCAGCAGCATAGCAGAAACTCAAGAATGTGCTGGAAATATGAATGCTCTGGTACTTAGTTAGGGTTTCATTTCTATTGCTGTGTAGTACATAATAACCAGAAGCAAGCTGGGGGGTGAGGGAAAGTGGTTGTCTCAGCTTACAATTCTCAGACCACACTCCATCACTGAAAGAATCTGGAGACAGAAACTTGAAGGCAGGAACCGAGGCAGAAGATAGGGAGGAATACTGCTTCAAGGCTTGTTCCCCATGGCTTCCTCAATTGGCTTTGTTATATCACCCAGGGCCATCTGCCCAGGGATGTCACCACCCCTACTGAGCTATGACCTCCCAAGTCAATCATTAATCAATAAAATGCTCTACTGACTTACCTACAGGCCCATCTTATGGAGGTATTTTCCAAATCATGGCTCCCTCTTCTCAGATAACTCTAGCTTGTGTCAACTTTGGGAAAAAAAAAACCAATAACAACAACTAAAACCAACCAGGACACTTCTCAAAAAAAACCATATAGCTTCACTTCTCTTCTGTTAATATTTGTGCCACCATGGCATGCATTGATCTCCCCTTTCCACTTCACAGGAAGACTAGAAAAAGTCATGAAACTCATTTCAAGATTGGGGAGCCCAATAGGCACACAGTAAGATATTACAAAGTGACCCATTTCCTGAGAGTCATGTCAAAATGCAGACCAGTTGTGTGGCTTTATGGGACTAATTTCCACTTCTTCTTCCCCTCCCCACACTCTGAGTCCATGGCCTTCAGCAGAACAACCATTCCAACATCACCCTGTCACACTGAAATGAATCTTTCCTCTTATTTTAGCAAATGAATAGTGGAACTCTGTCTGCAGGAGAAAAAAAAAAATCGCCGGGTGGCGGCGGCATAAGTCTTTCATCTCACTACTTGGGAGGCAGAGTTAGGTAGATCTCTGTGAGTTCAAGGCCAGCCTGGTCTACAAAGTGAGTCCAGGACAGCCAAGGCTACACAAAGAAACCCTGTCTCGAAAAACCCAAAAAAGAAAAGAAAAGAAAATCCTTCTAGATAGGCTTTCAGACCAACTATGCCAGCATTTAGATTCAGAAAACTTTAATGAGTATTCTTGCAGAGGACAGATAGCTTTCAAACGTGCTCTTCATAGACCAGTGCTGTCTTCTAATGAGTCCTGGGCAGACATGCCTGTCTCAGCCATTTTCCCCTTTTCTTTCTTAATTCTTTGAGAAATGATTGATTGGAAATTTATTCACTGAGTTGAAAATGACTGACACATTTTTACTTCCCATTTTATTTTACTTTTCCAGTCCCTTGATTTGCAAGTAGAATTTCAGCTATGTCATATTGGCTCTGACTGTGGCTACTTCATGCTCAATCAAAGATTCGGTTTAAGAGCAGGGGTGCACAACAGAAAAATGTAAATTGCTGCACTGTGCTCCTCTGCCATCAAGCATCCTTTGTTAACATTCTCATTTTCCATTAAATGAGCTATTGTTGCTACAAGTCAGTGGCTCCACTGCAGAATTTGTAGCACAATAAACAAAGTGCAAAATGTATGTAATGAAGACTGCCTCTAATTTCCCTTAATTGCACATTGAGTTACAGCCAGCACGACCCTGACACCAACATTACTTCCTCAATACACACAGCCTTGATGTACAGCAAATTTTTCTTCCATGACAGGTTTATTTCTTTGTTGAAGAATAGTTTAAGAGATATTTCATTGTATGTTGCAACGATGTAATTGGGCTCTGGCTGGCTTATTCACTTAATAGGTACGGTAATAATTATATGTCACTTTTTAGTATATGGGCTCCACATTCCTCTCCAGGTTGATTGCTTTATCTAGGAGCCATCGAATACGATGCTCTAAAATGACATCTGTGGGAAGATGAACTGTAGATTTATTTCTCTATCTAAGCTCCGGGCTCTGGCTTGCTCAGAGAAAAATGGCAGCTTCCTATCAAATAAGCTAAAATAAAAAGCAAGATGGTGAAATCTGCAGATAGAATTCATTTCTCCTAATATTTAACATGCATTTTTTTCTTGAATTTCTTTTCTTTTTGCTGAGAGCCGCAGGGAGCATCTCTAGAGGAATTAACCACTCACTGACCAATTACTAGACACAAAAGGAGTGATGCACATTGGATTACACAGGAAAAGCATTCACAGTGCCTGGTGATGAAATTTATAACAGATCATTTAATTCAAAATTAGTTCTTATTTTATGTTTTGTCCCTTTGGTGCTGGTACCAGTAGATAATTCATTTAGAATACACTTTTTATTCTATTTTCTTTGTCTCTATTTTCTTTCTTAACTCTGTTGAGTCCAAAGTGTCTTCATCATCAAATTCAGAAATACTAAAATTAGTATCAAGGGTGTGTAAATCTGAGAACAGAAAAGGTGCCAATACTTAGTATGATGATACCGCTACAGCACAGTAGGACACAAAGGATGAACTCCCAGCAGTGGCCTGATCTGAAGGATCACTGTCTTGAGAGACAGCATGCTGGGACAAAGAACATGGCTGCCAACTTACAAGACATTCACAGTCAATGTGGATGGCCCATATTCTCAGTGGTGGCAGCATTAGCAGCAGATACTTATTCAGACTACAGCTCTCATCGCGGTGCCTTCAGTGGTTATCAATGACAAAAATGACATGCTTGATGTCGAGGGTCATTGATGACATCACTCCAGTGAACCAGAGAGAGTGTAGAGGATGAGAGCGGCAGCACTGTGGCCTCCAAGTAAATCAAGATGGTAAAGAAAAAACCTACTGTGGATCATCAACCAATGAAGCTTTGTTTATAGGGCAGGAGGTTATATCTCTGGGTGAGCTGATAGGAATGATCATATGTATAAATTTTTTTTTTGTTAAATGCAGTTAGCACAGGCAGCACAGTTAAAAACAGTGCTTACAATATATTAAAAAATACTTGTTAATATGATGGATGTTCTAATAGTTCACTATTTTAAGTACTTGGCCTTGAGTAACAGACTACAGTCTTCGGTTGATTAATGCAGATGCCATGTTTTGATTGTTTTAGTGTGAGCATAGCCTTTAACAGCTGAGGCATATCTTTAGCTGGAGACAGTATTTTTTTATGCTGCAACTTTATTTCTTATGCTCATGGAATAAATTGTGCCCCCTAAGTTCATATTCTGAGGTGTTAACCTCCAGTGTGACTTCCCTCCTTAAAGATAGGCATCTCTGGAGGTAATTAAGTTTAAATGAGGACAAAGCAGCCAGGCTCTAATATGCTAGGAAATGTGACTTTATGAAAGGAGAACTGGATACCAGAACTCGCACTCTTCCTGAGCACACAGGGAAAGGCCAGGTAAGGGCACAGAAAGAATGTTCCAGCAGAAACAACGCCTTATACGACCTTGGTATTAAAATTTGAAAACCCGGAGCTCAGAGAATATAAATTTCTGTTGTTTGATCCACTGAGTCTGTGGTATTCTATGGTGACAACTGAAGTAGAGCAATAAATATATTCAAACAGGCAAACGTACAGCCAGTGTCTCACTTAATATTTTATTTTCACTAATTATTTTTTATCAATGTTTATTGTAACTTTCTCCCACGCAGGCAGAAAAAAAAACCCCACTTATTATTAAACAAGCAAACAAACAAACACTTATTTATGCTTGTCAGATCAGAAATTTCAACGTCCTGGTACAAAATGCACTTCTTCGGTACCTACTCACCCATTCATTCTGCTTGCCCAAGATCGGTAGCTGGGTAGACAGGAACTCACAGTTCATGGTATACTAGGATATGAAGTCCATCTGGTCTTCTCATGAAGGAACACACACTGTGGCCTCTGCTGTGCCCTGTTTGTAGCAGGGGATTTTATTTGCATATTTTATTGGGACCAGGTCACATCTCTGTGGTGCATTTGAGTCTTGTTGTGGCTATCCCTGGGACTGCTCCTCTTTGAGGATGGCCTTCCCTCTTTTTGCAGTTTTATGGCTTATGGTCACATTAAACCTCCACAGATCAGTGGAAATGGGGCAAAGAAGAGGGATGAGGGAGAATACTCTCTGGTCCTCCCATCTGGGACCTCTTGCTGTCAGCCTCCTGCTGTTCTACCCACTGATCCTAACTAGACATGCTCCCCCAGCGTTTAGGTCAAGGGGCCAGGAAAATGGTTCACTTGTCTGCATCCCATCCTTTCCAGGCTGTGCCCAGGCAAAGTCTAGTGACAAAAACAGTCACTCGGTTCAGTTCTTGTCCTTTCTCACTTGTAAACCTCAAAATTTTGAAATGACAAAACCAAAGACACTCATCAAAATGATGGATTCTGAAAATTAAAAGCACCCGTGTTTAGCCTATGGACCCACAAAAGAAGTCTATGTTTTACAGCTCAAAGGCACGCAATGATTTATTTGATCTAGGATGTTCTCACTTTCCCCTGAGGTATTGAATGCCTTGAGAATGACAGGAAAACAGGCAGTAATTAAGGGTTGAAAAGACAACCTATGGATTAACCATTTTCAAAGGCTCTCTCTGTTATACTTGTCTTGAGTACATCTTTCCTCCTACCCACTCCTCTCAATGCACCTCTGTCTATCTTGGGATTCATTATTTCCTAGAAAAGGGGCGGAGGTCGCTCTAGATTCTGTTTGCTCTCCTTTTCTTTGTCCATGGAGCTTAGTCACAAGGGCAGGTAGCGCTTTGGGGGGCACGGGGCAGAAAGAAATTTCAAGGGCACCTTGATTGAAAAAGCAGCATTAAGCAGTTTTGGCTAAGGGCTAGAAGAAGTGAATGCTACTATTCTACCCCATTATCTACTAGACTCCTACATTGAGTCTAGTGTCTTAGCATGCCAAAAGGCTGTCTCAGACTCGGCTGAACAGTGTGTGTGTGTGTGTGTGTGTGTGTGTGTGTGTGTGTGTGTGTGTGTGTGTGTGTGTTTATGTGGGGGAGGGATACACTTGTCATAACATCAAGCTTTATTGATTGTATTTCTGCTTGTGGATTTGTCTTCTCAATCTGACTTCTGAGTAATCACTTTCCTAATTCCTTGAAAGTATTCTCTCATAACTCCAGATGTGTACATAAGGTATGTTTCTATTATCCACTCCACCTCTCACCTCAAACTCATTTCAGAATTCCCCCATCACATCTCCTGCCCAACTTCATATCTTCCCATTTTATTTTATTTTCTGTTTACTCACTGTGTCCAGTTTAGTGCTTCCCATAAACATGTGGTGTGGGATCATCCACTGGAGTACATGGAACCTAGCAATAATCACACCTTCAAGGAAAAGTGAGTCTCCTTTCCCCATTAGTCATTAACTGCGTTGCTATTAACTTCTCAGCTAGGGGTGAGGTCTTAGGCATTCCTTCAGCATGTATTCAGGGATTTTAAAGTAGTTTGATCTTGTTCAGGTCTTGGGCAAGCATCCACAGTTGATGTGCAAAAGTCCTGTTGTGTAGTGTGTCCCAATTTCTTATGGTCCACTACTTCCTCAAACTTTCTTTCCTCCCCATAAGAATGGATGGTCTAGAGCTCTCAGTGCAGGTCTAAGCATCACCTCCTCCACACTTTCCAAGGAAGTGATCAATCCTTGACGGATCTAAATGCCAAGAAATGACTTTAAAGTTGCTTCTTTTGTTTGTTTGTTTGTTTTCTTTTTGTTTCCTGTTTTTTGAGACAGGATTTCTTCCCATTAGCATTGACTGTCCTCAACTTGCTTTATAGACCAGGCTGCCCTTGAACTCACAGTGAGCCACGTGTCTCTGCCTCTGGAGTGCTGGGATTAAAGGTGTGCACCACCACGCCAGGCTTAGAGTTGCTTCTTTGTCATCATTTTTTCCCTCACTTGGTAACTTCTGCACATCATTTTTGGACAGATATAGATATTGAGTCCCCAGTGTCTAATTGTGATTAGCTTAGAATTTCTACTTCAGTGAGTGGGGATCACAAGAGGGATTGTGCAGAGAAATCCCATTACTGGCTGAATCCCATGTCCAATACTGCAGAGGAATGACCAAGAAGGAGGTATGCATGTGACTGACAGGTCTCCCCCAGGATGTTTGCCTTCTAGCGCCACATGCATAAAGTAGCAGAGCATTCCCCAGACTTTCAAAGAAGCCAATACAATAGCAGGAAGGATTGATGCTGAGGACAGGTCTTAGTTGGGACAAAGCAGAAATCTAGGACCTTTTGATAAAAGGCATTGGATACCAGGAGGATAGCACAAAGATGGACAGGCCACATAGGATAGATAACCTGTTTACTGAGAGCAGCTTTACCAGAACAGATGAGATAGAGGCAATGGCCAAAGCCAAAGGCCAAGCAGACTAAGGTGCCTCAGCTGCAAATTAGCAAGGGTTGGAAGCTAGGACATTACATAACATCCTTCTCTGTTGACTTGTTTGCCCCTGGTAGATGGTGAGGCTTAGCAGCAGAGACCTTAAAGATAAAGAATCCTCTGTAAGAAGTTTCTACAGAGGAGCTGTAAGAAACACTAAGAGAATAATACTTTAACTTGGTTTTTATAAGAATCACTGAAAACAATTGAATATATTGCAGTGTGATAAAATTATCTTCTGCTATGGGCACATTAAAAGCTTACACATGAAGATGAATTAACTTACAAAGAAATTAACTTACTATTTAAAACTAAATCTCATTTTTATATGTGTTTAATATTTTAATCAATGCTGTGAAGAACCTAGGTTTAGGAAGTTGAAACAATTTGCCCAAGGTTACAGTTAATAATAAGTGGAACCACAACTTCAGATATTAACGTATCTGATATTAATGAGTTGGATTTAAAGACTATATCTAAGTGTCATTTTTCCTTTGTGTGTGCGTGTGTGTGTGTGCATGTGCGTGTGCGTGTGCGTGTGTGTGTGTGTGTGTGTGTGTGTGTGTATTATTCCATATGTTTGTGTGTTGGGATACACATGAACATGTGTGTGCATGTATGGAGGAAGGTGAAAGTTGACAACAGGAATCTTCATAGATTACTCTTCAGCTTGTTGATTCATTCTGGTTTTCTCAATTGAACACAGAACATGTTCTCCAGCTTATTCCAGGAATACCTCCTCTCCATCTTCTGAGTGTTGGGATTCTGGCAGAGCTGCCACACTCACTAAGAATTTATGTGGGTTTCGATGATCCAAACTCTGCTTTATTCGCTGAGCCATCTTCCTAGCACTTAAGTGTCATGTTTATATTATTAATAGTTTTCCTCCTCTGTATTTTTTTTTTTAGCTCACAGAAATGTGTCGTATACAATGTGAGTTGTAACTATATTCTATTGTACATGTTTTTCCTGCTCTGATTCTGCAATTTCTTTGATACTGGTCCTTTTACTTTATTGGTTCTTCATGTTTCTCTTCTTTTCTCTCTCAGCTGAACCCCAAGCCTGATGGTTGTTTCTTCTCACGCTTTCCTTTGCCAATAACTAGCTGTGTGGTCATCAGAAGACAAGCTGTATCGTCTTGAGGCACCAGACCTGGCCTTTTCTCATGCTCAGAAGGATGATCCTGAAGACAGCAGTGTTCCCAGAGTGGGAAGGACTATGAATTAAGAGTTCATTGTGTCTGAGAGGTCCAGAGCTGGGTTTAAGATGAATAAATTTCCTGTCTTCCAGGGAAGTAAATTTACTTGGTGAGTTTCCATTAAGATGGATTTTGAAAAATGTCAGATGGAACTAAAACATTTAAGACATATGGTGCATTAACTAAATGTTTAAACATTTGCCTTTAGCTGCATGAGCATATCATTGATGAGATGAGCTCAGTGAGCTATGCTGAACATCTTCTGCAGAATCACTGTCCAGTCGAGAGCTCTATTTCCTGAATCATTGAAATATAAACCTTCCCCAGATGCTTACAGCAGATACCAAATACGTGTTATAATTTCACTGCTGAATGAAAATGCACATAAAAATGAGAGGTGTAAATGAGAAAATGTGTCTGTAATTTCAGTCATTACCTTTTATTTGAAATAGGCTTTCCAGGGGAAGGGTGTGAAAAAGGGTATCATAAGGCAGGAAGCAGTTTAGTCACCGGGATGCCACCACCCTTCCTACTGTCTGCCAGAGAACCCCTCGTACTTTAATATATGATCAGCAAACAAGCATCAAGTGGAAGTATTGTCCTTACTCCAAGTTTTTTGAAGACACTATCAATCAAATACAACCTTTTTTTTTAATCCTGTGGAATCTACATTTGTCCTGGAAAATTTTCTCCATCCAGCACTCTAGGCTACCACTGCCAGTGGGCTCAACTTGGAACTTAAAAAAGAAATCCAGCTCAAGGCATGGAATAGTGGTGGAGCAGTGGGAGTTTCCTATATCCTGCTTCTCTAAGAGATGGAATCCTTGTGTGTGTGTTAGACCGTGTTGCATACTGATGGGGTTTATTCCTTAAGGGGGTGACTTTGGGCCTCGTTAGGTGTGAAGAATGAAGGGGGACTTGGGTAAATCTCTACTTATTTGATGAATCACCCTCCTGTTTCTCAGGAAGACAGACTGGTTTCCCCGATACCTACATTCTTTCTGCTTTTGTACCCGAGTTTCATAATTTTAATGAGAATGCAGAGGATTCTAGGTCCATTTGAAACAGACTGAATCCTGAACTACCAGAGACCTTGCAATGGAGATAACCACTAAGACTACAGAAATATCCAAGAATGTCCTTAAGTAATGGTATGGGTAGGACTTGCATTCATTCAACCTTACAGATTGTTCCATTTCCTAAGTAGCTTGTGAATAATAAGAGCTATCTATCATGTGTCTGAGAAGGTGTTTAGCACCAATGTGCTTGCAACTTTCATTTAATAGTCACAAAAATTTCCCTTGAAAATGTAGCATTTCTATTTAAAGTTAATGAAAGTGAGGCTCATGGTTTTAGAGAACTTGTCTAACTCGAGGGCTAGAGTTGTGACAGAAATGTAGACTATATTCCAAAGGACAATTTAATAATAATATTTAATAATAATAATAATAATAATAATAATAATAATAATAATAATAGTAATAGTAATAATGATAATAATAATTTGCTGGCTGAAAACAAAGGCTTTTGTCATGGGTAAGGAAATAAAGACACATACAGCAAGGCACATCAAGAGAAACACTCTTCAAAGCAGATGGGCGAATTAGAAAGCCAAAACCTGGTTTACTCCTGAAGAGTTCTTCTTCTCCTAATTTATGGTTGGCCGCTTTGAACAAGAACAAGGAGGCTGATAATCCCACAACACCCGGGGTAAACATGCCCCGATCTGACTTGAACTGGTTAGACTGGTATACAAGCAGGAGAAAAGGCGTGCTAGACGTAGGCCTTTGACTTGGTCAGGTATGTAAGGAAGAAGTTGGAAGTTTGTCATTTTTATTATCTGGTTGTGGTCTCTCTCCCTGCCTGTCTAGTGGGGGATCTGTAGAATGCCGAGTCCCTCATTCGTCTTCTCAGTGGCCATTCTAAGTGCTGTTAGGCATTTTAGGGTCCAGCCCACTCTAACTGCTTATAGCTTGCAAAAAAAAAGGGACAATGTAGAAGGGGAAGCAGTTAGAGTGTGGCTCAGAACAGGATAAATAGAAGAGGCAGGATAAAACTTGACAGATGGAACATAAGATAACAATTTGATGGCAGTATGCATCCTTGGAGCATGCTATGTGAATGAAGTAACAAACAAAAAAGGAGATGAATTAGTATTATTACCTTCCCTATGGAGAAGTAGTTAAGAAAATAATGATCTAAAATGGTTTAATAAAAGTATGAATGACAGAGTCAAGAATTAGTGGACCCAATATGGAAAACTCCGTATCTTCTATACAATGATCAGAATCCAGTCTAGACATAGCTATGGAAATCAATTAATGACAAGAGAAATCCCTCAATGACAGTTGTGGTTTCAGAGAGAGGCAGTCCTCTAGTGTTCAAATCTGTCATACCTTGGATGCCTGGGTGGAGGATAGGAGAGAAGTAAAGTGGCCTACAGATGATGCTCTTCCTCAGAGCTCAGCGCACAAAAGAAACAGCATCTTAGTGGCCAAAGGACTCAGTATGATAGTGGAGCAAGCCTTATTCATAATAGCCAGAACTTGGAAACAACCTACATGTCCCTCAATAGAAGAATGGATAAAGAAACTGTGGTACATTTACACTATGGAATACTACTCAGCTATTAAAAACAAGGAATTTCCAAAATTTGTGGACAAATGGATTGAACTAGAAATTGTCATAATGAGTGAGTTCACACAGAAGCACTCACTTATATCGAGACACTAGTCCAAGGTATCCGTCCCCATGAAAAACTGTACCTACCAGGATAGTGGGTAAGAGGGGAGGACATCCTATTGAGACTTTAGGTGTGAGAAGCCTGGGAGAAAGAGGAAATAGAAGGATCCAGCAGGTCCTGGAAAACTACAGGCGAGTCTGGGCCCTGGGGTCCTCCGCAAACTATGGCAACAGCCAAGGGAAAAATAGGCAGTAAACCTCGAACCCCTACCCAGACTAGCCGATGGACAGGACATTCTCCACTGTTGAATGGAGAAGGAGATCTAACTTTCACACAAACTCTGGTGCCCCATATTTGAACATGTCCCTTGGATGGAGATGCCTGGTGGCACTCAGAGGAAAGATAATAGGTCACCAAGGAGAAACTTGATACCCTATGAGCATATACAGGGGAGGAGGTCCCCCTCAGACACAGACATAGGGGAGGGGAGTAGGGGGGAAGTGGGAGGAAGGGAGGAATGGGAGGATACATGGGATGGGCTAACAACTGAGATGTAATATGAATAAATTAATTAAAAAAATAAAAATTAAAAAAAAATAACATGAAGGAGTACTGGATTTTATCAATACCTTTTTCAAAATGTAATGATATGATCATGTGGGTTTTTTCTCTTTAAATTTGTTTATATAGTGGATTACATTGATGGATTTTTGTATATTGAGCCATCCCTGCATCCCTGAGATGAAGCCTACCTGACCATGGTGGATGATTTTTGATGTGGTATTGGATTTGGTTTGTGAATATTTTGCTTCAATGTTCATAAAGAAAATTGGTCTGAAAAAAAAATGATAGTGCAGCAACTAACTCTACTGTGGCTTGGAGTCTGTTTTCACAACTGTGTAAATGGTTCTACTCCTTGTGTGGAGACTAGGATGTCTGGTTCAAGATAAGAACCATTGTCTGCTTTCTTTTGAGAGCATGGAAGAGAATTTAAACTTCTAGAGTGAGTACACTATGACAGAGACATTGCCTTTAGCATGTAAGAGCTCTTGGTAAGTACCTTTGGCATGATTTTATCTACCTTTTTGCCTTTTTTTTCCTCATCTCTCCATTTCTATGTCCTAGCTCTATGACCAAAGTTAGTGTATTCAGTGCAAAGGAAGTTGATGTGCAATTTCCAACAACTTCCAATTCTTTACTTACACAACTCACGCATCATGGGACATGATGGTGGATACATAAGTGTTTCCAATATCCAATGCAAAAATGACCTTGACAATGTGAGAATCAGAATTCCTTTGAAACTTTCACACACCAGTGGTTATATACACAGTATGTAAAGATGTTGATGAGAATGTTGAGTGAAAGATGATATATATTTAACAACTGTGAAACTTATCCAAGATTTGTTAAGGAACATGTTCTCTGAACTATGAACAAAGAGCTTAGCTTTCTTTAAATTGGTGGCCCCTGGTGCTCTAACACACTCCAGTGGGTGTCCTCACACTGAAGGGTATACAGGAAGCACTAGTGAGACTCACTGCAGGTTTGTTGTTTGTTTTTAATGAGGACACAAAATTGGTTGGGTATGTAATGGAGAGGGTGGGTCTGAGAGAAGGCAAAGAGGGGAATACAAATTTTCAAAAGCATGATTTATGAAATTCTTGAAAAATTAATTAAAATTATTTTTTAAAACAAGGCCTTGGGATTATCTGTTGCTATCCCTTTTCATTTTACACATTGTGAAGTTTGTCCAAGTTTCACTAAAGTGTATGTTGTCTGCACTATGAACCCTTGAAGGTCTTGTGAGGTCTCTTTACAGTGTTTTTCCCTGTCTTTGCTCAGATTTCCTCTTTGTTCATCCTCAGTTCCTATCCTAGAATGCCCTGCTCTTGCTCTTCTATTCACTGTCGTCTTCTTTTTCATCTTTTTTTCTATTGCTTCCTCCCATGTTTTTCTTTCTTTCTCCAGTGTTGAAGTAACATACTTTATACTCTATAACCACTGACTTCATATGTAAACTCTGGCTTTCAAATCCCCATGCTACAATTCTTATGGATATGAGTAAATGTACATTATTGAGTTTTGTCACACATAAAACAAGATGATAAAAGTTATAGCACTGACATGAAAATTAATAATGGATCAAAAGAAGTTTTGCTGTCACAATTGTTATTCCTTTTTATTCCTTTATGTAACTTTTCCTTTTGCCTTCTATTCTTCCATAGCTATCATCTTCAGGGACAAAAGGCTCATTCATGGATTAATAAAAAACCCAGAGGGTGGCAAAGCCTACAATTCAAGCTCTGAGAGAAAGATGCAACAAGGAAGAGGGCAGCATTTGAAGTGTTTTGTTGTAAATGGAAATGAATGTTGGTTGTTCATGTGTGTTTCTTTGGTGGCTTGGGTGCCTTCTTCTGGACAATGTTCTCATGCTCAGTTGAGAGGCTATATCACCAATAGCCTTCTGCAATGGTGGATGTTGATGCAGGGATGCTCTTTTGGACCACAACTATGAAAACCCATAAACTGAGAAAAGAGGTAGGTAATTGTTCAGTGTTTAATGTTCTCTACAATAGCTCAAAGAGGGAGCTGTGTGAGAAGTGAACTTGTGGATAAATAACGCTGGCACAGAACAGCACACCATCTGCAGACATTGCAGAAATGAGCAAGAGAAGCCAACGAGCTGTGAGTGACAGAGATTAATCTTCAAAGTCACAAAGCCATGTAGGTCTGTTTGGAATTTAGGCGTGCTGGAGAGCATCAAGGCTCTGGAACATTCCTTTGAGGCAAAGAAGACATTTATCAGCCATGATGCTCAGGTGACTGCTATGTCCAAAGTCCTTGTTACTACGGAATAAAAAAGAACCCAGGAGAAAGACATTTCCTTTTAAAATGAGGAGGCAACATGCTATGTTCAATCCTTTGCTTAAAATAATGGTCTGTGGTTCTGCAGGGTACAATAGCAGCCATTTCCTGGGAGTGGGAGAAGAAACAGGGCCTTCACCACATCCCAAAGCTTGGCTTCTCTAGGTGATGTGTGAATTATTTGGGGTGAGTGGCCATTAATTATTAGATGAGAGGAGATGCATACAAATTAAGACTACTTTATGGAATATTTATTAGTTAATATATCTGTACACATAAACATGTTTATATTTATTAAACATTGCAATTGAAAATGCATTTTCAATATTAGAAGTTTTAGCCATAAAAAGACATCTGTTCACATTAAGCAAAATAAAACATTCCTATCAAAACATTTAAAACAACACAAACAAAATAACTCTGTCTAGCACGCTGTGCATACATTCTTCCATTTGGCATCGATATCTATTTTTAATGGTATTTGTCTGGTATTTTCCTGAAAATTATTTTTCAACACGATCTTATTAAATTTTCTTTTCATAAAATTGTCTGAATTGTATTCTAACTACGGCTTGTTGTTACTAAATTTAAAATCATTAGTGTATTTAAATGACTTACCTGCATGTTATGTTTCAAATTTAATAAAGCTATTTCTTCGGATACTAACGTAACCTCCAAATCCAAAAGAAATCTGCCACAGATGGAAGACCTTGACTCCCATGTTTAAAATTAGATGTGCAAACACCCTACCATTTCATATGTACTAAGGTGGCCACCGTTTAGAGTACCTTGAAAATAGTTTTCAAACCGCATTTTACATTTATTTTGTGTATGTGCAGGTCTATGTGTATGTGTGTGGGTGAATATGTGCCATGGTATACATGTGGTTGTCAGAGAACAACATCGGGGAATGGGTTCCTTCCTCTCTCTGCGTGGGGTCCAGGACTGAGCTTGGGTAGGCAGTCTTGGCAGCAGGCGCCTTTACACACTGAGATATCTCACTAGACCTTGAAAGCATTTTATATAAACACATTTTGGAGTGTGAGGGTGACAGTTTGTATTTGAACTGTAACAGGGTGGTGTGGTGGGACAATTCTTGCGTGATCACCATCACCAGAGACGACAAAGAGTGAGCTTGCCCCAGCCTCTAATACGCAGTATCACTTCGCTTCCTCCAAAGGGAGGTCATAGTTTCTTTGCATTTGCAGTGGGTCAAGAAGGGGAAGGAAAGCTTATCTTCAGTTGTTTTCAAGCATAAGCATGTGTTAAACTGACAGGTCTGGCTGTGCTTGTGGTTCCCACAGTTTAAAAGAAACCGTGGCAGAGGCTGGAGGCAAGGGGATGCCTAATTAACCTGGCAGGTTTCAATTTGACATTAATAGTAATACTTTCATAAAAATGAAAAATCTGAACAGATAATAGACTAGATGGGATGCCTGGATATCAGACAGGGTGGATGTTCAAAGCAAACCTGGCTATATGGTTCCTCTCTTCAGATCAATACTCAGACTAACCTGGACCTAACTCTGCCACTGTCAATGAACAGATCCCTAATTTTAGGCATGTATCTGTTTCTATTAATTACTTATTTGCTGCTGGGGTAAAACACTACTACCAGGGACAATTTGTAGAGTACACTATGACAGGGAGCCATGGCACCAATCAGGAAGTATGGAGACAGGAAACGGAGAGGTCATATCTTTAACAGAAAGTGCACAGTGCACATATGAACATGAGAGAGAGAGAGAGAGAGAGAGAGAGAGAGAGAGAGAGAGAGAGAGAGAGAGAGAGAGAGAGAATAGCAATAGCACGAGGACAAAAAATTCTCAAAGCCAGCCCCAGGTGATGTATTTCCTTCACAATGCTGTACAGCCACTTGTGCTGTTGGGACCAAGCGCCCCAGTACTTAAGCCTGTGAGGGACATTTCTCATTCAAATCATCATACTATTTTTAATTTGTTGGGTTTTTTAAATTTGTTCTCTCATATATTATATCCTGAGTACAGTTCTACCTCCCTCTGTCCACCCCCCGCCCCCCCCCCCAGTTCTTCCTGCCCTAACCCTACTTCCCCATTCACCCCTCCACTTCCCTCCAGGAAAAGGCAGGGCTCCTAGGGATATCAGCCAAACATGGCATACCACGTTGGAATGGGATTAGACACGTCGAACTTTTTGTTTTAAAAACAAATCCAAAAACAACATGCGCGTCTTCCTTAGTGGGATCACGCAAGGTGAAACTGTGGGCAAGTCACCAAGAAAAAAAAAGGCAAGCCCTACTATGAGATAGAGCATCATCACAGTAGTCCTTTAAGAAATCACTTGGTACAAATGCTTGGGTCAACTTTTCTCATAGATGAAGCAAAATCGGGAGGAACTGGTTGGGACGGAGCAGGGAGGAAAGTGCATAGTGATGAGGAGCACCAATTCTGCTTACGGGCAAGGGGCCCAAATTACGTCATTACTCCAACACAGAGGGGTCATAGTTTCTTGAGCGCTGCCTCCAGTTCCATCCCTGGAACAGACATTCACTTCTCTTTGGATCATGACTGTCCTATTTTCATGGTTACTTTTTTATCCATGACCACCACCTGGGTAACACTATTATCATCTCCATTTTCTAGGAGAAGAAGTTGAGTCTTTACCAGGTTAGAGAGCAAGAGCTAACAAGGAGTGTGCTCAGTAACAAAACCAGTAAGTGTGTGCTCTTTACATCCCAGCCCCTGGCTACAATATTTCTCAGAAGTTAGCAGTGCTGATTGTTTACTCACATTTGGAATGTCCAAAGAGGATCCTATTCAATGGTAAGTGGAATTTCAGAAGAAAATATAGTGTCCTTACTAGGACTGTCAACTCAAAAAATTTAGTAACAACATCAAAGAAATAGAAACCTATAGACACCTATCATGGATAGCTAACCTCTACATTTGTTTAAATGGTATCCTGAGAGGATATGTACATTTTACCTGGTGGCAATAATAAGTTTAGCAAAACAAATTATAAACTGGCTTATGCTGCAGTGTTAACCCCCAAATCTAGGTAGTTTCTTGGTTATGTTATTCTTGTATTATAGATCAGCAGGGGTTGACTTTCCAGGACCTGGGGACTCAGATTTACAAGCTCTTTAATTCAGTCAGCTTCATGTTACTATAATGAAATACCTGAGACAATCAAATTATTAAGATAGCAGGTTTCATTTCATGTAAAATGTCCTAGATACGACCCTTGTGTTATGAACAAACAAACAAGCAGATTAGTAAAGATGAAATAATTAATCGCTAATTGTGGTTCTGGAGGTTATGCTCTGCAGTTAGGCAGGCCCATTGATTCGTGCCTCTGGTATGGATGAAGACTGATGGCAGAAGCATGTGACAGAGCATATTGCTAACAAGATGCCACAGGAAGTAATGGGAGACCAGATTCCTACAGAACCTCCCAATGAGTGACCTCTGGCACCCTCCAGATGACTGATGGACCTTCCCTTATGTGCCATTGCTGAAGATGCATAGCATCGCCATGAGGAATGCTAACCTGTGGACCTCTGAAGGTCATTACAGGTTGTCATTCCCAAAACATTGTCCATTACTCCCTCAGAGAGCCCATGGGGTCTCTAGGGATCCTGTGCTGTCCGAGGCTGCCCAAGAAGGGACCAATTTATATACCCAGGCACATTTGTTTGGGCAAAACAAATTGCTTCATCTTCTCTAACTACAGACAACAAGCAGTATAATTCTTCCCAAGTATAAAGCAGAAAAACAAAGTATTTGCCAAACAAGAATAATCATTGTGTATACATGTTATTATAAATGCTTCAATTTTTTTCATTTTTATTAAATTTCTATTTCAAGCTTCAGGTAGTCTCCTCGCATAATACACTATATTACCAGGTAGACAAACCTCCACTCACATATTCTAACAAAGGTTCTTTGTTTCTAGTGGAAGAACATCAGGTTTTAAGAGTCATTTCTGACTTCTCTAAACGGTTCTTTTAAAAATGACACCAACCCCTAGTTCGAGGGGGGCGTTCTTTAAGGAAATATGTCATTTTCTTGTCTAGAAGTCAATGAGTTCACAGAAAAAATAAGGGCAGCACTGAAAGGATGTGGAATAAAAGACCCAGTTAATGCCTAAAAGATGCCAAATTGGAAAGTGTTACTTTCCTCATATCATCCATCACTGCAAATGGCTCAGCAGGCAAGAGACTATCTCAAGCTGGCAGTCTTGCCATAGAAATAGATCATTTCTACAAGAGCAGCAGAGTCGCAGAGCTCAACCCGGCTGGGGACATTCCGTAGACTAGCTCAGAATCAAAAAGGTGAGAACCGAGCAAATAAAAAATGAACATTCCATCAAATCGCAATCAGTGAAAAGCTCAATAAATCTGGGGGATATCTTGTGTAGGCAGTCTTTTTTTGGGGGGAACGCCTCTAAATATTAATCAGCTATAATTTATTTTGAGTCATATATTCAGCTGTTAAAAGTGGATTGGTCTCTTCATGCATAGAAATCATATGAGTCGTTGGCCTGGTTTACATATGGAAGGGAGAAAATTCTACTGGCTGCAGTCTTGGCACACAATAATGGCAAAAACTGTAGCAGACGACCAAACACGTAGGTTGGAAACCCCAGACAGACACAGCTTTCAGAGTTATCAGAAAACCGTGCTCAGAAGACTGCATCATTGTTCGATTCCTAATTCAATTCAAGGAATAGCTATTGGGAACCTACTAATATGCCTACAGGTAATTTTCCTACTTCAAAGGGCCATGTGAGATGAAAGGCATTATGGTTCTGCAGTTTATTCAACACTGCAAAGGAAACACAGGTCAATGGGTGCTGGCAATGGAGAGCAATGAGACAAAGTGGAGACACTGAAGTTACTGACATAGTTGGCTGATATTTGTAGCTTACATTCTAAGTCCAGAAAGAACAGGGCTTACTTTGATGTCTGTGTCAAAGCTTATTTTAGATGACACAGAGCAAAGAAAATATTTAAGCCTGCTTTTATAAGTATGAAACGCGGACTTCAAAAGCAATTTAATTGTTTATCATGTCAGCTGGTTAATTAGGCAGGTTCTTTGTGTGGTGTTAAATGAACATATTTTTCTATTCTCTGGCAGGAATCAAGAACACGGATATGGCTAATAATAAGTTGTAGCCATTAGAATTATGGAGAGACTAATAGTCATATCAGTCGCTCTTAAATGTGAAATGTTAGTGCCAGAAGTGCAAGGCCATGGGTCAAAGCACTAAATACAATGTAGAATCATCAAAATTGGATTATTAATGTAATCAATTAAGGGTACCCCAAACATACTATTCCTCAATATGATTTTAGTGTTCAGTTAGGATAGCTGATATGATTAGTTGTGCCAATATTTGGCAAGAAAATGAGTACTATTATTAATATACACTACACTAGTGATAAGATATTCAAGTTACCAAGAACATTTAACAGTTCTAAAGCTATAAGTACACAATAGTGTCAAGTAAATACAACAAATGTTAAGAAGACTAAAAAAAAAAACCCACTGTAACTTTGCAGGAGGAAGAGATATTTTTTTCCCAGCTGATTGAGAAAGTGAATGAGAAATGTGAGTATGAGTGTAGAATATTTTTATTTTTTATTAATCAATTACTTTACTTTACATCTCTATCATGGCTTCCTGTCCTTCCTCTCCTCCCGGTCCCTCCCTCACATCTCCCTTCCCCCATTCCTCCATCCCCTAAGGGGAGGGCTCCCAGAGATATCAACGTGCCTTAGCATTTCAAGTTGCAGTAGGACTGGAGACATCTCTTATTGAGGCTAGACAAGGCTGCACAGTTAGGGGAAAAGGATCCAAAGGTAGGCAAGTCAAGAGACAGTCCCTGCTCTAGTTGTTATGGAACCCACATGAAGACCAAGCTGCACATCTGTGACATGAGTGTAGGGAACCTAGGTCTGTCACATGTATGCTCTCTGGTTGGTGGTTCAGTTTTGGAAAGCCTCTTTAGGCCCAGGTTAGTTGATTGGATATGTTTTCTTGTGGTGTCCTTGACATCTCTGTTTCCTTTCATCCTTCCTCCCCCTCTTCCACAAGGTTTCCTGAGGTCCCCCGAATGTTTGGCTGTGGGTCTCTGAGTCAGCTTCGGTTAACTGCTGGATGAAGCCTCTCAGAAGACAGTAATGCTAGGCTCATGCCTAGAAGCATAGCAGAATATTATTCATAGCATCAACGGTTGGCTCTCTTTCATGGGGCGAGTCTTGAGTTGGGCCAGTTAGTGGTTGGCCTTCTCTCAATTTCTGCTCTATCTTTTTAAAAACTTTATTATTACCTATTCATCTTACATCCCAATTGTTATCCCCTTGCTTGTATCTGCCTGTTCCTATTCTATTCCCCTCTCCTAGACCTCTGACAGAAAGGGACCTCCTCCCCCACCATGTGACCACAGCCTGTCAGGTCTCATCTGGATAGCCTGCTTCCCCTTCCTCTGTGTGCCTCCCCACTAAAGGGAAGTGATCAAATAGGGGGAAGCAGAGTTCATGTGAGGGCAGTCCCCGCTTTCCCCACAAGTGTGGAGAATGAGCTGTCCACTGGCTAGATCTGAACAGGGGGTCTAGGTTTACTGTATGCATTGTCCTTGGTTAGTGCAACAGTTTGTGCAGGCCTCCCTGGGTCCAGATGGTCTGCCATATTTGATGGTCTTTTTGTGGGGCTCCTGAACCCTCTGGGTCCTTCTGTATCTTTATGCCTGTACCTCTGTAGGTAGGACAAACTCTAGGTTTAAGGTTTTGTTGGTGGGCTAGTGTTCCCATTCCTCCATTGGAAGTCTTGCCTGGTTACAGGAGGTAGCTATTTCCGGTTCCATATCCCCTGTTGCTAAGAGACTTAGTGAGGATCACACTTATAAATTACTGGAAGTTCCTTTTCTCCTAGGTTTCTGGCTCATCCCAGAGATGCCCCTACCCCAATTTCTGCTCTGTCTCCCAGTTCTCTCCCCATCCATCTTCCTCTTACTTGATCCTTCCTGTTCCCATACCCAACCCTTCCCTAACCCAGTTCCCTTCTTTCATCTACCATCAGTGTCTGTTTTTTTTCTCCTTTTGAGTGAGATTCAATCATTCTTCCTCCTTGTGACTTAGCTTCTTTGGGTCTGTGGATTGCAGTTTGATCATGCTGCACTTTAGCTAATATCCACCTATAAATAAGTACATAACACGTCTTTCTGGGTCTGGATTACCTCACTCAAGATGACCTTTTCTAGAGCTATGCATTTGCTTGAAAGTTTCAAGATTTCCTTGTTTTTACTAGCTGGGAACATGTCATTGTGTAAATGCACTACATTCTCTTTATTCATTCATCAGCTGAGGGACATATAGGTTGTTTCCAGTTTCTGGCTATTATGAATAAAACTGCTATGAATACAATTGATAGAGCAAGTGTCCTTGTGCATGGCGGAACATCTTTTGGGTAGATGCCCAGGAGTAGTATAGCTGCATCTTATGGTAGAACTATTCCCAGTTTTCTGAGAAACTGCTGGATTTATTTCCAGAGTGGTTTTTCAAGTTTGCCCTCCTACCATCACTGGAAGAATGTTCCCTTGCTCCAAATCCTTGTCAGCATGAGCTGTCACCTCTGTTTTTCATCTTAACCATTCCGACAGGTTTTAAATGAAATCTTCAAGTCATTTTTGTTTTCATTTCCCTGAAAGCTAAGGATGTTGAACAGTTTTTAAGTGTTCCTCAGACATTAGTGATTCCCCTGCTGAGAATTCTCTGTTTAGGTCTTTACCCCATTTCTCAATTGGATCATTTGGTTTGGTGGTGTTTAATTTCTTGAGTTCTTTATAAATTTTGGATATGAGAGCTCTGTTGGATGTAGGGTGGGTGAAGATCTTCTCCCATTCTGGAGGCTGCCATTTTGTTTTATTGACAGTGTCCTTTTCCTTGCAGAAGTTTTTCAGTTTCATGAGTTCCCATTTATTGACTGTTCTTCATGTCTGAGCTGTTGGTGTTCTGTTCAGGACGTTTTCTCCTGTAGCAATGCATTCAAGGCTCTTCTCCATTTTCTCTTCTATTATATTTATTGTATCTGATTTTATTTTGAGATCTCTGATCCACTTGGGCTTGAGTTTTATGCAGGGTGATAAATATAGATCTATTTGCATTTTTTTGTTTTTGTTTTTTCGAGACAGGGTTTCTCTGTGTAGCCTTGACTGTCCTGGACTCATTTTGTAGACCAGGCTGGCCTCGAACTCACAGTGATCTGCCTGCCTCTGCCTCTGCCTCCCGAGTGCTGGGATTAAAGGCGTGCGCCACCATGCCCAGCCTATTTGCATTTTTCTACATGCAGACATCCAGTTAGATTAGCATCATTTGTTGAAGATGTTTATCCCCCATTATATGGTTTTGTCTTCTTTGTGAAAAATCATGTGTCCATAGGTAATGTGGGTTTATTTCTGGGTCTTTGATTTGATTCCATTGATCAACTTGTCTATTTTTATACCAATACTATGTGGTTTTTATTGCTATTGCTCTGTAATACAGCTTGACACTTGCAGAAGTTCTTTTATTGTACAGGATTGTTTTTTAGCTATGTTGGTTTTTTTTTTTTCTCTATGAAGTTGAGAATGGTTCTTTCAAGGTCTATAAAGTGTAGAATATTTTAATGGGGCACTGTAGCCAACAGTTGCAGTGTATCTGTCTCTCATATGCATATATATTAAAAATTTTAAATTAATTATATATAATTAAATTTTTTATTTTATTTTGTGTGTATGAGTGTTTTGCCTGCGCATGTGTCTGTATAACATATGATTGCTATGGCCAAGGAAGTCACCAGATCTTTTATAACTAGATTTACAGATGGTTGTGAGTTGTCATTTGGGTGCAGTGAATCAAACTTTAGTCACGTGGAAGAGCAAGCAGTACTCCTAACCACTGATTCATCTCTGCAAGCTCCCTATAAATACATCTTTTCAAAGAAACATGAAAGATCTCTGATGGCTAAGCTTCAAAATAGTCCTCAACATATTTTGAAGAATGGACCAGCAAAGGCTAGCCAGGTGCTCCAACCCTGCTGCCTCTTCCACATCCAAGGCTAAGCTACTATTTCCTGTCTTCTGTGTGAAGCTGGGATGCTGTGTTTGTTTTGGTGAAAGGAGCATGAGTGAATGTCATAATCCTTTCCCCCCCCCAACTAGTTCTGTGTTCTATGATACCTGATGGAACAAATTTACCAAGTAGATACTGCCTAGATCCCTGGCTTGTTACTTGGAGAAAAGCTTCCTGTAAAAATGTGCTGAGTATTGCCTTATGTGACAAAGTGTGTGTGTGTGTGTGTGTGTGTGTGTGTGTGTGTGTGTGTGTGTACGTGTGTGTGTGTGTGTGTGTGTGTGTGTGTGTGTGTGTGTGTGTACACCCCTAATGGTTTAGAACTGCATATAACAAATAGCTGACTGAAACAACACTCTATAACTGATTTCTCTGACATAACTGCAATTAGGTTAAAAATCAAACTGTCTTAATAATGAGGAAAGTGATATGCTTGCTAACATAAAACCCATTTTAGATATCTCACGTATGAAATAATAAATTATGAGGAAAATTGGAATGTGTTCAAAACCATGGACAATTAAAATATTAACTAATAAGTTGTGTAGGCAATAGCCAATACAGTATTTACAGTAAAATGCATTGCTTTATATGCTCACATTAGAAACAGTCAGGGCTTAAAGTAATGAAGTAGATGTATATTTTTAAAAATTAGAAAACATTGGTGGAAGGATAATCAGAGTAAGAAGCTGTGAAAGACACCAAACATATCCCAGAGGATCATCAAGCTTTCTGAAATGTGGTTGCACACAGGATAGACCAGCCTTGGAAGTGGTCAGGTAGCCCAGGCTGGCCTTCAAACGTTGATCTTCTCCTTCTGCTTTATTTTGGCATAATGTTTTCAAACTTTATCCATTTGAGGCCTGTATCAGTCTAGCTTTCAAATAATATGGTTAAATAATATTCTCAGTGAAATCATGCTGGATTTTATCATTCCAATTATTGGTTGGATAGTCACTAGAACTTTTCTGTTACTAAGATTAATACCTTTATGAAGATTAATGTACAATTAATATATAAAATATAATATAAAATAAATATATAAGCTTTTTATGTGGCCATCTTTATGGGTCTCTCAAAAGGTACATATGGGATAGACAGTACAAAAGATGCATACATTTATATTATTCTTATTTCTTTATCTGATAGTCTTGAGGCTATAAACAGATGTAGTATTGGCAGGTCTTGTAGTTTTATGTTTGACTTTTTGAAACATCATCAAATCATTATTTTTAAAGCAGCTGCACCACTTTTCACATCCATAGCACTAGAAGAAGTTCTTGTTTTCGCCACCCTCTCAGCACTTGATGTTTTATCTTTCATGTTACAGCCATTCTTGAGTATGAAGCGATATTGCACTATAGTTTTGTGTTTTTTCAACATGATGAGTGTTATTGTTATTTGTTTTCTTGGTCCATTTGCATATCTTTTTCATAGACATGGCTGTTCAAAGTTTTTGCTCATTTTAAGATTCCGTTGTTTGTACTTTTATTATTGAGTTGTAAGAGAACTTCATATAATCTGATTTAGACCTATAATGTATATGTAATTTATTAGATATATTAGATGTATCTGATATATATGTAATAATAATTATGTTATATATATATATATAACTCTTTCTTTTAAATTTATTAATGGTGTAAATTACTGAATAAAAGTTTTTAACTGTAACGAAGTCATGTTCATATGTAGAATCCTTTCTGATCTGTGATTTCATTTTCTGTGATTTCAGTTTTTCATAATTGACTGATATTCAAAAACATTAAATGGAAAATTCCAGGAATAAGCAACTCAAAAATTTAAATTACGTGTGGACTCAAAGAGCACAGTTAAATTCTACACCATTTCTTCACTACTCAGGAAACAAGTCAGTGCCTTTGCTAAGAGTATCCATGCTGTATACTCTACTCAGCCATGAAGTACTTAGTCTTGCCTATCAGGTTAGCTGTTGCACTATTAATGTACTAATATTTACTTAACAATAATCTCAAGCTGTAACAGTAGCAATGCTGATAATCAGATATGAGCTCCATTTCTTTATTGGTCTTTTGTTTAGGTGTTCTTTCTACTATTGAGGACTGTGAATTGAATTTTCCATTTTCCTTTGTAATTCCATCCAGTTTTGCCACATGTTTTGAGGGAGCATCTGTAAAACGCTTATATGAATAAGAATACCTATATTTTCTTGATGGACTGAATTTTTAAAAAAAATTTATTTTTAATTTGTTCACTTTATATCCTGCTTGTAGCCCCCTCCCAACCTCACCCTCCCTCCCTTGTACCCTTTCCCTCTCTCCCCTCGCCCTCAGAAATGGGAGCCCTCTTCCCCTAACATTTGACCTCAGCCTATCAAGTCTGTATCCTCTTCCTCTGTGGCCTGGCAAGGCCACCTCGCCAGGGGAAAGTGATCTTTAAAAATCACTACAGAGTGCCTTTGTTTACCTAAAGTAGCAATTTTTAACTACAAAATCTATTTGGTTTGATTTTAATATAAACACATTCTTTGGGTTACTAATTAATGATATATCTTTTATCTATTTTAAATTTCTTATTTTATTTGCGTGTGCATGTGTGCGTGTGCGCATGCGTGCGTGAGTGCATGCGTGTGTGCGTGCATGCGTGTGTGTGTGTGTGTGCGTGCATGCGTGCATACGTGCATGCGTGTGTGCGTGCGTGTGTGTGTGTGTGTGCGTGTGTGTGTGTGTACAGAAGCGCATGCGCATGGGATGCATGTGGAGGTCGAAGACCAGCTTTCAACAGTCTTGGTCTCTCCTTCCACAGTGAGGACTCGGGACTGGACTCAGGTCAGCAGGCTTGGACAGCAAATGCTTTTATCCTCTGAGTCATCTCTTTATGTCTCTCTTCTTATATTTTCCTTACAATCTGTTGTGTTTCTCTTATTAAAGACATTCTAAAAGAGTAATTTTTAGGTATAAATCCTCCATATATAACAAAAATGATTTTGAAGTACTTGCCTGATATGAACTCATGCACACGTATTGAAGCCCATGCTTTTATGTAAGGAACCAGCCTTGCTTCACCATGTGTGTCTTCATTCAGAGCTACAAAAGTGTGATTTGCTGCAGGAATAAACAAACTAAATCAAACCAAAGCTAAGAACCCGGCCCGCAGCACACACAGAACCACAATAACACCACATGCAATGCAAGCCAGCAAGGGAAAGACGTACTATTGATTCCATATGATTTGGACAATTGGTTATTCAGACAGAAAACAATTAAATATTGGTTCTGTATCTCACACTACAAATCATAATTAGTTCTAAGCTAATAAAAAAATGTAAGCATGAAACGCAGTGTTTCCAGACTAGAGACATTTCTGGAAAGATAAGATAATCTTACGAACTGAAGAATCAGTTCATCAGCAAAGCAAAATCTCTAAATTACTTTTAAGTTTAAGATGACTATACATTAAAGAGATCATATAAACAGTGAAAATAAAGCCTTATACTGAAAGAGATTATTTGCAACTCATAGAAATGATACATAATTTGTGTCTACTATAGTTTAAATTAAATGTGTCCCTCACTCAGAAAGGTCGTATGCTTGAAACCTAATCTCCAAATTCATATGTTAATGCAACTAGGAGATGGGGCCTTTGGGATGCAATTTGGATTAATGAGGTCATGAGAGTGGTGCCACCATGTGGGTATCAATGGCTTTATAATATAGAAAAAGAGGTCTAAGATAGCACACTTGCCTTGTGGTCCCCTCTTCAAACTACAGTGCTGACAAAATGCTGTCACCGTGCTCTTAGATTCTTCCAGTAGTGGAGCTATGAACTAAGTGAACTTCTTTATTAATTACCTAGCCTCAAGTATGCAGCTATAACGCATACTATACTGTTGTAACCTATAACAGTAGGATGCAGATGAAGATAACATTCTAAACGATGGACAATAGAATGAAAACAAGAAAACCCAAGTATATCTTACAGAAGAGGAAATACAAATGGCTGCAAATGTGAGCTCAGATGTTCAACTTCGCTATGAGTCAGGAAGATGCTAATGAAAAGCTCAGTGAGACATCATTTCATGTCTACCTGTGCTTCAGATAAAAGGTGGTTAACCAACTGTAGTAAGGATATCAGAAACAGAAACTTGCATGTTGTGAGTAAGGTGTAGTAGAGGTATTTGTGACCATTTCTTTAAACCATCACTTTGCTTCTAGACAGACATCAGTGAGCAGTCCTAGTGCCTGCGTAGCAGAAAGCACAAGATGCTTCATGTAGCAGCGAACACAATAACAGAAGATAGGGAACAACTTGAATTGTCCACCACTAACTGGATGGATTCTTGTCTTGTTATATACTCATGAACGGATGCTGAAGTGTGACACACAACCGTTTGTTTCAACATGGGTGACTCTTATAATATGGAGCACAGCAAGAATTGTCAGAAAAGTTACACAGAGATTTCTCTCGCCTACATTAAAAAGTCAGCTGTCAAGCAAAATACTGTTGAGGAAATTATGTATGGATGGTAAGTCGTAAAATGGTAGAGAGGCAAAAGAAAGAAAGAGAAAGACAGAATTCAGTATGTGGGCTCCTTTAGAAGGGAGAAAGGCAAGCATGTGTGGAGGAATGTGCAGGGTACTGAGGCATCATAATGCTGAATGTGTTAATCTTTGGCAAGCATGAGTACTTTATTATTTCTTTCTCAGATGCACGTGCATACATAGTATTCACTCCTTAGTGCATACATTTGACCATAAAGTACTGGCACTGGACTGCATTTCTTCATTTCTGCATTCTGTTTATAGGCAATGCAGCTTAAGGATAGATTGTATTCACTCCGGATTTTCAGGAGTGCCACAAAGAAAAATAAATGTCTGCATTGAGCACAGAGTGGCTTTTGCACTTGCTTTCTCACAGCTAAAGAGTCAGTGTTTCTGAACGTTAGCTCTGAGAAAATAAAGTCACACCGAACATGATCCTTGGTGAATTATCAGAAGCCTTATCATTCCTGGGAGAATTGGGGTTCAGATGAGATATATAAGGCTGTGCCCTGTACAAGCCCCTCTACAGGCACAATGTGCTAAGCAAGAGTTGGTATTAGTACACTGTATTAGGGCTGGTGACCCTACTTTCCAAGTGTGTCCAAGGGTCATGGGCATATTACAGGTTTGGAGAAAGCTTTTGGGAGATAGCTCAGCCCTAGAGACAGGAAAGAGTTTGCAATGTCCTCAGCAAATCAAGAATCTGACACTGAAAGAATTAATGTCATGAGGAAAGATGGTTTTCTGAAGTGAGTTTTGCAGGATCCAGAAAATTGAGATAACCAGACGTTACAAGGGGAAAAATCAGAATAAATATTGGAATGAGCCAGAGTCATTTAGTTCTTAAATATAAAGTACTTTTGCATTTCTTTTCTGAGAACTATTCTGTAGTGAAAACTCTTGTCTGTCAAAGGAAAGAGATTTGATGGATCTAGGGAAACTTCGGCTTATATACAGCTTAAGAAATATTAATAAGTTACTGGACAAGCCAAGTAAAAGAATAAAGTCTACAACCGTTAGGGTAGGACTGGAGAGGCTCCTCACAAATTACATCATTTGTGCAAGAACTCAGGCAAAAATAACAACCAAGGCAGAGCAGCTTCTCAGTCACAGCGTCCCAAATTAAACAAGAATGTTTTTACTTATGTATGGTAGAGCCTCGGGCAAACCAGTCGATCCTATTGGAGGGAAAGTTCAGCAGACACAATGCCGACTGGCAGAAATTTTAGTATTACATTACATTAACATTTCAGTGTGGATTTTTCCTAAGGTTGGAAGAGACAATATAGACAAATAACACAGTTTGTGTGTGTACGTGTGTGTGTGTGTGTTTTTTACACACTCAGCATTCTATATTCCATAGTTTAATGAATCCAATTAACAGTAAAATGAGTGTCCTGGCCTCAAGGACTGTACAACTAGCTGTGGATACACTCCCAAGGCGACATTCTGAGATTAAAAATAGGGAGCGGGCTAAGAAGATTGCATGCTTAATGGGTTTTGGTAAAGAATCAAGTGACTAGGATATTTTCTGGTAGCCTGGGACCCCTGCAGTCTCACACATGCCCAATTGCCACTGTACTATTACACTATGTGAGAAAAAACTGAATGGGAAAATATTAGAATCAGAAACATTGAAAAGTGATTAAAAAAAAAAAGGAGTAGTAACTGTTAGTGAGAAAGGAAATGTAGACTATTATAGCAACGAGTCAACATGGAGCTCAAGCTAGAAGATTACACCAAAGAGCCACTGCCTCCTCCCCTCCTAGGTTCTTGTCTGACCTCGTGCGGTCTCTTGGGATAGCTAATGTTGGACCAACTTGATCATTAAAAGCAGGTCCACAACTCCAGAGTGCATTTGACTAGGCTGGAGGCTATTTAATTAATACATATGAAAGGTTCTTCCCATCAAAATCAGTTCAAGAGGCCGAGAGATGACTCAGTGCGTTTAATGCTTGCTGCACAACTCTGTGGATCTGAGTTTGGATCCCTAACCCCAGATAAGGGCTAGGGACAATGGCCTGCACCTATAACCATAGTACCGGAGGTGGGGCGGGGGGCGGGGGAGGGCAGAAAGACAGGCAAAATCCAGGGACTTGATGATCACTTAGTCTAGCAAAAATGGTGAACTGTGAGAGACTCTGTCTCAAAAAGCAATGTTTGTATGTGCGGTAGGGGTGTGGCGGGGAAGTGGCTCAGTAAGCAAAGAGTTTGCTCTACAAGTATGAATTCTGGAGTTCAGAGTCCCAGCACGCATGCCTGGCAGGTGTAGCTACTCTGTAATCCTTGCATTTTGGAGGCAGACACAACGGATCCCTGGAACAATTTGCACAATAGCTCTGAGTTCAAGTGAGAGGCCCTGCCTCAATATATAAGATTAAAGAGAGATTGGGGAAGACACCCAGTGTCAACCTTTGACACACTTGCACACACGGGTGTGTGTGTGCCTCCACATATATGCACACATACATCACACACACACACAAGGGGAAAAAAAGGGCTAAAGCCTTTTGCACATGTAAGGAATAAGCCTCGGTTATCAGGACAGATCACAGCAGAGGCCACCTCATTACACAGCCATCCTGGATAAATGAGGCATTACTCCATATCACCGAGTCAGTCATTGTGTGGAACAGGCCACATTTTCTATATTATTACAGAATAAAATCATAATAAAATATGATTTTTGCAGTAGCACAATCTTTATAGCAGTTCCTAAGGCAGCAAATGAGTCAAATTCCAAGGATAGCGACAAAAAGATTCTAGAGCAAATGGCTTATTAAATAGAAAAGCTCAAGTGAAAAATAACTGCACATTTCGTGCAGGTTTTCTGTCTTAACGTTTGAACGTGGAAGCGTGCAACACTTTGAGATAGTGCACTGCGCATATAAAGGCTGTGGCAATGACTATCACTGCCCGGAGGCATTTGTATTGTAAACAGAAAGCTATACATGTACATATTAATCCTAACCAGATCTGAAAGGTGTTTACCGTGAAAATAGCACTGATTTGGGGTTGCGGGAGTGGGTGGGGGGTTAGGAAGATGAAAATAACAGGAGCTCAGGTTTTCTCCGATTGATTATCCTTTTTTTTTTTTTAAAGGAGATCACCAGTGAGGGAGATCCTAGAAGTCATAAAATCAATCTCACAAATTGAAGTTGAAAAAAAAAAAGTAACAAATCCCCCCCTCCCCCTCCCCACCCCTTGCCCCCTCCCCCACTCCTCACCTCCCCATTCTAGATGGTGCTAATTGACCCAGGAGCACCTTGGTTACTCTTCCATTAAGCAGGTCCCCTAGGGATCCAAACTATTTAGGATTATTTACTGGACTCATCTTAAGCACTGGAGTTCCTGGCGAAGGATGTAATGCCAAGCCTTAGCATCATTTAGCACGCGTTGAACTCTAGCACCATGTAACTCAGGGAAGACACGGATCTAATGAGAAAGGCAATACTTTCTTTCCATTGTATAAAGAGATTAACCAAAGCAGGCAGGTGAAGGCTGCCTGGAGTCAGGCGGAAAAATCCGAGAGATCAGGACCCAATTAGCCTATCCTAGGAAGATTGCTCTTTTTATACTGCTACTGAAGCTGAATTTGTTAAGAGAAGAGAGTTCCAGGGATTCTACTGAAAAGAAACCGTAGAGTTTGGGGCTATGCAATGGAATTTAGAGTTGTTTAAACACCAACACTTTCAGGGGGTGTGGGGTTCAACACCTGTATTTGCATAGTCAGCATTGCAGTTTGCATTTACCCGTCATTCCTTGCAAACTGGTTGTAGCCTCCCACCAGTGAGAAGAAGGGACAAGAAAAACGGTCACTGGTCATAAGTGTGTAAAGTGATGATATATCCATCAATTTATACATAGTTTATTTTTCTAATGTAATTGAAGATTCTGTGCCTTAAGTTTTTATTCCAAAAGACGTTATCAGTTTGTCAACGGAACCAGAACTAATGCTGTTGTTTACAGCCCTTTTTTTCTGAATGGAGTGAGTGAGAGAGGGGGCCGCGAGCCATTGAGAGAGCTGGGCCTAGAGCTGGGCCTCTCCGCTCGCACCGCAACACGCAGAAAGCGCTCACCTTCAACTGTGCGGTTTCCACAATCACGGGAACTGTTCTTCCGGGCTCCTGTATTTGTGCACATGGTCTCCAGCTGGTGGTGATGTTTGGGGAGCTTATAGAACCTTTAGGAGGGACAGTGTCACTGAAGGAAGTCCACTACTGAGAGGGGGGTCTAGGCTCATTCTACATTTTCTTCTCTCTCTCTCTTTCTCTCTCTCTCTCTCTCTCTCTCTCTCTCTCTCTCTCTCTCTCTCTCTCTCTCTCTCTCTCCTCTGTCATCGGCCAGCTTCCTGCTCTCAGAACTGTAGGGCAACATAAACCCTTTCTTCCTTCCTTAATTTTCCTTTGACCATGGTATTTTACCACAACATAAAAGTGATTAATATGGATTCTTACTGTCCTTTTCTACCACAGCTTCATCCATGTATCTGGTGGAGGCAGAATTCAGAAAACCCTGGGCTGAGGTGAGGAACTTATCCTTTCTCAGTCTGGGTCTGCCAGTCATTGTGAAGCAATGATTCTAACCCTGTACTTTTCTGGTGGTCCAGCTTTGGATGGAAGTTTATATTATATTTTAGAGTTTTTCGTCTACATAAGAAATTTTGAAAAAAAAAAAAAGAAATTTTGGTTTCCTATATCCTATATCTCCAACACCTTATTTTTGTTTTTATTCCTCTGCCCCTCAATCAATATATTCCTATTAAATAAGAAATGAGAGTGAAAATAAGAAATGAAAATAATGGAGGTAGATGGTTGTATTAAAAACAACAACAGTAAAAAGATTATTTTTGACTCTTGGTTTTTGAAAACACATGATAGTTTCTAATCACAAGGTTCGAAGGGCAAAGAACCGGGGCAAAGCTGTTTGTTCTATTATTGGTCTGTCCTAATTGTATTCTTTCATCTGAGAAATAAGTCAGACATTAGATGTTATCTACGTTTTGGTTTCCAAACAGAAAGAAAAAATTTGAGCATCTCTGAGAAATACACAATAGGCCAGTATTATTTTTCTAGTGGTATCCCTGAATGGATTGATCCAGAAAAATTATTCAGAGACAAATTGGAAATTACAGTTTTACCAGTTTCTGTACATAAGCCTCAGGGACTGATCAGAGTGTAAGGGATACTTGTGTAGATTCAAGTGTGAACGGGTTCACAAAGAGATTGAGACATCAGCAATTCAGGGGCCTGACTGGAGATGAGTTCATAAAAGAGGCAAGTTTTTGTTGAAGGCATAAAGAATGTCAAGGAGGGACTGAATGAGAGATAGGTAGCTCCAAGCAGATGAGTCATAAGTCAAGAGATCTTTCAAAGAAACAAGCTATCCACTGACTAGATGGTACAGAAAAAAGAAAAATAAAAGGCATTGTAGCCAGAACCTTCTTGTGAGAGGTCTGAAGCACCTGTGTCTGAATTAGAGGGCAACCGTGGGGCTGTGGGAGGTTTTCAAAGCTTGCGTGTAATAGGTTTTGAGTTTAAGAAAAGCAGAATATGGGCTGACATGAGAATAACGTGGAAGTAGAAAGAGCCACGGGAATCTTTTAAAGGCACATAATTAATAATCACTGGAATCAAGAGAGGGTAATGGAGTATTAGTATGCTCAAAGTACATTATAATCATGCATGAAAATGTAATAGTGAAACTCATTATTTGGTACAATGAATATATGCTAATAAAAAGAATAAGGGACAAAGGGGGCATAAAAGGAGAAAAAAGAGAAACCATGAGGCTTGAAAATGAAGGAAAAGCCAAGATTTTCTTGCCTACGTCCACACGAAGCTGAAAATATCCAGTGATTAGATGGGCTATAGGTCCCAGAGAAAAAGAACAAAGATCTATGTAAATGTCCTGGAAAACTGTCAAATTTGGACATACTCTTCAAATGCTGCTTCTGATTCCAGGGCATCATCCCTTGGGAACCAGGACTCCTTAGGAATCTACAGGATACAAGTTAAGCGGCTTGGATTCCGGCTGATTTGATTGACACTTTTTAAATAAGTCAACCACTTAAAAACAAAAATTGCTTTCTATTCTGGCTTCATGAAGACCAGAATTTCCTACTGTGCTTCCTCCTCTGCAAATTACCTTGGAACTAACATCTGGTATTAAGAACCAGACGCAGAGCTCTATGGTGGTCACAGATGAACTTTGTGGTTCCTAAGAATTCCTACTTCTAAAATCACATTTCCTAGCATAAAGTTTGAGGTTAAAAATCTGGAAATTGGGCCAGGGAGATAAGTAAGTAAAAGCATTTGGTATGCAATCTTGGCCACATGAGTCTGGTCTCTAGTACCTGCACTGGAAGGAGACAGCCAACTTCTGAAAGCTTCGTATGGCCTTTACATGCCCACCATGGCCTGTACACCCCTACGCATGCATACACACATCCACATATACACATACATACATGCATTAAAACAAAAATAAAAACCAGAAACCGCCCTATGTTTTATTATATTCTGCCAGGCTGATGTCACATGCCATCATCCTCCAGCTCCACCATCTCCTGAGTGGTCAGAGCCTGTTCGCATTCTGTTTGAGGAACTGCTAACTGTTCAGGAGTTTCAAAACCTTGAGGTACCAATGGGACCCAGGAGCAAGGAATATAAAATCGCTTTCTGTCCATCATAACCTCACTCTACTCTTTGAATCTTAGTTGGGAGTTAGATACTTCTTTATTAATTTGTATTGTGGTAGTGAAGAAAGTATTTATCTGGGCATTCATGCCCAGAAGAAGAGGGTACTGCTGTGCTGTTCATCTCCGCCAGAAAAGACCAGTGCCATAGCTCAGTGGTGCTCACAAATGAACATCAAATGAATCATTATGTGGTCTTGCTAAAACACATATTACAAATGTCCTCATTCTCAAGAGCGAGGACTGAGTATGTGCCCTGCTGCTGGGGTCCTGATGAGGGTGGTCGTGGACCAGATGTTTAAGAGCCGCTATTCTAGCACTGTGAGATCTGTGTGAGTTCTTAAGGTTTAGGAATTCAACTCTTCACTACTCACATCCTTTCTGCCCATGAGATAATCACGCGCAACGTAGAGATGCGTCTGAAGTTGAATGGTGTCTGAAGTTCTGCAAGTTCTAAATGCATTTCTCTGCATCACAGTGTTTTTAGAGAAAGCTAATTGCGTGCATCACAAGTAACTCTTTATTTTTAATTTATGTATTTTATTACAAAGTAGTTTTTTGAGAAATTATGCAAAGCTTCCGGAATTAATCAAATCTGCTATATACTTGTTGTATATAACATAAATCCTTGAAAAATAGAAATTCTATACAGACATAAGGATTTATCATTAACATTATATAGTAGTTGCAGTTTGAAATTCCTTCATGGCCAGTTCTTCAAGGAATGTTGACGTGATCACCTATTCCCTGACAGGCCATAAAATGACTGGAAAATTGAAACCGGAAGATGTGTAGATGATAGCCCCAAAGCAAAATTATTATAGACACATTAATAAACTTAATCTGACCAAAATTTTCTTCAGCTCCCACAAGAACGATAAACCAAATGCCATACCAATAATTTCAATGTATCCCTTCTTGCATTTCAGATCATTTTTCTATAGTTGTGTGTGTGTGTGTGTGTGTGTGTGTGTGTGTGTGTGTGTGTGTGTGTAGGTCACGGGACAGCCTTGGATTATTTTTTTCTCAGGTGCTCTCTAAGTCGTTCTCATTGGCTTGCAGCTTGCCACAGTAGACTGTGCTGCTGCCCCTAAGCTCTGGGGCACTGCCTGTTTGTGTCTCTCCAGTGTTGGGATTAGGAAATCCTGCAGCCATGCTCAGCTTCTTTTCTACATGGGCTCTAGGAAAGTCTAGTTCAGTTTCCCAGGTTTGTAGAATAGTAACTGAGTTACCATGTCGGTTCTGGATGAACATTTCACTAAATCACTGATGTGTGGTGACACCACGTATAAATGTAAACATTTCAAGAAGAATACAGACAATATTGAGTTCGATCTGGTGGCACAATGCATCCGGGTACACAACATTTCTTCTAGGCAACACTTCCCTTTATAATGTTAGCATTTGTGAAGGTGTCTCTCAAACAATGAAAAGATTGCTTCCGTTCAAAATGCACAGGAGTACCTTCTGCAAATTCAACGCCAGGACAACATAACGACATTGATGAAGTTTGACTTCGGGGGGTCTCTTCACCCTGTGTTCAATCATTTAATAAATATTTACTCATTGTTGGCATATAAAGCATTAGGCTAGATGCTTTGGGGGATACAAAGATAAATCAGTTCAAACCCTTGCTTGGCATGAAATTTATAACCTAGTATGAAGACGTAAGATGCGTACGCCTCTGGAGAGAGTGTGAGAAGCTGCTGTATTATCAGTCAGGGCCCAGTGACAATAAATCTAATTACTAGTTATGAGACCTTGAACAATTTATGTCACCCCTTGAGCCCCAGTCTCATAATGGTTGGGAGGTAAAATAATAACCCATGGAATTAACCATGATTTTATTGTGAAAACCCATATAGAATACTTTCTTTACTCCTCAAAAAAAAAAAAAAAAAAAAAAAAAAAAACCAACAGTATGCAGTCAGCAAATGTAGCAGTTTTTCAATTGCCATCCTAACTTTGAAGAATCATGACCATAAAAGGCGACTGGTGAGTACTTAAATGTATTAAGTAATGAACTAAAAGTTGTACACTGATTACCCCATTTGCTCTCTATAACAATTCTAATGAACTTGATTATACTGTTGTCCCTCCATTTTGTGAGAAGAAGTGCTCAGGGTCTTTAAATAATCGTCTCTTATAGATACTTTAGCTGTTACTTAAACAAATCATTTTCGTTTCTGAGCTTATACTCTTAACCGCTGTTTTTCTTTTAAATAAATACTCTAAAAGGAATAAATTGTTCGGCATAGATGTCAAAGGCGTAAACGAAAGGTTACCTCCAAAAGCTTAGAATGTGAGGTGGGATACGAAGAAGAGGGGAATTCAGATTCTGTATTTTCTCATTTACGCTTTTCATGTGCGTCTTCAGCTATCAACTTGACCAAGCTTAGAATCACCTGTAAAAGGAATCGCAATTGAGGTATCAGAGCGAGTTGGCCTCGGGGCATGTCTGTAGAGGGTTATCTTGATTGCTGATTGATGGAGGAAAGCCCAGCTTCCTGTGGACGGTACCATGTGATGGGCACGAAGCTCTGGGCTGTGTATGAAAGCTAGCTTAGCATGCGTCTGTGAGTAAGCCAGCAAGCAGAAACTCCTCCACAGTTTCTGCTTCAAGTTCCCATTTAAATTCCCACCCCGACTTCCTCCATTAGTGGACGTGTATTCGGAATAAGCTTCTAGCATAGCAAAACAAAGGAGCTTAGAACTCTGTTCAACACACTGATTTATTTACTAGTCTTTCTCTAGCACGTTATTTTGTGCCAGACTGGGGCAAGGTTGGCAAGCCAGCAATGAATAAGGTGGACACGCTCCCTGAGTGCCCCCTGCCTTTGAGGCCTTTACAACCCAGAGGTGGGACAGGAATCCAGTAGCAGTAGCCATTAATGAGTAATTCCGAGGCAGAAATGTGAGATGGCTGCTTAAGGCAGGAGGTATGAATAAAGGGCTAATGCTCTCTCAGGCTGCGTTACTGACCATGGACACAGAGGAGACGGACTAGAAAACATTTCTAATTCCTTCTGTGTGTTTCTTGCCTCTGTATGGTTTTCTACCTGCAGCTGTGAAATCCATTCATTCAGCGTCATCTGCCATCTTTTGTTTTTGTTTTTGTTTTTGTTTTTTTTGGCATAGGATAAATAGCATTACGTTTTGAAAAATTACTAACCTTTTTTTCTGACCTAGAATTTCTCTCTTCCCCCAACTCCAGGAAGACAGCTAAAGAGTAGTACCTTTGTTTCCTCGGGGAAGTGGATGCCAACAGGAAGACAATGATAAGATGTCAGTTCATCTCTGATTATGTCATCAAAGGAGGGGGAAAGCCTCCTGGCACAGCCACAAATTTAGAAGACACTTGGGAGAAATGAGAGCTCTCCATTGCCCTAGGCCAGCAGGAGGATTCCTGGGCAGGCACTTCCGGAGTCAGGAAACACAAAAACGACTGGGAATAAGTTTCCACCATCTCAGCTGTGATAGAAGAGTTAAAAAGCAAAGTCAACTTGTATAAAGGAAGTTAACACCATTTACTTGATTGCATTTGTGGATGCGTAGTTGAATCCGTGCTGCGGTTTATGCCCAGGTAACTTTGGATTTCGAAAGGGACTGTTTAATATTATGTTTATTCATTTGATATTTATTGAGCACCTAGCCTTGCCAACTAAGCAACAGAGGCTAGTACAATAATGTCAAGCAACAAGGGACTTGCTGTTGCCCACGAGTCATTATTTTTGAGGCCAAAAATCATTAATCAGATAGTTGTGTGAATAGATGTGAAATTACAAGTGTGAAAATTGCTGCTGAGGAAATATGTAAGGGAATCTAGACAGCAAAGGAATATGACCTCATATGGGAGCCTAGGAATTTTTCCTGAACAGTGATATTAGAGTTGACATATGAAAATGAGCTTGAGCTAGTTATGGAAAGAGTAGAGAAGTCTACGTGCTAAGGAGGCTGAAGAGACTCTCATTTGCCTTCAGGTGGCAGAGAGATGCTGCAAATAGTTTGGGTTGGAATAAGGGAAGAGGGAGTGTTTGTTTGTGTTTTGCTATTTGTATGTATATGTATGCGTGGTGTGCATGTGTGTGTGTGTTTGAGAGTGTGAGGGTGCTTTTACACACACTCAGTTGTGTGAGTGTGTATGCGTGGGTGTATGCATGAGTGCATGAGTGTGTGTGTGTGTGTGTGTGTGTGTGTGTGTGTGTTCACCCCCTACAAATAAATGTGTAGGTATGGAGGGCTGAGGTCAATGTGGGGTATCTTTCAAAATTTCAGGGCCTCTCCTTTGAACCAAGACCTCACTGATAGAGCTAGTCCAGATAGACAGCACTCCCTGGGAACGTCCTTTCTCCATCTTTTGAACTATAGAATTACAGGCAGGTCTCCACACCCATTTATGTGAGTTCTGGAATCTGAACTCTGGTGCTGTTGCTTGCCTGGTAAGCACTATATCTGCTGAGCCATCCTTCTAGCCCTGGGAGAGCTTTTGATCACATCAGAAAAAGCAGCCACTGACATTAAGAGGCTTCCAAGTTCAAATATCTGCTCTGTGTGCTCTGCTTCTGTGTTGCCTGCTATCTTTGCAAGTCTTCTTAAGGGCTCAAAGATGACCAAGGCTAAACCCTTCATCCTTATCCAAATCTTCCCCTGTTCCTGAATATTCTGCAATGACAAGTGCCAGTTCCATCGTTGCGTTTGGTATGAGCTCAGACCCTCAGCATCATCCTACCCTCTGCTCCCTCCGGGTCTTGTGTCAGAGCTCTTAGCTTCATCAATTCTGTTGTTACTGTGTCTTGGGTCCGTTTCACTGCACACTGTTCCCACAGGCACTGCCTGTGCTCAGACTCAGCACCTCCATCTGACTGTGTGCACCAAGATGCTTTTTATTCTCTGAAGACGCTGCCACCTTTCTTTTCTCCAGAATGTTATATGCATCCTTTCCTCCAGCTAAAATCTGGTTTATCTCCCTGTTCTCAACTCAGAAAATTTTGCTCATTCCACAGGATTGGTCTCCTATTAAAGACTATCTCTTTAACTGTTAGCTACATCTACCACAGTAGTGAAATTATTGTTTTCTCTTCTGTGTTTTCTCCAAATGATGTTGGCTTATCCTCATATTCCCTTGTGTACAGTTGTTTCCTCTATATTAAAAAACATATTATATGCAGACATATATGTGTATGTGTCTATGTATGTACATGTTTGTGCATCACATTTTATTTGCATTGGATGGTACTTACTAGGTAATGAGGACAGAGATCAGGAGGTTCCTGCAATTTACAAGACTCATGTAGTTCATGAAACTCGTACAGAATTCACAAGGTTCATGAGACCCCTCTCTGAGGTTATATTAGCAACAAATAACTGCAGGTAGAAAAGGGGCTTTTGGTGCTGTAGGTAGTGCAGGGTGGCTCCAAGGATGCAACTTTCATTGGTCATTTGCCAATGTGGGCATAGGCATTTTGGCCTGAGAGTACCCATGTTCCTGAAAGTTGTCACCTATCCAGTAAATAAACTCATAGGTACCAAGTTAGACTTGAGTAGAATAATATAATTAGCTTTTTTTGTCCTCCTACTTGGGATGAGTAAAAAATTTCTACACAAGTCACACAGCAATCTATTTATTTCTCTATATAGACATAGGCAAGTGTCCAGTATTGTCCACTAACTATTGTGGTGGCCCCTGAGTAATTGCAACACGACAGGGATGCATTGAAATGAGCTGTGTGTGTTAAAAACCTAGAACTAAAAAAAGAAAAAAGATGGAAGCAAGTAATAAGATATGAAAAATACAGTTTCTTGTTGAAATAATACTTTATACAAATCAAGGTCAGTAAACATGGTCATATATCACTTTCTTAAGTGTTTTACTTTTCTCAGTGTTGAAAATTTAGATACATACATATCTGTGCCCACTCTATTTTTATTAGATAGAACTGACTCCCATTCTAAATAATTAGGACAAGGGTCAGCAAACCAAAGCAGTAGACCAAATCTAGCCTGTCGTGTATTTTGTGAGTCTATGAATGTTTTCCTATGTAGAGCTGAGTAGCTGTGATTAAAGAAATCTGTACAGTCCATGAACCTAAATACTTGGCCCTGCATAGAGAGGTTGAATGACTTCCAGATTGATTCTGCATCCAATTTAGCATTGTATCTCAAATTTATGGCGTAGTACTTGACTTCTATTTAGTACTTAATTGAGTTTTATGAACGAATAAAACCTTTCTGGAATTTTCATCAAAATTAGTTAATGACCATGCTTGTGGTGATCACATGACCAAAACTAAGAAATGAAACGCAATCTGTATGTTGTTGTGAACTTGAGTGAGTCATACATGATAATCACATGAACAGATGATTGTTTGTTCACTGGATAAAGAAACTAATGTACATATGCATAAGGGAATTCTATTTTGCCACAAAGAATGAAATTATGCCATTTGTATGAAAAGGGATTGAACTGAAATTAATCATGTGACTTGGAATAAGCCAGATTTAAAGAGACAAATATGTTTCCTCATATCTAGAATTTAAGTACACACATACACACACACACACCATGAAAGTAGAGGGGTACACCCTTGGGGTCTCCCCTTCCTTGAGAAAAAGGAGAGGGGCATGGGGAAGAGGTGGGAGGAGACTGGAATCAGGCTGTAAAGCTATTAAATAAAGGAAACAAATCTTAGAAAAGAAAGAAAGAAAATAGAGGTGACTTAGGGGAGGAAGAAGAGGCCTAAAAGAAAATAAGATGAAGGAACAAGATAAACGTGAGGAAGAAAGCCTCAGATTTGCATGCTTTCTCTTATATGTAAAATCTGAAAACATAAAAAAGCATAACTCTGTGAGAGGAAGAAGAGAGGTAATGGAGTGCTAATACGAGCAAGGTGCAACAATATATTTGCACACACATAGGGTTGTCAATGCAAGCATTTGTTTCACTGCTCACTGTAAATCTTAATGAAATAAATGAAACAACAGAATAATGGTTAACATATATAACAAAAAGTATTGATCCTGTCTTTTAGAACCTAGACTATGTGGCTGCTAGCACCGTGGCCAAGGTTTGAAGAAGATGAGATGTTTTCATTATGCCAGAAGCAAGATGAAAATGTTTTATATGAGAGGAGATTTGTCTTGGGGCTTGGATATTTGCAGTAAGGGTTTATATTCTAATCTCAGTGTCCTTTTCTGTCTCATGTCGTAGTGAGCCTGATGGGCTGTCTGTTATATTGCTACTGGGGGATGGAACCTGAGAATTGGAGCTTGTGGTGGGGACTGAGGATCAGGAAGATGTTCTTCTTCTGGAGGGGATACTGAGATAGGCTTCCCTCCAGACTCCAGATGGATTCCAGGCCACAGGTTCCATCAGTAACTTCCATTTAAATGCAGAGCTGGAGGGCATACACGAGAATTAATTCTTAGTTTTTTAAAAATGGAGCTGAGAATGAGTGTTGGAAGAAAATTAAGTTCACACTTTGATCCAAATATATTTCTGCCATTTACTCTCTGCTCAAAATCTGCAGCTGTTAGAAGACACAGAATCGTTTGCTTTTGCTTCTCGCCGTCAGATTGCTAATGAGAATGATTTCACAAAGTTAAACCAGTCATCATAAACAAAGGGCACATTTAAGGTCTCAGTTCCACAACGTTGTCTCATCTCATAAGGGCCAGTCATGTCAAAGTCTAATATTTCTTGGTCGTGAATTGTTTCTTTTCTTCTCTAATTAAAAATGTAAAAAGCAATTGGATTTATTTATTTGATCAGGTAGCTTGTAAGGGGATTTTCTGGAGGGAGTAGAGAGTTTCTTTTGTTGGAACAGATTTGAGAAGCAGTATAAGAGGGAATAGAATTATATTCATTAGTAACGTGTGTGATCAGCACAGAAGATTATTCCATGCTTGAGGATTTTTATTTTAAAATGGCTCAATGTAATATATTGGACCCATCTATGTCCAAATGTAGCGTGCTAGTTACACATCTATTTTGTGTATGAGACATCATAAAAGGGATAAGCAAATTCAAAGACAATTCATAGACTAGTGAATGTGAGAACTCTTTTGAAAGCAGATGCTGTTGCAACTCTATACTCCTTCACAGGTGTTGTTAAGTGGTTTGCTCAAAGTACGATTCAAACAATGTGGTCCACCACGCTCCAGGCGATGAGCCCACATACATTTGTGTGTGGGTGTCACAAATTGAACTCAGTGAGGTCAATAAGAAAAGGATGGGGCATGAAATTGTGAAAGGGTGAGGGGATCTGGGAATAGTTAGGGGAAGAAGTAGTGGTGACTGTCATCAAAAGGCATTGCATGCATGCATAAAATTCTCAATGAACTAATCAGAAGATTACAGTAAATGGAAGAGGTCAGTGTAAACTAACTCAGTGTAAAAACAAAACTTTTTATTGATACTTACTGGTTAAATTAGACAAATCTATCTGATAAAAATCAACAGAATAAATGAATAATTAAACAAATGATCTTCATGTGTTTAAGTGTAGAACTATTGAGAGCTGGATGATGCATGGGACTCACATTACTGAAAAAAGGAATTCAAGAGAGATTTGGGGGCTCAGGTGAGTCTGAAGCAAGAATTACAGAAAATAGAGCCTGGGACAAAAAACTGTAGAGAGATGACGTTCTAGGTATTACAAGTATTAAGTGAACACAGGGGAGGAGAAACCACAATCAAAGAGGGTAAAAGAGGGTGAAATTGTTAGAAAAAGGTGACAAATGTGGTGGAAAAATCCCTTGGGCAGCAGACACTTTCTATGGAAGACGGGCTTTAAATAGGTAAGGTGAGAGAAGTTAACATATGAATGTCAAGATCATGCTGAAGCCATTTTCTCCATTATTAAGGGACGAGGCATCAAGTAGATTTTGGGCAGATGTCTATGCTGTATACCCGACTCTAGAGAAAGACAAGCATCCCTCGTGGATCCAGCAGGAAGGGATATTTTAGGAAGTTAAATAAACACAGGGGGAAGCATACTGTACTTCCTACTTGGTGGCTTTCTATTGCACCCTACTTCCTGATGCTTGATCAACATTTAAGAGCTTCGTGGGGAGTATAAACGGAAATATTTTAACTCACTCTCAGGCATTAATATAATATTACCATTTGCCAACTATTTTAAGAAATAGTTCATTCTTAATTCACCGAGGTACTCACTATGTCTTGCTGCTCAAGTGCATGCTGGGATGCGACCCATCCACACTTCATCACCCTCCGCTTCGCTTGAGCAATTGGCTACCTTTCCACCGGTTTGGAGATTCTTTCCTTTTCATTTTTAAGGACTTCATGTTCTATAGAGGACAAGAGAATGAACACACATGCACACCTCCCTACCTACCCTCCCACAATACTGCAGTGAGAAAAGTGCTATGTTGTAGGCTAGAGGAGCTCATTGGAATTTGAGATTTACTCAGTTTAGTTTAGTTTGTGGTGTACATTCTGCCGAAGGTAAAAATGTGCATTTGGATCACATCATGCTTGAGAAATTACTGTAATTTTGTCATGTTCAAAATATAGATAGGACACACAAGGTGGATAGTACTATGGATGTCAAGGAGATACTTCTGGGTCCATGAGCTAGTGGTCAAGGGTATGAGAGGGGAGTACTCACACTGCTGCCTGCACAATGTATTGGTAAATGCTTTGCAAGTAACTTGGTACTATGCTCCATGGAGCCTTTATATGTCATATTCATTGCGCTATCTTTAATGCCTGGGATGCAAGGTGAATAAACGACTAAGTGCCCAAATATTTAGAAGTTTGCATATGCTTTGATGTACAAATGACAAGAATTGGTAATCATTATGAACTTAATGTTAGGATTTAGCTGTAAGAACATACTTTATGTTATTACTTATACTACTAAAAACTGGAAGGAACTCATTTAGGTTTACAAATATGGGCTTGTGTAAAAACTTTTATACCATTCCTACTACGGATTATTAGGCACCCATGAATACCGATGTAGCAGAAAAATACATAAAACGTTAGAGAAAGATAGATGAGCCTATTTTATGAGTTTGTCATAAATAGTGGAGAGATTGTTAGAAGACGATAAAATAAGAATTCAAAAAAGAATCTCAAAAGAACATACCAGAGACTGAGACATAGGTAGGTTCATTGAAAGCTCAGAACTGGCAGTGGCTTGTGTGTATGGCTCCTGTGGGGATGTGCAGATGCTTAGGCTCGGCATGCTGCTCTGGAGTTCCGAAAGTGAAGCCAGACAGACTACGGGCAACCAGGCTCTATGGAGAAGGCTTCACACTGGGACTTATGTACTCTAAGCTGGAAAAAAAGATGTGTTCCTTTCCATTCCAGCTCAGTGGTGAAATCAGTCATATATCTTATGCATTCAGTTTGAGTAAGCGATTATAATCCTCCCATGTGATTGGAAACAAGAGAATTAGAACTATTTTGTATGTAGTATGAGGGACACTAAGGAAAGAACCCCAAAGTCCTCTCTCGTCAAAGCACAGATACCAAGTTAATGATTTCTTTCTTTCTTTCTTTCTTTCTTTCTTTTTCTTTCTTTCTTTCTTTCTTTCTGAGATTTATTTATTTATTATTATGTATACAATGCTCTGGCTGCACATACACCTGCCTGCCAGAAGAGGGCATCAGATTGCATTGTAGATGGCTGTGAGCCACCGTGTGGTTGCTGAGGATTGAATTTAGGACCTCTGAAGGAGCAGTCAGTGCCCTTAACCTCTGAGCAATCTCTCCAGCCCTGTTTATGATTTCTTAATGGAAACCAGGTAGCCTTTTTTTCACATGTGAATATGATTCTTTTTCTGTATCAAACAAATAGAAAAAAAAAACCAAAACAAACAAACAAAAAAAAAACCAGTCACCTTCTCATTCTCTCATTTAGTACATAATGGTAGCACACCAGTTTTCATTTAGAGAGAAGTGGATGAGTACTATCTATTCTAAAATCATACTGTAAATCTCCCCTACTCCCTTGGTTGTGTGTTCTTGACTAGACTTCATAGAGTTGTTAGGGACGGATTCTCTAGCCACTGTCCTCTCTTGCCTTTGGCCATGCCTTTTGGTCTAAAGAGTGGGTTTTGAAATATTTCCTCCTTCTGGCAGGAGAAGCTTCCTGAGCCAACAACCTTCTCACAGAAGCTCACAAACAGAGGCTGGAAATGAGGAGATGGGTGGTGGGCTGATGGGAGACAAAGAAGCAAGCAAACGGGTAGTGGAGAGAACAGAAGGCAAAGAGAAGCTGAGCAGTTTGTGTGCCACGAAGAGAGGCTGAGCTGGAAATGCAAAGGCGGTTGCTGGTCTTTCTCCTTGGGAAACGGTGAGTTCTACTGGCTATCTGTCTAGCCAGTAACAAATCCAAGTGCCAGTGGGCCTGTACCTTCCTTCTTTAAGAAAACCAGCCACTGTGGAAATCACTGTGACACCCAGAGCTGCATCCTAGGCCAGGAAGAAGAGCAGGATCTGCAGAGTGGAGACCCACAGCTGACTCGACGTGTCCTGCTGGGCTTACTTCTCATCGTCGGACTATCCACTAATCTCCCTAGTTGGTTGTGGTAGTCGTTCAACCCTGAGACTGGATGACTCTACGTTGAATTACAGTTTTTGTGTGCTGTGTTAAATCTGACCTCAGAGTTATTTCCCTTGGAAACTTTGGGTTGGGCAAACATTTAACTTAACCATCCTACCTTCAAAAGAAGATGTCACTGCTGACATGACACTTGCGGAAGCCACTACTATAATAAGCAAGTATGTGATGGAGAAGTCAGAAAGAACGAAGCGGAATGCTTTAAACACTGTAAAGGGAGGCAGAAGTGTAGACACGAAGGTGGAGAGGAATAGCCTAATGTAAGCACACTGAGCTGCTCCTCCCCCACCATCACCCCTGAGGCCATGGTAAAGTTCTGGTCTCATGCTAGCACTGAGGGCCGTATCTGGGTCCCTGGTAGCCCTGCAGCAGCAGGGTTCTAGGTCAAGAGGCCCATGTTACCACAAAAGATCTTGTGGATGTCCCTGATCTGGGTTGCCACCTGAGGCTATTTAGACGTCTGAGGGCTGAGCTTGGGCAGCATGGGAGAGCTGACTCATGCTCACCTGCTGCAGCATTCAGTAGAGCAGTAGGCATGAGAGCAGGAGAGTGGGCAGAGGATGTGAAAGAGACCAGGCCGTGATGGTGTAGGCCCCTACAGCCAGTTCTGCCCCTTACCAGCTGCTGCAGACAGGAGTGCTGTTCTTGCCTCTAGCTTGGACAAAGCAGGAGGGAGAGAGAGAGAGAGAGAGAGAGAGAGAGAGAGAGAGAGAGAGAGAGAGAGAGAGACACGGAGGGAGGGAGGGAGGGAGGGAGAGAGAGAGAGAGAGAGAGAGAGAGAGAGAGAGAGAGAGAGAGGTTTTTACTTTTGTTTTTTGGTTTGGTTTGGTTTGGTTTTTGGTTTTTTGGTTAGGGGCATGCCTCTGTGTCATACCAATTGTAGGTATCTTGAGCCAACTGAAACTCAGATAGAGTCACAACTTCAGTGTTTTTTTACTAACCCATTTATCAGCTTAACAAGTGGTGTGAAACTTTCACTTCTTTTGTAAAGAAGCTGTATTGGAATCAATTATTTTTTTTTTTGAGAATACAATATAATTACATAATTTTTTCTTTTCCTTTCCTTTTCCCCAAATCCTCCCACATACTCTGTATTTCTTCCTTTCAAATTAATGGTTTCTTATTTTATTAATCCATATTACATATAAATATATGTATATATGCATATATATTCCTAAATATAACCTACTCAGTTTGTATAATGTTACTTGTGCACATGTTTTCAGGGCTGACCATTTGGTATTAGATAACCAAGAGATGTGCTCTTCCCTGGGGAAGACTGTTTCTCCCCCTCTCAGCTTCCGTAGCTGTCTGTGGTTCTTTGTGTAGAGCGGAGGCTTTGCGGGTTTTCCTCATCCACTTTAGTGTGTCTATTGTTTGTGTCCTTGCTTAGCCCATGTTTAAGTCAGTCATATTGACGAGGCTTTGGGGGGCCTAGCTTCTAGCATTCCAAGGAGACACAGTCTCATAGCAAATTCCCTAGTCCTCTGGCTCTTACAAGTTTTATATAATCAATATATATATATTTTTTTTTACCAAAAGCCAATTTTATGAAATAACTTAGGAGTGACATCTGAGTATATAATCAATATTTTTACCAATTAGTGATAAGAACAATTGTTTCTTTCAGTCTTTCAAATCCCCAAACTTTTTAGGCCTTCCCCTGAGTTACACTTGCTTGGAAATCTGTCACTTTTATTTTTACAGCATTGTTTTATTGTAGTATCATCTTTCCTAGAACTGTAAATGTGCAAGGTAATGACTTTTATTTTAAGTTTCTACAGGTGATGCACTTATATGCATAGTATAAAATTTGTGCTTTATACAGATGGCTGCTCTTTCAGCAGCACTAAATATTCCTTGCTACCTGCCACCTGGCCATTGAGCCAGCACCACATATTTTGTGGCTTTGATACAGCAGTCCAATGCTAGGCATGTCTTTTTGTATTCAAAAATGATGAGAGAAATTTAATCTTTAGTTTTATAGGGTCCTGAGATTTGATTATCATCCAATGATTTGTTCCCAGGTGACTGGACTGCATATTCAAAATTTAGAGATTACAGAGATTATCGACAAAGGCGACAGTTTCAAATTCTAAAATGGAAAGTACATGTAAGAGACTGGACTGTTGGTGTTTTGAAATGTAAGTCATGGCATTCCAGAAGCCACTAGTTTAATCTAAAGGGATCATGATAACCAATTGCTAGTGGATGACTCCACAGTGAGTGGATGACATTTGAGATTAATTCATCCAATCTCTAGGATATTAACCTCCCTTCCAATACCACAGAGAAAAAAATGTTTCATCAATTGAGACATCTTCTTTTAGTCAGGTTTGTCTTGTGCTTTGTATTCTAGGGAGCAGAGACAGAAAATACCCAATGCTCACAAAGCAATGCGAGTGCTTTAAACACAGTAACGGTGGGTTGTGGTATATGGCGAGTTCGGCGAAGAGAAGGGAGGAAGTGATTTTGGCTGGAATGGACATGAAAGTGGTGCCCAGGATGCGGCATTTTAGTTGGGACTCAAACGGGGCTAAACGAAGGTGATAATAGAGATTTAAGAAATGAGCTTACGATGCTGAAGAAAGAGTAGACTGCAAACGTGCATGGCACAAATGACCTTTAACTCCGTGTGTTAGGGAAAGAGAAAGACAGACAGGATGGTAGAGGGAAGAGAAGGATGGGGCCCTTCCTGCCGGAGAGTTTGGCAAGGGGTATGTGACGTCCAGCCTTCCTGACTGTGGCTAGAAATTGCATTTTACTCTAACCCTGATTGAGTCACTGGAAACCTTAAGACAACGAGCCTGAACTGTGCTTTGGAATGGTCACCTTGCCTGGCTGCTGGACAAGGAATGAGCTCTCATAGAGGAGGAGTGGAAGGAGCCCACGTGCATGGGTGACTTTAGTTATGAATGGACCGATGGAATGATAGTAAGAGGTGAAATCTTGAATGTATTTTGGAAATAAGAGTCAGTAGCATTTGTATGTAGGTTGTATAAGGAGAAGAGAGAAAACAAGAGTTGTTTCTACCTTTCTGGCTTAAGACGCTTGACGGAGGTGACGTCATTAATTGAGATTAAAAAAAAGATGGATGTGGGCAAATGGAGAATTTTATTTTGAACATACTAAATTTAAGATGTCCGTGAGATGGCTAAGAGGTGATGTCAAGTAGGCAGTCGGATAAATAAATCTAGAGCCCAAGGGAGTGTTAAGAGCTGGGGCTAGAGGTTTATGAGTCATTGGTACAAAAATATTATTTTAAGCCACACAAGAGAATGAGGTCACCTAGGAAAGGAATTTAGCGCGAAAAGAGAGTGGCGGACAAAGCTAAGGGTTAGCAGAGGAGAAGAAGTCTGGAGTGGAGTCTGAGGAGGGGAAGTAGGGGCAAGAAGTGTTCTGAAAATTAAGAGGAGGCATTTCTGCAAGGAGAGCATTACATGCTTAATGTTGATAAGCATCCTGCTGTGTTTTCTGCAGTATATTTCTCCCAAACACCCACAAGGCTATGCTTTGCTCCTTAGCATTTGGTCCCAGTGGAGAGGCAGTGAGACCCAGGAAAGTGTACCTTTGGTCGTGTTTCCCACTTACTTGGTTACGTTAACTGAATCGAAGCCCTGTGGTTAACCAGGAGGGCTCTTCGGTGTCTACTTCAGCATTGGCCTTACCAACAAGAAAAGCACGGTGAACATGGCTTCACCAGGGTGCGAAGGTCATGCAAGCTCTCAGAGCCTCCTTGTCCTCATGGCTATCTTGGGATACCAGTGCTTATACACGGGTTTATTGTGGGGATTAGAGGATGTGTACAAAGCCCTGAGCTCAGGGTCTGGCAGAGGGTAGGTAGATCACAAGTGGTAGCTTTTGCTATCTCTGTCCCGTCCCCGGATTGGCTGACTCTGACGTTGTATTAGTATCAAGTAATTCTTAGAAGATGATGCCATGGGTTGGCTATGAAGCCTCCCTCCAAAAGGCTTATGTTCTCAGCTAGTGGTTCTATTTTGGAAAGTTTTGGAAACTTTAGGAAATGGGTCACTGGGAGTGTGTCTTTAGCGACTATATCTTGTCGCTTCCTCATTCTTCTTTGCTGTTTCTTTTTTCTTTCCCTTTGTGTTTCCTGTCTACTATGAAGCAAACAGCCTCGGCCGACGTGCACACTGCTGTGGTGTTTGTCCTCACCACAGGCCTGGGATCTATGGCGCCAAAAAATATGGGCTGGAACCAGGAGCCACATAAGTTCCTTCCTCCCTTAAGATGCTTTTCTTAAGTGCTTAGACATAGAAATATAAAGAAATAAACCACACACAGGTTAAGTTAGCTGATCCTTGGGAAGTATGCTGGAGAGAGAACATTTAGGCAGAATTGCTGTAAGATGCAAATCAAGAACGCAACACGATGAACAACAATACTCCCTCTACATAGTCAACACATACGCCATGTCTCTTTCGGAACTTGTATTTATGAAGCAGAGGTAAGTGTTGTTTTACCTTTTAGGTAAATAGGCACTGGTTTAGGAGATAGGCACTGGTTGCTGCGCTTCTCCAGTGGAGAATTGGCTTTGAGACTGGAGTAGCAGGCTGCCAGGGAGCAGAGAGGGTGGGAACGGAGGCCTCTGCAGAGCCAAGAAAGGGTCATGACTCTGTTAAAATAAGTAGGCATTTCCCCACCTTGGAGCAGCTCACAGCCTATGGTCTCCTCTGAAGCACAAGAGAACAGGTCAGGGATATAATTGAGCAAGCGTGTCAGATTCATTTTGCAGAAAATGAAGCCGTTAGCCTCAGCTGCTCTCTGAAAAGGTTTTGTTAAACATAACAATTCCTTCGAAAATGTTACAGTTACCCTTACGGTTCCTCCGTGCCAACCACTTTGCTCCATAGAGGCAGCTGGGTTGCAGTGGCCACTCTAGAGAGTGCAAGAGTCCTTCCTAATGGAGGCTCATGAGCCCCTTCCCATGAGCCCACAGTCCCCAGGCTCTTTGAGAGTACCCATCGAGGTTTGGAAATGACATCTTTCTCACACCTGTCACTAAGCACATATATCTCTCCCCCGGTTCAGATGAACCTTCTAAATTAATTTTGCCTTGAGGGGAGGCATTACTTTGGCCTTGCTATCAAGAGGTAGTACATCATTTTACAACTGGACTGTTTCAGTCAGACTCTTAATCTCATCATTGAGGATACCTGTGAAACTGATGGAGTTGGTTCATCTCTCAAACACTCGTTTTCATTGTCTACAAAATGGAAACCAATGCTGCATAGCACAATGTGTATTAGTAAACTAATCTATATAAGTGAGGGACTTGTACTTAAAAACGCTAACAGGACATCCCATTGGTTTTCATTAGCACATGGAGCATTTAAAAAAATAATTACCTTATTTTATCAACTGATAGTAATCTTGTGCATATGTATAAGGTTCAATTTTTGTTTTTGATTCTTGTGTATATTGGATGCTGATTGGCTCAGAGTAATTAGCATATAGTTTATTTCTTTATGGTGCATATATTCAAAATCTCTCCCACTCCTTGCAGTGGATTGAGCCAGGGTCTTGCTAATACAAGCAAATATTCTACCATTGTTTTACAGCCTTGAATCCTCGATCTTTCCTTTGAGTTATTTTTGGATATATAATACACTATTATTAATTATATCCACCCAGGTAGGCTACGGAACAGCCACTTCCTCCTTATCTGTACATGAAGCTCATTCAAGATGCCTTTTCATATTAGTTTCTTACATACTGTTAGTATGTTAACATTTTTATTCCATTTTCTGCTACTTTCAATAGAGAAGTAGTATGTTATGAGGACCTAGGAAAGCAGCTGCTTAACATAGTTGGGGATAATGACCCCATCTCTAGCTTTATATTTATCAGAATGCCTAACCCATCAAACAAAATGTCATCACAGAGCTGGAGTTGTTTGATGGAGTATGTCTGTCTTTAGGGTGTTTTCAGCTGTGACGAACAGAAAACCATGGCAGACACTGGCTTTAGAAATAAGAAAACATGGCTCCAGCCTGGGAGCTGGATGTTAAGCATCCTTTAAAGGACCCAGTGTCACCCCATGCCTTTCTTGGGAGCTTTTCCTGGTTGTGAAATGATTTTTAGGACACCAGATATAAGCTAAATATATGCATGATCATGTTCAAGGAAAGAAGAAGGACAGTTTCCCTACATCTTTTTCTTATGGGATTCAATGTATTTATTTTTAAAATGATAAGCATTTACTAATCTTTTTAATTTTATTAATTTATTCAGATTACAACTCAATTGTTATCCCATCACTTGTATCCTCCCATTCCTCCCTCCTTCCTGCTTTCACCCTATTCCCTTCCCCTAGGTCTATGACCTAGGGGGACCTCCTCTCCCATTATATGGTCATAGGCTACCAAGTCTCATCTTGGTAGCCTGCTTATTCTTTCTTTGAGTGCCACCAGGCCTCCCCACCAAGGGGAGGTGGTCAAATATGGAGCACCAGAGTTCATGTCAGAGTCAGTCCTCACTCTCCACATCACTGTAGAGAATTTCCTGTCCATTGGGTAGATCAGAGTAGGGGTTCGATGTTTACTGTTGTTTTCTTCTTGGTTAGTGCAATAGTTTGAGCAGACCCCCTGGGTCCCAATCCACCCATCACAATGTTCTTCTTGTAAGTTTATAGGACCCTCTGGGTCCTTCTATTTCCCTATCTCCTATAATTCTCTTATCTAGAGTCTCAGTAGGATGTCCTCACATCTATCCCAATCTCCTGGTAAGCAAAGACTTTCATGGGATGTGACTTTTGGGCTAGTGCCTAATTATAAGTGAGTATATACCATAAGTCTTTCTGCTTCTGGGTTAATTCACCCATTATGATCATTTCTAGTCCCATCCATTTGTCCACAAACTTCGGGATCTCCTTGTTTTTAATAGCTGAGTAGTATTTCATAGTGTAAATGTACCATAGCTCTTGAGGGACATTGTATTAAGTAAGACTCTAGACTATTCCCAGAATAGCTTCAGCCATTCTCTATGAGAATGGCAAATGTCCATCAAAGGACAGGTTTGCAATTCCTCCCCTTGAATGGCAAAAGAGACACTTGGAGTTGTGCCACTGAAGGCTCGGCTGAAGAAAGATGTGTTTCTCTTAACTTGAAAGAAGTAAACTACATACAGATGTTAGGTCCTAAGTCATAAACACTCCAAGTATGGCTAATATGGAAGAAATTACCCTTGATGAGGTTTAACCATCTTGTAGCATTACATGGAAAAATGAATCCTTTACTCTCCATTGGATTGAGTTTATTATGGATATTCCTTATTCTGAGCATTGAAGATGTCCTTTGTTCTCTTTCACTCACTCTTTAACATTTTGTTATCTTGAATGTCTCTGTCTCTTGGTGTTTTTGTCTCTGTCTCTGTCTGTCTGTCTGTCTGTCTGTCTGACTCTCTCTCTCTCTCTCTCTCTCTTTCTCTCTCTCCTCTCTTTTTTTTTTTCTCTCTCTCTCCCTCATCCCACTTCACATGAGGTGGACATTTTGTTTGTGAGAATGTTTATTTCCTGCTTCTCCAGGGTGGAATCCAGTCCACAGCTCAGCCTTATATAATATAAATACAATTGTGACTATACTGTTGGGTTTTCAGTCCAGTGGATAATGGAAGTACTGTTTTGTACTTCAATGTAAGACCATCTTTCGTGCTGGCATCTCACTCTTGAGATCTGGCAAGCAACTCTTGACCATCGTTCCTGTTCTTTTCTCAGGTATCTGTCTTTTAATTCCCAGGCTTGAATCTATATTAAATCCTTTTCTTAGAAACTCCAATTTTGCCTCAGAAAAAGAAACCCCTTTGTGCTCCTGATATTCTACTGGCAAAGAAAACCTTACGCTTCAGCAAAGGAGAAACCAGCAGCGTTGTATATTTCTTTAGAGCATAATATTTATATAAACGCCTCTCATAAAAAATGATTAAAGGAAAGAAGCTAGATATTAAAAACTGTACCTTAAAAGCATTTGACATCTGATTGGAATTGTCACCTCCTTTGATTGTAGAAAATTTATTTGGAGCAGTAGAGGGAATTTTAAGACTTCATTTTGCAATTGGATTAGTAGTGAGCCTAAGTGGCATTTTGCTGCAAGAGTGAAGGGGGGAGAGAGATCGGGAGATGTAGAAAGCATGAGGAGAAAAACAAAAAGTCTCCGATGTCTACTCACATTCTACTCACACTCTCCAAGGGCTGATTCAGAAGGACAGTCCGAGTCATGAGACTCACAGCCCATAAGTAAATATGGTCTGAGTGGCTTACTGCAACGTGCTAGCTGCAGATGGCTTTGAAATCTACTCATCAATTAAAGACAGTACCAGTGCCCTCAGAGGCTTTTCTTTTTTGAAGGGGACTTTGAAGTAAACAAAGCCCACCACGGGACAGTCAAATCAGTATCTGCTTTTCTTAATCCACTGGATGGTTATATGATATCTAGTTACAGGGGGAAAAATCAAGTCTGGAATTTCTAGATACAAGAATGAATCAGGGTTAGATAAAACTCCAGGTTTCCCAGAGTAATGCTGGGTCATTTGAACCAGGAAGATGGAAGGGTCTAGTGTGGTGGAACTTGGAAGTCCAGTGAAACTGCTTCAGGAGATGAGAGATGGATAATTCAGGTCGCGAGTTGTCTATGAGTTCCATAGAAGAGCTGCAGGACTGTCTTGAATCTATTCAAAGTGCAAACAACTTTTTGTGCATATTTTGTATGTGCATTTGTTTAATTTTTATTAGATTTATTTATTATATATTTGCTTCTCTGACTTTCGGTCTGTCTGTCTGTCTCTATGTCTGTGTGTGTGTGTGTGTGTGTGTGTGTGTGTGTGTGTGTGTGTGTATGTGCACATGCATGTGTGCACATGGGTGCACATAGCAGAGTTCACATGAGGAGGTGACAACCGAGAGATTCATCTCTCTCCTTCTACCTGGTGCATCCTGGGAAACAAACTTGAGTCATCAGGCTTGGAGCAAGCACCGCACCACCATCTCACCAGTAGTATAGTTTTACTCTCTAAGGAATTCACATGTTTTACATCGGTCTCAAAGGACCCAGGAAAAATGGGAGGTAGTGCTTTACACTGTGCATCACAAATGTCTCTGGATCATGGATGTCTTCCATTTTTATCCAAAGCTGGGTTAAAAGAGAACACAATCTTTTTCCTGTAATGTGCACTATAGGAGAACCAAAATATTAGAATAAATTGATAAAGCAAATTAGCATAAATTGATAAAAATGTTAATTCATCTCACTGGGCATAGCTCTTAGATGAAATCAAAGGTTGAAAAGTACTGATGTATTTTTTGAACATGTTTGTCAAATGCTCATGAAGTTGTAGTCAAAATTCTGAAATGAACTAACCTTTGTTTCCTTAAGTATATAAGTATATGGGAGACTTGATTGGTTTTCCTTCTTAAAGCAGTTATACTGAAATGTGCATGTGTGCACATATATACTATCATATATGTATATGTAGTATACATATATGCTATAATCAACTATAGTGCTTTCAATATACACTGGAATCAACTATAGTGAAATAACTGTTCCACATATAATCAACCAATCTGGTTGGATTTGAATCCTGCCTTCTGGGAGGGAATTTATACCTAGTTCTGTAAACTTGGCCAAGAGCTCGTAGCAGGGAAGATCATAGGCCCCAGAGTTAGGAAGAGCCACACTACCACCATTTTGTCAAATTTTGATGCAGCAAAGTTTCCTTTAAAATATCTACAGTTATACCCATAGATTATTGCTGCATCCAACCTTAATCAGAGAATGTTGTTACTGTTGTGAAAGGAAGTTAACTCAGATAATAAGTGATGGTGAAGTGTTTGGCACTAAATGGAGAGCTTGTCAATGAGAAACTCAGGGAATATCACTGACAAAGAGAAAGAGAGTTCATAAGAATGAGGAATGGAGACCTGCCTTTGAGACATGACAGCCATTTTACTCATGGACTCACTTCAGCAGAGGCACCATACCTACTCAAGACTGAACCAATTGACGTGTTTCATCATGGATCGAGGAGGAGGCCATGATGCTCCACCCCTCCCTGAGGTACTCCTGGCCATCACAGAATGTCTCATTTTCTTCAGTGCTGCAGCCACCGATGAGTTGCCCTTGCTCTACTAAATGACTTCCCACCCACTCTCAGGCAAGAGATTCTAATTAAACACAGTGAGTCATAGAGAGAAAGAAGACACGAAAACAGGACAGAGACGCGTTGAGAAGAAGCTTTCTAATGTGTATGTGGGGGGGGGGTGAGAGAAGAGGGCGGAGGTGTGTGTGTGACTAAAGTTCATTATACAAACATAAAAAATTGTCAAACAGTAAAAATATTAAAGAAAAATGGTTTTCACTAACCGCTTATGAAAGAACAGGGACTGAAGAGATGTTCAGTGGGTAAGGGCTTACTATACAAGGATCTGAGTTCAGTTCCCAGCATGCATGTAAAAAAAAAAAAGCCAGGTATGGGTTTGGACATAAGCATGTAATCCCAGTGCTGGGCAGTAGAGACACAAGGATCTCAGGAACTAGTAGCCAGCCAATCGAACAAAATACAGAAGTAGTAAGAGTCTCTTATCTCAGAAAATATAGTGGGAAAGCTATTGAAGAAGACGCTTGACATCAGCGTCTGACTTCCACACTCATATAAACACAAGTTTATATTCACTTCTACATAATTCCAAACCAAAATGAGAGGACGTTTATGTCTGTCCTTATTTGCCAAAATTTCCACTAGTCACCCTGTTTTCCCCACCTGGCAGCTGTTACAGAACCCTTCATCCATCCACTTACCATATTCTCCATCTCAGTGTAGGCTGCTTAGTTCTTTCTCTGGCCGCATCTTGGCAGCCTGGTTCTTAAATATGGAATTCAGTTGGGTTCATTTCTCATAATCTTTCTCTTGTCTTAAATTTCTGGGGTTGCCATTTTGTAATCTTTTTTTTTACAAATTCTACACCCAAGTATTCTAATGACTGAGTGGGACAAAAATCCATTGAGGGAGCACGAGGACTACAGAAAGGAGGGAAGCAGAAAAACACTCCTAAATCTGGTTGCATGTGGCACAGTACTGATTACAAGAAATGAGTGATTCATTTCGTTACTCAATTTTAAAAGCGTTTAATATACCTCCCAGGTAGGTCCCTGAGTTGGAAAACCACAGAAGAAAATGGAAATGCCTAATGCTTTCCAGAATTCTGATTCTTGATGCAGTTCTTATTAATATAAAATCAGCTTTATTTCAGCTTTACTCAAAGGAGATGGGTGACAAATCATGCTCTTTTGTTCCAAACAGCAATGCAAGGGGGCTGGGTAAATAAAGTAGGGAAGTTTCATCTTCCTTCCCAGGAAAGGCGTTCTGCTGGATGGGTAGGTAAAGTGATGCCTACAGTACATACCTTTGTTTACCAATGCGCATATGCATGGTGGGCAACAGGGAGCTCAGTAGGAAGCACCTATATTTGCTTACTGAAGATGAACTGTAAGCGAACTTCTGGGAAATGAATAAGCACCAGTCAATGGGGATACTGCACAAAGACGAAGCTATGGGAGACTTTAAGAACACAGGAAAAGAGGAACAGAGAGAGAGAGAAAAAGAAATGAAGCCAAATATTGCTGACCAGGTGTGAATCTTCAGAATCGATAATCTTTGTATGTCTCATGGTTCTTGGGAAACTTTTGATGCTAGTAGCCACCGTGGCTTTCATCATGGCAAGGTAACTGAGGTCAGACTAAGGGACTCAGGCATTTCTCACCCTTTGTCAGTAAAAGGTAATACTGCTTTTCTTGGAAGTGCACTGTAGACTTAATTGATCTGTATAAAGCAGTATCTGGCATAGGAATTAATTAAGAGTAAAAATTATATTAACTCTTACTTTTGTCTCTGTCCTAGTTTTCTTCTCTGTTGCCTGATGAAATACTGACTAAAACCAATTTAGGTAAGGAAAAAGGTATTTTTTCCCCCATCTTATACTTTACAATAATACGTCATTGATCAAAGTCAAGCAGAACTGAAGGTAGGAACCGGCAGGAACTGAAGCAGAGACCATAGAGGAGTGCTGTCTAATGGCTTGCTCTCTATTGCATGCCTAGTTGCAATTCTTATGCAACCCATGCCTACCTACCCAAGGATGGCATCATCCTCAGTGGGATGTGTCTTCCATCCATTACCAATTGAGAAAATCCATAAAGATGTGCACAAAGGCCAGTTTAATGTTTTGAATGATTGAAAATCCCTCTTCCCACCGTGCCTACTGTGTCAAGTTGACAAAAATAAACTTTAGCAATTCTTTTCAAACACTCATGATCACGTGTTCCAAAGAGAGATCTTCCAACAAGTTTGGGAAGTCACCATATGCACTGATTCTACGCTATTAATGCAGTCCAGAGTCAGCTGATAATGAAGTCATTATCCAGGGCTGACATCTACTAACATCTTTCCATAAGGAGTTTGAGCCAAGAGTATATCCCTAAGGATATAAGCCACTAAACTGGCATGATGAAAGCAGAAAACATGAAGTGAATAAAAATGAAAATTTGCATATAGTAAGTAAGATATGAAGTCAAAATCTTGTTTACACTAGAAATGCGGTATTATTTATAAGATACTCTTACACCTAAGAGGTATGGATAGCTATGCTTTTTTCTATCTTGAGTACATCCGAGATAAGGCCAACAAGGTACAGGTGAAGACCAATGTGATAACTTTGGTCCTGCCACCTGTCCCTTCTACCCAGCTCTGTAATATTTTATTGAGAAGGGAAGAAAAGTCTAAAACCTACTTTTAGGAGAGAATAATTTTTAGGAGAGCATTTGTGGTATTCGTCAAAAAGTTACAGTCACTGGTCATATCATTCATGGGCAGTGTCTGCTGTCTGGGATGGTGAATTTTCTGGGGTGTATGTATTATTCATATTTACAGAAGCTTGGTATAACATGACTTTAGAGTTGTCACCTCATGTTTATAGACGCACAGCAGCAACAGGAGACAGAAAAATGGACTTGAATTTATTCAGTGGATATTTTTATAGCCAATGCTATGTGCAGAGCCACCATGGAGTGACTCAAAGAGCTTGCAGACAAGTTGGGGGAGGTGTGAACAACACACATAAAAGGTCAAATAAACGTAAAATAAAGACAAGGAGAAACAAAATACATAAAAATATTCAGCACCACCAACGGCTAAGAAATCCACAGAAATAAGCGCTTGTTGGAACATCTCATAATATCAATTTCAACTTGAAAATGTGCCCCCTAGACTTTTGAGATCGCCAGAACTGATGACTCAACACAACCCCCTTGAAGAAGCTCATAGAAGGAAGTGAGAAAATGAAGAGGAAAACAGGTGGACACACACGAGCATGTTAGTTCAGCAATGATGCTTGAAATTATTTGCTCAATCCCAAGGGCTTAGTACATCAGGAGCTGCTCAGTAAACATGTACTCAATAAAGGAGTGGGTGGTTGTACAGGTGAACACCGGAGACTGTCTTATAATAGGAAAGCATACTGTGAAATGTCCCGAGACGGGATGCATGCATTTTTTTTTTTGGTGTGTGTTTAACATAGAGCAACTTGAGACATACTCAGTAATGTAGAGAAAGGAAAAAAGCTGAATTTGCTATTATCACAGGCTCACAAGATTGGAAGGAAATTTGTAAGATCCGTAATCATTCTTTGAAATCTCAAGGGGAAAAAATGCTAATAAGTTAAGTAGAAAGAAGCCTAGGGCCAGAATGTGAGAAAGTATTCTGAATTGAAGTAATTGAAACCATCCCTTCATCAGTCAGTTCATCAGTGTGTATACATGTATACAGGCTATCCTTCTAGTTAGATCTCAGTCTTCTTATATACTAAAGGGGAATAAGAATGATTATGTTCCATATGAACATATTTTAATTCATTACTTGAAGGTTTTATACAAGTATATAATATGTTTTGATCAAACCTGCCCCACTCCCAATCTCCAACTCCTCTTACCCCCAATACCACACTCCCCTCTAAACTTCTTGTTGTCTCTCTTAAAACGACCTGAGTCCAGCTAGTGTTGTCCATACGCTCACAGATGTGTGGCCATACCCGGGAGCACAGGCAGTTTACTAGTAGACCACACCTTAAAGGCAACTGCCTCTCCCTCTCTCATCAGCCATCAACTGCCAGGATATCATCTCTTCAGATGGGGCAAGTTGGGGTACCTTCTGTGAAATAATATCTGTTGGACCTAAGAGAAGATGGAGCTGCTGTGAGCACAGGAGAGGAAGAGCCTGTCATATCCAGAAGACATTATTTCACAGCTGTCTTCCCCCATCTCTGCCTTTACAATCTTTCCACTTCCCCTTCTGCAGTGTCCTTTGAGCCTTAGGGTAGAGGATATGGTATAGACACTGCCTTTGGAGTTGAAGCTCCACATCATTTATAATGATTAAATAAGATAAAGGCATGGAATATATTGAAGTAGTTTAATAGATCAGCATATTTTCATATAAAATAAAATAGAAAAATTAACATGTTGAACTGTTTAGTATTAAGAACTATGCTAAAGAAAGACTTCTTTTTTTTTCTTTCTGGAGTCTTATAGAAGCAGAAATGCTAGCCAAACTTACAAGCATCTTTTTAATTCAATTTAGTTTATAGAAAACCTAAGTGGTTTTGCTTGGTGGCATGTTTCAAAGATTCTGCATACAGGGAAAGGGCTTGAAAAAAATAGTGTAGCATGATCTGACAGCAAGCTGTCTTGTTGTGCCACAAAAGTTTTCAATATTTAATTAAAGACTTTGATAGTATAAAATTCAAGACATGCCGTGAATATTAATTAAAGAGATACACTAACTACTTATTTGTCAACTACCAGGACAAATGCTGTTTCCTAGTGCATATTAGTGGGAAGATTTTCAAAGAAGGGATCCAACTTCTACCATAGACACCTGCGGTTGCAGCAAAGAACAGAGAAATCTGTGCCTATTGGTGATGTACGGTCATTGTCTGGGCTTCAGAATGGGTCTTTTGAAGACTCAGAAGTGCAAGGATATAATATAAAGTTTTAGAAATATTAAACGAAGTAAAACAGTTCTTTTTGTTGTTTATGCCATGCATGGTGCCAGCTCTGGGCTCAGGGACAAACCCACTGACAGGAGATTAATATCAGAGAGAACCACCCAAGTCCCAAAACACATAAGTTTCCCTCTGCCTGTTTTTGGTTGACAGCCATTTGGATAAGGCACTTGGCTGAGGTATACCAACTGGGTTGAGCGTGGTCATGGCAAAGGCCTAGTGTTGGGTTATCGTTGCCCCTTGTGTGGTCTGTCACTTATAGCAACCAAGATCGAAAGGTGATTTGTTTTCCTACGCTCTACCTGTGAACCCGTGAACACTCTCCTCTCTGTGAATGCAATTGAGACTGAGTCACATAAGCAAGCACCTAACTATCTTTTTTTTTCACCTATCTTATCCTGATCACTCGCTAGATGCTATTTTTAAATTTCAATGTATTTTTATTGTATGTGTTTGTGAATGTAGGCATGTGCATGCCACAGCACGCACAGATCATGTACATGCAGAATCAATTCTCTCCTTCCATCATAAATGCTTTTGCCCTCAGAAACCATCTCACTAGTGATCTCTCTCTCTCTCTCTCTCTCTCTCTCTCTCTCTCTCTCTCTCTCTCTCTCCATTATACCCCAAAATATGTCAAACTTTTTACCACAATCAGAAATAAAAGAAGCAGAAGAAAGTATTCCCATTTGGCTATGTCCTTCACTATGATCCAACCATCCATTTGTACATCATTTTGCATATGAAGAAGAGACCTTAGGAAAGGATCAAATCAAGTGGCTGGCACATGAGATGAATCTAGACTATACATCTGAACCCTTACAAAGCACTCATCAGCATTCATAGCTTGAGAAGCAGAAGGCTTTGAAGACTGGTAGCCAAGCAGTGGGAGGGAAGAAAAAGGGAGGGAGAAGAAGAAGTGGAAGTCTTGATCTTCCCGGGTCCATGGGTTGGATCCATTAAAGGCATGTTCACCAGTGTGGAGAGTATTTAAGCTGAGTCCCAACATTCTAATGTGCTGCACAGGGCTCCTCCAATATGAAAAGAAAAAGATACCAAGGAGCAGAACTGGAAATGGCAGTGTAGTTGATGCTTATCAAGGTGTGTGGATGAGTTGACCTGGAAATACTTCTGAACTTCTTGGGATAAGCTGACTGATTGAAGCCTTTTCATTTTCTATGAGTCCTATTAATTAAGCAGACAACAGTTGGGACTTTGTCTTAGTAGGTCGGGTCTGTCAGATGGTCAAGTTGTGGGATAATGATTAATAAGCTCATCCCATGCCTTCATCTATAGGTCCAGGCCAGTACTGCCTTCCCCTAGTGAATGAGCATCACTACAAGGTTTCACATTTGAAGGCACTGACGTACGGGCCATCCACAGAACAATTATATTTCAAATGAAACAGTAAATTTGGCAGCATAAGGTATAAAACTGGGCCAATCCAGGTGAGCTGAGACATGGAGAAACATCTGTTACTGAAGTCCCTGGGATGGCAGGCTCCAAATGCAGACTGACTAGTTCAGATTGTACCATCACTCTTTAACTGGTCCTTCAACCAGCCATCTATGCTTCTGTATCACTTTCCTCTCCATGAGAAAATACGGAGGGATTAGATAACACTACAGGACAAAATAAATGTTCTTTAAAAGTGATGTTGCTAACATAATTAAAATTGATAGATCATAACTAATATTAATATATAGAATGATGGAGGAACACAATAGATACTTTTAAAGACATATACAGCAATATCCAGCATAACACAGGAGTACTAGGGACAATAGCAGCCTTAGGAGAGGACATGACTAAAGAAATACTAGCAATTTTTGTACATTATATATTGTTTAACAACCTTGGGATACCAAGTAACAGCAACTGAATACTTCATATAATCTATACTTTCTTATATGGCTGTGAGAGAAAGGAGTTGGCTCAGTTTTGCCGTGTATACAAAAAAGCAGTTGCAAATGTCATTGAATTCCCACCTTAAGCATAGAGATGAATGAAATACAAGGGAAGTGTGTTTTCTGTCATTAAAAGATATAGACTTATGGGAGAAGAAGACATAAGCTACCAGCTATTTTTATTTTTATTTATTTATTTAGTTTTTGGTTTTTCAAGACAAGGTTTCTCTGTGTAGCCTTGGCTGTCCTGGACTCACTTTGTAGACCTGGCTGGCCTCAAACTCACAGAGATCCACCTGCCTCTGCCTCTCCAGTGCTGGGATTAACCAGCCAGCTCCACCAGCTCTTATCTAGATGGGAAGAGGCATACTGCATTTCCAGAGATGCCTACCACCCACATTCTAACTGTATCCTCTATCATCTCTGTCCTATTTCCTCTCTTTCCATCTATACTGTATGTCCTCGCTGTATATCTTAAGAACAATCCGTGCTCTTCTTCTGAAGTCACCTTTGTAATTTTGAGTTTAATGTCTTTCCTACTTCATTTGACAGCAGCATCCTAAAGCCCAAGAATGTGTCCTGCTAAGTCCCTAATCTTAGCATAATTCCAAATACATAGTTTATGTAACTGCTGTTGAGAGTAAGAATTAGTGGAGGATTTTGTGTGGCAGAACAGCATATGATGGGGGAAATGGGCATATGAGTATTTAAAACCACCAGACCACCAGATGAATCTAGTGTTTACCTGAAAATATCATTATTTTGGCATTTGGGAAAAAACTTTTTATTAGATTTTATGATTTGAGTAGGAAATACCTGCCCCCTCCAGTCTCCTACATCAAAGGCTTGATTGGCAGCTTGACTGGCTTTGTTTGTTTGCTTTTGTTTTGTTTTTCGAGACAAGGTTTCTCTGTGTAGCTTTGGCTGTCCTGGCCTCACTTTGTAGACCAGGCTGGCCTCAAACTCACAGCAACCCACCTGTCTCTGCCTCCAGAGTGCTGGGATTAAAGGTGTGCACCACCACCGCCCGGCTAAAGGGTGATTAGAACGAGAGAACTCTGACTTAATCAAATAGTTAATCTCTTGATAGATATCTTAATAGACACATGGCATGTTGTGGGAGTGAAGAAGAAAGTACATATGGCCTGGTTAGATAAGCAGGCCACAGAGCACTTGTCCCCACAAGCTGTTCCATGTCCCCAATACCTTCTATCCACCTCCTATTGCTTTGCTGCATCACATGATCCCATGACACTCTCCCATGACACCCACGGACCTGGAAGTAATGGCACTCGAAGACCAAGGACTAAGTCTTTCAGTTCTGGAGTTATCTTTTCAGGCATTTGTCAGAGTGACAACAAACCATTAATACAAAACAAGATAAGCTGAGATATACAAATGGTGAAGCAACTAAATGCAAATTCTATGCCTCCCAACTAGAGCTCATACAAGTTGCCTCACTCACCTAAGCCTCAGCTTCCACATCTGTGCGATGGAGGTAGCATTCACCCTGTGACCGTTGGTTTCAGTTGAGCCAGTGACTGGGAGAAGCATCCCTTTGTAAACTGCAGGTAGTGCCTGAAATATGCTTGATGGTACCCTTGACGGACATCTATTAACACAACTAATAACCCTAAAGATAGGAACCTTGTCTACAATGGCACATCATGAAAAGGAGTCACTCCACCCTCAAATACACTAGAAATGTTCAGTTAGTGCATTTTTACAAATTCAGTCTCTCCACTAAAGCGAATAACACAATAAAACAGATTTCTTAGCATTCCGTCTCTCTGAATCTGGACCAGGCCTATTGCCAAATTTTATGCTAAGTAATAAAAGCACTAACATTAAATGTGTCACCATGAATCAACAACCTATTGAAGGTAAGATATTATGGCACAGTGGTCCCCAAGAAATGTACATTTAAAAAAAATTCTTAAAACCACAAGTGCTTTGTGTGGCTGCTTTGCAAAATCACTAGAACTAAAGTATTTGTATTTTAATGTTTATCCCCGAACTGGCCTGCTGTTTTCAAATTGCCCAGGAAACAAAATATCGAAAATGGAAGGAAACCAGTATAAGCTAGATTTAGAAATGTACTATTAGGAAAGCAAGCTGTGGGGTTCTGATACCTTAACAGCACCATAAAATGCTCATAATTAAATAACTATTCTTAACACAACTATTCCTATTTTCCCCCCAGCCACTTATGTAAAAGCATTTAATGTTCATTCTTTCATTACCAACCAGAGACTCTTGTAAAGAGGTAACTGGTTCCAGAAATTGTTAAGAATGTTTTAATAACAGTGTCTCTTACAAAAGGGAAAATGTACTAAAAAACAAAATCAGCCGTTAGGTCCTTCCTGTGGTTATTTTTATTGGCAGTTGGCCCACAAAAATTATTTATGTGGGGGGATGTCATGCCGTAGAGCTTCCACCTGAGCAGCTATACTGAACGCAATAACAAAATGCATTGTGGTTATCAATGTCCTGGGCTCAGCAGCAGAACAGGAGGCCAGCATCAGCAGAAAAGGAAAGGATATGTTTTCTAAAGAATCACGTGCAGAGCCAGGCTTCCAAATAATTTATGAGGAAGGAGAAGAGTGGTTAAAAAAAAAAAAAAGAACTAGACATGGTGTATGGCACTCTTATGTGCCACAGTAAGTCAAAGGATGTTTTGGATGTTGCGCACGAACTGTGAGATGAAAGTAACAGGTTCAGCACACAGAAGCAGCTCAAAGTTAGTGTTAATGCAGCGGGAGGGTTAGTAGTGTGTCTCATACCAGGGTGATGTTCAGGTCCATTTTCTAGATACTATTCAATGACCAGTGCTATATTAGTGAGTTTGGGTCTCAAGATTAGAAAGGTGAGAAGGCATTTTAAGACTGGAACCTTGAGAGGAAGGAGAAATGCTACAGAATAGAATTTCTTCAAACATGATACTGTGATATATGCCCCCAGAGTCATCTCCTACAGCAACTCAAACGGAAATAACTCTGTCTGTGAACTCCAAACTTTAGAATCCATATGCTCAGATGAGAAGATTGAGGATACAAGCAATTATGTATATTTTTGGGCCAAATACCATCAAACATGGCCTGATACCTGCATTGGTTACCTTTGCCTGGTGTCATCTTCAGAGAGCTACCTCTCCTCAAATGCCTGCTTGATAAACACTTTGAGAAATGCCGGTTTATACTTATGTGACTATAATCCCTTCCGATTCATTTGTTGTGTGAACGGAGGAGTTCTAAGGCCCTGAGTTTCACAGTAACGCCAGTTTCTTTCCTTGTGTGACTGAGGTGTGTGGTCCATGTGACTAGTTCATCTGTTTCCATCCCCTACTTCTATCAGAAAGCATGTTTCCTGCTTAACAATGATGTATCAACTGTTGCAGCCTAACACATTGCTGGAAATGTTAGTGGCTTCAAATAAAATCCAGATGGACACACAAGGCTCCATGGTCAGTGAAGAAATTAACTTTAAAAGATGGCACATGCATCTGGGTGGTGGTAGAGCACCCCTTTGATCCCAGCACTTGGGAGGCAGAGGCAGGTGGATCTTTGTGACTCTGAGGTCAGCTGGGTCTACAGAGTGAGTCCACGACAGCCAAGGCTACACTGAGAAACCCTGTCTTGAAAAAAAAAAAGGATGACAATCCTATAATTTAATTCAGGTAATGCTCCTGAATTAACAAAAGTAGAGGTGGAGAAATGCCTTGTGATTGGCAGGGAGGGCAACTGTTGTTCCTGACGGAGAGGAAACATGGTGAAGAGCTTTGTGGCTGTAGAACAGTCATGTATCCTGGTGGTAAAGACCATGATCCCACATATTTTCCCAGTAGGTAAAATGACAGAGAATGCTATTCACGTAGGGTACCTGGTTTTGTTCTTGGCGGTGCCATTGCAGTTTTATAATGTGCAACCATCAGGAAGTAACTAGGGAAAATATACATGAGGCTCCTCTATCATTCTTGAACCTTCCTATGTCTTAGGTTTCTTGTGAATCCATAATTATTTTAGAAGAAAAGGTACACACAAGCAGAGCCAAGCCAGCAGCGATCAGCTGTACAGTGAGGGTGCCTCTCTTTGAGGGAGGTCTCTCAAGAGATTTCCTCAGAAGCTCTGGCTGCTCACCTCTGACATCTTAATTGCAACATAACCTGTTTCTTATCTCATTTATGGCAGCTCCTCATTGGCTGCGAGAAGGAAGACCACAATCCCTCACTGTGTTGCCCAGTGCTCTCCCCAGTTGCTGCTGGACTTCGCCATAAGTCAGCTCATCATTAGACAGCCAAGATTGCAGGCACAATCTTCTTTAGAAAGTAAGCGTGGGACTGACATCCTGCTGTCCTTGCCTTCACAAGTAAGTCAGGACATGGGGCCAGGCCTGGAGAAAAAGGGATTGTAAAAAGGGCACAAACACTACAAGGCAGGGACGGTCATAACAGGAGCAAGTCAAAGCAGGGAGAAACCCTTGAAAGTCTACTCAAATTAGGCTTTCCCCAATAGGAGAAAAGTATTTTATATCAAACTGTATTGAAGGGCCGGTGGAAGATTGCAGACATACTTTCCAGTGTTGCCAGTTGTGAAATCTACTGATCACCCTACTAACAGCCATTATGGTCAGTGACACACAAAAAAAATGAGATGTACTGTAGAAACTTCCGTGCCTAAGGAGCTGAAAGATAAGTGTTCTGTTTCCCAGGGCGAGTGTATTAGAAATACCAACTGCTGAGATGTTTGTCTCAAGAAGAGGTGGCAGGCTTGCCATTTAGCATTGCCAGTGGCAAAGAGCTTACAGTGTGCTCCTCTACCGAGAAGAGAGCAATCTGTGTTCTTAGATTCTCTTCTTGTAAGGATCTATTTGAATCTCCCAGGGGGTGCTAAAGAACACAGAACTTAAATGGAAAATTCCCGCTGGAAGAAAAGAGAGCTGGTGTTCTCTGGGATCTGCTACTTCTTTCTTTTCATCCATACTGCGCTAAATGCCTGAGACTGCTCGGACCTTTGCATTTAGGTGGAGACATATAGAAGAGGGTATATAATTATGTTTATGTGTACATGCGTGTGTTGGACTGCAGAGGTGTGCATTTGAATGCAGGTACCCATGGAGGCCAGAAGTCTCAGATCTGGGTGGAGCTGGAGATACGGATGGTTCAAGCCCCCTGCCATGGATGTGGTAACTGAACTTGTGTCTTTTTAACCACTAAGCCATGGCTCCAGCCCCCAAACAAAATTGTTTTCAATGCATACTTTGCATTAGTCTGTGATGTGAGTGAGAAACCAATAGTGAATATGTGAAGCCATGGAGATTTGGCGATGGTGTGACAGCAGTTAGCTTTCTCTTACTAATGTAGCAATTGTTCAGTTAAGACCAGGTCTGAAATAAAGGTTTCAAAAATACAGATGCTGTTGAGCACATTCCTTCTTATAGAGCATGCTAAAGGACACTCTTGGGTTATACTGACAGACGTGAAATAGTTGAATCTGAGGAAGTGAAAGATAATTTAAGAGTCTCAAGTGACCTTTCTCTTCATTTGCTCACAGGTGTGTTGTACGTCATAGCATAATATTCTCTTGTTTGAGACATACATTGTCCAGTTGTCTGCTCAAAACTAACTCTCTCATAGTATTTAGTGTGGGAAAGATTGTTTTCCCCACAAATGTCCGTTTATAATTTTGTTTATATGAAACCTACACGGTGGCGTGGAGTCCAAGATTCAACCCAGAAGGGATATCGGTGTCACATAAGCCAGTCAATGGTAAGATGGTGGGCAATGCAAGCTGCTATAGGAGTCTCCAGGGAGTAGACTCAGCAGCCATTTCAACCCCAGTGCCAGCTATGATATGTACACCCATATTCCTCTAGACGGTCAGGTCCTGCGCCCTGGCATGAACTACTCTGTCTCTTAGTTCTCCACGTGGCTACCAGGGAGCCCAGTTCTACAACAACACTTCCTGCTGTCAGTCCTGATCCACCTCGGGTAGACACTATGGATTTCTCATAATGATGCTCAGTCATCACCCATAACTGGGAAAAACAAATGGCTCCCTGGGGGGCTCTCCAAAGTAACGGTGTCGTATCCTGGGCTCCTGACCAGATCGGTGAAATCATTTTTTGCATTCTCATTTCTTGGAGATTTTAATCTTTCTTCTATACACGGCAACTAAAATTCTGACATCTCTATTGTACTTAAAGCAGCTATTACTTTTTTTCAATCTACTGGAGGCATCCCAGGAGTGCAGCCGGAATAGTGCCTTGACTCATCTCAGGATATTAACTTCTGTGTCACGGGAGGTGTTCCGTATCAGCAACTTATCCCTCTTCTGGCTTCATAGCTTCCCTTTGCTGACAGCGCCTTGAGGATCCTTCCCCAGCATGTTTTCTGTATCAAGGTCAAGTTTTCCTGCGATCATAACCTTTGTCAAAATTGAGGATTTAAAATTCCTGGACAAGTTTTCTTCTTTAACAGAATTAGGTCCCGGTGTCAGCATAGTTTTCTCCAATTATTGAAAATAGGGGTCTTGTCTTTCTGAATTACTTCAGATAAGCTTTCGGATAGTCACACCATAGAGACTGTTGATCACTCTACCTAAATCTATATGTTTTCTCCTCAACAAGTAGCTAGCCATTTCGGATACTCCATTCTCAGTGTTTCTAATGATCACATTTCAGTTCCTCTCAGAAGCCAGATATATTACACAGTAGCAAGGGTGAACCCTTCTACCTGCATTACTGCCAGTTTGTCCTAGAAAAAGATGTGTATGTACACATCCATGCATGAGGATCTTCATGGCTCATCTATATTTGGGAAGGAAGCTCTCATTGACAGCCTGGTTTGAAAGCATGGTTATTGTGTAATGTATTTACTAAGCTAGGGCTCTCAGAACAATGCATGCAGAACTAAGGATGTAGTATATGTCGGGGATGCAGTTGAGTCCAGATACAAGCCTAGCTAAAGCTGAGCCTACTCTGGTTCTCAAGTTGATATCCCGCAACAAAAGAGGACCACAGAATTACTCCATCGTGAGGCGGGGAAACAGACTTCTGCAGTTTTGATTCATCTTGACATTGAAGCGTGACTATTCTTAGGAAAGGGCCGTGCAACCTTCCAGACATCTACGGGCAAGGCATCTCTTGTCAGCTGAGGGCAGTTCTCCAGAAAAAGAAAATGATGCAGCCATGTGCCTTTAGAGTTTGACACTCGTAAAAGGTGGAGGATGGGTGACCAGCCTTGTAAAAAGGATCTGGGGAAGGTGCCAAAAGTCTATTATAAAGAGAGAGGCTTCTGCAAGATGGATGGCTAAGGAAACTTCTGTACCTATGAGAGCTTTCTTATTTGAGCAGAATGACTATTATGACCATCATCTGAAATTTGCTGAATTTGTTGATGCATTAATTAATTCATTTACCTAGGCATTCATTCAACAAACAGGGATTGTGTGTTCACTGAAGAGGACACCATCTCTCCAGGCACTAAGTCAATAGCAATGAAACAGAAAAATGTGGTCCTTGACCTCAAGGGACTTAAAGCTTAATGATAAAGATAATTTCAGTGTTGTAGTGGAGCTTCGCTGTGATGCATTAGCAGTCACCACTTAGATGATGTGCACGTAGAGGGGGAAAAAGACTTAATAGATAAATGCTGTGAGTTCCCATGCTCAGTAAATACCAACTCAGTGAATACATTCTCTGTACTGAATACGACATAGGATATATACTGCCTTCTCAATTGGTGTGTAATAGAATCAGATTCTAATCGCTATTTTGAATATGAGTCTTCTAAAATCAATTTTTAAGTTTTTACTTATTTATTATTAGCATCATATTTTGATTCAGCAGGGTATTGCTACACAGCACAGAATAGCCTTGAAGCCTTGAGCTCTGGGTCCCACTGTATCTTCTTCCCAGGCGCTAGCAACAACTAGCTCTTTGACCCCTATTGAAGTGTTGGTTGCATTCCAAGTACTGTTTCTGAAAAATAAATATATAGACTGAGAGTGGAAGGTTACCCACTTCTAGAGGCTTCAGAGTAGGTCCAATATATATTGCTGACTGTAAAGTTGAATACAGTGGGGTGTGTGTGTGTGTGTGTGTGTGTGTGTGTACTATAGTCTTCATAGAACAATGTGAGCTTTCAAATAGGCAGACTTAAACATAACAAATTTTTGTTTCTTTACACAAATAAGGCTTTTTGAGGTTTTCCAGTTTGCTAATTCTTGGTCCTTGGCCTCTGTTTCTCTGGGAGGAGAGAGCCCAGTCTTTATATTGATTGGTTAAAGGCGGCCTTGCATCAGCTGATGCACAGCAATGGCAGTATTGAGTTGTATTTGTAGCTTGCCTAGAAATGAAAGCTTTTATTGCATTATTGTGAGGATGGGTAATGGACACAAGCAGTTGTCAAAGTTATTGATGCCTTTGCATTTTAAATCACAAACTAGGATACCCAAGGCTAGCTGACTTGCTAGATTTAGCCATAAAATATGAGTGAGAATTAGTTGGTGAAATGCTTGTTAATAGACCCTCATGATGCATTCTTTCCTATTCTATTGGAGAAAATTTCAGCCTTTGAAAAGAAATCCAGGAAGATCAATATTCTGTTTGAAGCAATTTTTCAAGGGAAAAAAAAATCTATCAGGGTCAGAGAAACTATGGAGTTACATGACATCTACTGACGGTAGAGAATATCACATTCAGTCTGCACTGAGACATGAATTCCCCCTTATCTATAAATATTTGTAACAAATATCTGCATGTGGAAATAATGTGGTACTGGAAACCCACAGTGTGAAGTTCTCTGCGCGGCTCTTACTCATGCTAGGCACTGGTTAGGAAATGGTTGAGCCTGGGAGCTAGTGCTCGATTTTGCTTCCTTCGGGTTGAAAGATGATGCCAGCTCCTAGCCTCCAGCTCTGCCACTGAGCAGCCTACAAGAGATTTGTGGGCTGTATTGTACACAGGAGCAAAACACATCACTGTCTTTCTACCAGATGGGTGTTGCTTGCTCTCGCCAGGCAACAATCCAGCCTAACTCAGATAAAGCTCCAGATTCGCTGTGTCTAGGCAAAAGAAAATGAAATACTGATAGGAAAGGGATTAAGAGTCTTGCTGTGTTGGCTGTCTATTGCTGCCGTAGTGCTGCAGAAAAGCAGCCACAGATCACCATGTGTTAATGAGTTTCATTTTGCTCCTATTTCTATGGGTGAGTGAGGTGATATTGACAATTTGGGTTGGGTGTGACTACTTCATATGGGCTCAAAATGTATTTGTGGTCAGTTCATGGGTCTTTTGGTGGTGGTGAGGTTTCTCTGATGGTGGCCATGGCTCAGATGTCCTGGCTTTGCACCCTCCAGTTGACTAACCTGGGAAGTGTTCTTATGGGAACGCAGGGCCTAAGGGAGCAAGCAATGGGGAGCACTCAGGCTCATGGAAGCTAGAGTGTGGAACTGGTAGCCTTATTACCTTTCTCACATTTTCCAGGCCAAAGCAAATCATGAAGGCAAGCTAGATTCAGACACAGAAAAAAAAATCTGCAAAACCATGGATAAGCCAATCTTGACGACATATACATGTAATTTCATCACCAGGAAGCAGAGAAAGAAGATAATGACTTCAAGGCATGTTTGGGTCATATAGTGAAGCTAGCTCGAAAAATAGAAACAAGCAAAATATACGTGTAAAGAGCACAGGTTTTGGAGTGGGTGAAGGACTATGGATGTTCATGCAGCAAATTCATCATCTTTTATTATATATAGAAGTTTTGTGTTTAGCTTACTGATAAGTAGCTTATGAGAAAACTAGTCAAGATCAAGTCTTTGTAAGAAGAATTAGTTCTTTGGTAAGTCCAGCCCAAGTTGATTTCCTTGTCTTACACAGGAAGAGTTTGATCTTCCTGACCCTCCATTTTGGACCCATCATTTATCATTTTCCACTTTTGTAGCCTGATTTCCAACTGTTTAAGAAAGGAATTTGCCTCATTTCCTACTGGGGTGTAGATGACAGATAAAGGCAAAAATGCACCAAGTCTCATTGTTCCTTTTCGTGAAAGGAAACAAGGAATGTAGTGCCAAGTGCTCCAGGTTAGTGCTGGCAAACACGTGTCTTTACCTGGGATGCCCTCCCTGAGGAACACTAGGGAGATGTGTGCTGTGGGTGGAATAACAGGGTTTGGGGAGATGGGTCAGTGATTAAGAGCTTGCATAAGGAGGACCAGAATTTGGATTCCTCAGAACCCATCTAAATGCCTGATAGGTATGCTGGCCTGCCTGCAATTCCAGCCTAGGAAGGCAGAGACAGGCAAGCTGGATAGGGAGACTGGCTATGTCCGTAAACCCTGGGTTTACCTGAGAGACCTGCCTCAGGAAATACTGTGGAAGAGTGATGGGGCTTGATACCTGATGTCACCCTTGAGACTCACAGATGTGCACACACACACATGCACATATACCTCCTTATACATGCGCCCCCCCCCAAATACAGTGAGGAGAAAAAATAGGAATAATAATGTATAGTTAGGTGTGGTAGTTTGCATAGGAATGGCCCACATAGACTCATATGTTTGAATGCTTGCTTGGTCCTCAGGAGGTGTGGCCTTGTTGGAGTGGGTGTGGCTTTGTTGCAGGAAGTGTGTGAGTAGGGAGTAGGCTTCCCGGTCTCAGAAGTTCAAGCCAGTTCACTTCCTGCTGCCTGCAGATCCAGATGTAAAACTCTCAGCTCCCTCTCCAGCACCATGTGTGCCAGCATGCCACAGTGTTTCCCACCATGATGACAATGAGCTAAACCTGTATGCCAGTCCCAATGAAATATTTCCCTTTATAAGAGTTGCAGTGCTCATGGTGTCTTTTCACAACAACAAATCCTTGACTAAGACATTAGGGCTCAGTGTAGAATTCAATAAGGTAATGTAATGGTCCTTTATGATTTACTTTATAAAATACGTTCACAGTAAAGCTCATTGCTCCACCATTCATCTCATGCAAGTTTCTCTCTTCAGCTTGGAGTGAAAAACTGCCTCCATTGTTTTAGTCAAAAGTCATTGATATGGTCAAAGACATTGGTCAATGTGTATTTGCTATCTTGCCATTGGAAGACATGGTCTTCATGAAAACACAAATATGCTCATAAATACACCCATGGAATAAGTGGTATCTATCAGCAAGGAGTTTGCATTGGGGCAGTTCTTACAAGTGACAAAGGCTTGTTCCTTCAAAGTTGAATGTCCCATTCCCACTCATTGGCTTCTTCATGACCTTCTCTGAGAACCTGTTTGTCTAGGAAAAAAAACCCATACTAAGAACTGGCTGAGCTCATTCAACCACTCATGAATAGGCCTTGTGTAGATAAAAATAAGAAACTTATTGCACAAATAGAAGCTAGTAAGGTGACACTCCCAACAAGGTCTCAAAAGCCTAGCATTCTTTCTCTTTTTCTAGAATGTCTCATCTGAGACAAGAAAACCACCTTCAGTTTCAACACACTTCTTTCTGTTATGAGTATCTTTAATGTCTGCTTTAGATACATTTATAGATATTTTAAATGATGATAGATACATAAATCCATATACATGATAAAATAACACTGACTATAACAACTACAGAAGCACATAAAAATTGGTGCAGCATAAAAATGTTCTGTGGCTTGTACTATCAATGTCCTGGCTGTGACACTGTACCATAGTTATGTAAGATCTTTCTTGTGGGGGATGGTGGTGATAGGGAGGATACTAGACTCCTTGACATTGTTTTTAAACTTCCTGTCAATATAAAATTGTTTCAGTAGAGATTCGCTGGGGTTGAATCTGCTTTCCTATAGCACTTACTTTGAACTGCATCACCCTTACCCTATAGTTTGCAGTTCCCTCTTGAGGACAAGAGGACAAGAACTCAGTCCTGTTTGCTGTTACATCACCAGGTCTAGGATGCCACTCAGAAAATGACTTTCAACTTCTTTAGTTAATGAGCCTTTGAATGGCTGAGTCAAAAAATCTACTTTGGAACAACTGAAGACTTGGCTTAATTAATTAACAGCAATTGACTAAAATGTAATAAGGCCACTTACTTGAGTTCACACGGTTGTCTGCTGGTGGTGTCAGGACTTGCTACCCTCTGCTGTATAGGGGGAGTCAGTGAGAAGCCAGGCAGGTTACATAATTTGTAACGGCTGTGTCTAAATGGAGGTCCACTCTGAGAGAGGACAACATTGTTAAGAGATTAAAGTGAAGCTCAAGAAAGAGGTTCTGCAAGGATTTCCCTCTCAAAATGGTCTGTACTTATCTACAACAGCAGGAGCAGCCATTTTGATGTGGGAGATCAGTAAGAAGGGTAATTTTACCTGGAACCTACGTTGACTCCCATTGTTCCTGTAGAGCTTTTTAATTCTATTTTCCTTCCTCCCCATTAATTTATTTATTTGTTCATTTTACATCCAAATCACAACCCCACTCTCTCATCTCCTTGCTGTCCCATCTTCCCAATGCCACTCCCCCGGGTACCAACCCACCCTGGCACTTCAAGGTGCATCAGGACTAAGTGCCTCCTCTTTCACTGAGGCAACACAAGGCAGCCCTGCTAGGGAAGTGAGATCTAGAGGGAGGTAGCAGAGTGCAGCTCTGAGTCAACCCATGCTCCAATTTCCAATTGATAGGGGATCTACTTGAGGATCCAGCAGCTCATCAGCTTCATGTGTGTAGGGGGCCTGGGGCCTAGGACCTGTCCGTGTTCTTTGGTTGGTTACTTTCTATCCACAAAACACTTTACATCCATTAAGTAACTCATTTGTGGTCCAAGTGCATAACTGGCTAGTGCTCTGCCTTTAAATAGTTGCCTTTGTACCAAAAAGAACTGTAATTCCTCAACTAGGCTATGCCAGACCATGACATCATTAAATGTCAGGTAGAATCTTTTGTTCTCCTCGAATCAGTTCTAGGTTGTTTTGGAAAGCAAAGCCCTGGCAGGAAAAGGAGGCTAAAGGAAGCAGAGAGAGCCTTCCCCACAGACATACTGATTCCCACTTAAAGCCTCTTAGGTGAGTGTGCCAAGGCACTACACTAGAGAGTTCTCTTGGCTCTTAAAGCATGTGTGCCTTAGAAATACTCAAGCTTGTAAGAGCTACCTGGTCATTGCCTCTTTCTCTCCTGCAGTAGGTCCTGTTGCCTCTGCATACTCTGCCTCCATTTACTTTCTTGTTTCCATGTGGTCTTTCTGTCCTGTCCCACACCTGGATCCCTTCCTAAGGATAAATCTTCTCCTTTTCCTTATATTTTCATCACCTTTCCAGATTTCCTGCTGCCAAAGTGAGTTTTTACACAAGACTTTTCTGCCTTTCCTGGGTTAGATAAGGACTGTTTATGTGACAGTGGCAGATTATTTGATATTTCTTTCATAGCTATTATGAAATTATCTTTAAACAAAAAGAATTTTTCAATTAACAGTTTGCAGCTTGACTTTTCCTCTATATTTTAAGCTCTATGGAATTCCCTGTTATTATAATAAGCATATATATATGCATATATATATGCAGCTGTTGAAAATATACAAGTGAATCAAGAAATGAACTCATAAGCTGGTACAAAAGTAAACCAAAGAATTGATTTAGACCCCACTTTCCAATGATTTCTTGATATTATCTGACCTCCTCCAGCTTCACACTGCATTTTAGAAGTCCTTGTGAGGAGGGTGGAAAGATGGCTTTGCAGTTAAAATAGCCTGTTGCTCTTCCAGAAGACCAAAGTTCAGTTCCAAGCTCCTACATCTGTAAGTGGCTCACAACTGCTTATAAGTCACTCCAGAAGATCAGACATATTATTCTGCCCTCTCTGACACCTGCACGTGAACACACACACACACACACACACACACACACACACACACACACACACACACAAATAAAATAAACTCTTTGGGACGTCTCATTGTGTTACTGGGGATCTTTTCTGCTCTTTAAAACTGTTTGTAATTGGAGTATGGTTGTGTGATTGTGCTTTAATTTGTGTGGGCATACACATGTGCGCGCACACATATTTGAGTGCTTCTGGAGACCAAGGTTGATGACAAGCATCTTCGTCACCCACTCTCCAAGGGGTAAGGTCTCTTTCTGAACTCAGAGCTCGCTGTCTTGGCTATTCCGGCGAGTCAGCGTGTGCCGATCACTCTCCATCTCCGCCTTCCTCGTGCTGGGGTGAGTAGCAAGCTTCCATGCCCAGTCGGCGGCGTCTAAGTGAGTGATCGGGATCCCAACTGTGCTCCTGATGCTCCTGCAGCAAGCCAGTGCACTGCCGTGCCACCTCCCTCGCAGTCTTTCCTGCCCTTTAACTCTAAACGTTTCATCTGCCTGCCTGTGTCTTAAAAAAAAACCAAGTTTTGTTCCCACGGAGAATTCTGACGAGGGATGAGAGTGGGTTCCTTCTGGTGTTTATGGCGGCTTTTGTTTCTGAATGCCTTACATCAATGCTATAAATATATGAAGAAGGATGGAAATAGAATATTATATGAATATATGAAAATGACACAATGAGAATTATTATTTTATATAATTAATATATGCTTTAAAAAAAGAACAAAGCCCCTGTCTGTGTGGAGTACTGTGTAAAATAAATTAACATATATATCTTAATCTTCTCAGATTGCTACAACAAAGTCCCATACACTATAGGACTAAGTCGACAGAAATATATTTTTTCATAGTGCTAGAAAGTCCAATGCTGAAGAACCCACATGGCCAGGTTCTTTGTTGCTGGGAGTTCCCTCATTGCCATGTCTTGCGTGGCTTCTCTCCAGTGTGCGCAGACAGGAAATGAGCTCTCCTTCTCTTTTCATAAGGCCACCAAACCTATTAGATTAGGGCTTCATTTTTATACATCTTTCAGCCTTTTTCTCAAAGTACAGTCATGATGTCTTGGGGCCTCATCATTGGACAGGGATATGCAAAATAGATAATGTGTAAGGTTCATAACAAACCTTCATTACACTGTTCATGTGATTTTACTCTGATTTTATTTCAAAAGAATTCACACGTTATTGCATTTGGTTAGGAGCTGGTATTTATGTATGTAAGATGTCACATACTGAGAATTTAGAGATACAATGACTTATCAAGTCCACATGACCACCAAGTGGCAAAGCTGGGATTTGAACTTGAATATCCTGGTTCCTGATCTAGAACTTTCCTCTATAAATGTGATTTCCAGATAAATTAGACCCTCCAGGCACTTTCCCCAGAATGTCAGTGAATACCTTTAAGGGCACATTTAAGACAACTATGTACCTGACACTACTGTGGGACTTGTGAAATGGACACTGAGCGCCACTGACTATTGGAGACCGCACTGGGTCTTTATGAAAAACTGCCAGATCTAATTCTTGAATTTCAAATGTCTGCTAGAGTGGACAGTAATACTGGAAAGGTGTGATTCCTGGCAATGAGAAGTCCTCCCTTGGTCAAAATTCTTTCTAACAAGGTGTGGTGATGTACACCTGTAACTTCAGCATCTGGAGGGATGAAGCAGGGCCAGCCTCAGCAATCTAGCAAATTCCAGGTCAGCCTGAAATAGATGAGGTCCTGTCTCAAACCAAAACAAACACCCCCAAACAAACCAAAGTATCTTCATCATCTGAAGCTCTTATAGTCTCATTAGTCAACAGATTCCACTTTATTCCTTTCTACATAATTACACACACACACACACACACACACACACACACACACACACACACACACACAACTTCTTACTCTAAGGCCCCTTGCTTCTTATCTCATCTGCTTAAAGGCCTGTCTTCCTGGAATTCTGTTGTTTTCCTTTATTCTCCTTCCTTTTGACAGAGATTCTGGGTCATTTACTTCTTTCCCCAGGTTAAAAAAGAGCTTCCATTGATGAATCCCACTGTTTCTTTCCTACCTTAATTCTCAGTGCTCCAGTAAACACTGTGGGCTTCATACTTTTATGCAGAGCAGAGATTTCTTTTTGTTTTTAAAAAATATTTTATTAATTTATTCATGTTACATCTCAATGATTATCCCATCCCTTGTATCCTCCCATTCCTCCCTCCCTTCCACTTTCCCCCTCCTCCCCTCCCCCATGACTGTGACTGAGGGGGATTTCCTCCCCCTGTATATGCTCATAGGGTATCAAGTCTCTTCTTCATAGCCTGCTATCCTTCCTCTGAGTGCCATCAGGCCTCCCCATCCAGGGGACATGGTCAAATATGGGGCACCAGAGTTCCTGTGAAAGTCAGTCCCCACTCTCCACTCAACTGCAGAGAATGTCCTGTCCATTGGCTAGATCTGGGTAGGGGTTCGATGTTTACTGCATGTATTATCTTTGGCTGGTGCCATAGTTTGAGCAGGGCCCTTTGGGCTCAGATCTGCCTGTCATAATGTTCTTCTTGTAGGTTTCTAGGACCCTCTGGATCCTTCTATTTCCCCATTCTCCCATGCTTCTCTCACCTACAGTCCCAATAGGACGTCCTCCCCTCTTTCCCAGTTTCTTGGTAAGTGAAGACTTTCATGTGACATGCCCCTTGGGCTAATATGCAGATATAAGTGAGTATATACCATTTGAATCTTTCTGCTTCTGGGTTAAGTCACTCATTATGATCATTTCTAGTTCAATCCATTTGTCCACAAATTTTGGGAATTCCTTGTTTTTAATAGTTGAGTAGTATTCCATAGTGTGAATGTACCAGTTTCTTTATCCATTCTTCTACTGAGGGATACTTAGGCTGTTTCCATGTTGTAGCTATTATGAATAAGGCTGTTATGAACATAGTTGAGCATATGTCCCTGTTGTGTGCTGGAGCATTTTCTGGATATATTCCAAGGAGTGGAATAGCAATGAAGAATACTTGGTGGCTTCCTTCTCCTCTCCACCCCTTAGTTTCCAGGACATCTCCCAATTTTCCCAGTTCTACTTGTGCCCATGCTTGAGGAAGCTGAAGCCGGTGCCTTTTGTCATTTCAATGAACAGTGGTTGACTTGACATAAGAAATCCCTCCCCACAGTCAGAATGAGATCACAGCAGAATCCTGGTGACCCAAGTGACACTCATCTGATACCTCCTGGCATTGAATTCTCCTCTCTCCACGGGAAGTTATGAGGTCCTATAAACCTATTTCACCTAGTTACCAAAAAGTTATTGCATCCAGCCATGCCCCAGGTGTTTTTATTTTCACCTGGGATAAAACAAAAAATAAATATGCAGTCCTTGAACTCACACAGTCTGTAAGCCTATGGGGAGAGACAAACACTGTGGACAAGTAATTACAGTTCAAGGGCTGAGAGGAAAGCTGGGGGTCTTCTTATTTGGGTGGATACTGTTGGCATGAGGTAGCTCTTCATTGTAGCTGCTTCGTCCATTTACCAAATGGATAGTGGCCAATGCTCGATGCCAGGCATTTGGTAATCCCATAGCATATAGAGACAAATGTATATAAAGGGCCTTATTTTTAGAGGCATAGATCTTTTTGGAATCTTGGGTAAGTCTTGTCTATGAATGACAAAATGTTTAAACTAGCAATAGCAAGATGACTTAGCATATGAAGATGCTTGCTGCCAAGCCTGATGACCAGAGTTCAATCCCTGGTCCCTACTTGGCAGAAGAGAACCAACTCTTACAAGTCGTCTTTCTGTTCTCTGCATGCACACACAGTGTGGCAAGAACACATGCAAAGCTATACATATATGCATGTTCCCACAAATGTACACACACACACACACACACACACACACACACACACACACACACAGTCAGTCAATCATGTGTTTCATTTTAAAAGTTGTAATCTATAGGTTTAGTTATAACTATGCCTTAAATTAAGATACTTTTCAAATTCTGTACAAAGATGCAATGATATTTAATCTAAAGTCCAGCCAAGCCTAATGGCTAAGATCACAGACTCTACCAACAGGCTCTTTAGGTTTCAGGCTTGGCTCTGCCATTTACTGCTGTGATGTCAGGTATGCCGCCTCATCGTGCTTGGTATGTTGATCTGCACAGACGATAAAAACCTGAGATGGAGAGATAGCTCAGCCATTAAAGTCTCAGGCTCACATTCGCCTTCTAAAGGACATGAGTTTGGTTCCCAGATAATAAAAATCTACTTCATAGAACTGTGAGAGTTAACAGAGCTCATTTATCTCAAGTGCTTGAAACAATGCCTGGAGGCTCGGCATAAAGGGTAGCCATTGTCATCAGTACCGTAGTGTCCTTGTCTGAAGTGTCTTCTTACCGGAAGTCACTCCCCTGGAGTGGGGAAGATGCTAATGCCAAAGGCATTTTTAGACTCATACTCGGTCTGGACATTCACTGGGACCCTTTTCCCTTCGCAGTCCCCAAACCTATGAAATTGGTTGTGATTTTGTACTCATTTGAATATTAGATCATTACAAAAAAAAAGAGCTCCTGATTCTAGTTTCCTCAGCATCTCCTGCATCGCCAGATGCTTTGCTTAACATATCCTTTTCTGTGACGGTGCCTACAGGTCTTTCTCTACCGTCACTCTGGTAGACAGGCATAGATGCAGGAAAACTCCCGTGGAGGCCTTACAAGACCCTCATGTAGGTGGAATTCGTACTTCTTGACCTACTTTAGTTTCTTGACTTGGAAATTTGTAGAAGAGACTGAAAAAGCTCACTCTCAAATCAGTCGCGTCTTTGCAAATAATCTGTTACTTCTGGTGAGGTAATTACTACTCAGACCATTATATATTTTAGGTAAGTAAAATAACTGGTTACAAGTAGGGTAGCAATTCCTCCCTCCTAGGTTCTTAGCCCGGGTCCTAGATTCTCCTGACTGTGAGTCCCTCGTCTGTTCTCAGTATGTATGGGGCCCATGTTACCTCCCTCTGTGTTACCCCTATATACAGACATAGTATTCTCCATGCCCCACTCTGGATATCAATTTTCCCATTGTTCTTTTTTTCCTCATCTGCAATTAATAACCCCTGAGCTTTGTTTCTCTTTGATCTCAATGTCCCACGTGCATTTTCTTGTGTGACTCAAGCTTGCCTGTGGTGCAGAGTTTGATCCCTGTGGGTACAACATCTGCTCTCTAACTTGCCTGGTGAGAACATCTCTTCAGTGGCCATTAGTCCTTTATCACCAGGAAACACATCAGTGGCTTCACAGCTAATCCTGGTTTATTGGTCAGGCCTCTGGTCATGGATGGGCTCTGTTTACTATAACCATTTGTTTTTATAGGATAGAATTGTTCCTTAGGATGAAGTGAATTAGGTTCCTGGAAGTGGATCCCCAGGACAACTTCTCACTAAACTAAAATACATGCCCTAGCTGGGTACCCAGTCAACCCTTAACAAGACTTACAAGAAAGAAGGCAGGCTCCAGGCAGACCAGATGCAACAGCGGTGTGGTACCTTACCTACAGTATCTTTTCCTACCTATTTTGTGTGGTTTGCAAACCTAGTTGAGACACAGAAGGATATGAAATTTTCAGTTTCTCCATAGCGATCCATTCATTTTAATAAAGACTGTACTTGAGAGAATAAGGATAAATAGAGAATTAGAGAAAACATCTAAAAGGAAAAATGAAATATCTTTTATCTAACTCTTGTCTCAGAAATAGCATCTCCCAGCTTTGGAGGAGGCACTGCCTTCTAACTTTATGTGTGTTTCAAATACACACTATCTTTATCGACATGCATTTCCCGAATGAGAACAAATTGAATATATAATAGCATTATTTGTTTTCTTTCAAGAAAAGCACCTGAAATACAGGCAGGTAAAGTAAACACATGTAAGGAAGAGGAGGAGAGAGATCAGGAGTGGTGAAAGTTCTAATCTGAGTAATCTACCTCCAGAACTTTCTCATCTTCTGTAAAACCTCACCTTGATGTGATGTAGATTCATATATGAATTAGCCTGAAAGAATCATGTCACTCCAGCTGTAAATTCAAGACTTGTCTGTTAGTTAGGAGCACTTAATTCTGCAGACATCTGATGGTGCATCATCTGGTAAGAACTCTCTGAGTAGTTTTTTGTTTTGTTTTATTTTTTTGCATAAGGTTGTCAATGGAACAACCTACAGGAGCCCAGGAAGTGCTCTTTTGCTCCTGTCTTGGGCTGGTTTATCTTACACCATAGTACAGTGCTACAGAAACAGACCCCAAGGCTCAAGGTCTCGGTGTTATAAATGCTAGACACATCACCCTTGAGGTGACAAATGAAAAGAAAGTGACTATGTCACTGGGACAGGCTCCTCTTGTGGGTCCTGAGGCTGCCATCCAGCCAAAGGTGGCTGTGGGCAGCTATTTTGGATTGGATGTAAATGTGAGTCAGAAGCTGTCAGGCCTTTTCTGACTGTGATTGACGTATTTACTGTTGACAACACAAGATGAACATCTGCAATCCTCTCCAGTATGTGGCCCTTTGCCTCAGGATAGTGTTTCATGTAAGGAGGGAATGTGGAATTGTGTTCCAGATACACATTTGCCTGGGTATTGTGTGAAAACTCTCTTGAGAATTCTCTAGGCTTCTCTTGAATGGCAGTTTGCTGTCCAAACATACAGATTTCTGACAAGTGACACGTGTGTTGTTTTTAGAAGGGACTTAAGATCATGAGGGCAATGTTCTTTATGGCCACTGGTTCTTTCTCCCACCATGAAATAATCTAAATTGGGTTCTTCATTGTCTATTACATCAATTTCGTGTCACCCTGTGAAGTAATTCTAGCAGAAGGCAGGTCTGAAGAGGAACTTTCCTATCTCGACAAGGCCCAATCTAGAAATTTCTGTTGCCAGTCTTGAAATTTCCAAGGTTATATGTTCATTACTCTTGGATTGTGGAAACTTTATGGGTTAAAAGGAAATCCACCTAAACTTTATAGTAAAATTAGTCTTGAACATTCTTCTGCCCATGTTGCTTCACTTTGCTTCCTGATATAGACTTTTATATGTAATATAAATTGTGAAATAAAAGTCCTGAAAATTTCTGTACCTAAGATACTTAGATAAATTTCATTACATCACATCAAGTAATCAATTGTGAAACATTTCCTAATAACATTGGTTCATATCCTTTAACAGAGTACAAACATTTTTTGGAAAAGCTCGCATAGGAAAAAAGGCTCCAGTTACCTGAAATATGTTTTCCTAATGTGACTCATGAACTGTAACTATAGAAAGAGAGGAGACATATGTGGGGCTTTGACTGGAAAAATGCCATCAAAAGCCATATATTTGTTCTGCAAAGCTCAGCCAGACTACTCCTGCCACCAAGGCCATTTTGGGTAACACTCACTCATGAGTGACTTCTGTTTCCTCCTAGTACCACTCACCCACTACTTGACTGTACTCAATGGATGTTGTGTCCATAACAAGTACATCTTTCAGGCAGCCATGAAAGGCATAGGGCCACACTCTTGTCTTTCAGTTTGCCAAGGAGAAGAGTGGATGGTACTTTTTTTTTTTATATTAAATTACCAACTGTGAATAGATGGGAAGATGGAATTACTAGATAAAGGGGTATATATTTTGTGGAGTTTTTATTAGCTATTATGTAAGTTATCTTCAGGAAGCTTTTAATAATGTATGTTTGCCCAGACTGTGTGAGATGAGTGAATGGGATATTCCCTCTCCTGTATTAAAGTTAGTGTTGTTATTAAGTTGTCATATGCTCATTAGTTTCTGAGAACACAGGAGGGAAAAATAGACTTCTGGTGTACACTAAAAGGCCCCACGTCTCACATTCCAGGAGGAATTTTAAGTGCTGAGAGAGGGCTAGTGACAGAATGCCGCCAACGACCTTGGTAAGGACACAGTGTAACATCCAAGAGCCTCTAGACCTTCCAGAAAGTGTTTTCATCCCAACACTTGGCTATGCCTTTTTAGTAGGCCTCTATATTACAGCTTGACAACGGCTTGATGTTTGTACCTGTAATTAGCTCACCCAACAAATTCAGGGGACACAGTCACTGAGGAAGGCACAGCTGATTGCTGATCTGTCTGAAACTGTCATTTAGATGAGGAGCCCATTGTCACAGTCACAAACATCACATTGTGAAGACAGTTCTGGGAAAAGGCTTTATTCTCTATTATCCTGTGGATCCTGGCTAGTCCTAGAGATTTTTCTTTTTCCAAACCTTGTAATGCTAACAGTAAAGAAAATATACTTTTTGAGGCCATATCATATCTCTAGTATTGGCCTGATATCTTTCTCCCTATATATTTATGTCTCTATCATTTATATCTATATCATCTACCTATATATCTAATTTTATAGCATAAAGTATACAACTAAAAAGGAAAGATTATCTCACGTCCTTTTGAAATTCTTCAATCACTTCCAATATCATTCAAAGTAAAAGATAAGTACTTGTTATAAACTTCAGGGGTCCTACACGGTTCTCACCCACAGTGTCCCTACCTCAAACCCACTGTAACCTATAGGAACCTTCCTTTCATGTTGCCCACCACAATGGATTTTGTCACTCTTTTGCATCAGGACCTTTGTATATGTTTCTTGTCTCAATGGAGAGCTTTCAGAACTGATATTATGATTTTTATATACTGATATGCACTTGGAGTCTTTATTTGAAAGTCACTTTCAGCAAGCTCTTCTTGAAGCAATCTATGGCCCATTGCTTTAAATATCCCCCTTCGTATTTATCATTTCTTTGTTCCAAACTGCCCTTCCATATATATGTTTTCTTTGTAGCATTTGTCATAATTTATAAGCCTAATTTATCTGATGTCCCATCTGTCTTCCCCATTAAATTGTAGCCCTCCTCAGGAGTTCATCCTTTTCTGGCAGAACTGTCACTAGCACTTGGAAGAAAGTCCATAAAATAGTACATGCTTGATAAATATTTGTATTTGAGTGGACAACTCCCTTAATTCTCACATCAGCCCTGGCAGAAAGGAGCTATTGTATTCCACATTAATCAAACCAGGTGTTTGGTTGCTTGACATTTGTAGACAAAACAATAAGTAAATTGAATTTCCTCGGCATCACAAGGTAGTTTCCGCTGTTAAATAAAATGCCCTTAGACATTTAAGGGACTATGCAGACAGTATTGTGTAGACAAAGCAGATGAACCATGTGGGTATCAAATAATCTGCCAGGAAGCAGCAGTGCTGGAGGTTGAGTGACAGCTCTCAGCTACTGTGTTCTTCCTCCCTGGGATATGTGTGAGACATTAAAACCCTGCACACACATTCAGTGAGGTTCGGAGGCTAAATCAAAACACACGGGACTGTTTCAAGTTGGTTACCATCTTAGGTACCAGACCAAGGGCTGTGCTGCAGCTGCCATACCTAGACCAAAGCCAATGAGGTCACAGTGCTGATGCTCTGCGATGTTCTTAAGTGGCTCCTTTCCCCCCAGTGTCTTCAATTCTTTTCAGTAAGTCTAGGCTCAGGTCAAATATTTCATCTCCATGGAGCCTTCTTTCTTCATTCTTACGTGTGAGTTCACAATAGCTACAAAGGTTGCTTTCTTTCAAACATTTTAAAGGCAGAGACCATATCTATCTTTTGTCCATTCTGTAGTACAAGCTCCCTGCTTTAAAAAAAATCTAATAAACACAGATGCCTCTTAATACAGGCAAGTAACACATTTTCAAGTGGGGAATATTCATAGTGTGGTATCTTCATATTTAGTGACAGTACAGTTTGAAGCCAAACACACGGTTCCATTTAGGAAGGAGAGCGATTAAGTAGAATTTTTTTTTTTTACATAAGAACTGCCAATCCACTCATTCAGCACAATTTGAAAAAAATCAATCAAAACAAGTATTTGGTTGTTTGACATTTGTAGACAAGCAGCAGGAAGATTGAATCTTCACTGCTTCATATGGTGGCTTGTGCTGTTATGTAAAGAGTCCCCAGACATCTAAGTACTTTCAGTATGTCAATTCTTTTCACAGTTTGGTAAAGAGAATAAAAAGACGAAGGAGGAGGACATAGTTAAAGGCTGTCTACATCTACTGGTGTTCCCCACAGTGGTAGATAAGAGTGAGGGTTTAAACCAAGTGTGCAGCTGTAGGTCTAAACTTGCTACATAATTCAGTACACTCTTGCATTGTTTAATGGTGGTGACATCTTCTGGAAAGCATGCCGCTTAGTAATGTCATTATTGCATGAACACCATCGAGTATGCCTACTTAAACTAAGATGGCTCTGACCTCACCAGGAAATATAATCTTGGAGGACATCTTGATGAACAACTCTATCTCAAAGCTTGGAGAACATTTTGGAAGTCAGAACAGAAAGAACGGTAGAGGCAGAGGATGAGGAGCAAGGAGAGGAAAGGCTGGCCTTTGGACATGACGCGGCTGTTACAGGAAGTCACAGCAGTGCAAGCCTGCTAAACATTCCAGCATGGAGAGGGGGAGGGCCTCCTGATGTCTCACCTAGCTGAGGCTCATGGGAGCTGGTGGTTTCCGAAAGAGAGAGAATCACTTTTCTTGGTGGAGAGTGGCCATTGGTACGTTACCCACGACTCAGTGGATGAGCGTATACATGTGGACAACAGTAATTGAACTCAATGGTTTGTTTGCTTCCTTTTCTTTGTTTGTTTTTAAATGGCAGATGTGTAGGGGTTGGGCCAAGGGGAATTTCAGGGAGGGAGTGGAGATGAATATGACCAAAATATAGGATATACCTGTATAAAACATTCAGTAAACAAAAATAAAAGACAGAGGAGAAGAAAGAATTGGGAAACCTACCCCTTTTGGTAGCCCCTTTTGTAACTTTTACCTATTTCAAACCTAGATTTATTTATTTTTATTTCATGTGACTGGGAGCCTCACCTGCATTTACATCTGTTCAGCGCATGCATACATTGCCTATGGAAGCCAGAAGAAGGTGTTGGATACCCTGAAACTGGAGTTATAAGCAACTGCAACTGCCATATTGGTGCTAAGAATTGAGCCTGGGTCTTCTGGAGGAGCAGCCAGCATTCTTAACTCCTGAGTCATCTCTCCAGCCCCTCTACTGATACCTTCTGAAAGTACTGTTGACACAGTTTGTAGGTTTGGTTTCCTGCAGGACTTTGAAGAGCCGCCTATTAATCAGTTTTTCATGGGTGTTAACAAAATACTTGATAAAATCAACTTAAAGAAAGAGGGTTATTGTGGCTCACAGTTTCAGAGGCTGAAGATGGTGATGGACTGGTTTTGCCACCCTTAGGTCTGTACTGAGGCAGAGTAGCAAACGGCAGAGAACGAGTCGAAGGGGAGCAGAGTTGTTGATCTTGAGACAGCTGTAAAGGGCGTCCAGAAAGCAGACTGGAGACAGAAGGCAGGAGAGAGGACATGTATACATTAGCCCATACCATTAGTCCATGACCAACTTCCTCTAAAGATTCCACTCAGAAGTGCCACCAGCTGAGCAGCAAATCCACGGGAGTCCTATGGATGTTTGGGTGACATTCGAGGTGCAAACTTTAATAACCTTTAAACTGTGATGTCACACATAATGAGTCTTGGGGGGGAGGATACAACGTGCAATGCTCCCATACTGCCTTATCCGTGAGCTGCTCCCTCCTCGCTTAGGAGCCTCTTTGTAAGAGCTGCTTTCTGTGAAAGTTAGATCTCCTTCTCCACTCACCAGTGGAGAATGTCCCGTCCATCGGCTAGTCTGGGTAGGGGTTCAAGGTTTACTGCCTATTTTTTCCTTGGCTGTTGCCATAGTTTGCGGAGGACCCCAGGGCCCAGACTCGCCTGTAGTTTTCCAGGACCCGCTGGATCCTTCCATTTCTTCTTTCTCCCAGGCTTCTCACACCTAAAGTCTCAATAGGATGTCCTCCCCTCTTACCCACTATCCTGGGTACCATATTTGAACATGTCCCTTGGATGGAGATGCCTGGTGGCACTCAGAGGAAAGATAATAGGTCACCAAGGAGAGACTTGATACCCTATAAACATATACAGGGGGAGGAGGTCCCCCTCAGACACAGACATAGGGGAAGGGAGGGAAGTAGGGGGGAAGTGGGAGGAAGGGAGGAATGGGAGGATACATGGGATGGGCTAACAACTGAGATGTAATATGAATAAATTAATTTTAAAAAAAGAGCTGCTTTCTGTGGCCCTCCTGGTGACAAAGCTGATGAGGAGCAGAGACGAATGTGGATGGCTTCTGTTGGGAAGCACAAGCATCTGATGTGGCCGTTGTGTGGCAAGTGCATACATAATAAAGCCCCACAGTCCTCCTTGGTCCTTAGGAGACAGATCTGAAGTGTGAGTCAGGATAAAAATGGCAAAGAAATCTTGCCTTTGCTTATAAGCCCTGAAAGAAGAGGCAGCGATGAGGTTCTGTTTGGTACTGGATCACAGTTACTGTGGAATTTACTATAATAAAACAAGGAAGATTAGAACATAGTAAAGATCAAATTGCTTCTGCACCATTTTCACAAGATTGGGACAGAATTAAATCCTTTCACTGCTACCTTTCTGGCAGACAATGTTTAATCCTTTTCAGTTGCAACTTGACTAAATGGCATTGGACAGATATTCAGCAGTCAGTGGTGTTGGCTGAAAGTTGTGATGGAGGGTGATGGTGGTCTGCAATCATCTCTTTGTGTATCTAGATGCCAACATCAGAGAAGTAGATGGATGGGGCAACTGTGTTCATGGGCACTGCTGGCTTTCATTGTGAGCACTCAGTAGAAACAGAAGGTTAGATCTGGGCTGCATAGCCTCCACGGCCTCAACCAGAAGCTTCCTTCTTTTAAATCCCCTCTAAGTAGCTGTGCTAACAGCTTAAATGGGCCTTTTGAAAACAGGTTCATTTAGTGGCTTAATGGCTTAGGATGCACTCTTTGCAAATTCAGCCCTGAGGGTCCAATCGGAAGATGAAATATGTCTTCCTTAGCTTTGGCAGGAATTGATTACAGGAGGCACTCCTCGCTTGCTTCCTGGCCTTCTGCCTAAGAGAATAGGAGTTAAAATGCTAGGAAGATGCTGTTCTTGCCTTCAGGTGTGTTACGGGGATATTTTTCTTCCCGTTAACAAGGAAGTGACTAAGGTAATTCACACAGAGAACCTCACTATAACGGGCTCAGTAGACATACACAAACTTTGAAACATACTTAATTGTTTCTAGTGTGCCAACTTCACAGAGCATACAATGAAGACTGTGTGCTAGAGACATCTTGGCCTGGGCAAACTTGCCTACAGAAATCTATATCTTTTTTTTTTCCTGGATGTATCAGATTGGAACAGATTGGCCACAAGAACCATGGCGGGCCCTGTGGGAATAAGTTTCCCCTTCTCCTTCAGGATCTCGTTTGGTGAAGAAGGGGAGTGGAGCACGCCTTCTGTGTAAAAACAAGGTTCTGAAGAACCCATCTCTCCTCCTACTTCCTGTCCCATCTCTCCTGAGATCTCCATGCAGTGTCATCCATAGTAATTGAGTGGGTCCAATACAGGGACACTAAGTCAGGGGAGGCACCTGCAAGGTTCGGAAACCTTACTTAAACTGTCTTCAAAGGAACCGTAGCAACAAGAACGTGGAAGGAGACAGAAATTGCTGTCATCGGAAGTTGAAATGTATGTTTCCCAAAGGCGCTGCTGTAATCAGGCGCTAAAGTGTCTTCAGCAGCGTATCTACTTCCGCTGGACTCTTTGTCTCTGGTTTGTCTTTTCCCTGAGGCAGCCTCTCCATTAAGCTTTAGATATGAAGTGTGTCCTCATAAGCTCATGCACTGAATGGCACTATCTGGGGGAGGTGAGTCCTTGAACTTTAGGACATGGGTCATTATTGGAGGGAGCAGGGAACCAGGAGTGTGCTTTAGAGGGTGATTGCTTGCCCCTCACTTTATGATTCTGGGTCTACCACGAAGTGAGCTGCTTTTGCCACATGTCACTGTCACCATTGTGTACTCTATCACAGTGGAGCTGGCTAACGTGGGCTGAACCATCGATCGGAACCTGAGAGTGAAAACAATTCCTTCCTTGGAGCTGATCTTTTACTTGTTTTTTGGTCTCTTCAATGTAGCAGTGCTCAAAACACTCTCCTTCCTTGGGAGCAAGCTGAATGGCCAATCAGGAACTCAAGGTCTTTATTCCATTGGCTCGGCACCCCCGGTGGGTAACCCGTGTTTCTTTCCAGTGAAATCCCTAAGTTAACTTACAGTCCTTCAAACAAATGGAAGGAAATCACAGTAGTAAGTAAAGTAAGAGGGGACTCTGCTTTCTTCAGGCGGCTCCTCACTGGAGGAAATGGTTGTGCTGGTTGCTGGGTTCAGGGTCCAGGTAACCAGAGGACACTCAAGCCTCTTCCTAGCATGCAGTAGAGCAGGTATTTTAAAAGGCACTGCTTCTTTACCTCCTGTGATTGCCTAGAAATAGTACTTAATCCTTGTATCCCCAGGATGAGGCTAGATCTGCATGACCCATTTGAAGCATCTTCTCCACCTCGGGTAATAATGACAGTACCAAAAGGCATTGCGTGCCTTCTCTCCTGTAGTCAGGAGAGCTGAGTCCTACAGCTCAGAGCTTATATATTGTCCTGTATCTGCATATTAAAGAGAAAAATCCCAGAAAAGTAAAGTTGGAAAATATAGCCATAGTGCTCGGCCTGGAGGGAACTGAGGGGAATGGTGCTTTTTGAGAAAACTTGGGATTATCTCTTTTCTCAATGCAGAGGGATACAGTGACCTAGAGAGAGTTCAAGGAATAGAAACCACCCTGTCTAAACAGCAACCCCACAAGTATGTATTTCATTCATGCAGTAGCTATGGTTTTGAAATGTGTTTGAAAATCTCCACTGTATAAGCAAGTTTCTCTTATCATTTTGCAGTCTTTGATAACACGCTCAATGAATGATATGGACTCTCTTACTGTGTTGGAATTCCCTTGAGTGGATGATGACTTAGAATAATTGGTTGGGGGTTGAGACTGGGAATTCTTTTTCAGGAGATGGCAGGTTTGTTCTGATAGGTGTTTGCTACAAGTGGTCATTACCGGTCAGCTCTCTAGAGCATGGAAACAGGGAGGCTGACCTCATCTTTTGTTACAGCTGTGCTTGAGTTCATAGAGAAATGGCTGCCCTTGAATTTACATTAAAAAATAGTATTGCTTTGCTGTGTGTGTGTGTGTGTGTGTGTGTGTGTGTGTGTGTGTGTGTGTGTGTGTGAAAAATCATTTTTCTTAGCTAGAAAATATACCATTTGCTTTCTGGGCTATCTCTGGATGCTTTTACTACAATCATGAACTTTAAATCAAGATGATAAATATAATGCTGCCCCGACTAGGTTTTGTGAATACAGGTGACATTATCTTTAAAGTAGCCAATCACTTAGCCTCTCTCTCAGTTGGCAATGGGACCTTAAAAAGAAGGTTGTTAGATAGGTATTGGTGGTGACCTACTCTTTGGAGCAATGCTTCCAGCAACCGGTTTTCATATGGCTGTTGACACAACAGGCCATTCAGATGTGCAATGTAAATGTTAATCCAAATGTCCCTCATAACAGGGCATTAAAGTGGACTCAGTCCTCTGGAGGCTTCCAGAGGAAACAGCCAAAAGGGTTTGGGAAGGACTTGGACCAATTGTCTAGGAAGTGGAGGGTATGTTTCCTTTTCCCGTAATGCAGTGGCTGTTTCTTGGTTTTGGAAACAGAAGACAAAATGCCCTTGAGTACCAGGTCATCAATTTCAGGGGCTGTTGTTTTCTGGGTAGTTAGAGTCCAAGATTTGTTATCGCTGATGGTCATTTGTAGCTTCCTTCTGCACTGAATAGATTTTAAGATCACAAACCACAAGGCAAGCATCAAACTGGATGTGAAAATCAATGACCCATCATAGCTACAAGTATGTAGATGGCTACGCCGTGTGCACAGACCACTGCAGGGAAGGATCTGCTTCACAAAGAGCAGACAAGGCAGCCTTATTTACTCACTTCTCTCTGTCTCCTGCCCACCACCTGCTCTGCCACTGAAATGTGCCAGTGAACTTAAGTCAAGTAATAATCTGTGACTAATCTATATTAGGCTTCTAAGCCATTGATCTCCTTCAATTTAGCAGAGACTTTGATGCACACAAACTTCGTTCCCTACTCTGGCTATCCTTGCTTGTACAGAGCATGCTTTATGCAAGCTTCTGAAACACAGAAATTAGGTTGGATGCTCCTCTGGATGCCAGAAGCTGGGGAGTCCAAGCTTCTATTATTATCTATCTGTCACATCAGTATCATAAGGTTGGTGGCCTTTTGCTCTACATGATGCAAATCGCAGTAGAAAAAGGATGTCTCTTCCAGTGCTGGCCTCGAGCACCTTTTGTTTCCTTCATTGTTGGACACTAGAGAGAGGTTGTCAACAAACAGCTATGAGTGGCAGTAGGTGGGGTCCTCTAGTGTCACAGCTCTTATGCAAGCTCTTAGCTCTACACTCCGCCTGTGACAGAAGTCATGGTACCCTAAGGCCATGAGAATGGGCAGTGTTGTAACTTCTGAGCCTAGGGTGCCCGAGACCTTTGGCTGGAAAGGTTTGACTGCTGTCTGCAATTTTTCTATTGACAAAGGCCAGCGGCTCCTCTCCCCTGCCTCTTTACAGCCTTGCCTTCTTGGCTCTCTGCCTCTTCTTGCTTTCTTCCATTTCCACCATTCCTCTTGTTCCTGTCCCGTGCACTCGCTTGAGCTATTGAGCTGGCTTCTGTAGCAATACCGCTACTCTTACAGCTGTTTTTGTTTCTGCTGCCTTTGCTGCCGCTTATGACTCCAGCAAAGATGCTAAGCCTGTGGTCCTGAGACGAGCTGTGGCTTTCAACGTCACCTATGCTTTTCTAGCACCGCTGCTTCCACAGTTTGGCCTCCCATTCCTTCTGCAAGTGCTGCTGTCTCCTCTACCACCTCTTCATTCTCTTCGTGTTACTAAGTCACCCTCACTGCTTATGGAAGAGAGCAAAAGTAGGCAGAGGGCACTCAAGAGAAGTCTTTTACTGGGCCTTGTGTTATAAATGAGGGGGGCAGCACTGGAGTGTGTCTCCCAAATGACTCACTTCACCATGTGAGCCACCCAGCCTCCTTAGATAGTCAAAAAAAAAGGGTGTTTGAACCTCATGGTAGACCTTCAACAAGAATTAAAGGTCTTGTCCCTTGTATGAGTCACAGTAATTCCTCTGCTGGGCCACACTGGGAAGTGATTCACCTCTGATCTGGGTGAAAACAGTTGCAAGAAAACTCAGGTGCAAACTGTTTGGAATGGTCCTGATGGAGGCTTCACCCCCAGTGGGAGGACAGGCAGCTGGGATTGTTTGTGCAGTTTCCCCAACATCACTGTGAGTATTCAGAATAACACTGCGTGGTGCAGGACAGCTCAGCTTAAACAACAGCCCCTTTGCTGTTGGGCAGTCAGGCTAGCAAGGAAGACGGGAACAACTGACAATTAGGGAGTGAGGTCTCTCTCTTTCCTAGCCTACAGGAAAATTCAGATGAGAAGGAATGGTTACAGGAAGAACCCATCACTAACAGCAATACTGATTTTAGGAGTGAATGGTAACATTTTCCCCTGAATTTAAGACTGAATTAACAATACATAACACCTGCCAGGTGCTCCAAGGAGAGATAGATGGGCCTCTGTCATTTGTCGCAGCCACTGTTTATAGAACACGCCCTATTAATATACATTGTGGAGCATTTTTGAACCGTATCTCAAAGCATCTTTGGAGGTCGCTGTAAAGTAAACACCCTCCATCACATTTTCTAGGAAAGGGCGTGGAGATTCATAGAAAATAACTCACCTGAACGAGTCAGGACTGGCTATGACTTTTTTTTTTTTTTGACATTTTAATTTTTAAAAAGTATGTGTATCCACGCTCTGTCTGCATGTATGTCTGTGTACCATATGCATGGATGGTGCCTGCAGAACATAGAACATGGAGTCAGAGGCCTGACTGGAGCTGTGGGAGAGTCGTCGTGAGCTGACCTCTGTTGCTGAGGAATAAGCCTGAGTCTTTTCCGCAGCAGCCAAGCGCTCTTTACCACTGTGGAGCCATCTCTCCAGCCCTCAGGTCTATATTCTTAGCCACAGCATGAAAATTGCACTAGGGGCTAAGAATTTTCACCCAGAAGTTCCATGCCCCTCACAGAACGAGTTCAAAAATACCATTAAGGCAATCTCCTCTTCTGTTTGCTTTTTAAATCATTTTCGAGTCACTCAGATATTTGTTCACTTTAAAGGAGTCACAGGTATATACCTATATCTCGTCTTAACATCTTACATATGATAACTTTTCAAAGCTGGCGAATCAGTCGTCACTTTATTATTCATGACGTTTTCATAATGGATGTGTGGCTACTGTTGTTGCTTTCCGTGTGTATGTGTGCGTCTGGGGGAGCATTCATGTGAGAGGAAGGTTGACCTTGGCTTTCATTCCTCAGATACAGTCTTACACAAGTGAGTTTCGACCCTCTCACTGGGTTGTGGGACTCACTGAGTATTCTAGGCTAGTTGGCCACTGAGCCCCAGGAATCTGTATGTCGTTTCCTGCCCCAGAAAGGACTTATAAGTGTGTGCCACAACACCCAACTTTTCTCTTTAATGCAGATTCTAGAGATTGATAGCAAATACTTGTGTTTACATAGCAAGCCTAATGAAGATAATTTATATTTGGGGACGGGAAGGGATTTTCTAATCAGCCAATCTAGCTCCTAAATAAATGAAACAGAGCTTTATTAGACTTATTAACAAACTTTAGGCTCGATAACTGGCCTGATATCCACTTATACGAATCCTCTAAGCTCATCTGCCTACTTCCCAGTCACACACCCCAAGTTACTTACCATATTGGTCCAAGACCAGGAACGGAAGCTCTGCCTACCTCTCTTCTCTGCCCAGAATTGGCTGTCCAGCTTCTTTCTTAACCAATCAGAGATAATTGGGGGAGCAAAGTTTACATAACATTGGTCAATGGACGTGGTAATGTCCTTATTTGGACTGCATCCAGATCTTGGGGTACAGAATTCAGCATTTGAATACACAGAGCACCAGACCAACCCCCAACACAAGCATTTTATCAAGTGAGTTATCTCCTTAAGCCCCTAATTATATTTATTTCATCTTTTTACCATTTTATGTCCCAGGATCCAATCTGGAATAGCAATTTTCACTGAGGTATTCCATTTTCCAAGGCTTCTCTTGACCGTGTCTCACTTTCCTTGGTTTCAATGACCTGCATAGTTTTAATGAGGACTGATCTGATATTTTGTAAAATGAGTGTTGACCTGATGGTTTTCTCAGGCTTATATTTTGACTCCTAAGCAAAAGCATGTAGGGCCGGAGAATGACTTGGCAGCTAAGATCTCATACCACTCCTGCAAAAGACCCGGGTTCAGCTCCCAGCAGCCATATTGGGAAGCTTAAAAACACCTGTAACTCCAGCTCCACTGAGATCTGATGCCTTTGGTACCATCAGCACCTGCACTCATGTACACACACACACACACACACACACACACACACACACACACACACACACACACATTCTGTCTCCTACTCTCACTCCCACCACATTTTTCTTTTAAAAGTAAGCAAATATATGATAAGTTTAACCAAGAGAAATTCTTACATAAGCTTTCCATTGTCCTGGCTTCTGTGTACAGATGGGGAAAGGAATTCTTTGCTACTCCAGGGTCAGTATGAAGGGAGTCACTTCAAGAAAGTAATTGTGTATGCAGAATTCTTTCAGATGACTGAATAGGAGACATTTGATAAGAAATTCTTAATCTTAGAAATTTCACACTCCCACAGAATAAAACCTTATTTATTTATAAAAAAAAAAAAGTTAGAGAAAATAATATGGTAGGTAAAGCCATGATTTCAGTTAATGACAAAATTGTCATTGCAAATAGCACGTTTGTGGCCAACAAAAACAGATGTCCGTATAACAATTTGGAACCATCCAATGCATAAAGCAATCTGTAGATAATCTCCTAAGCAGATATAGTATCAAAATGTATTCATTGTCAATTAGCCATACATCCAGACTAGATGTCTAATTGACGAGTTAATTCCTAGGCTGTCTAGGGAGCTACTATGCACAGTGTAAAATGGAGTCCTTGGTACCATACCTCAGAGAGACTTAATGTTGACAAACAGAAGAAGACATTCCCCTACTCAGGTAAAGAGCAGGGAGTTCAGAGCTGCATGCTCTTTCTGCAGAATCAGGTGCCTCATCAAGCTACAGTTGACTCAGGCAGAATAATTAATGTGATTGTGGGTAACTTATCATCTCTGGCGCTTGCAAGGAAAACTGAGGCAAAGACTCAGCTTTCACCAAGACGTGGTATTCAAAACCCACACACAAGACTAACTACCTAGCTATAGTAGAGAAAGCACCCTTAACAGTGTAAACTGCTTGTGATAGGTGTTCTGGAAACTACGACTGAGTCCTGGCTAGTTTAGTGGGTGAAAATAACCTTGTTTAGTTTCTTTCTCAAAATAACTAAAAAAAAAAAAATCACCTCTCACTCTCACCAATGAGCCAGGCACATCATCTCTTAATTTGATAACTACAGGTAACAAGAACTACCTAAAAATCTTTTTTCTTTTCTTTTTTATCTTTTTCCAGATAGGGTTTCTCTATGTAGCCTCAGCTGTCCTGGACTGCTTTGTAGATCAGGCTAGCCTCGAATCCACAGCGATCTTCCTGCTTCTGCCACCCTGAGTGTTGGGATGAAAGTCATACCACCAAGCCCAGCTTCATTGTCTTTTTTATAAGAGGGAAGTTTACTCAGTAGAAGAAACGGACATGGTTCATTCCAGAAGGGATGTGATAGAGCAAAGCAAAACTCCAGGTGAGTTTTCTAGCTATATTGCCAGTCATGGGCGCCTGTGTGCACTCCTTCCTCTACCTCTGCGGCCCACTTGCCCTTCGCTCCAGGCATATTTGCAATCAAGGAACATAGCCAGAGAGGGATTTGGAAAAAGCAGGGGGAGCTTCTGATGTATGGAAAAACATAAAGGCTTTATCTTCAACTAAAGGCTCTAAATTTTCTTTGTGGGACTTGGAATTTGAAGGCCCTTATCGTCCGCAAGGCTGAGCTGCCTCGGGAGGTGTGGGTTCTTTGTTATGGATTGCAGCTGCGTCCTTGTTTGGCAGAGAAAGACGAGTTTAGGAAGTAAACATAGTTCCGCTTGGCAAGGGCACATGGCAGGTGAACAGCAATCAGGAGAGACGCCTGAAGGCAAAGTTATGTGCTGTGGAGACAGAACACACAGTCCTGGGATCGATGCATGTCTTGTCTTTTAAGAGAAGAGCCTCCATCAGAAATGATGGGAACTAAACACACCTCCTTCATTTACCTGAGAGCCCTGATGTTTAGGGTGTGTGAATTCAGTGTGTTGGTGTATGTGTGTGCACATATTGTGTACCTTTACCAAACATCCACTGAGCTTATGTATAGCTGAACTGGAACTACACAGAGGTATTTGGGAAATTACTTGGATGTAGTAACCAATCACAGATTCTCTAAAAATCTCCTACTATGATGGTCTGACTTGTTGCTTAGACTACATTTGGTGTGTGTGTGGGGAGGGGGGTTTGAGATGTTTATGCCATAAACATTAATTTCTAACTCATCAAACATAACTCCATCTTCTGGTAAATGCCATTCTGCTCTTATCTTCCATGAGATCAGTGTTTGTAGATTTCATACATGAGGTCATGTGATATTTGTCTTCCTGTGCCTCACTTATTTAACTTAACAAAATGACATCCAGTTCCATTAATAACATCTCAACAATAGCAACTAATCCTTTCAATGGCTGAATAGCATTCTGCTGTATATACGTGCCACATATTCTTTACTCATTAATAAAGATTTTAGTGTTGTTTCCAACCTACTCCTCTGTCTCTTTCTCTCTCTCACACACACAGAGACACATATAGACAGAGAGAGAGAGAAAGAGAGAGAGAGAGAGAGAGAGAGAGAGATGCATACCATACACACATACTACACATATGTTCACACACACACAAATACATGAAAAAATATTTTATAGAAAGTTAATCATGGAACTATCAAATACAGCAAAATTGAACCATGGAAGTGGGCCATGGGGCTGAAACTGAGGGTGCTAAGTCAAAGTTCAAGCACAGTGTCTTCAGTCTCTTTATCTCTAGAGGTAAGTGTATAAACACTGAAGATGAGTGCTCATTAATGAAGAGACTGAACCATCAAAAAGACTTAGAGATAATGATAAGCAGAAATCCTGCAACAAAAAGCTAACACAAAGCTCAATTGCCCTGTGGTGGTAACTGCCAGTCCACAAGCCCCATCAACACACACAAATTAAATGTTTAATTTCTCACCCAAGTATCTCCTGACATTTGGGAAAAAAACTTCTTCACAAATGACTGATCCCAAAATAATAAACCGAAAAAGGGAACTGGGATGAGCCTATAAAAAATGGCAAAAACCTGAGGATATTCTCTTCTCCTCCCCTTCCCTGCCGTCTTCTCTTCCTCAACCTCCCCTCCCCATCCTTTCTCTCATCTCTTCTGCTTCTGCTCTCTCCAGCCCTCGGGAAGATACAGACATATATTGCGTTCTTGCACCAGAAATAGAAAAAATATAGATAGGAATATATAAACATTCTTAGAATTAAGAGAGCATGTGATCAAACTTAAAATTTCATTCAGAGTTTTAAAAGTAAATTTGATGGAACATTCTAGAAGAAAAAGACAATGAAAATTATAGCAAAATTCGAAGGGAAAACATAAGAAAAGCAGAAATCCAAGACAACTTCCTTTTCTCAATCTATCAAGCAGAATTCCAGAAGAAAAAAAGCAACAACAAAGGAGTCAGATTATCAAATAAATAGACCACAAAAATTGCCAACAAGTAAATTTCACTAGTTCCTACATTGAATTGGCTCCTTTATAAGACAGATGAAGTAAAATTCACACTAAGACATATTATGATGAAATTTTAGATTCTGGCAGTACAGAGAAGATCCTAAAATAAGAACAAAAATTCATCTTCTCTAGAGAAACACGAGATCTAGCCAAGAGGATAAAAGAAGGAGATCATGTGCAGGATGAGAAAACAGATCTTCAGCTCTGAATTCCAAACCCTGCTAACTCAATTTTTAGATATTCAAGGAATCCTAAAACTTACCTTCTTGGTCCTGACTTAGAATAGTAATTAAAAGATAGTTGCTTGCTAAGAAAGTAGCAAAACAAGATGTACCATGATTTCAAGAAATGGCCCATGAAGCAAAAAGGTCAATCGTAAGCAAGCTACAGGACTAGGAGAGAGCTGAGCCAGAAGACAGCTGGGCAAACTCCAGCAGGAAGATGAGGTTCTAGGGTAGCGGTTCTCAATCTTCCTAATGCTGGGACCCTTTAATACAGCTCTTCATGTTGCTGTGACCCCCAACCATAAAATGATTTCATTGCTACTTCATAACTACAAATCTGCTACTGTTATGAATCATAGTGGAAACATCTGATGTGCAGGATATCTGATATGTGACCCTTGTGAAAGGGTCATGAGCCTCCCACAGGCTGAGAACTTCAAGTCTAGGTACTAGCTGGAGCTGATTGCTAGATGCATTTACTTATGTGGGTAGCAGGAATGGTCACACCGAATAGTGTAGGTATTGTGTAGTGTAGAATGGTGGCAGAATTAAAGAGGAGACTCAATGGCCAGACACAAGAAGGATAACCAAGTAAAAACCAAGTCAATGTAAACTACAGAGGGTGGGGGAAGGCCTTATATGATGTTACATATAGTCATGAAATATAAACATGCAGCATGAATTAATCTAAACATGTGGACAGAAATGTTTTTGAAGGACAGGCAAGTGTGTCAGTGTTTGTGAGGAAGCAAGCTGAGTTCATTCAACAACATATACTTTCAACAAAAAAAATTTTCAAACTGACACATGAAGAAATGAATATATTATAAAATTATGTGTGCCTTCTAGGAAAAGCAATAGAAAATCAAGAAATTGCTACTGAGGTGTGAATGCTACTTTTAAAAAAATTTTTTTATTAATTTATTCTTGTTACATCTCAATGGTTATCCCATCCCTTGTATCCTCCCATTCTTCCCTCCCTCCCATTTTCCCCTTATTCCCCTCCCCTATGACTGTTCCTGAGGGGGATTACCTCCCCCTGTATATGTTCATAGGGTATCAAGTCTCTTCTTGGTAACCTGTGGTCCTTCCTCTGAGTGCCACCAGGTCTCCCCCTCCAGGGGACAACCCAAATATAAGGCACCATATTTCGTATGAAAGTCAAACCCCACTCTCCACTCAACTGTGGAGAATGTTCTGTTTATTGGCTAGATCTGGGTAGGGGTTTAAAGTTTACAGCCTGTATTGTCCTTGGCTGGTGCCTTAGTTTGAGCGGGACCCCTGGGCACAAATCTGCCTTTCATAATGTTCTCCTTGTAGGTTTCTAGGACCCTCTGGATCCCTCTACTTTGTTATTCTTCCATGCTTCTCTCATCTAGAGTCCCAATAGGATGCCCTCCTTTCTGTCCCAGTTTCCTGGTAAGTGATGGCTTTCGTGGGACATGCCCCTTGGGCTAGTATGCAGATATAAGTGAGTATATACCATTTGAGTCTTTCTGCTTCTGGGTTAACTCACTCATTATGATCATTTCTAGCTCAATCCATTTGTCCACAAATTTCGGAAATTCCTTGTTTTTAATAGCTGAGTAGTATTCCATAGTGTATATGTACCACAGTTTCTTTTTTTTAATTGTTTTTCCCAAGATATATATTATTTTATTAATTTGTTCTTGTACATCTCAATGGTTATCCTATCCCTTGTCTCCTCCCATTCTTCCCTCCCTCCCATTTTCCCCTTATTCCCCTCCCCTATGACAGTTCCTGAGGGGGATTTCCTCCCTCTGTATATGCTCATAGGATATCAAGTCTCTTCTTGGTAACCTGCTGTCCTTCCTCTGAGTGCCACCAGGTCTCCCCCTCCAGGGAAAATGGTCAAATATGAGGCACCAAAGTATGTGAGAAAGTCATATTCAACTCTCCACTCTACTGTGGAGAATGTTCTGACCATTGGCTAGATCTGGGTAGGGGTTTAAAGTTTACCGCCTGTATTGTCCTTGGCTGGTGCCTTAGTTTGACCGGGACCCCTGGACCCAAATCTGTCTATCATAATGTCCTACTTGTAGGTTTCTAGGACCCTCTGGATCCTTCTACTTCGCCATTCTCCTATGCTTTTCTCATCTAGAGTCCCAATAGGATGTCCTCCCCACTGTCCCAGTTTCCTGGTACTTGAAGGCTTTCATGGGACATGCTCCTTGGGCTAATATGCAGATGTAAGTGAGTATATACCATTTGAGTCTTTCTGTTTCTGGGTTAACTCACTCGTTATGATCATTTCTAGCTCAATCCATTTATCCACAAATTTAGGGAATTCCTTAATTTTAATAGCTGAATAGTATTCCATAGTGTATATGTACCACAGTTTCTTTATCCATTCTTCTACTGATGGACACTTAGGCTGTTTCCATGTTCTGGCTATTATGAATAAGGCCGCTATGAACATGGTTGAGCAAATTTTCTTGTTGTGTGCTGGAGCATCTTCTGGGTATATTCCAAGGAGTGGAATAGCTTGGTCTTGAGGAAGCCCTATTCCCAGTTTTCTGAGATAGCACCAGATCGATTTCCAAAGTGGCTGTACTAGTTTGCATTCCCACCAGCGTGAATGCTACTTTATAGATTATACTTTTATTTTTATTTTTACCAGTGTTTGGATTTTTGATGTTGCTTATAAATTGTTTTGACAAAAGTCAAATTTAATTTTAGAACAACAAGCCCAGCTCTACTTTGTCATTTGATATTTGTGCTGTAAATATCCTTTCTGAAAAAAGTGTCTTACTGGGGTGGATTGTAGTTAACAGGGAAAGCCATACCTGGCCAAAATGCCAAGGATAAATCATGGGGGAGTGTTTGGTCCCAAGTGGGACAGCTATATCAGTCCCTCCAAGGTTCTGGAAACACTGAAGAAGGAGAGCAACCAGAATGTGAGAGCCAGAAGATGGGGAAAGATTTAACTGCATACGTTTGGGTCTGTCAGCATTTCATCACGGATTGGGCCTCTACCCTTGTTTGAGGGATGATTGGCAACAAACAGCTTTTTGGGAGGGTGTGTCATCTTCTTCAGTGGTGTAGCTTGGCTAATTAACTCAGTGGGATAAATACAAATTCCACCCTCTAGATACACATGTTATAAAAGTAAGAGGAGGTCTTGAGGAGAAGTGATCCAGCAGGATAGGGTAGGAGTGAGAGAGGGAATGGGACAAAAGGGAAACAAACAGACAAACAAATGGTTGTATGAATAAGTAAAACAATCAGTTTAAAAGGGAAGAAGAAATAATAAGCATTGATAATAGCTCTGAAAGTGTTCAGAAAAGTGTTACAACGGATGGTTGGTTTTAATCCAGAAAATAAAAGCCTTGGAAAAAATTTAAAAGTAAAATGTGTAGCATTAAAAAGAAAATAATAATAAAAGTTTTGTTTGAGAGACCTGGGGAGATGGCTCCATGAATAAAGCACAATAATGCATGACCATGAGGAACTGAGTGTGGGTTCAAGTACCCACACAAAACCAGGGCATGGAGGCATGTATCTTTCATGCTGGGGCTCTGATGGCGGTGAAGGGAGACTGTTTCAGAGGCAGACAGATTCTGTTGGTCAAGTGACCTAGCTGAGTTGGTGGTCTTCAGGGTCAGTGAGAAATCCTGCCTCAAAAAATACACTTAAGAGTAAAGAGAAGATTCTCAGAGTTGACCTCTGTACACATACACAAACACACACATATACACACCACACACACACACTCACACCATAAGCATGCACACATGAACATAATTAAATTTTTTCTTTGTTCAAATATACTGCTTATTTATTATTTATTATTTATTTGCAGGAGAAAAATGTTATAAATTTCTTTTCACACTGGAAATTCTTGACGTTCTTTGACTATATGCATGTCAATTTCTAAGACTCATTGACCTAAATTCAAATGAAGAAAGCAAGTGCATTTTAGGAGATTTCTGGCATCAGGAAGAATGTCTTCCTTTGCTGAGGATTCTTCAGAGATATTTCCCTTGGGCAGTTTAAGTCTTTGCTGATATCAACCTCAGTGACGATCCCAGGGAAGCTCATGGAGAAGAGACACTGAAATTTAAAGAGCTGGCAGCTGCTTCAGTGTTTCAGTTTCTAAGAAGACCAGCTAAAGCAGTCTGGGTTTAGGGTGTGAGTGAAGGGGAAGAGACTCCCTCCACCCATGCTTGACTTTGATGCTGCCTCTGAGGAACACAGCCACTGCTGTCTTAAGCAGGGTCCACACTTACGAGTATTAACTGACATGTTGCTGGCCGCCGTGGCACGTGCGTGTAATCCCAGCACTTGGGAGGCAGAGGCAGGCAGATCTCTATGAGTTTGAGGCCAGCCTGGTCTACAAATTGAGTCCAGGACAGCCAGGGCTACACAGAGAAACTCTGTCTTGAAAAAACAAAAACAAAAACAAAAACAAAAGAGAGGGTAAAAAGCAAGAACTCTTCCAGCATGGCTCGGCAATTGTCGAGATAAAGAAACTTGAAAAGAACCCAAACTGACTTTGTAAAGGAGCAAAGGAAAAAATAATCCCTCCCCCGTGCCCTCCCTCCCGAACACAGTTAAGGTGAATTTATATCACTTTTGAAAATTTTCTGACCCTTGTTGCAAAAGTACTGTTCTTCAGCGAGCTGCCTTCCTTGTTTGACTTAGGCTGCACAGAATCTTGAGAGAGTAAACACAGAGGGCAGGTCGCCCTTCGGCCTCATGAGCAAAGCTTAGGGATACAAAAATCTCCTTAGTATTTTGAATGGATGGTGACATATGGCCTCTTCACAACCACCCAAGCCTGAAAATTGCCCCACCCCCATTAAAAAAGGACAGAGCTGGCCTGATAACAAAACTGACAGCAGGTCCCCGTTGGTGCATGTTACCATCTTTGCAGGTTTCCGGAAAGTCGCCCCCCCCCCCCCCCCCGCTCCCAGAACCTGCTCCCTTTCCTAGTGACTACTCAGAGCCCCACCCCCACCCCCACCCCAGGTGAGGTTAGATGGCATCTAGCACCCCAGGGAAAAGGACAAGCAAATCAAGCCGCAGCCTTTTGCTGACATTCTAGAACACAAGGGCCCTTCCATCTCCGAGGCATGTCACCAGGGAGAAGAAATGCCAGCACGACAGGATGGAGGTCGGCAGAAGGCTCTTGTTTGCAGATTTATGCAGGGCTGGTGAAGAACAGCTGCTGGCCCTGTCAGAGCTGAGATGACACATGAGCCCTGAGCAGCAGCTGGGCCGTCTCTTCTTGCAGGAGACCTAGCAAGCATCTCTGCTTCCCTCTCCTTGTGAACCTGGTTGGTTCCCCACCTCCACTGCCTCATTCTCGAGACAGATGCCTGGCCCAGCAGCGCAGGAAGACTTCGGAAGCTGCTTCCCTCTCCTGTGACCAGTGATTCTACCTACGTCATGGGATTCTTATAAAGGCCGAAATAGCTGTTAATTAAATATAAGATAATTAGAGGAATCTGGTGCAATGAGTGCCCATTATCACTGTCTGCTGTCGTCATGGTAAATATATAAAATGAAACACAAGTGTGAGAGATGAATTTACAGGTTACCCTGTAAGGAGGTAGATGGGCGAGGTGGCTGCTTTTTATCACATGCTTGGAGTATAGTGAGGCTCTGATAGGAAGTCAGCTGGTGAGGGAGAAAGAAGGTGACTGTCCATGAGCCCTGAGATAAATTATGTCCAGAGAGGTCCCAGACACTGAACCTATACAGGGTTGGAGAGCAACTGAAGACTCATAGGTTGTAAGAGAATAAATGCTGTGTGTTGATTTATTCACGAGAACGTTTGAGCCTTTGGGCCAAGGCCTCCTTTAACAGTTGAGAAAATGGAGAGGCCAAGAGGTTATATAAACTTGTCAAGAGAAGGGCGGTTAGTGGGAGGTCCCTGAGATTGCTTCTGTCCATTTTTCCTGCTGTGTGTCATGGTATTGGGAAGAAGACCAAAAGACAAAACAGAGAACAAACAAACAAAAGCTAGACTCAACGGTGCTAGGGTACACCAGCAATCCTAGTGCTGGTGAGGTGAAGACCAGAGAACCAAGAGTTCAAAGCCAGCCTCAGCTAAATACCAAGTTCAAGGCCAGTCTGTGGTTCATGAGACCCTGGGGCAAAACAAGCAAACACAAAAACAGCAACAACAACCAAAAAGAAAAGACCAAAAACTGTAGTCAGCTTTAAGCCTTGGCATCCATGCAAATAAGAAAAGGTTTGGGAGACTAAAGATCTGGACAGTATCAGTGCACAGCCCAGAATCTGGAGAGCACCCCAGAGCTCTGGCAGCACTATTAAGGTACTCACACAGCAGCCTGTGTCTGCATAGCTAACGGCAATGGCACATGTTTATTTCTCTTCCATTTTTGCTGTATTTCTTTTTCTCCCTCTTGAGTTATCCTCCTTGTTGCTTCTTTTCCTTATTGTCATTCTTAGTCATAAGTGGGCCATTGTTATTGTTGCATTATTAGATTCCAGAAGAAGGCTGCACCTACCTGGTTTGGGAAGCTAATACAGTTTCGTGGTGAAAGAAACATAGATCCATGTCTGTGCATTATGAAGATGACCTCTCTAGGGGAAAACATATTTTCCTGCCAACCTCTTAGAAAGCAGATAGATCCAGGAAGAGGCAGGAGAGTGCTGGGAGGACAAATTATTGACAAAACAACTTAAACCGGGGCATTTATTTTGATTCATAGTTTCAGGGAGCACAGTCTCTGCTTGTTCAGTTTGAGAGACATAGACAGAGCATCAATGCCAGTGGGAGCATGTGGCATGAAGGGTTCTTACCTCATGGAAAACAGGATGGGGAGAGGGCCACAGAGCCAAGATAACCTCAGGAATCCATCCTTAGTAATAGCCTTTCTCCAATTAGGTTCTACCTCCTAAAGTTTTCAGAATCTGCCCAGGCTGCAGCACTAGTTGTAAGCCATGCTCTTAACACATGAGCCTCTGGTAGACATTTCATACTGAAGCTGTGGTGGAAAGGAAAGATGGTAAGAGACGGAGGGAAAGGATAGGCAGATAGAGTCTGAGGTGACATACCCACAGTGCGAGAAGAGTAACAACAGGCCACTTGCCAGAGTACTTTGCCATGTTGTTGTGTGGTGAGTCCCTCTTTAACTGTTGCCATACCCTAGTTGGTGACACTGAAGAGCAAAAGAGTACTTCAAGGAAACCTGCTTTTGTCTATACTGGGTTCACACAACACAGAAAACCTAAGTGTAAAAACCGGTTGAAAAAAGCCAGGTGTGGTGGCACATGCCTTTAATCCCAGCACTCAGGGCAGATCCCAGAGGCAAGCAGATCACTGTGAGTTCAAGGCCAGCCTGGTTTACAAAGTGAGTCCAGGACAGCCAAGGCTACACAGAGAAACCGTGTCTCGAAAACAACAACAACAAAAAACTGTGTCTCGAAAACAACAACAAAAACAGATTGATGAGGCCAAAAAGAAGACCTTTGAAATAAAATGGGTGGTTTGACACACACCAATGGATGAGATGGATGGAGTTTTATTAGAAGCATCACACACTTGAGGAACTCAAGATGTTTTTGGGCATTGGGGTGGGGGAGTGGAAGGGGAGTAGAGGAGTAGAGGAGTAGCCACATTGTTTTTACTGTGAGTTACCAGAAGGTCCATCTAGCAGCTTGCTTTCAAGTGCCTGAAGGCGTTGAGAAAAGAGAAAATGTGGGGCACTTTGGAGAGACAATTTTTATCAGATAGAAGAAAAGGCTGAAGTGTTGAGCTCAGTGGCTGGAGACAGTGTTGGGGTTGATGGCCAGGGTGAGCCATCTCCTGGATGGCCAGCTCCTGGAAAACCCTGAGCTCTCCCGAGCTTCCTCCATCTCAGGAGAGAAGAGGACAACTCCTTTTTCTCCTCAGTGCCTCTGAGCATGCGTCCTCTAACAGGAAGAGAGTGCAAGTGTTGTTCCATCTGTGTGACCTTGAACCAGTTGCTTATCTCCTGGGTGGGGGGGCTCAGCTTCCTAGCTGATTAAGTGAGTGACAGAAGAATGACTGCATCAGGTTAATATCCCTCCAAGGACAAGGACAAAGGAGTAGACGAGAGCAGAAAAAGGGCTTCACCTAGGACCTTTCTGTTGCTTACGGTGGCCATGAACTAGCACCCCAGGGCATAAGATGTCCAAACAAAGGTTTTCAAGTGGAAACTGAGAGCACCCTGGCAGTGCAAGCTCTAGTAGCATCTATTCTGACTGATTTTTTTTTTTGGTTCTGTTTCCCATAGGGTGACAGAAAGCTGTGTTGTATTGAAGACATGATGACAAACGTGTCCAGGCAGAAATACATTGGGGAAAAAAAGTGTATGTCACAGATACCAAGGTTCGGGGTGACCCTCAGGCCTTGCTTAGGAAATTTTGTGGGACATTTCTATCTGAGTGAAAGAGGACATTTCTGCCTGCTGACTTCACATTGACAGCTCTCAGATGTTAAATTGATCTTTCCTGCCTCAGAGTCCAATTTGAATCTCCTGTTTTTATTAAGAGTCTGTTATGTGGTCTGTAATTTAGTTTAAAATATCTCTCCAAAGACTATGATAAAAATAAGTGCTGTTAGTTGCCCTAATTTGTTTACACGTTCCAGGGGGTGGTTCACTGGCATTTAATCAAAAGGCAAAGTACAGCAATGGTTACTTGCAAACACCCAGCTTTCTTTATCTTCAGTGACACCAGAGGTTCAGATAGTACCATGTTTTCATAAACAGGCTTACACCGATGAAACTGCTGGTATTCAAAATATGCAGATTAGCTGTGAGTATTATAAATATTCAGATTAGCTATGCCTATTATAAATATTACGGAGACACTCCTGCTCTTCCATGGAGTATTACCATCCAGCAAAAGCCAGAATTTCAAACTCTTCACAGTGGTGACTGAAGCTTGATTACCACACCCACTGTAAGGGTAGCTGTTTTGTGTAGCAACCAGCTCTGAGGTTGCTCAAGTCTTCTTCTCAGATGAACTGGCTCCCAACTATCGCTGTCATTTTGGGTTTAGGCAGAGGTGTGGGCACAATAATAAAGAGCAAAGACAGATTCCATACAGTCTATAGAGTAGACTGTAGGGTTGCTTTGTTCCTTTGTAAACACTGCCAAAATAAGGGGTGAACTTTGGCTTATCCTACGTTTCTCATAGCACTAGGCATAGGATTTTGAGGACAGAAATTTATACTTTTGTTCCCCAAAGTTCAGAACTGGCAGCCAACAGCAATGGCATGAGCTGGGGGTGTGTTATCACACAGAACTAGATCACCCAAGACCTATTGATACATTCTGTGTTTTATCAGGATCTTGGGAGATTCACGGCCAAGCTCAAGCCTGGTGAGCTCTGTCATGGACCTAATCTTGGGATCAGAAAGAAGCTAAAAACAACAAAGTGGATGATTGGCTTGTGCTGGATTGAAACAGCAAATGAAAGTTTCTAAGGTCTGTTACAAAATGTCGTACCTTCTTGTTGGTGTGATGAACTCTAACAGGCGAAAGAGTTTTAGGTTACAAGTCAAGGTGCAGGTCATCATGACATGGAAATGAAGGTAGCAGAAGCCTGATGCAGCGTCACATCTCAGCCACAATCGCGAACAGAGAGAGGTGAATGCATGCGGCTGCTTGCTTACTGTTCTCCATTTTTACAGGTCAGGATCACAGCCAGGGGATGGTGCCACCCACCATGGACAGGTCTTCACACCACAATGATTGTATGCCAGACAATCCTCTATAGGCATCCTCAGAGACCTGCCTCTCAAGCAATTGTGCAAAAGTGACAACTAATACTCACAATCACATACAACTTTCAGAAGGAAGGGAAGGAAATGAAGCTGAGCCCAGGTTCCACTTGGGACCTACAGGAAGAAGGCAAGTTAGGAATATGAAGGAGAAGTGATCCGAACTCAGGTGTTGTGGGAATCTGTGCCTCTTTGCAAACACTTGCCATTATACTTGCTCCAAAGTCCTGGCCCACAGATGGGTAGCCCCGTGATGTCAGACTTCTCACTTTTATCCAGAACCCCAGAATATACATTATAATGGAAAATTCCTTAGTTTTTATTGATCAAGGACCAGTTGAACTGACCAAATCTATCCTACCAGTTAAGAGCAGCTGACCTAATTTACTCATCAACTCCTCCAGAAGGCCCCCAATCAAGTTACTTCCCTCTGCATTTCCATTTGTGTATTGCCTTTGTGGGTTATTAACAGGAAACATGTAATTTCCCAGATCAATTTGAATACTAACATGTGCTTAGGAGTCCTGAGCCCCAGACTCTGAGAAAGCACTGCTGATTTTAACTGGAGATGCTATCCCAGGAAGCTGGCAATCTGCAGCCTTCCGGAGAATCCAAGGACTGAGAAATCAGGCCACATGACCATGTTCTGCTATGTGAACAGGTAGCTACTATAGCCACAATGATGATATGTAACTGAGATGATATCTGGGATACCATGTTCACTGTTTTGTCCTAGCGCATGTGTGCATGTGTGTGCATGTGTGTGCATGTGTATGCATGAGAGGAACAGAGAATGAGGAGAGAGACAGACAAAGACTCAAAGACAGAGACAGAGAGACAGCAAGCATGCATGCTTTGGTTAGATTCTGCCCTTCTACCACATGGATCTAAGGGACTGGACTCAGGTCATGTGGCTTTCAGTGACTCCCTTTCCCTGCTGAGTCACTTCATCAGCTCTCTTTAAGGATATCATAAAGGCCAACTGCATAATCATTGGGGAGTATTTTTAAAATGAAGACTCCTAAATCCAAAAAATTCTAGGTGTCATAATATGAGAGAGAGAGAGAGAGAGAGAGAGAGAGAGACAGAGAGAGAGAGAGAGAGAGACAGACAGACAGACAGACAGACAGACAGACAGACAGACAGACAGACAGACAGAGACAGAGACAGAGAGACAGAGACAGAGAGAACATGTGAGTGTGTTAGAGATTCTGGAGGTTGAACCCAGGCCTTTAGGCAGGCTAGACAAATGCTTCACCATTGAGACAAACCCCCAATTATTAAAGAACATTTTAATAGATAGCCCAATTACTCTTTGTGATAGTAAATTATAGAGCTATAGTATTTTAGTGAGATTATAATTTATTCATTTTGACCAGGGATAGAATAAGCGGAAACAAACACTCCACTGCATGAAGAATTAGTACATTGCAAATGAAAATAGATTGGAATACTGAACCAAGACTCAGCATGCATGCCTGACTTAAAATCAGGTTACCTGTATAAGCTAGTTCTCTCGGAACCCAACAGTGATCTATAGCATTTTCCACAATCTCAGCGTTGTCAGTTTTCCCACAGTGGCTAACACATGCTACTAACACAACATCTCTGAAAGAAGAAGAGCACATAAAGAATGTGCTCCAGAGAGCCTGTGCCAGCTGGTAGCTCTCACCCACAGAGGAGCTCCTCATAAGGTAGGCCCAGAGGGAGATGTAAACACAGGACGATGACAGCACTGCAGAGAAGGACATTCTACATAAAGGAATTATTCCAAATCTATACTAACCAGAAGCTTATACCAAATCTTAAGATAGTGGTCTCTGCCCCCAGCCCCCATAAAGTCTAAAATGTTTAGACAGGCTGTGGTGGCACACCTCTTTAATCCCAGCACTCTGGAGGCAGAAGCAAGTGGATCTCTTTGAGTTTGAGGACAGCCTGGTCTACAGAGTGAGTTCCAAGGCTACGCAGAAAACTCTGACCTGAAAAAACAAACTAACCAAACAAACACAAACCCCAGAGGCTAGTGGTCTAGATAGTTAGGTTGGACTAGAGACTAGATAGAAAACTGCCTTATCTAAATAAAGTAGGTTTGTAGATGGAATTCTTTAGGATCTTGTTAACATGTATCTTCTAGTTCAGCACACTCTAGTGTGTGCCCTGAGAGTTGACGCTGTTAACATGCTTCCTGTGGGGCTACACAGGAATGCTGGGCTGTGGGTTATACATGGTGGGCTGTGAGCTGCACTTTCATAATCTGACTAGACTGAGAGGGAGCCAGCCCACTATTCTTTCATTTTTTTGAGCCCTGGCCAAAAACCACAGAGTTTACTAGTATAAAGGAGCAAGAAACAGCACCCTACTTAGCACCATGGGAGGTAGAGACAGTGTCAGACACTGGGGGACTGTACTTCTATCCATATGATCAACTCAACAATGTTCTGCTGGGATTGGGTGACAAAAGTCTTGGTGGGCTGGGGAACTTCTCTTTTGCCTAGAAGCCAAAAAAAAAACAAAACAAAAATGTGCAGATTATGTTGGCGACTAAGATTGTGAAATCTGCTTTATTGTGGATGATTATACACACCGTAAATCAACTGTCTAACACGGATGTCATCAATCTATGATATATAAAAGCTTTTCCAGCCAAGGAAACACAGCCACTGAAACCAGGGCTTTGGTATGCTATTGCTGTTTTAGAAGTACCATGTAAGGATTCAGGAAACATCCTTGAAAGGTTAGATCTGGCTCCTGGGAATTATGAAAGCCAACCTTAGTAATGATGACAAATCTCCCCTTGTTTACAAAGTGATAGATAGCATTGATATTAAAAGTTGTGGTCTGTGCCCACTAGAGGAAGAACTGCCCGTTTTTCCTCCTGTGGACAGAAGGCTTTTATTACTTAAATTTTCACATTCATTTCTTTTATATGTGCAGGTGGTATGGAGTGGGTGGATGTTCATGGGTATGAAGACCAGAGGAAAGTTTATGGTAAATGGTTCTCACTTCCCACCATGAGGGTCTAGGGACCAAATTCAGGCAATCAGCTCAGTGGTAGGGGCCTGAAGCCACTGAGCTTAGGTTTATGCCTTTTAAAGTATTTCGATATATGCTTAAGGATTCTGATAAATATCTCAACTTTCCCCCAGCCCCAATCCTGTGTACATTTGGGTTTTAATGTTTTTGTTTTCAAGTAAAACAAGATCTCAGCGAGATGATATAACATACCCAAGATCAAGGTGCAGGTAAACTGAAGAATAAAACTGTTTTGTTCTGTTTGCTTCTTCTCTCTATAAATTGTGAGTAAGGTTTGGACTCCTCTCTCATCTTCATTTTACCTTTGGATAGCTAGGTAGGTAGATATGATTGTATTTGTGTGTGTATGTGTGTGTATTTGCATATGTATGCAATGGGAAATGCTAATTTGGTATATGAATATGTTTTCAATACACATTTGTATAGTTGTACGTGAATAAAACTCAACATGTTTAAAGTACTTCTAACACTATCAAGGACGATTTAGTTTTCTATAGGTAACTGATAGAACCCATTAAAGTGGTACACAGGAAACCATGTATGAGCTCTGAAGTGAGCGTGCTTCTGGGTCACTCACTCAAAGAGACACCAAGAAACAGGAGAGAAGAATGGAGACAAAGATGTTTGGTGCCGCAGTGGGCACAGGACTGAAGCACTGAAGTCACCCAGGTGACTTCACTCAGAAGAAAGGCTGGCCAGGCCAAGTCTATGTTCATCTTAGATGCTTGTTCTTCTTCATACCACAAGACTATGGAGTCAGGCCAGAAAGGCCTGGATGCCTCTAGGTTCCCACAGGGAAGACTACCTGGGTCCCTAGGGAGCTCAAACTCAACTGGTCCTTAGGAAAAGGACTCAGTTCCCAGATCTGTAGCCATTCTTGCAGCCAGCCCTTGACTCCTCGGCTTAAAAAAAAACAAAACAAACCAACAAACCAAACAAACAGAAAAACCACTGATGTTAAAAACTGTTGGTTACAGCTATGACAAGAAAGGCTACCCCACCTCTTCTTCTTGGTTTTGAACTAAAAACATAAGGTGAGACTCAGTCCTGCCAAACTCTTACTCTGCAGCGTGTGCTGGACTTTACTGTCATTGGCCAAACTAATTACATTTTCTTCCCTCACTTGCTTCATTCCTTCTTTCCTTTTTGGCAGAGCAACCTCCAACAACGGTGGCTAAAACATCCCTGTACCTGACAGCACCATGGCTTTAGGTAGCTATGTAGTTCATGTCTGTCAAATTAGGCATAATATATCTAGTCTGTTGGTCTAATATCATAGTTTGTCTCTTAGGTGGACCTGGGTAAAATCTCTGTTCTTAACAAAAAGAGAAACTGCAGGAAGATAAATTTCTACTCTCTTGAGTCTAATCTTTGGTCCTAATGTATAAACAAGGGATATCTGGGGCTGGGGCTACCATCATGGAGCATGAGACTAGAAGCCTGTAGACAAAGCCAACATGCCATGGAGATAGAGGTGTGAGAATGAGTAGAGCTAGGATTCTTGATATAAATATTGTTCAGCTGCTGACCTAATCCTGGGACCTAGACTTCTAGAATCCTTGTTTGGAGAATAACAGAAGTTCAATTTGTTTGTTTGTTTTATATAGCTGTGTTAGGTACTCTTACCACCAATCTTATTGCTACACAAGTCTCTAAGTCTCTATAAACCTAAACCTTCCCATCTAAATAGTGAGGTGAATACCACCCAGGGAAGTGAGAGGCTGTGAATGACTTGATCTGTGTGATCTGTACAGGCCACCTGGTATGATGCTGTCCACACATGTAGTTCATTAGCTACATGTGTAAAAATCTGCTTTGGGGCAACAGAAGATTGCTACAGCCATCTGGTCAACCTTCTAGTAGAGGACGTGAACATGTAGCATGGAGCCTGGTTTTATTAAGACTGCTGTGTAATCCCTTTACAAACACATGTCAGGTATGTGTCAGTGAGTGGACTTTCATTCATACCTTTTGTTGCTACCATGCTCTCATGACTTTCTATGGAGGTATTCCTTTTTTTAATCTGGGGAGACAGGTTTTGCAGAGCAGAGGGCATTGGCTCAGAAAGCAGCTTTCTTATACACACTAACTATATGCACTTAGTGCTGGTAGAGAGCACAAACATGACTTTGGGCTTGTTTAAGTTTCATTATCCCATTTTCCTAGCTCCATTCTATGAGTTTGTGTAAGCTTCAGTAGGCACGAACGTTGCCAGAACCTAGGAAGGATGTGCGCTGATCTAATCTGAAAACATTGTGAACTTCATTGTTCCCCCAGATGGGGGGACAGCTGAGTGGTAAAGCTGCCACTCCTTCATTTCCCTTAGCTTTGTCCTTTCAGGAAGTGGCTGCTCTCACCCCCACAGGTAGTTGTCGACATCTCCTTTATTTTTCTGCAGCTTCAAAAGCAATCAGCTTGTCTATGAAAAATCATACTCCATTGTCAAGACAACAATAGCTCTTGCTAGCTCCTCTCTGTCTTCAAGTGGAATTCAAAAGGCAGTGGTCTCTTCCGAATCAAGAGGGGAAGGAAGCAGGAAAGACTGTGCTTCTTAAGTGCTGCTAGAGTATCCTGTGTCCGTCTTCCTCCTCCACAAGGTGCAGAACTGGTCCTTCCTTCTTGGGAGATTTTCAAGGGGACAGAATTGCCCACTTATATGAATTTCTCTGATCGACATTTTCTTTACAATACACTACACTTCAAGATTTGAGAACTCTTTCTTTAGTGAAAATGGGCCACAGAGAATGACACCTTGCAATTGTGACATGTCACTAAATTGAGAATCAAAATGTTGCTTGAAAAATAGTTTTCATGAGTATAATGCTAACTCCTGGAGGCAGAGGATCCATGTTTCCTTTCTAGATAATTCTGTTTTGTACCAAGTCAAGTAGGGTACTCCTTCAAGAGTGGACTGCCATATTTGTGAACAAAAGTCTTACAGTGACAATGGCTTGACTTTTGAATCTCTCTTCTATTACTTATCACAAAAAAGTTCCAAGGGCAAACTATTTGACCATGTTTTCTCATTTGTAAAGTGAGGGTTTTGATAAAACCTAGTTCATAAGAATGTCTTGAAAGATGCCATGAGGTAAAGACTATAAACATGAATGACACAGAAGTTAATATATGATGCCCTGTGTTTTTGCTAATCCCATGTAACTTTCTCTGAGTCACTCTTCCATTCAATGCCTGTGATGTGCAGAAAATATTCCCTTTTGGACTCTTTCATATACCTTGGAAGATGCATGGTTTCGACGCCAACAGAAGCCACGCAGACAGCTGTGGTGAGAGTGTACCCAATGAAAGCCCCAGTCTTCCTAAGACAACTGCTTTTTTCAGCAGGTACAACTGCTTCTACTATGGTCATCAAATGAGGTATGTCAGAACACTGCAAGCCTGGTTTCCCGAAATGTCTACCTATCAAGCCCCACATGGTGAAGGGTTTCACTGTTTAAGTTTTCTTTGATTTGGTAGATATGTTTAGATGCTCTCATAGTGAAAAGTCTGAAATATGGTGATTTTTTTTTTTTTAGCAAAGCTGTGGTTACAGAAAAAGAAAATAGAAAGGAAGAAAACACAAAGGCTCTCCATGGGAAATATGAGAGAAGAACACGTTAGCTCCCTCTTCAGATGGAGATGCTCCACGCTCTCTATAATCTGGTCAAAAAGGCCTTTTCAAAAAGGACTTCAGCTCTTTTACTAAGTGATTTCAGGAAGTCAACTTATGAGAAAATATGTTTCTCAGATGAAAACACATCTGATAAATTGATATGAAATGTCTCTCTCTCTCTCTCTCTCTCTCTCTCTCTCTCTCTCTCTCTCTCTCTCTCTCTGTGTGTGTGTGTGTGTGTGTGTCTTTCTGCACTTTTGTTTCATGGGTTTTTACAGAATAAATGTCCGTCCTCTGTTATAGCATATCATCAGAGTTGGAAATTCTTTTGTCATTATAGTACAGAGACATATTCCTTTTAAAAATTTATTTTATGCATATGAGTGCTCTATCTGCATGTATCCCTGCATTCCAGATGAGGGCATCAGATTTCATCATAGACGGTTGTGAGCCACCCTGTGGTTGCTAGAAATTGAACTCAGGACCTCTGGAAGAGCAGTCAGTGTTCTTAACACAGAGCCATCTCTCCAGCTTACAGAGACTTATTGTAGTTTAGGACCTAGGAAGATGACTGACTGGGCAAAGGGCCCGCTGTGTCAGCCCAAGGACCTGAGCTGGGGTCAAAAGTCTCAACACCCAGCCTTGAATGCCTTCAGTGCCTCCTACACCCAGTGCAACTATGCGCTACTGAGCTTTGGAGACACAGGGGAGAGTTCAGGGAAGAACGGGTACTATGGAGAACAGCATCCTTCCTGGTAGAGGGAGGAGGGCAGAAGGGAGAGGTTGACCCACTGGACACTAGAAGGAACTCTCTGAGCAATGGAGGAAAGGAAAGCTCCAGCCCTGAAGTGGGAGCAGGGCAGTTCACGTTGTCAGCCACAGGTAGAAACCAAAGGGCCCTCACACGCCATGACTTAGGGCAGAGATAAATGACCTCAGTGCAGGTATGTGTGTAAATAAATCCTTCATTCTTCCTGGCTAACTAGTATCTAGTCTCAGACTTGCAATTGATGACCGCTGTATCTAAGTAGATATTTAGACACATAAACAGCCCCTCTGCCCATGACCAGCTGATAGACATTGAGTGAACACATACTTCGGTAAATAAATGTGACACAAGGGCACACACACACAAAAAAAGTGCATTCAGCTAGGACCTGTATTTCCAATTTGTGAAGGTCATGTGGGAGGGTGAAAGTTGGAGGTCAGGTGGTCAACTTAGTGTGACTAGTCTCAAAATAAAACTCATAGTTGGATAAAGGTATGGCTCAGTGGTAGAGTATATAAAGGCATGGCTTAGCTCATCCAAGGCACTGGGGTTAACTCCCAGCAATGAAAGGAGGAAAGAAAGAGAGTTGGGAGGCAGCAAAGAAATAATGTACATATATGTGTGTGTGTATACAACAATATATATAATTACACACACACACACACACACACACACACACACACACACACACACACACACACGGAATTTATGCCACTGGGGCTGACAATGCTCCCCACAAGAACAATAGACTAACAATAGAAACACAATAGAAACACAATAGAAAAACAAAAACATGAGAAGAAATCTCCTTCAGAATGGTTGGGTTGCTCAGGGTCCTCCATGTGATTCCCAAAACAATACAGACCACGGCTGTTGCCTGTGGCTGTCTCAGAGGCTGATGGTAAAGCCCCTATTGCTGAAGACGCCACATGCTTGGGGCTCAGGACTCTTGACTATTCAAGCTAGATCTATTCTGCGAGCCTCTTTTCTGCAGTTAGGGTTCCATTGTCCCAGGAAATACTAAGCTAGCTGCCAAGGGAGTGACACAATTGATAGTCCTACCCTGATGTGACATTAGGAGCCACACCAATGACTAGCATGGCAAGATACGCATAAAGGTGCGATAGTGGCACTCATATATTGGTGGTAACAAGCGGCTGTTTACCTGCTCAACACAAGGGAAACCATATCTAGTACTAAAAACCTAACCAGCTTCCTGGGGCCGGTGAGAGCATGTGCCTTAGAAGAGAAGGGATGGAAAGATTATTAAAGAAAGACTGTACAAGGAAGTCTACTTGCAAAACGGTCATTTTTAGAAATGGCTGCCTCAACGAGATCCAAACAATGGCAATATCAACAGACATGCCTAAATGGGCCCGGAAAGTCTTATAGGGCCATACCCTTGGTCAAGGAACCACGGCAGCTGATAACTGGTGAGAGAGGGAGAGCTGGCCTCTCCCAGGGATGAGCATCCTAAATGGTTGTCCAGTAGTCAGCCCTGAAACAGTATACACACAAATGAAAATGGACTCTGCAGATTGTGTTATATATTTGCACACACACACACACACACACACACACACACACACACGTGTAATAATAATAATGATAATTGGGAAAGAAGAAGCTATCAATTTGAAATTAATGGAAAGAAATGAAAAGAATTGGAGAGAGGGGCGGGGCAGCTAGAAGAAGAAAAGGGAAGAGCATGAGTGCAATGTAATTATATTTTAATTAAAATGTATAAACACAAGAAAATAAATTGATATAAAAAGTATTTTCACTTCAAAATGTTATTTCTTTTTACAAAAGTATTTGTTTTATTTACTTAAGTATACTGCCTGCATGTAAACATGTGTACCTCATGCCTGATCCTGTGGAGACCAGAAGAGGGTGTCAGATCCCCTGGGATTGGAGTTACAGATAGTGGGGAGCCATCAAGTGGGTGATGATAACTGAATTTTGGAAAACCAGTCAGAACTCTTAACCACTGCGCCATCTCTATGCCCCCCCCCCAAATATTATTTCTTGTACCAAGTGTGACTTTATTAAAAGAAAAAGAAAAAAAAATCCCTTGAGGCAATGAACAGAAATTTAAAAGATGATTCTCAAAATGGGGAATTGGATGCCACTATTCACTGGGTATTGGTGAGGGCACTCAAATTGTACTGGGTGAGGACATTCGCTCTGGCAGAGGTTCCCATTTCTCTGGGGAGAAAAGGCACACAAGCGAACCTGCAACACAGAGCAGAGGGCTGTGAACATTGACTGTCTGTGCGGAGAGTTCAGAGATGGGCAAGTCACCAGGGAACGGTCTCAAGGGAAGCAGATAGATTAAAACCTTTAGGTTTTAGACCAATGATCCTCAACCTGTGGGTTGCGTGACCCCCGAGGATTGCCCCAAACCACTGGGAAAGCACTGATATTTACATTACGGTTCACAACAGTAGCAAGATTACAGTTACAAAGTAGCAACAAAAATAATTTTGTGTTTGGGGAGGTCTCCATAACATGAGGAACTATATTAAAGAATTACAGCACTAGGAAGGTTGAGGGCCCCTGTTTCAGAAAGAAAAAGAGGGAGGGAGACAGGCCATCAGGGCCAAGGAAAAGGCCCAGCCATGGCTGGAGATGGTGGTGAGTGGGAAGAGGCTGGGGCTCCTTGCTGAAGGGAATTAGAAGGGGTCACTGGTTTGAGGTACGAGGAAACTAAATGAAGAAGGACATACACTTTTAAAAGAGCAATTGCTTTTTTATCCCGGTGGTGATATTGATACTTGATGTGTGTATATTTTCCCCCAGGGCTCTGTGGAGACACTGCGCAAACGCTTGTGGGTTCTTTTTGTTTTTGTTTTTGGCGGGTGGGTTTATTTCCTCACTCCAGACAGAGAGGGCAACAACAACAGATCAAAGAAACAGTTCTACATTCAGTTTAGTGAATCGAGGGATTCACCAAGGAGATTTACAGGAGAATGCAGATGTCAGCAACTGTACCACCAAAACCCCCATTGTCTACAAGGGGGAGGGCCCATGAAACCTCAGCGCTAGAGACTCCTGCACAGCCTGCAGGCGGCCGCGCCCTCAGAGTCCCCCATCCCACGGCAGTCTACTGCCTCTACATCCTTGAGCAGGGGCCTGGTGAGCATTCTACGTTTCCTGGGCTTCTGGGCTTCCTAGTTTCTTGTCTCATCAGCCAAGGGACGACTCCTCACCAACCCTACTGGACCTCCCAGGAGGGAGAGTTTAAGGCTAGGAGAAGGAGCATCAAGATACCTCATCCAAGTATGCCCTTCCTTGCAGGAGCTGGGGCTGACCATCAAGTCACCGGTGGAATTTTGCATATTTAGTTCTTATAAAGGTAAGCTTTTTTTTTCCCCCTGAAATTTGGGAAGATTCTATTTGTCCCTCGAAGAATTAAACGGGCTGAAAACTTTTCTTCAGAGACCAGGCACTAACCAAAATGTGGATTCAGGTTTCAAAGGCCACATACTGGCTGATTCTTCTGCGCTCTGCTATGGAGCAGGCGAGTCCTCTGAACTAAGGGAGCATTGCCTCTGTGACCTGTTAGGGAACACCCCGTACTGTCCCAAAAATCCAGCAAGCATTATCAGCAGGTAAAGAAATACAAAGTGTTGACAGGTACAGGGCCTTGCTGAGAAAACTTGACAACCGAAGTTAGATTTCTAGATCTCAAGGTGGAAGGAGAGAACCAACTCCCAAAAGTTGTCCTCGGATCTCTACACACATGTACATGCACACACACACACACACACACACACACACACACACACACACTATCACCACCACCCACAATAAAAATAAAATTTTTTAAACAGAAATAACCCAATACTTGAACAAGGCATTCATTATGAAATCTTTTGCAAGTCCAGGGAAACAAATGAAAACAGAAGGCAGTTTCTTCAGGAAACAAACACCCTCAAGACTTTGAACTCACTAGGTCAACAGACCAGAGGACAAGCTGGCATGGGCGGGTGACGACAAATTTCACGTAGGAGTCCTTCACCGTGAGCATCGTGAGTGAGCAAGCTTGCTACTACTTAATTCAGGGCCTGCCACAGAAGCTGCATTCTGCTCTAGTTAGCCCTCACCTGGACTATTGTTGGTGTCTTGGCAGACTCTCTATTCATCTGTCATGCTTTCACTGCCTATTCAAAACACAGAGACGTTTCTTCTTCTTCTTCTTCTTTTTTTTTTTATCCCACCAGCTGTAATTCTCAAACCACCTTTTATGTAGGCAATTATATCAGCTTTCTGTTTCATCAGAGAATTCAATTTAAGATTTTAGTGCCAGTGGTTAAAATACTTACTTGATACATAACTTGAAGTTTGTACGGCTTTAATTTACATTTATGTTTCTGTTCACACTTTGCATTCTTTAACTGATTTATTTGTTAGCTACGCCATCTGCAGATTTTAGCTACTGTGCTTTCACAAATGACTTTATTCCCCAATTCTTAAAAGCTGTTTTGAAAACTACTTTCCCCGCTGTATTACAATGAAAGCTGCACTACTTCCTCATCTTGCAGAGTTGAACATCTCTACAGCACTGTCTTCTGTATCTTTGTCTGGCTATGTTGTGACAGGTTTGGGCATATATAGCCATAACTTTTTAACCATCGAGATGTTTGTACAGTATTAATGAAAAATCCTGAATTTGAACTTTGCTATAAGCACCAAGAAAAAATTAAATTTCAGTAGAATAAAGTCAGTCCATTAACTTTTGTGGGTTTTTTTTTTTGTTGTTGTTGTTGTTTTTGAGAGAGGGATGAATATCTCATTTATGGAAGTGAAATCTCAGGGCTGTTCTGGAGTCCATATAAATGAATGCCTCTCTTCTCACTTGCATTCCAGAACTTTGTAATTCTCACATGCACTCATTGTTTGTCTGATGCTAGAGTCTGTAATGAATGGTAGTTCGAAAGGAAATTTGGAATCCAGGTTTACTGCCTTGACAGTGTAAAACAAGCTGTGGCCATGTTCACCTCGGAATTGGGAACGAAGAGAAATGTGTCCTTTCTTTTGATTCTACTTGACGCAACCAGCGTCTCTGAAGTGCCAGGAGTGCATAGGCAGGGAGGGCCCCGCGACAGTCATGCTCTCTCCATTTGTCTAAAAACATTGCTCGTAGTATGGTGTCATCTCATATCTGTGGGTGGTGGAAGTCGGATGGCAAGAGTATCGCTAACAAATTGTGCGGTTTCAAGGATGACTCAACATGACCCCCTGAACCTATGTGGTAGCTAACAACTGCCTAGAACTCCATTCCCAGCGGATCCTGTGCCGTCTTCTGGCCTCTGCAGGACACCAGGCACACACACATGGTACATGGACGTACACGCAGGGAAAAAAAAGCATACACATAAAACTAAGAATTAAAAACAAAAGCAAAACCTCCAACCGCCAAACACTTGTAAGCATAGTGGGTTTCAGGTGTCTGTCCTCTTTGCTCCAAACAATAGCCAGTCTCTCCTCAAGATTCTTTCCACGCCTAAAAACCTAAATACAACAAGGGCTCTTATTCTGGCTTCACATGGAAATCATTGGAGGAACTGTAAAGCCCATAGAAGTCTGGATCCCACCCAGAATTCTGATTTAATTGGTCTGAGATGTGCCTTTAGTATAGAGAATTTTAATATTTCCCCAGAGGGTTCTAATGTGCAGTTGAGGTTAAGTAGTGCTGATAGAATACTAAATAATCAAACCCAGAACTTTAAATACGGTTTCATTTATTTTATTTTATGCCACTACTACTATTTTTGAGGCTTCTCCTACTAAAATACTTGCAACATTTTCCAGCAAACGTCTTAGAATTTTTTTTTTCAGACCCAGTGGCAGCTCACCTGGAAAACTTGTTAATATGCAGATTTTTAGAAGTCCACTTTAGTTTCTGATTCAGTGCATTTGTGGTAAATCCAAAATATGCATATGAAAAAGTAAAAGCCCAGTGATTCTTGTGTGTGGTTGAATACTGCTTCAAAAACACATCTAATGAGAACATGAAAAAACAGCTCAAGTAGGTCTAAGAGCAAACTGCTACATGGTTTTGTATTCCAATCATTAGAGGATTAACACACATTAGACTACAGAGAAAATAAAGGTTTATTCTATCGATAGTTTTCTAGCATTGATTTAAATATATAATACATCTTGAAAAAAGTGAGACTTGGTGGGGGGGGAAGAAAACAATGAATCTATGCAACGTCAATCTGTATAAAATATAAATTAGCAAAATACTCAATAACCCAATAACTTTAATTCTTCAGTTTAAAAAAAGTAACAACAAAAATTCAACATTCTCATGTTTAAAAAAAATATGCTCACCAAGAATGTTTTCAATTTATTTGAAAAAAAAAAATAACCCTTGACACTTCTGTGTTTTAGGGGATTAGAGAAAAATTTAAAGTATCCAATATGTTAAAACAATTTAAGGATGCCTGGGGTAGCTTACACTCTCAGGCTTTAGGATAAGCACATATTTTAGTTTAAGGCTAAAAATCCCCTGTCTAGCATATGTTGCAGTGGGAATTCAGGGAAAGAAAATGAATCACTCAAGCTGGAACTACATCAAAATGTCAAATTAACACATTTCGGCTTGTAACAGTGCCGCGGATATGCTGTCTGAATGATCAAGGCCGGAGGTTGCCAATTCACTTAAAGATAATGTCCTTACTAGTATGCTGGAGCTTGCAGGTTTTTTGTTTTGTTTTGTTTTGTTTTTTTAAAAAACTCTGTCCTGTCTGTCTGTGCTTTAACCCACCTCTAAGGAAAACCTGACTGTAATGAACTGAAACAGCTGCAAAGAAAACAGCTGCAGAGAAAAATGCTAGTACACAAGTCTACACACACACACACACACACACACACACACACACACACACACACACACACACAGGAAAGGAAGAAAAGAATGAATGATACATTTGGCTTTCTGTAACTGTTTTGGGGTGGGTTGAAGGTTGAATAACTTCCATTATTGTGTCTGAGATGGTATTATAAGTAGTCCCATTGTTTCTTTTCTTTTCTCTTTTTTTTTCTTTTCTTTTTCCCAGAATGTTCCTGTCTGGTCCTCTTTTCTTCTATAAGCCTTGTTCCCTGAAGAGTGTCTTTTTCTATGACATCTACACGCAAGTCGTGGCTACAGATTTATAACATGGGTCAGTTCAATTGCAGTGTCCATGGACACAACAGATCTATTTGTTGGTTTTATTAGGTTTTGAGTTTAGTGTGAAGATTTTTAACTGAGGAGTGAATAAGCCTCTCAATCTCTGTTGTCAGGACACAGAGGAGCATCTTCCTCACCATTTGGAGCATCCCTGTCTTTACTGAAAGAGAACGGAGCACACCTAAGTAGGAATCTACTAATTTGCTGAGAAATCTAAGAAATCTTGGAGCCATCAGATTTAGGCTGTAATTCCTGGTGCTTTAGTTATTGCAGGTTTTTGTTTGTTGCTGTTGATCTATGACATCTTTTGTCATATCTTCTCTCACGTCTTTTATCACCGTAGAAACTAGTAAATCCTTTTTGTAGGCTTAACCTGTTTTGAACGGAATTTCTAAAATTTGCAAGCAAAACTCTAACCTGGAGAATAGCCCCAACCGATCTCATACATCAGTTCACAGGTGAGAGAACAGGCTCTCTTGCTCAGGGACATAGATCACACTGAAGCCACCTTCCTTTGCACTTTAGTCTGTTGCTGTGTTCTCTCTAGAAAAGATGGAGTGGGAGAGCTGGCGAGATCTGCATTTACAATAGCCTCCACCAGCCACAACGGATCACACGGAAACTTGAGAGGCCCAGGGCATGTGCGGCTGCCCATAACTTGGGCAACAGCTCTATAGCAGTGTAACCACACTCATTTTTGCTCTACCAGAGACATTCTGTATATACTCAAGGCCCAAAGCTTGCAATTTCTACCATCCTGAGAAGGGCTTTATGACACCATGGATGATCTAAATGGCTTAGTAAGATATTTAAGACAACCAAACCCTAGGAAAAAACATTTTACTACCATAATGGTTGTCATGAATGAAACACTAAATTAACAAGTGTCATTACCAGTGGTCAGAGTGTGCATTTCCTGGTTCTTGACATATTATTCAAGAATGAAAAATCCAACACAGACTGGAAAGTTAATTCAAAGAGAAGCAATAGAATTCACCAGAATACACTTGAATAAAGACACCCGACGGCCTTGATTATTCGACTACTTAGACAGATCTGGCCCCCTCCACATTCTTGGTAAAACTGAAGAGTCTAAGGAAGATGATCAGTACAAGGAAGTGTTGGAAATTGGTCTGATGTATTCTGATGCTAATTGCTGGCTCACAAGATCTTGTGTGCCCCCAGCCTTGCCTCCCTGATTGGCTGAATAAATATACCTGGGCAAGGCAGAAGGAAGTGTGGAGGGAAAGGCTCCTCAGGCTTTGAGAGAGAAACTCTTTTGGGAGAAAGAAGAGACTGGGAAGGAGGAGCATCGCCATGTGGGCGCAGAGGAGGAACTCTGGAGGTCCTCATGGAAAGAGATGCAGAACACTAGCAAGTATTTGGGGATTGTGAATGGGAGGTGGCCAACAGAGAAAGTATTAGAAGCAGATGGAATGGGTTGGAGACTGGGAGTTATTGGAGTTATTGGAGGACGGCTTAGGAGGTTAATATCTGCCTTGCCCCGGGTAAAGGCGTGTTTGAAAATACAACAGGTGTCTGTGTTTTCACTGATTGCTAGTGGGTTAGAAAATGCCCCCATATTAATTATTAGCCTAATAGTAAACATTTATTAGGCCATACTTCTGAGAAACTTATTCAATTATTTAGAGAGGATGAAAGTAGGGGGTTCTATGTTTTTAACAGGTTGCAAGGCAAATTGTTTAAAGGGAAGTGCATGCCCCATAGGTACAGGTAGGTTTCAGATTGCCAAGTATTTTGTTCAAAGAGGGGTGTGTTTAGTCCAAGTCAAGTGGAGCTCCAGGTTAATACTATCCTCTATGCACACACTATGCTTCACTATCAGCAATAGTACAATAGTGTACTAAAGTCACAATGGCAAACGCCACACAGACTCTGCTGCACATGAAATCCTACAGAAATCCTGCAGGACTTAACTGTAGTAGTCTCAGGTCCTGTGGAGAACCACACTAAGCTAGACCTTTGTTGTACATTTTTCTGTCACAGGGTCATATAGTTGCTTCTGCCCTGCAACCATACTGAGCTTTCCCTATGTTCTCACCGACAGTGGGCTTGCTCAGAACTGCATCAGTGAAAGTGAACTGCAGTCTTCTTGTATTGGGTCACCTGTTACCACTGGTAATCTGCATAGCTCAACATGAAATGTATAGTTTTGCTCAGGTAATATTTGCATAGGTTACATATAACATTCAGAAGGTACAAAAGTGTAGACAAGGAAAGGTCAGCCTGAACTCTGACCCCTAACTACCCCTGCTCCCTTTCCCAGGAAAAGCTGGTTACGTGTTTCTTATGCAACCGTTTGAAAAAAACTTAATCTACAAGCAAGAAACAAATAGCAGCACTTTCCTACTCAGGTTAGGCCATGTTAGAAGCTTGTGACACAGGCTGGAAAGCCCACCACAGACAGAACTGCAGACAGAAGTACTTGTCTTAAAGGAGCAGTTCTCAGCTTGTAGGTTGTGACTCCTTTGGGAGTTGAACAATCCTTTCACAGGGGTCGACTAAGACCATTTACATATTAGATATTTACACTATGATTCATAACAGCAAATTTACAGTTATGTAGTAGCAAAGAAAAGAATTTTATGGTTGGGGGTTACCACAATATGAGGAACTGTATTAAGGGGTCACAATATTAGGAGGGTTGAGAACCACTGTCCCAAAGAATAGTCTAGATTAGAACTCTTCAAAAAGCACTGATTCTAGACATAGTTGGGCCTGGGATGTCTCTGACAGGTAAGGTCCCTGACACTGGGCCCAAGGCAGGTTACAACTAAGCACGTATCTGTGACCAAATTGTACCTTTTTCAACTCATCTCTCTCATTTCAATCCAGAAAAACATTTTAAGAACGTGATAAAAGTAATTTCAGAACAACAAACTATTTTCTTATCTTAACTGTTTTGAAAATAAAATTGAATTAAAAACTGACCTGAAGTTGTAGTATTTTTTAAATTTTAGTTAATTTCCTTCAGAGAAAAACTTTGGTTGTTATTTTCAATATGCTAAAATATTTATACTTTACCTCTCTTTAAAAGGGCTAACTAAAACAAATAAAAACACTGTTTATGTTTTTATTAAAATTTTTTCAAAACTTATTTACTTCATGAAGATTAACCAAAACTCACACCCTATCAAAGGTTATTACAATAATCTTTCATAAAACCAACAGCATTTTAAAAAGGGGGATGTAGTAAATACTTTAAAGTGAAAACAGAAACTTTAGCGCCAGCCATTAAAATAAAAAGATAAATAATCTTTTCAAAGGAAGGAATACTCCATGGGGTGGGGAAGTAGAAATCCAATCGGATCACTTGAGAAGAGCAGGAGATTTAAATATCAGTTTAGTTCCTCATTGCCAACATGGCATTTATGTCCCAGATGAGATTCCGTAATTGATCCATAATCTGCTTCAGCTGTTGATTCTTCTGTTTGAGTTTCTGCGAAAACAAAAGGATTTACAAGCAATGTGATGTGAAATATATAGACTATGAAGTCAGAAGAAGCATAGCAAGTTAGGACCCTAATGATCCAGGCAGAAGTGAACCCAAATATTCCTGAAAACGAAAGGTCTCTGTCTTAGTTACTTTTCTATTGCTGTGAAAGGACAGCATGACCAAAGGCAACAACTTACAGAGGAGTTTAGATGGGGCTGACAGCTCCAGAGCGTTAAGACCTGTGGCCATCAGTGGTGGGGAGGATGGCAGCGGGACACAGACATGGCACTGGAGCACTAGCTGACAGCTCACATCTTGAGACAACCGCTACCAGGCAAAGAGATAGAGGAAGGGGGGTGAGGCAGAGGTGCAAAAAAGGCAGACAGAGAGAGACACTGGGAATGGCATGAGTCTTTTGAACCTCAAAGCCCACCCTTAGTGACACACCTCTTCTACCAAGGCCATAGTGCCCAAACAGTTTTACCAACTAGGGACCAAGTATTCAAATAAATGATCTGGGGGGAGGGGGGGGAGGGCGATTCTCATCCAAAGCATCACAGTTTCCACTTTTTCTAATCCCAGTCTCTGACAGATACCTTGACTTCTAACTCGATTCCACAAGACCCCTGAGTCCTTCCTCCCATTCCATCATAAAACATGTGACACAGTTGTGATAAACCTAGTAGTTAGATGCTGTAAGGGCAGTGGCACATAACTGTTGACACTACACTGTCCATCCAGATGCTATGAGTGATTGGAAGTTCAGCTCTTTACCTAGTAGAAATGGAGGACGCTGGCTACATTGTTTGACCTTACAGCAGAAGGATGAAGGTAATCCCTGAGTCCACCTCCTAAGAGGTCATGGGAGAACCAAAATGTTTGCTTTGCCTAAAATATTGCAGTTGCCTGACACCGAATTAAGCATTTGACACATGTTGATGACAGGCACAGAATGGGAGTTGTCAATATAAAAAACATAAAGCATAATAAAAATATGGTGGTTGGTACAAAATTAGTCTTCTAGTAACTTCTAGCAGAAGTTACTGTCCTAAGATGAGGAATGGCCTCATCTAGAAATGAGAGTGGCCTGGTGACAAGAAAAGTTCCCCGCAGTAAGATTTATGAATGCCTTGCACATGCCCCACCTCTCTATTCCCAGGTGCTACTAGAATATGGTCCACACATATTTTCAGAGTCCTTTCTTAAAGTTCTATGTGATAAAGATCAGTGTAGATAACACGTGACACAGGAAGACATTCTGATTAGCATCCTTACCAGTTACTGTAATAATAATTATTCAGTAACTCTTAGGAAACATTAAATTCAGAGACACAATTCTTAATTAGATTATTTTTAAAGTAATGCATTTAACTGCCTCCAGGTAAACTATTATATGTATATATATTATATGTATAGGAAAGGTCTTGTTACTTTATTTGAAAAAAAAAACACAAACAAGCTAAGATTAAGCGAACTGTTTTTATTACTTGTATCAAGACTCAGAAGTCACAAACAGGAAGGTCACTAAAGGGGACATTAAACACGTTCACTAGGAAGCAGAAAAGCAATTACAGACACTTTAATGATACTAATAACACTGATTAAATTAAATTCATGTTTGAAAATAGGATAGCACAAGACTCAGTCAGATGTTTCAAACACACAGGCCTTGACTCTCTCAGAACACCCAACTGTGCAGCACACAGGTCTTGACTCTCTCAGAACACCCAACTGTGCAGCACTCAGGTCTTGACTCTCTCAGAACACCCAACTGTGCAGCACACAGGTCTTGACTCTCAGAACACCCAACTGTGCAGCACTCAGGTCTTGACTCTCTCAGAACACCCAACTGTGCAGCACTCAGGTCTTGACTCTCAGAACACACAACTGTGTAGCACACAGGTCTTGACTCTCAGAACATCCAACTGTGCAGCACACAGGCCTTGACTCTCAGAACACCCAACTGTGCAGCACACAGGTCTTGACTCTCTCAGAACACCCAACTGTGCAGCACTCAGGTCTTGACTCTCAGAACACCCAACTGTGTAGCACACAGGTCTTGACTCTCAGAACATCCAACTGTGCAGCACACAGGCCTTGACTCTCAGAACACCCAACTGTGCAGCACACAGGTCTTGACTCTCTCAGAACACCCAACTGTGCAGCACTCAGGTCTTGACTCTCAGAACACCCAACTGTGCAGCACACAGGTCTTGACTCTCTCAGAACACCCAACTGTGCAGCACACAGGTCTTGACTCTCAGAACATCCAACTGTGTAGCACACAGGTCTTGACTCTCAGAACACCCAACTGTGCAGCACACAGGTCTTGACTCTCAGAACACCCAATTGTGTAGCACACAGGTCTTGACTCTCAGAACACCCAACTGTGCAGCACACAGGTCTTGACTCTCAGAACACCCAACTGTGTAGCACACAGGTCTTGACTCTCAGAACATCCAACTGTGCAGCACTCAGGTCTTGACTCTCTCAGAACACCCAACTGTGCAGCACACAGGTCTTGACTCTCAGAACATCCAACTGTGTAGCACACAGGTCTTGACTCTCTCAGAACACCCAACTGTGCAGCACACAGGTCTTGACTCTCAGAACACCCAACTGTGCAGCACTCAGGTCTTGACTCTCAGAACACCCAACTGTGCAGCACACAGGTCTTGACTCTCTCAGAACACCCAACTGTGTAGCACACAGGTCTTGACTCTCAGAACACCCAACTGTGCAGCACTCAGGCCTTGACTCTCTTAGGACTTGAAAGGGTCTTTGGAAAAGAGGATTTATATATTAAGCCTCTTAGACCAGGTTTTCAGATGACCCATCTCACAGGAGAGTGGAATGGTTACTATTTAATGAAATCTACCACCTTCTGGGACAGAAAAGGATGTATTCCTACCACAGAGACCCAGACAAGGTCACTTCCCATGGGTGAGCACCAAGCATGGCACCACACTGGTTGGCTGGCAATCTTACTCGCTGTCTTTACCTCTGTAACCTGCCCTTTGTTCCCAGGCTAAATTTTTCCCTCAGTTTCCTCACACACGAATGGGCTGGAGGTTTAAGGCCCTGAAAGCTGTATTCTCTGCCCAGCCACACAAAAAGTGGTAGCTACACAAATCTGTGACTGAAAAGTACTGCGTTTGAGCTAACACATGGCTTCACAATGGTTCCAAGGTGGCTGCTCTTTATAGACACTCCAGTGGCACATCACTGAGTCACCACTGCTGGCTGTGAAATACTTTGGCTACCACAGTTTCCTTTTAAATTTCAGGAGCTATGTAAAAAATCATTATTGAGAAAGAACAGAAGGATGAACAGGATTATGAGTTGAAATTTCTAAAAAACTGATTTTGAAAGTAGGCATGGTAGCTCACAGCTGCATTCTCACCATCTGAGACACTGAAGGAGAATGAGGTCAGCTCAAGTTACAAAGTGAGTTCCACACCAGCCAAAGCTACATCATGGGACCCTTTCTCAAAAAAGAAAAGGAAGAAAAAAAAAAAGGAAGAAAGAAAAAAAGAGAAAAGAATCATTTGAACTAGTAAGTTGTAACATTACCTTGAATGTGATCACTTTGCTAAATTCAGAACCACAGCATCAAGCAGGAGGAAAGCACAGCCAGACTGTACCCAGGATGGTGGCTGGTAGAGGATAAGGCAATTCAAGGGCAGACCCGGCCTCTGACAGAAAAGGCCAGCAAACCAAAGTATCTGCCTGGGATCTCAAAAAGCTGGTGGGGAGCAAAGAGTTCAAGGACTTGGCTGTGATGATAGATAATGAAGACCACTCAAAGTGCTGAAGGGCAAACCATACAGTGAAAACAAAGTGCAAAGGCTGACTGCAGGTGTGATGTCAAAGCGGGCAGGAGCAGGCACTTGGGTTTCAGAAGCAGCAGAGCCATCTAAGACAAAGCCTGATGAACAAGCCCAGCCTCCACACTGTCAATAAAAACTAAGGAACAATTCTGATCTTGGGTAGTTAACATCAGATGCCATTATAATCAGTACCCCAACAGCATCTGTAGAGGGCTCCCTCCATGGCACTGGCACGTGTGTGAAGCCTGCCACTTAGGTGGCTTTCAAGAAGAGCCATTTGTGGAATAGATTTGGCTTCTTTGTCAAAAATCAAGTGACCAAATGTGTGTGGATTCATCTCTGGGTCTTCAATTCAATTCCATTGATCCACCAGCCTGTTGCTGTGCCAGTACGATGCTGTTTTAATTACTGTTGCTCTGTAGTACAGCTTGAGATCAGGTATGGAGATTTCTCCAGAGGATCTTGTATTGTATAGGATTGTTTTTGCTATTCTGGGCTTTTTGTTTCTCCATATGAAGTTGAGAATTGATCTTTCAATATCTTCAAAATATTTTATAGGTATTTTGATAGGGATTGCATTGAATCTGTAAATTGCTTTTGGGAAGATGGCCATTTTTACTACGTTAATTCTCCCGATCCACAAACAAGGTAGATCCCTCCATCTTCTGATGTCATCTTCAATCTCTCTCTTCAGAGATTTAAAGTTTTTTTTTTCAAATAAGTCCTTCACTTGCTTGGTTAGAGTTACTCCTAGATATTTTATATTGTGTGTGGCTATTGTGAAGGGTATAGTTTTCTTAATTTCTTCCTCTGCATGTTTATCAATTGTATATAGAAAAGCTACTGACTTTTTTGAGTTAATTTTGTATCCAGCCAATTTGCTGAAGGTGTTTATCAGCTGTAGGAGTTCTCTGGTGGAATTTTGGGGGTCACTTATATACACTATCATATCATCTGCAAATAGGGATAATTTGACTTCCTCCTTTCCCATTTGGATACCCTTGATCTCCTTTTGATGTCTTATTGCTCTGGCTAGAACTTCAAGAACTATATTGAAGAGAGATGGAGAAAGTGGGCAGCCTTGTCTGGTCTCCAATTTTAGAGGGATTTCCTTGAGTATCTCTCCATTTAATTTGATGTTGGCTATTGGCTTGCTGTATACAGCCTTTATTATGTCTAGGTATGTGCCTTGTATTCCCGATCTCTCCAGAACTTTAAACATGAATGGGTGTTGGATTTTGTCAAATGCTTTTTCTACATCTAAGGAGATGATCATGTGGTTTTTCTCTTTCAGTTTGTTTATATGATGGATTACATTGATGGATTTCCATATGCTAAACCATCCCTAAAAAACTATAGCATCTCCAAAAATGGCGCTGGTCTAAATGGATGACTACATGTAGAAAAATGCAATTAGACCCATATTTGTCACCATGCACAAAACTCAAGCTCAAGTAGATTAAAGACCTCAACATAAAACCAGAGACATTAAATTGGTTAGAGGAAAAAGTGGGGAAGACCCTGAACACATTGGCACAGGAGACAACTTCCTGAACAGAACACCAACAGCCCAGCCCTTAAGGTCAACAATTAGTAAATGGGCCCTCATGAGGCTGACAAGCTTCTGTAAGGCAGGAGACACTGTCAACAGAACAAAGTGACAGCCTACAGACTGGGAAAAGATCTTCACCAACCCTTCATCTGACAAAGGTCTAATATCCAAAATATATAAAGAACTAAAGAAATTAAACACCACCAAACCAAATAACCCAATTGAGAAATGGGACTCAGAACTAAACAGAGAATTCTCAACAGAGGAATATCAAATGGCTGAGAAACACTTAAAGAAATGCTCAGCCTCGGTAGTTATCAGAGAAATGTAAATCAAAATGGCACTGAGATTCCATCTTACGCCCATCAGAATGGCTAACATCAAAAACTCAAGTGACACCACATGCTAGTGAGGATGTGGAGAGAGAGGAACACTCCTTCATTGCTGGTGGGAATGCAAACTAGTACAGCCACTTTGGAAATCTACCTGGTGCTATCTCAGGAAAATGGGAATAGGGCTTCCTCAAGACCCAGCTATTCCACTCCTTGGAATATACCCAGAAAATGCTCTACCACACAACAGGGGCATATGCTCAACCATGTTCATAGGTGCCATACTCATAATAGCCAAAATATGGAAACAGCCTAAGTGTCACTCAGTAGAAGAATGGATAAAGAAACTGTGGTACATCTACACTATGGAATACTATTCGGCTATTAAAAACAAGGAATTCCAGAAATTTGTGGACAAATGGATTGAACTAGAAATTATCATAATGAGTGAGTTCACCCAGAAGCAAAAAGAGACAAATGGTATATACTCACTTATATCGAGATACTAGCCCAAGGGGCAGGTCCCACGAAAGTCTTCACTTACCAGGAAAGTGGGTCAGAGGGGAGGATATCCTATTGGGACTTTAGGTGAGAGAAGCATGGGAGAATGGGGAAATAGAAAGATCCAGAGGGTTCTGGAAACCTACAAGAACATAATGACGGGCAGATCTGGGTCCTGTGGTCCTGCTCAAACTATGGCACCAGCCAAGGACAATACATGCAGTAAACTTCAAACCCCGACCCAGACGTAGCCGATGGACAGGACATTCTCCACCATTGAGTGTAGAGTGAGGTCTGACTTTCATATGAACTCTGATGCCCCATTTTTGACCATGTCCCCTTGATGGGGAGGCCCGGTGGCACTCAGACGAAGGATAACAGGTCACCAAGAAGAGACTTGATACCCTATAAGCATATACAAGGTGAGGAGGTTCCCCTCAGTCACAGTCATAGGAGAGAGGAGTAGGGGGGAAGCAGGGGGGAGGGAGGAACGGGAGGATACAAGGGATGGGCTAACAATTGAGATGTAATATGAATAAATTAATAAAATATTTTTTAAAAAGGGTCATTTGTAAATGAGTTCTGATATGCTGGTCTTACTACCTCCTGAGAAATAAAGTTTGCCAAAGAATGGAGGATATTTCCAAGCTAAAACCAAAATATGGGCAATATTTTTTTAAGTGTAACACAATGTATTTGGATAGTCTTACTAAAAAATGGCAAAGTTTTAATTAAAACAGTAGCACACAAGTGAAATGTCTGGACTCAAAACACGCCATCAGACTGTCAACAGTGAAACTGACAGTTATGCTTATTAGTGGTTAAACTGTAAATACATTTTCATGACATAAGGTTTAATATATACAATCTTGCCACTGATTGATTTTAACAGAGGCTGACAGCTGCTATTTTCAAAATCCATCAGCTGTGCATAATTTGTTCCATTAACAGGTGAACGCGTAAGGAAGTGGATCTTTACAAAGTATGTTTATGCTAAGCCATACCGTGTCATCTAATATTCATATAAAGGCTGTGACACTTGATATAAAAATGCTTTGGACTCGATTACATGTCAATCTTTTGATACAACCTGGGTACCTCTTTCAATTTCATTTCCCATCAATGGAGCACTATGAAGCAAAATGAAACTCAATTCTGATGTTCCCAAAGTGGACAGTCCCAAACAAAAGCTCCTCCTTTGCTTGGAAAACAGGGCTCAAGGATCACAAAAACAAGATGCAAAGAGGAAAGTGTTGAAATAAAACGGAATCTGACCATTACAACTATGCCATTTCCTCTGCAGATGATTTCCATTAAGTACTGAGGACCAAGTGCCCGGCTCAAGGCTTCCTAGAACGACAATGGGACTGCTAACAGATGCCATAGCAACCAGACTCACCTCAGTCAGCCTGCTGCTCTGCAACCTCTGCAAATGATGCAACAGCTGACAACGAGCAGCCAGAGTAAAACCAGCCAGAGTAAAAAGCCTACTATTCTGTTTATTTAGAATAAAGGCCATGTGTTAAGACTGAAGTTCTGGGTGTACTTTTAAGAAAGTTGTTACTGATTATACAGACCCACGAGGCATTATTTAATCCAAATACAATATATCAAAATAGGGAACAGTACTTAGTCTTCTTTTTTTTGTTTTGTTTTGTTTTGTTTTGTTTTTGGAGACAGGCTTTCTCTGTGTACCACTGGCTGTCCTGGACTCACTTTACAGACAAAGCTGTCCATGAACTCTGCCTCCCTGAGTGCTGGGATTACATCACTGCACCCTGCTTTGAAAGACTTTTGTTTGTTTTTCTTTGTTTTGTTTTTGAGACAGGTTGTCTCTGTGTAGCCTTGGCTCTCCTGGACTTCCTGTAGGCCGGGTTGGTCTTGAACTCACAGAGATCTGCCTGCCTGAGTGCTGAGGCGCAGATTCCCATGCCTGGCTACAATACTCTTCTTTCTGTAAATATTTTCCTGCCAAGAGCTGCAGCTTCCTTTAGAGTCGTAGAATCTTAAGTTCTCATCCAACAGCGGTTACACTCGACAGGACTTCTGGCAGTCAGCAGCACGTGGCATACAGCAGGAGCTCAGATACTTGACTATTAAAAGCAAAGTTAAAAACACATCCAACCAAGACGTGTTCGTCAAGGCTGTCAAATCAAATAGCCAAAACACTAAGATTGTAACATTTATATAATTCCTGATTTTGTCATGGTTCTTCTTGCTGTATGTAGTTTAGTGTGTGTGTGTGTGTGTGTGTGTGGTGTGTGTGTGTGTTTGTGTGTGTATTATAAATGTATATGTAAAAATTTTAATTAAAAAAAAAAGAAGGATCCAGTTGGGAAAGGAAGGAGTATGCAGTTAAACATGGTATGAAACACTTTCTTTAGCTCTACAAAATCTTAGTCTGCTTTAACACTGATATCTAGCATGAATATTTATAATTATTTACGAGTATTGAATAACTTAGTGAAAACAAAAAGTTATTCTAAAGCCATCTCAAATGTTTCAGAATGATTTTGGACTTTAGACTTTGAATAGCCAAATAAATCACACCACAAAACACTGATATTTCCAAAATTTATACGTCCGACTCCTATTGTAAAACCAAATACTAGTGGTCTAAAAATATAGAATAAAAGGACTCCTAATGGTATTCTGCTATACTCATATGTCAGTGCCTTATTCAACTATGACCAGAGAAGTTTCGTCCTGCAGCAGATGGGAACAAATGCAGAGTCCTTCAGCCAGACATCAGACAGAGAGATAGAGAAACCTTGGAAGGTACGACTCTAAATGAGGTGTCTCCAGCAAGGCCCACCCCTCAGACCTCAGGGAACCCCACCAAAGAGCAGGCAGGACCAGTGTGAGAGCCAGCGTCGATGAAGGACACCAGAAGACGCTCTAGTTCAACACAGCGAAGCTGAGACAAACTAACCGTGACTGAAGCCGCATGCAGGGCTGACCCGACTCCACACCAGGTCCTCTGAGGATACACTATAGTTTTCAGTTTAGGATTTTTATGGAACTCCTGAGTGTGCAAATGAATGTGTCTCTGATTCTTTTGCCTTCTATTGGGCTTTTTTTCTTCTATTTGTTTCCCTTGTCCAACTTCATTGTATCACTTTGTTTTACCTTATTATATTTTACTTTGTTGTGTTTGGCTGCCACCTTGTAAGCTTGTTCTTTTCTAATGAGAGACAGACATGCAGTGGGTCTGGGTAAGATGGAAGGTATGGAGGAACTTGGAGGGTTAGAGAGAGGAAGAAAACTGTAATCAGAATATTTTTATGAGAAAAGAACCTATTTTCAACAAAAGGTAAATATACTATAATAAAATAATGCTAAATAAAAAAAAAAACATATCCAACAGAAAACTTATAAAACCTCAGAGACGAAAACTTGAAATCCTTGGCAATCATTTCAAAACGTGTTCTTTGTGTTTTGCTGTTGCTATTGCTGAATGTTGCCTTTCAGCTTTAAAAGCAGACATGGCTATTATTTTAAAGCATCCGTTTACATGCTTCCTGGCCATAATAGGCAAGCAATATTTAGCATACTCTAGTATTACTAGTTACAACCGTTCAGGTAAGTACCTGCCAGAGCCTCATGTGCTGAAGACTTGGTCCTGGCCCTCATGGTGGAGAGAACCAATACCCTTACCCCACTTCCCACCCCGACTGCCCTCCGACCTGGACATCCTTGCTTTGCAGCAGTGAGTTTTACTCTCTTTACCTTCCTGGCGTGAAATTGAAGCTAACCAAATTTTAGTCCCTTTCTTTGGCCTCTGGTCACCATCATTCACAGGTGCTCAAAATGTACAACAGGGGCTGGAGAGGTTACACAGTGGGTAAAGTATGTGCTTTGTAAACATGAAGATCCACGCCTGGCTCCCCAGCACTCACATAAGTCAGGTGTGTCCCGGTACATCTATAACCCTAGTGTAGAGGTGTGGGTCTCGTGGGCTTGCTGACCAACTGTTCTAGCCAAAATAGAAGGCTCCAAGTTCAGATGGCCCTGCCACAAGAGAATAAGGTAGACTGGGCATGAAGGTGCACACCGCTGATCTCAGATCTCAGGAGGCAGAAGTAGGCAGACCTCTGAGTTCGAGGCCAGCCCGCTTTATAAAGAGAGTTCCAGGACAGCCACATCTACACAGAGAAACCCTGTTTCTGCTTCCCAAGTGCTGGGATTATAGGCATGAGCCACCGCGCACAGTTCTTTTTTTCCAATTTTTAAACATAATTATTAACTCTGAAATTTATTTTAATATGCAGCAGTGTAAAATTAGTTAATTCCCCCAAACTTTCCATTTCTAAAGATTAATTTTCCACACAATCCCTTTCCTGTCATATTAAATTCTCATATTCATCAGCAAAGCTTTTTTTTTTTTTTTTTTTTTTGGCTATTATTTTACCAATCTGTTTATTCCTGGGCCAGCATTACATGCTTATGTATGCCTTTATAAAATGCTTCACATTAAATTTTAATTTTTGAAGCAAAACAATCCTGCATTATTAATCTTATTTATTGGATTTCTGAAGTATATTTTTGTACATTTTCAGAAGAAAATTTTCACTTTGATTTTGATTTTACTCATTTTTGTCAAATATTGTATAAAGGTTTCCTTTTCTTTCTTTCTGGTTTGTTGTTGTTGTTTTCATACTTTCATGTAAAGTCTCACTTGCATTTGGATTATTTTGCACAAAATTATGAAGTAATTAATACTGGTGTCTTTATAGTATTTATCGCTCTCCCAAGAGCTCTATATGTTCATTTTAATTATTAAAAAAATTATTTGGTGCATCTTAACAAGGCCAGTTGCTGTTACAGTTCCTCCCCACTTAAGTCTGCGGCAACCGTGACGAGAGCTTCAAAGAGCGTTCTATAGCTCACAGCGCTGGAACTGCATGGTTGCAGTCTGGTCTGAAACGCTTACTTCACAGAACTTTTTATAGACTCTACTTGTTTATCAGGTGAGTTTTTCTGAACATGCTAACAGGCTTGTGGATAACTCCTATTTTTGAGCACTTGTGTTTGTTGCCTTTTTGAGTGGGTTATAACTTCTACAATAGTTATAAACACACTGGGAAATTTTATTATATGGCATTTTAAATAGGAATATATTTATACTCTACTTAAAAAGAAACTATGGCTATTTATGAAAATTAAAAGGGAAAAAGAAAAACTTTGTTCTTGTTTCAAATACTGTGTCAGCACAAGCGTACTGGACTATACCAAACGGTCTTTCAGCACCTGAGAGCAGACGCTTTCCAAGATACCTGACAGTCTATATTACGTGCACGAAGCGAATCCCTCTAACAAGCTCTGTTTAGCTCTGTAAGATTGTTAACACCTTGGTAGATTCTATCAAGTAGAATGAAGATGTTAGGGTGCTCTGTGTTTGTACGTGAAGGAGGGAGGCTGGTAGCTTACTCAGTAGCTTTCGGTGGGTGAGGCCACATCTCTACCACAGAACGAACCTCCAACTCTCTTCTACTGTTCTGTTTCGTGAGAACTATCTGAAGTTCATTTCTCAGTGAGAACCCCTTGGGCTGGAGGTAGGACAATGTCGTCATAACGCCTGTAATTTCTGAGTCACAGGTCGAGGCAGTCACGCTCCCTGCTGGCAGGTTTTCATCATTTGCTGTCACACAGAAAGGCAGAGTTCAGTTCAGGGACATGAACAGCCTCTCTGAGGGCTTTGCTGAGTGACTCCGCCAGCCTTCCCTACTCCTCAGACGCGGCTCTGCTCACCTTTCATCTCTGGCCTCGCTCTGAACAGGTGCATCTGCCACAAAAACACCACCACCAGGCAACTCCAAAATTCAAACTATGTTTTAGAGTTATGCTAGGTAATTTAAGAACTCTGAAGTATAAAAAATGTACAAACGAATAACTTACTTTATTTACTTCCGCAATTTCTCGTCTCTCTTCACTAGCAAAGCGAGGCGGGCCAGTCCGGTCGTCATTCTTTGAGCCATCCTCATCCACATATGGAATAAGTTGCTGGAAGTGACAAAGAGTAGTATAAAGTGCAAGCCAGATATGTGAATTAGATTACGAGAGAGACCACATCAGCTTCTAGTCCATGTGCTGCTACAGAGACTGCTTCAGCTTAGAGTCCATTGTAAAACATTTTTAGTGCTTTAACAAAACTCACTCTCCCCTCAAAGGAAAAAAAAAAAACCTAGTGGACGTCACATATTAGGTACTACTCCAGTCACTCAGCCAGCAAATATGCAATTGCTAGGTGCTGGCTGAAGACACTGCAAGTAAGATGTAAGTCAAGTAAGATGTAGCTCCTGCTCTCATAGTGAGTCCAGTTAAAAAGCAAGTCAGGCATCCTTTACGCTACAAGAAAGGACCCCCGAGGACATGTGTATGCAAATGTCACTGACATCACTCAGAGCTCCAGTGGCTGCAGAACTTCTTATTGGTCTGAGTTTCTTTTAGTTGTGACAATTTTTTAAATAAGATAAAAAATTTACAGAGCAATGGCACTTCTGGCAGAAATTTGGCTGATTATCTGTGGCCTTAAATGTGGCAGACGTTAGGAACCAGCCAGTCTTCTGCCGTTGTATTTTGTCTTGAAGAAACAGTCAACGTACTGTGCGCGTGGCACATGGTCTTTTGTATTCTCGGCCCACGAATCGACCCAGATGACGCACGTCCTCTCGTCTCTCCTCCCCTCCTGCAGAACTCTCTTTAGACAGCCTTGTCCTGATTCTTCTGCCTCCTGTGTATTCCTCCAACCGCTGCATATGCTTTTCTTCCTCTATCGCTTTCCTATGTCCTGGCTTCTTGCATTCGGTGACAGACAACAATGTCCCAACCCTTGATTCCATCCCCTTCCCAGTCACCGCCTTCCTCTCACATTTAACAGCTCTTCAAAGACCGATCTCCAACTGTTGGCTTCAGCTCATTACTTCCTGTTTAATCGTAAATCTGACTTTTAGCTACTACCATGTCGATGAGGTCTACTCAAATACATCTTGCCTCAGCAATGGTAAAAAGTTGCTGCTAATAACTAAATATTTCTTCTAACAATAATAAAAGAAATCACTATCATTAAAATCACAACACAGAAACATGGCTACCAGCCTGGAAAACAAATGCTACAAAAATCATTAATGAAAAAAAAAATGCACATCTATATTCACATTTTCATCTCTTCTCAGAAGTAAAGAAATAATAATCATATTAGAAATGAGGTATATTGCTAAAAGGAGAAAGGGAGGAGGAATTACAGATGTAGTGACCACACTGGGCCTCTGATGTGCATGCTCCTGTCACAGAAACTCACCTCGACGGGAATGGGGTCCATCCCGCCGCAGTTCTCATTACATTTGTCATAGACCAACCGCAGCTTCCTGAAGAGAATAGACAGTTGGCGAAGATGATCCTGTAGCTTTGTTAACCGGTCTTGGTAAGTTCCCGTATGGTAAGTGACACCATTTGGCAGCTTAGCAGGCAAAAGAAAACAAAAACATTGAAATTTTAGAAGTAGCCCATATGCATTTATTAGCAACTTGGCACACATTAATTAGTCCTTTAATGTCATAAGTAAGAGAAATTTAGTACCACTAATCACATAAAAGTAGCAAGCTGCACATATATTATATATAGTATATAGGTGTATCTAGAAGCTTAGGGTTTTGTTTTGCAGAAACAGAAGACTATGTTCTTATATTTCTGAAAGCATTCTCAAAGTATCTTAACTATAACAATAAAGAGAGTAAGATGTGCAAAGTACAAACTAAAATATAAACCACCAAAGTTCATTTTAAAAAAATCATTAACAGACGATATAGGTACAAGTGAACATAGACTCAAACATTATTAATACATCACTGCAAATAACAACTACGGTGGTATCTATTCCTAGTCAGCCAGGCCTGGTAGTGTAGGCCTGTACCCTCCCTCAGAGGGATCACATGTTCAAGGCCAGCCTGCTACATAAAGCGAATTCAAGGCCAGCTTGGGGAAATTTATAAGTCCATGTTTCAGAACAGAAAGTGAAAGGCAGGCAGGTAACACAGCTCTGGTAAAGCATTTGCCTCATATACACAAGGCCCTAGGACTGGGGTATAACTATGGAAGCTAATTGATTAATGACATTTTTTTCAAAGTAGTCATAAGCATTCATTCAAACAATAATAAAGTGGCATACAAATGGAATTTGAGTAGGCTTGAATAACTTGGTTCTCATTCTCAGGGTCCCTTTTGTAATTGTTAGTTTCTCAGCTCAGAGACAGCTCTTTTGAAATTTCTGAATTATTTATAGTTTTATGCATCTTCAACATTAATATATTTTAAAATGCCTCAGTGAAGTGTGATGAAATTGCAAGGGCTTTTTGTTTACCTTTTAAAATAAGTCGGCATTAGAGGGGCTCAAAATTCCATATAGTGTAGAATTTCCCCTAAGAGCTCTGTTTACAGAGGTTAACAGGCACCAACAGCAGAGAAACAGTTACAGGGCCCTGCTTTGCTCTCTGAATGATAGTAAGGTTGTGACGATTACATCTCACTTAGAGAAGCACCAGGCTCTTGAATCGTGGCATGTTACTAAGTTTGCAACTTTGCTGTACGTAGGAAAAACTGGAACTCCTCTTTGTGACATACTTAGGTCATGGGTTTTAGTGTACAGTCTGAATAATTTTAATGAGCATTTCACAAGTCTGTGCTTGTGTGTTCATGAGATGTGTATGACAGGCACAAAAAGACTGATGGGTCTTATTATGAAGAAAAGCAATCTTGTTGAAATGCAAAGAATTATCCACCGGAAATCTGCCAACTTAGTAAGTTTGGATATTAGTTTTTGTACAACATCAGCTTACTACTCACCTTTTGCACGTCAAGCATTGCTCTGGACGTGAGAGTGGCAGAAAAATGAGTGATGAGGCTTCCATACTCTACAGAACTTATGGTAATAGCACCTAAGATTCCTTGCTGCATGCTGTGTGTAGCTACTCAGCTGGAAAGCTCATCAATAACCATCTCCTTCATGAATATGGATGAAACCTCATAAATATATCACACTCCCAGATACTCAAAATGCATTCAACTAAATTCATCATCTATTCTTATAGTCAAATTCCCCATATATGAAAAACATATTTAGGTTATAAAGTCCAAATCATGATTGATGTGCAGGCATTGGAGGAATTCCCACTAAGGTCAGGAACAGAAAAAGACAGACACTGAGAACATAGTTAAGGTTGAGGCATTCTGCTGTGGAGGAGCTAGCCAGGGTAACCAGAGAGGAGAAAGACGGAAACACTATCAGTGAAGCAGAAAAGCAATCACTGTTGACATCATAACAAGCCACTGATGGTATACCAATTCCATAAGGAGGTAAGTATAAAATTAACAAAGAGGAATGTATAATAGCTTTGCTTTCATTTCTAGAAAGAAAATGAAAAAGCAAGGGCCTATTACAGTAGCAATAAAAATAAATAAATAAAATATCTAGGAATAAACTTAGAAAAAAAAATAGAACCTTAAAATGTGAACAAGAAAAACCACATTCCATGTTCTTGGTTACTAAGACTTAATACAGCATTGTCAGGGTTTTCTATGCTGAAAAGCTAATACCACTGACAGATTTTTCTTGTTTTTCTGGATCTAAGATGTATGTGGAAAAGTAGACAAAGAACACTTATTCTGCAATAGAATATAAAAACGCCATAGAAACTCCAAGAATATATGAGAATAAGGAACAGAGCATCAAAGACAGGGAAGGAATCAACACCCAGACAGACACATCTGCAAGAAGATGTAGCCGAGCCAACTGAGGAGCAGGGTCAGCTTGCTTGCTTTCTTTTTCTTTATTCTTCTCACACACAACACATCCTGACCACAGCCTCTCCTCCCTGCACTCCTCCTAGTCTCCCTCCCCACCAGCCCTTGCCTCCAGATCCACTCCTCTTCCTTTCTCTTCGGAAAAAAAACACGCCTCCCAGGGATGTCCACTGAACATGGTTTAGCACATTACTATAAGACTAGGCACAAACCCTCAGCCAGTGGGAGGAAAGGGTCCCAAGAGCAGGCTAAAGAGTCAGAGACAATCCCACTTCTGTTGTTAGGAGGTCCACAAGAACCACAAGCTAAGCAACCACAGCGTGTACACAGAGGACCTAGTGCAGACCCACGCAGGCTCCATGACTCTCACACTGTGATCCCTGTGAGCCCTGATTAGTTGAAGTTAGCTATTTCTAAAAGATCCTCATCAGGTACAGTTGCTCCTCTGTGTGGGACGTTTTCACTTGTTCCAGCATAAGAGTGAGAAATGTAAAGCAGCATAAAGGCTCTAAGTATTCCATGCAGTGGAATACTATAAGGCATAAAAAAGTGCAAGGGAGTAGTTTCCATATACATATGAATAAGTTCCAAAACATCTGAAATGAAAGAGACAAAGTACAAAATAGAATGCACATCATACTGTTATCTGTGCAAACCGGGTGGGGGTGATGGGATGACACATACACAGACTTGATTAAATATGCAAAGAACATTTGGAAGATAACTATAAACAGTGGCTAGAAACATTAGCAACCATTGCTTTTCAGAGAGGGATTAGGTACCTACCAGACAGGGAATAGGAAGGAGAATGCTCACTGCAGTGTGTTGTTATTCCTAAATTATGAATATATTTATGTAGCCAACATATGAAATAAAAGATTAAAAGGATAATCAAAGTAATGCTATTTTCCACAGGGATTCTTAATCTGGGATTTAGCAATATTTGGCAGATACTTCTTAACACCTTGAAAACTTTCTTTTCAAAATGTACTTAGTATTTTTTTACCCTAAGGAAAGTCTACAGTTTTCAGAGTCTTGAGCAGCTAAAGGACATCTACTACAGAAAGAACCATTTCTCTCAAAGAAATCAACTTCAGCAGTGTGTAAATATGCTGCATCCCTTTCATGGACTAATACAGATGGGATGAGATCCTCTTCATAGGCTTTGCTCCTGTGAATACAGAGTTTCCTTAACTCTAAAATAGGAATAAAAAATACCTATTGAAATTCTCCCTACAACTAGGTACCTGGCCAAGAAAAGTAATTGAGAGGTGTTTAATGATCTAGGACTATACCTGCTTCTACAAGCTCTAATTCAGATGCTGGCACAGGGCAGGCTGCGTGCTAAATTCAGATGCTGGCACAGGGCAGGCTGCATGCTATATCCTGATACATCGTGAAATACCCACTCCAGTCATTTTCGTTATGAACCTGTTCATCTGAAACTGCCAAAGAATTTCAATCTTCTCTTTTGAGTCCATTTATCATGATACTATCTTTGTATGACATTTCACACTAAGTTACTGACACAGCACTAAAAGATTCCCACAAAACAGAATCACTTTTATAAAAGTGGGAGATGAAAATCTCAACTATTTCGTCTTAAACAAACAAACAAACAAACAAACAGACAAAAGCAATAAAGCACTCTTCAGGGCACCTGTAGAAGCAAAAGTTGCTAAGAGTCTCAAGCCATGGCTTCAGTTATATCCCACTGAGTAGCTTTGCAGCAGTCAGTTGACCTTGATGACTCAGAGAATCCTCATCCGTAGAACGAAGATGCTTTCTGCATCTTGCAGTGTTGGGGAAGGCAAGCACTAATCATGACTTCCTACCTGTACTCGAACAGTCTGGGTATCTGACGCCAAAAGATGAATGTAGACCCAAACTCATCGCATGATCACCCCTCCAAATTTAGACAGATTGTAAAATAAGGGAAACGTCAAAGAGTAACACTTCTAGAGAAAATAGCCACTGTTTTGGGGTTATAAAAAAGAATTTTAAGTTTGACACCAAAAACAAGATCCATAGAAGAACAAAGCAACAAGTGAGGTCCCATCAAAATTATAAAATGTCTGCTCCTCAAAAGACATTTTGACAGGGCGTGCTAGTGCACGCCTTTAATCCTAGCACTCAGGAGGCAGAGGCAGGTGGATCCTTGTGAGTTCGAGGCCAGCCCGGTCTACAAAGCCAGTCCAGGACAGCCAAGGGTACACAGATAAACCCTGTCTTCAAAAACAAAACAAAAAAGACGTTTTGAAGAAAAGGATGTCAGAGGCACAGACTGACAGAAGGGCCCAACAAAGTAAAAGGACACAACAGTAACAAATTATGGTGAAAAAGAGAGAATGCAGAGACCTCAGATACAGTTGCTGATGGAAATACAGGTGGATCAGCCACATTAAAACAAAACAAAACAAAAAACAAAACCCTTAACAAGTTAACAGATATATACATGATTCACTAACTACGTTCTGAAACCATCTGAAATACATGGCCAGGCAAAAAGAAATGTTGACACTATTTATAAAGGCAGCCCCGTTTATAAGGGCTCCAGAGCAGAAACAACCCAAACACGCACCCACAAGATGAACAAATGCAAAAGCTGCCACGTACTCATTCAACAACATAGTAAGAAAAAGAAATGTCATATAAGTGTGTGCTGAAAGAACCTCGACCTGCGGTGCTCACACGCTACGGGGTTCCTATTAAATAAACTGGAAAATGCTACCCTTCAGTGGCTCCATGGGGACGGAGGTAAGCATTGTCACAGGGTGTAAGGAAACTTCTTAGGTAAAGGCTATTTTGACTGCTGTGACTACCAATGAAGTCACAAGTATATTCCTAAATATGTCAAAGTTTCACATTAGCGCAGCTGACTGTAATCTAGGCAAACCTAGAAAGGAGGAGAACTATTGTCTGAATTCTTTAGCTTCTGCACATCCCTTTCAGGAGAAATTCTGCTCTGAAAATTTTTAGGTAATTTAAAAAGGCAAGTATATGGTGTGAGCCGGGCGTGGTGGCGCACGCCTTTAATCCCAGCACTCGGGAGGCAGAGGCGGGCGGATCGCTGAGTTCGAGGCCAGCCTGGTCTACAAAGCGAGTCCAGGACAGCCAAGGCTAACACGGAGAGACCCTGTCTCGTAAAACCAAAAAAAAAAAAAAAAAAAAAAAAGTATATGGTGTGACTCATTTATACTCTGAAAAATGTTCATAAACACCCGCACAAGGCATTCCAATCTAGAAAGGGTGCCTTCAATATCACCAACTAGGTCCAAGATCTTTGGGGACAGGCACACACTAGAGATACTTTGGGGGGTGATGGTAAAGGTTATCACACCTGATGACTCCTGAGGTACGGGGATGGGACAGACACATGCTAATGACATTTCTGGGGGTAATGGGCATAGCCAGTCCAAAAGTAGCCTGGGGTGAGGGGAAAAAATGGGGGTGACCATGTCTGGAATCTCTCAGGCCAGGAGGCTGACTCATCCCCCCTGGGGGAGGGGTGTGGAGAGGGGTATTGGGTATAATGAGGGTATCCATCTGAGGTATCCCTGGGCAGGGGACAGATGCATGCCGGGGGACATTGAGTGTAAGGGGGTGTGTCCATGCCTGAGGGTTTTTCTAGGGCACGGGACAGACACAAGCAGGGAGTACTAAGGACAGACACTTGCTGTCTGTGTACATGGGTGCCGGTGTACAAGGGGACGGCCACCCTGAGGTCTTCCAGGTCAGGGTTAAGGAGTGGTTGGGATGATCACAGCTGAGGTCTCCCAGGGCAAAGGGCAGACACCCGATGAGAAACCTGGGGTGTAGAGGCGACGTGACCACCCTCACCCTGAGGTCCACCCGGGGAGGCACCCTTTCACTAGCTCTCTCCACTCCAGGTTCCCACCTGCATGTTCCTGAGCAGCTGGAAGATCTCCATAGTGCGGTACACGATGTCCTGCACCGTCTCCTGCCCGATGCGGCACAGCGTGGCCGTGTTGACCTCGCGGGCGGCCTGCTGAGCCTGCGGGCCGCCGAAGGGCCCGGACGCCATGCCCCCGGGCGCCAGCGGAGGGGTGGACATGACACCCGATGGCTTCGGTCCGGCTGGGGACCACTCCGCCGATTTCAAACAAGCGGCGCCACTTCCGCCCGCCGCGACGTAAGCGTCGTACCGGAAGACCTGGGAGTCCGTCACTACTCGAAGCCTGACGCGATTGGACTACGAACTCCGGAGAGGCAAGACGGACAGGGAAAAAACCCAGTAGAGTTTTGTGCAGGGGGGCGGTACCAGTGATGGCTGGGATGGGCTATCCCAGAGTTCTGTCTGCTGGTGGTCTTTGAATTACGGGTCTAGGTGGTTCTCTGCTTTTGTATTGGGTTCTTGCAGATCTTCCCCTGCCCCCCACCGCCCCCCGCTTTTTTTTTTTTAATAACAAACCTAGGGGGCGTGTCTAATTATTGTTCTTTGACAGATAGGACACAGCTGAGAGGGCTTGAGGTACTTGTCAACTCTATATAGCATGTGCCAGCAATCTGCTTTTCTTCTTTTTTCTTTTCTTTTTGATTTTTCGAGACAGAGTTTCTCTATATAATAGCCCTAGCTGTCCTGGCCTCACTATGTAGACCAGGCTGGCCTCGAACTCACGAAGATCCCCTGCCGCTGCCTCCTGAGTGCTGGGATTAAAGGCGTGCACCACCACGCCCGGCTGCAATCTGCTTTTCAAAGGCAGGGGAGAAAAAATGATTTCTGTTCTTGTATACTTCGTTGTAACAGGAAACCCACCCCCCGGATTGCTTTTGTTCCTGCTCAAATATTTCCGAAGTTTCTCTACGTAACACACCTATACACATGTACCACTTTCTGATTGTGAACCGCGGCAATGATCCCTCATAAGGAGGACCCCAATGCAAGTCCGAAATTGCAGAGTATGGAACCCCAGATACTTTCACAGCTTTGAACCATAGTTGAGTTATGCTACATAAAATCGTAAAAAGTGAAATCTCAAGTAAAGAAAGGTTACTAGACTGCCTAGTACTGTGGTTTTGTTTACTTTCTAATTTCCCCTTACTCCATGAATATACTAAAATGCAATTTCAGTAAAAATAGACTTGCTCTGTTTTTTTTCCACTTCCTGTAGTTTCATGATGTCATGACTGGCGTACTGAAATGGCTCTAGAAGTAACTACTAAATGGTTTTTAAATAGTGTAAAGATCGCAAAAACAATTATAAAGAGAAAAGAAAAAAAAACTTACTGCACATTTCAAAGGGAAGGCAGCCATTCCATTTACCGCCTGCCTCTAAACCCGAAACACCTTTGAGACCCAGCACACAGTGGCCTTGGGACTGTTGAGACTGATAACTACAACCCCTAAAGGTGAGAAAAGTTATTTCTCAGGATCTGAACCTGCAGCTCCCCTAAGGCCTGGCCCCAGGACATTACCAGGTCTGCCAAGCTTGTTCCTGGTTTTGAGAAGGAGCTATGTTATGAGAGGGAGGGAGAGAGAGAGAGAGAGAGAGAGAGAGAGAGAGAGAGAGAGAGAGAGAGAGAGAGAGAGAGAGAGAGAAAGAGAGAGAGAGAGAGATATCAGCTGGGAATTTGTTTAAATGGGTACCTCAGCTGCTTGTCCCAAGTCTGAATCCCAACAATTGGTAGTCATCCTTAATGTAAAAAGAAGCTCCCTGTTTCTTTCTACCTATTAAATGACTGTATCTCAAATAAACTCTTATTTAAGGGTTTTATGCTACTTGCAACTAAGTGTATTCCTTACTGCTGAAGACAGCAGTTTGGTCACATTTGTCCTAAATACCACATGTTTGTATCTGAAACAAAAGCCACTTCCCCCAACAGTGATTCACTGCCTCTACTCAAGTTACCCAAAAGGTAAGTTATGATCTCTTTTGGCCTTGCCCACTCCCCATAGCAGTGCCTCTGGCTCTTATGTAATTTCAGGTTAAGTCAGCCGTGTGCATGCTGTCATGGGAAATGCTAGCCTTTGCATTTTCTGCACCTAGGGAATATATGAACAACTCTGGCATGGGTTTGTGGAGTCAGGACACTGTGAAGGGTGATTTTTTTTTTTTAAGACCATAGGCCACCATTTGTTTAAACTCAAGAATCAGCATTTGAAAATACACTGAGTGGAAAGTAGCAGCCTTTAGGGATAAGAGAGGACATGATAAAGTCAAGAAAGTTCTAAAAAAACAATACGGACGGGAGCCACCCCACAGGTGACCATGGTAGCTTCTACACTTGGTTTGTCCTTGCTTTACTTCCTTCTCTGTTGTCATGCTAAGATACCATGACCAAGGCAACTCATAAAAGGAAGCATTTGGTTTGGGGCTCATTGTTTCAAAGGGTAGTGGAATCTATAACCATCAAGGCAGGACACGTGGCAGCAGGTAAGCAGGCACGGCGCTGCAGCAGAGGCTGAGAGCGTACATCTGATCCACAGATCCACAGGATTGAGGCGGAGAGAACAGAGGGGCGGAGGCAGGGTGGGGAGCCTGCTAATTGTGAATGGCATTGGCTTTGGAAACCTTAAAGCTCACGCTCACTTCCCTCTAACCAGGCCACACTTCTTAATCCTTCCCAAACAATTCCATCCAAATATATGCGCGTATGGAACCCATTATCATTCAAACCATCACAGTTATTAAAATGGTTTGGTGTCCTGGACTGACTAATAACCCAAGTACTATCTTTCATGTTAAGCTCTTGCTTTCTTTGTTAGATGCCATGTCTCTCCTCTCTCTCTCTCTCTCTCTCTCTCTCTCTCTCTCTCTCACACACACACACACACACACACACACACACACACACTCCTTCAGAATTATCTGCATTCACCAGAACACATCATTTACAGGGCATCATTAAAAAAAAAAAGGTTTGACTGAGCCATCACTGGTCCTTTAGTAGTTGTGACAAAATGCCCCAGTTTATTAAAATTTATTCATGACTAATAGCTTTTTTTTCCAATTCAGCCACTCATAGACTGTCCCTTCTAGACACAGAATTATTGAATTTTAACAAACACTTATCGGCCACCTATAATTGGTCAAACTAACAAGCACTTAGGTTGATTTAGACTATTGCCTAGACCTAATTAGCATTCCAATTTAACAAACTGCGCTAACTGGTCCCTGAAGGTCCATTAGTGAAGGTTTCCTTTGCTCCCCAAAAGCTTACTTAGAAGCCCATACTTAAGACGTGCAAGATTTAAATCACAACTTCACATTCTAGAACAGCTCCTCTTGCTAGTGCTTTCGTCAACCGTTTTGGATAATTTAGATGCCCAACATCTTTCCATTAATGTCATGGTTATTGCCAACTGAAGTTCAGTATTTAGAAACACTTAGCTGGGATCAAAAGATATTTGAAAACAGCATTAATGAGGGCATCTGATTTAATTAAATAAACATGGTTTGGGATGAAAGGCGACTCACTGCACGGGAATTCGCCTAGTGCTTGTGGTTGATTTATGCTGTACCCACACATCCCAGTACGTGATGGGGAGGGGCTCTTTGTTATGCTAGAAGTCAGTTCCCCCATCCTCTTTTCAAACTTTTACAGACATCAAAAGAACCAGTAAAACACATTAAGCTCTTGTGATGGGCCAATATTTCAAGAGAAGTTTTTGAGGCAGTGTAAAGCAAACACAACAGAGTTTCTGCTGTGTTTCTACATGTACCTTCCTGGAAGTTTCCTGATCTCATGACTTTTCATAGAGTTCTTTGTGAAATGTGCCGGGTGTTATTGTTAACGGCTTACGGAGCAGTCTTAAGATTTTGTAATGCAAAGAAACTGTGCATTTGTTTAAAAAAAAAAACTTTGTTGCCTACACTTCCCCTGTTCCAAATAAGACAAACTCTACAGCTTTTTTAGTATATGAAAAATGAGATTTGGTATAATCATAGTGGGCTCTTTAAAAACAGAGGCAGTTAATTCAAAGAGTATTGCTTTACTGGTTTTATGTACATAGGGTAGCAACGTTAGGTAAAATTTGTAATGTATTTTCATATTCTGAGGGACAAAAAGTGGACCTCCAAAAAAAAAAAAAAAAAAAAAAGAACAAGATTTGGCTATGCTTTTTTCCTTCTCATTTTTGGCAAATGTTCTTGCAGGGTCGTCCTGCTGGCTTTCACCTCCTGTGTGACCCTGCACCAGCTTCTTCTGTGCTGGGATGAGAACTATATGTCCTCACCTTGGGCTTGGACACACTTTGGAAAGAGGAGTTGCTGATATTGCTGAAGAGGGAATATCCTCTGTGTTAGCAATGGAGGCAGCTGTCAAATCAAGTGTGGGAGGTCACAGGTATTCAAGATGCGAGGAGCTCCGTATGTGCCACATGCCAAGTTGTTAGGAATAAGCTGCCCAGGCCAAGAGCTGCTGTTCATCACTTACACCCCATTCCCAATGTCAGTGAGGTGACTGTAGAATGAGGCTAGAGTCCCCAGAAGTGCGCTATAGGACCAGCCCCCTTTCTTTTCTCCCTTATGTAACAGGAGCCTTGGAAGAAGAAACCAGAATTTCTATGATCATTATCCTAATGGTCAAGAATGAGAGGTGTATGATGCAGAGTTCTGGAGCAAATACTGGGGGACTGTTAAGGTCCATTTTCTTTTCTTTTCTTTCCTTCTTCTTCTTCTTCTTCTTCTTCTTCTTCTTCTTCTTCTTCTTCTTCTTCTTCTTCTTCTTCTTTTTTGTACTCAAATTGTTTTTATTACTATAGGTGCAAATATGAGACCCTTAAAGGTACAAAAAAGAGATTTGTCTTATGAGTCTATAGCTAGATAAGAAATGGTGGAGGAATATTCTCTGAAATAGTCAGTAAATTAATTTACTATTTGTTTTCACTGATATTGCTGCCTTAAAAATAAGGCCCAAATTTTTCATCCTAGAGCAACTATCATTATGTTCTCACATGGTTTCTGAGATTAGAATGCAGGCACAGGTGTCTTACGTGGGACTGGCCCAGGGCTTTCATGAAACGGAAACCATGTTCTTGGGCAGAGTCAAGGCTGTGAATGCCAGGAGCAAATTCTCCACCATTCCTTTACCACTATTCTAAATGCCTGATGCAGTCTCTGTTCGTTCTTCCTGGATCTGCTTTTAGTGAAGGAAACACACTGATATGTCTCATCAAAGATGAGACCCCCACCTTCCCCAGGACCACATCCTTGCTGTAGGTCTCCACCCTGTCAGTTGTTTTCTATATCTTTCTCATTATCCTAGTTTTCTTCCCCATTGCAAAGTTCTTTTGCCTCTGTGATTTTTCCTTATGTTTAAAATAAATTTTAAAAAAATTAAGGTCCATTTTCAACCACAATTCTAATGTGCTTTTCAATTAAAGCTCAAACTGTGCTTTGAACACAACATGCTTTTGTATGAAAGAAATCATAGATGATGACGAGGCTGTTCAAAGTTACATTTACTGTTTTGTTAGATCAAATTTTCTAAATTCAAAATTATTGTCTTTATATTGAATTTCTAGAATTATTCTATCTTATTTATTGACCATTTTTTTACCACATGGTATATATAGATTATGAAGCTCTTTTGCCATTGCTACCATATATTTTAACACTTTTAAATAGTTTACTATTTTAATAGTTTACTTCTACTGAGATAAGGTAGATATGTAAAAAACTATCACTATAAGACTTACAGTTTAAGAAATTTTAATTTGTGTGTGTGTGTGTGTGTGTTAAGATGGGGAATTGATACATAGCCTGTCCTGGGCTTGCCTCAGCATCCTTATTGATGAAATTGTAGAAGTCTGGCAAACACCGACAAGCACAATCAAGATGCCACACATTTCTCCCACTCCCCAAAGTTTCTAGGTGCCTTCGTACTTCATACCAGGAAACCACTGCTCTATCCTGTCATTGGAGCTATATTTACAATTTCTAGGTTTCTACAACAACAACAACAACAACAACAACGGACATATACAGAAGGCCCTCCTTTTTGCCAGTATTCTTTTATTTGATGCTAAAGTGATCTGTGTTGAACATCTTTGTTGTACTAGAAAGGAACACCTCCTGGCTATTGGTTATAGTTGTGTTATATGATTTCCACCTCTTTTGTTTATCTAGTCACTACTGGCTGACATTTGTTTTTGTCTTTCTTTTTCTTCCAGTTTTGGATGGTCACAGAAATGACGCTTTGAACATGTTTGCAGTGCCTTTATGTGCATGTCTGAAGCTGTGCTGGGCTGTTTCACCCCTTCTGCTCCCAGCAGCAGTTTATTAGGGCACATCAACCTCAACCTTGGACACTGGTTAGTTGGTTAATTTTCGTTATTCTAAAAAGTGTTTAAGGTAATTTGTTTTCTTGTTTCTCTTGATGACAAATGATGGACTTCCCCGCCCTCGCCCCCCTTTTTTTTTTCACCATTTCTTGAGACAAGGTCTGTCATGCTGTGGCCAGGCTGGTCTGGAACTCACTACATATCCCAGGATGGCTCCAGAGTTGGGATTATTTCTCCCCTCCCCCACCTTTGCCCCTAAATTCTGGGATTCCAGTTTGGGCAAATTCCAGGTGTAGGAAACCATGTTGGCTTTGACCTTCCTTTTCATGTACTCATTGTTCATTCATACACCTTCTTTGTGAAATTTCTTTCAAACCATTTAGATTTTTTTTTAAATCAGAAAAATCATAAAAATCCTTTCCGTATTCTCAGTTAAAGTCTTTTGCCTGATAAAACTTCAGAATATTAAGTCCAGTTTCTTACAGTAGAACTTCAAGTTATTAATAGAGCTTTTTATGTTTCTGGTTCTTTCTGTTTTGAATGAGATTATAGTCTATTACAAGCTGTCACGACCCCTCCAGTGGAGTCTGTGTGCAAACATGCAGAATTCAAGGCGACGACCCCTACTCAAGGGAGAACTTCCTGGACGGGGTCTGATGTTCCTGCCAGGAGTAACTAATTACAGTTTTTCTTCCTACTATTCATTGTTTTGGAGCATTCTGTCTAACCTACCTTCTTAGCAGAACCTTTCAAGTGTAACTGTGCTGTTAGGAGACCCCTAACTTGGGACTGCAGCCAAGGGTTACTCAGGCGATTTTGCCAGCAAGTTCCATTCTGCTTGTTAATAAAAACATAGCCAAGGATCAATCATAGTTTATATTATGACTTACAAATAAACTGTTTAAGAAAGCTCCAGATAGTGATGGAAGAGCTAAGAAAAGACTGTCTTGACTCACAGATGTTTGGCATCATGAGAGAACATTGACCGTTGATAAAGAGGGCACATACACTGATAGCAATCTAATGACTTAAGTATGATTATTCAAGATTGATGACAACATTATTACTCTACATCCTGCATCTTGAATTGTATGGAAAAAATGTAACCACAAAAAACACTCCCCGTTTCCAAAAAAAAAAAAATGTGTATAAGAACCCAGCTTGCTTGCCTACAAAATACACCCAGATTCAAAGACTACCCCTGGTTTGTCTCTGTTTGTCACTTGCCTGTCTTTGTCCACCGATGCTTTGAGAACCCCCATTCCCAAGGACCTATACCTGAGATGGTCCATGACAATAAGCATTCTGCTAATTTTATTGTGTAAACTCTACATTCCTTTACACTTCTCTAGGACAGTTTATTGTTGTTCTCCTTCTTTCCCTCCTCCCCTCCTGTCCTCTCCCTTCCCCTTTTCTCCTTTTCCCTCCCCCTCTTCCTTCCTTCTCTCCCCAGAAAACATGGTATGACAGAAGCTGTGACACCTTAGTTGACTTCTGTGGATAGTAGTTGAAATCTTACCTCAGTTCATTAAGCCTGTGCTGTGTTGCTTTAAATCTGCTCTCTTATCGAGCCATGCTTTTGGTTCTCAGATATAGAACGAAATCTGCCTCTCTGTTTTTCTGTCTTCTAAGAGTCCATCACTGGTATCCTGTTGTTTCTGTTGCTATGACGTTATTCTACAGATACTGCCCTGGCAATGGTAGCATCTTGTAGTTTACCCTTCCTATGCTACAGTGAGATTCTGGGACCTCAACCCAACTCTCTGGGTCAAAGCTGTGTAGAAACACAAAACTTAAGCAGCACTTATTCAAATTCCTGGTTCCTTCTGTATTCTGTTACCTTGCTCTTCAAAGTCCTTCAGTTTGGATTTTGTTAATGATCTGTAATTGATATGAGAGGACTTGTTTCAGAATGTAAATGGAACTACACTAGTATTTTAGTGTACTTCCTTTTCACTCCCATCTCTTTAGAACCACAGCAGGGGTTGAGAGATTAGGCCATAGTTTTTTTCCTATTTCTTCATAACTATTAAGTAGTCAAGACAGATGAAAGAGTTCATGAGAGACAAGAAAAAAAAGGGGGGCCGGGGTTGTGGGTGGGGAAGAGAAAAGAGGTCATGGTTTTCTAAACTCCTCAGAACAAGAGTCTTGAATATGAGACTGAAAATGGGTTATATCTAATCTTTATGTATTTTCCATGATACCTGCCATAATTGAGCAGCTACTGTGTTTGGTGCTTTATAAATGTTATATTTAATATGTATGTCTATGGAAATAAAGTGTGCTATTTTTAATATTTTATATCTGAGGTTATACATCTCAGAAGTGCTAAATACATGGTATGATGTCACTTGGTATAAGGTAGTGGACTTGTAGACATAAATCTGTGCTTTTTCCAGAAATTTGTTTTACTTTTAATTATGTGCCCAGGTGTGCATTGGGGACAGGTTATGGAGGATATGTACACATGAGTTCAGGTGTCTGCAGAATCCAGATGTGTCAGCTTTCCCTGGAGCTAGAGTTACAGGCTGTTGTGAGTCGCACAACTTGGATGCTAGGGACCCAACTCAGGTCCTCTGCAAAAGTGTCACTAGCTCTTCCCACAGAGACACCTTATTAGTCCCTATAAATTTGTTCTTTTTGTCACTTAAGCACTGCCTTTTGCTTGTATCATCAACCTACCTCTCAGGCACCAATTGAAGAGTAGCATCTCTCTCTCTATTATTATACACGGCATCATTTAATTTTGATGAGTTAGGAGCTAGGAACCCCGCAAATGATACCCATTTATGCAATGCACTTCCAGATCTCACAAACACTGGAGACTTATTCCCTAGGCAGTTTCCTTCTATCAAAATGTACACTCCAGGTATTTACTCCTTCAAACCTTGAATAGACAAATGCTTGTTGAAATGAATCGAGTCCTTGGGAAAGTATTAGTGAGATCAAGTGAATTGCTGAATGAACCATGCCTGTTCAGAGCTGTACAGAGCTTAAATATATTAGCTCCTTCACTTGTACCTTAACATGGGCATTGCAATGACTTGGAACTCATTAGGAGCTTCTTTTCTGTCTCTGATGATCAATGGTTTGCCTTCACTTACAAGATTTTTTTTTGCTCTGTTTAACATAAGAAGAGATGAAAACTAATGAATAAACTTGTCAAAATCAGGAAGTTTTGTACAGCCTTACAATAATTACTCTTTTGTGGAGTTCATTTTTTTTTTGTTTTTTTTCTGTTAGATTTTTATAAATATTAAAAATATTATGACTTTCTTGATATTATTAACATAATACTGTATTTCTGTTTGTGCTTATAAAACTGATTAGTCCCCAAATTAGCTTGTTCTTTCTTTCTTTCTTTCTTTCTTTCTTTCTTTCTTCCTTTCTGTTTGCTTTTCTTTTTTTGAGAAAGGGTTTCTCTGTGTAACAGCCCTAGCTGTACTGGACTCACTTTGTAGACCAGACAGGCCTTGAACTCACAGAGATCTGCCTTCCTCTGCTTCCCAGGTGCTGGGATTAAAGGTATGTGCCACCACACCCTTCTTTTATTCTTCCTTTCTTTCACTCATTCAGTGTTCATTTAATAAACATTTACTTAGAATATAAAAATGTGGCAGGCAATGTTTTGGACCCAGGGTCTAACGCAGAGAAGAAAATAAAGAAAATCATTGTTACCCATGTGAGTGGGAAAAGCAGATAATAAATGACTATATACCTACAATAATAATCAGAAGAGTAAAATATATATTGATTCAGTGGTAATAGGGATATGGAATCAGAAATAAAACTTGACCATGTCATTTTAAATAAGGTAATTAATGAAGAGTTTATATTCATAGCACATAAGCTTTGTGTAAAAGGACTAAAAGATATAAGAGATCAAATTCTGGCGTGTTAGATAAAAATGCATCCCAGAGTACTATAAGGGCGCTGGCAGTTTACTGTTGTCTTATGTAACCAATGGCTTGAAGAAGTGGCTCATATAGTGTAATGGCCTTGAGTAGAGAGCTTCAGAAGGAATTTTAGTGGCAGTAGCACTCATCATGGAACGAGCTAGAGAAGAGAGAGGGAGGGAGGGAGAGAGAGAGAGAGAGAGAGAGAGAGAGAGAGAGAGAGAGAGAGAGAGAGACAGAGAGAGAGAGAGAGAGAGAGAGACAGAGAGAGAGAGAGAGAGAGACAGAGAGAGAGAGAGAGAGAATTTCAAACCACAGAAAACATTTACTTTGAGTAAGACATGAAGGTGATTTGAGCAGAGGAAATAGATGGTCTAATTCTTATTTAGTAAGATTGCTTGAGACATAAGAGATTGTAGAAACCTGAGATCAGAGTGGGGAAAAGCAGATGAGGCTGTTGAAACAATTATGATGAGACATCTTGAACACTTGGGCCCAATTACAGGGGGAAAAATGAACAGTACTCACACAGTGGTAGCTTCTGAAAGGAGGGATGGAAAGACTTGCTGGGTGGATTCTGAGATAATAGGAGAAGTCAAAGATGAATCTAAACTTGGGACAATGCAGCAGCCACAGCGGCAAGAAAGTGGTTGCCGTTCATGAAGACGGGGAAGGCCATGGAAGAATCATGCTGGGAAGAAAATAGTAAGAATGTAGCATTTACATGTGAAGTGTGAAATGGCCTACAAATACCCAAGTAGAAGTGATGAGGTGGAAGCTGGGTACAAGTTAAGTTAATGACTGGGTTAGAGATGTAACCTAGGCATTTTCTGCACATGGGTGTCATTTAATACCGTGAGTGAGTGTGGTTATGTGTTGTGGTGCTTTGAATGAGAATGGCCTGTGTAGACTCATATTTCAATAGGTTGTGAAGTTGGTGAAACCATTTAGGAAGGATTAGAAGGTATAACTTTGTTATAGGGGGTGTGTCTCTGGAAGTGTGCTTTGAGGACTCAAAAGGCCCATGGCATTCTAGTTAACACTTTCCTTGCCTTGTGGTTGTTGTCTCAAAATGTAACCTCTCAGCTACTGCTCCAGTGCCATACCTGCCTGCTACCAGGATCCCCACGGATCTAACCTTCTAGAACCATAAGCCAAAATAAACGTTTTCTTCTATAAGTTTCTTGATCATGGTGTCTCTTCACCCCAATAGAAATGTAACTGATACATGTATACTACTTGCCCCAGAATGCTATAAAATTAATAGGCCCATGAGATGAAACATGCTCTGAGGAGTGCGGCTTGTTGGTTGTCAGAAGCAAAGGGAAACATGGTCATGTCCTAGATCCCAAATTCAGAAAAGACTTCAAGTGTTGGCAGTCAATGTACCAGTGATCCTAACAGATCAAACAATGCAAGAAACACCAATGGGGAAGCCACTGGAAGTCCTGCTCATGTGAAGTCAGCTCAATTGGAGTAGAGTGTCGAAAAGACTGGCTGCAAACTCTTTCGGAGATAATTGAAGGGAGGAGACTGCTTTTTGGACCCTTTTCTCTAAAAGTCGGAAGAACAATACAGAGTGGTTAGAGGCAGATGGACACTCAGGACAGTTCTTCCTGTTTAGTAAGATGGGACAAGGCACAGGGCTTCTGTGTGCTCCTTAGATCAATCCAACAGCGGAAAAATGACTCAGGAGAGGTGATGGATGTTGACTGAGCATAAGAGTGAGAAGGAAGAGTCTGGTGCATAATGGGGGGGGGGGGGCAGATAAAGGGGTGGACGCTGTAGTCAGGGGAGTGAGAAGTGAGGCAGGATATTTTGGCGGAGACTACTGGGTTTCTTCTCAATTACCAAAAAGTCTTAGTAAAAAGAAAAAAGTTTAAATGTAAAGCGATTTGGCACATCATGCAAAGGCGTAGTAAACATGATTGATCTTACTGAAGAGTGTGAAGCTAGAGCACATCAAGTCTTTCCAGTGAGGGAACTGGGGCCGAGAACTCATCAGCTAGCTGCTGCAAGAATTAACGGCGGGACATCTGGTTTACCTCTCTTAACTTTGCATTTTAAGCTCACTGCTTTTTATTTGTTGGTCATTACAGAAGTTGCTGTTCCAACAGACAGACATATTGTGAATATTTTAAAAAAAGTCTTTTTGAACTGTATGCACGCATGTGGGTATGTGCACATGATTGCCAGTGCCTGTGAAGGCCAGAAGGGGGTGTTGTGTGCCCTATTAGGCTGCATTTTCAGTCCTGGTGTATCTCAATACTTACACACTTCGTTTTGGCCTTCCTCTATGTGCCTAGGCCATGCCACAAAGGGGAACTGACATCCCGGTGCCTACTTACTTTCCTTTTCTTGATTCTCTTCTTTTGATACAGGGCTAGGTTTCATAATGTAGCATAAATATCCAGTCGTTGATAAATCCCCTTGAAATTATAAAATACTTTTGAGTGTTTTATATATGCTTGGCTTTGTGCTATATTCTAAGTAACTGCAGTAAATAAAAGAGATTGTGTTCTCCTATTTAAACACTGCTTCTATGATTGCAGTGTAGCTCCAGACAAACTCCATTTTGGAAAAGAAATTCCATTTTGTGTTAAACCTGGCCAAGGACTGAACCCAGATACCAGGAAAACTGCAAATTAGTCTAAACAGAAAAATATTCCCTACCAACACAATCAGCTCACCTTGGGAAAGTCCAAATATACTCTCTGCTGGTCAAGATGACCAGCAGATGGTCTGGCACATAGCAACAACCAATTAGGAGAAGCCAGGCCAAAGTTTCTAATGTCCCCATGACTGCTTCAACCAATCATTTCTATAGGCCAAATTGCCCTTACATGTATTACCCAACCATGAAACACCAAGGCTTGTAACTCCCTGCTTGCAGCTTTTTTGCCCATATGCCACTCAATCATATACTGTAAAACCCATTTCTTTGTCTAAAACCTATAAAAACCCCTCTCAATTGAGACTCGGGGGCCACTTCCCTGTATCTGCTGTGTCAGTGCACGGGAGGTGTGGCCTGGGCTTGGACCTGCAATAAAGACTTCTTTGCCCCAGAATAGCAAAAACAATCCTTTACAATAAAAGATCCGCTGGAGGAATCTCCATACCTGATCTCAAGTTGTACTATAGAGCAACAGTAATTAAAACAGCATGGTACTGGCACAGCAATAGGCTAGTGGATCAATGGAATCGAACTGAAGACCCAGAGATGAATCCACACACATTTGCTCACCTGATTTTCGACAAAGAAGCCAAATCCATTCAATGGAAAAACGACAGCATCTTCAACAAATGGTGCTGGTCTAACTGGATGTCTACATGTAGAAAAATGCAATTAGACCCCTATTTGTCACCATGCACAAAACTCAAGTCCAAGTGGATTAAAGACCTCAACTTAAAACCACAGACATTAACCCAGTTAGAGGAAAAAGTGGGGAAGAGTCTGGAACTCATAGGCACAGGAGACAACTTCCTGAACAGAACACCAACAGCCCAGGCCTTAACATCAACAATTAATAAATGGGACCTCATGAGGCTGAGAAGCTTCTGTAAGGCTGGTGACACTGTCAAGAGAACAAAGCGACAGCCTACAGACTGGGAAAAGATCATCACCGACTCTTCATCTGACAAAGGTCTAATATCCAAAATATATAAAGAACTTAAGAAATTAAACACCACCAAACCAAATAACCCAATAGAGAAATGGGGCACAGAGCTAAACAGAGAATTCTCAACAGAGGAATATCAAATGGCTGAGAAACACTTAAAGAAATGCTCGACCTCCTTAGTCATCAGAGAAATGCAAATCAAAACGACACTGAGATTCCATCTTACACCCATCAGAATGGCTAAGATCAATAACTCAACTGACACCTCATGCTGGCGAGGGTGTGGAGAAAGAGGAACACTCCTGCATTGCTGGTGGGAATGCAAACTAGTACAACCACTTTGGAAAGCTATCTGGTGCTTTCTCAGAAAAATGGGAATAGGGCTTCCTCAAGACCCAGCTATTCCACTCCTTGGAATATACCCAGAGGATGTACTACCACACAACAGGGACATATGCTCAACCATGTTCATAGCTGCCTTATTCATAATAGCCAGAACTTGGAAACAACCTACGTGTCCCTCAACAGAAGAATGGATAAAGAAACTGTGGTACATTTACACTATGGAATACTACTCAGCTATTAAAAACAAGGAATTTCCAAAATTTGTGGACAAATGGATTGAACTAGAAATTGTCATAATGAGTGAGTTCACACAGAAGCAAAAAGAGCTAAATGGTATATACTCACTTATATCGAGACACTAGTCCAAGGTGTACGTCCCCATGAAAAACTGTACCTACCAGAATAATGGGTAAGAGGGGAGGACATCCTATTGAAACTTTAGGTGTGAGAAGCCTGGGAGAAAGAGGAAATGGAAGGATCCAGTGGGTCCTGGAAAACTACAGGAGAGTCTGGGCCCTGGGGTCCTCCGCAAACGGTGGCAACAACCAAGGAAAAAATAGGCAGTAAAAACCTTGAACCCCTACCCGGACTAGCCGATGGACATTCTCCACTGTTGAGTGGAGAAGGAGATCTAACTCTCACACAAACTCTGGTGCCCCATATTTGATCATGTCCCTTGGATGGAGATGCCTGGTGGCACTCAGAGGAAAGATAATAGGTCACCAAGGAGAGACTTGATACTGTATGAGCATATTCAGGGGGAGGAGATCCCCCTCAGACACAGACATAGGGGAGGGGAGTAGGGGGGGGAAGTGGGAGGAAGGGAGGGATGGGAGGATACATGGGATGGGCTAACAACTGAGATGTAATATGTATAAATTAATAAAAATGTATTAAAAAAAAAAAGACTTCTTTGCGACTGCATTTGGACTCTGCTCCTGGGTGGTCTGTTTGGGGAGACTCTCAAAATTTGGGCATAACAACAACAAAGAAAACCCTTACAACCACATTTCTTGTATATTTTATATTTTAGCTTTTTATTGTTTTTTTTTTTTTTTTTTGTGGATTTCACGTTATGGACTCCAGTCCCAGTCGTCTCCCCATCCTGCCTTCCATAGCAGCCCTCCACCCTTGCAACTTCCACCGTTCTGATTCGAGGTCTCCATCTTTTGCCGCTGTAACAATGCTGGAGCCTTACGGGATTCCTCTTAGGTATTCTGTTGTTGCCGTGTGTCATGGAGATCTGACAGCTTTGGTTCTGGTGGACCATCCCTTCATACTACAGACCAGCAGTTTGTAGCTGTTGGGTGTTGTAGATGTTGGGTGTAGATATTGGGTGAAACAACTCAAAGCTTTAGATCTGGCTCTGGGTGGTAGCTGAGTTGGCCAGCCTGACAGCTCTACTGTGCCACCCAGGTGAGGTGCAGGGCCACCTTCTGAGGGCTACAGCTAGTGTGGGGTGGGGTCAGCTCTCCCAAGCTCCCCAGGTGACGAGTGGGGTCAGCTCAGACATTATCCTGGCCCCAGGCAGCAGCCCAGCCCAGGGACATGGGCATGGTCTTTGGCGATTAACATGGACCACAGTCATCCACACGTATCTCCCACTACTATATGGTCATGGACCCAGACATTGCCCTCCCTCTGTGGCAGAATGAGCCAGGACCTCACCATGGCCTCGGGTGGCATCACAGGCTATTCACATCAGGCTGTTAGCCACGACCTTCATGTCTGCACTTCACCCTCTCTTCATTGTGTACACACCACTCTGCTTCTCCTTCTCTTGTACCTCTCTACCTACTTACTTCGTCATCTTAGTGGTGCCTGGGGTCTCTGGGTGTCTCAGCATGGCACCACCACGTGGGCGGGGTCATCTCTGGTGTTCTCCCATAATCGCACTTCTATAAAGCACCAATCAAATAGGAATTAAAGAACTTTCCCTCTGAAGTAGACAGGTATGCTATCTATTATATTAAATTTCAGGTGTTCCTAATATGAGAAGGTATGAATACCCAAGCCATTTGACACAGCTTGAAATTGTGGGGACTGCTTGACTTTCACTCTCACCTTTACCCTTGGTTTCTCCCATCGCACAGAAAAGCTGCTATTGTGGTTTGGAGGTGTTACTGCCTACATTTAAGGAGAAAAAAAAATCACTCTTTGCTTTTTTTTTCACTCTTTAAGAAGAGACGTTTTATGTTGCTAACAACAGTAAAAGAAAATTAGTTCATCTAAATTAGGATAAAATCTGTAAAAGAAAGGTAATGGTTTAGGAAGAAGAAGAGGAGGGGGAGAGGGGAGAGGAGAGGGGAGAAGAGAAGAGGGTGAGGGGGGAAGAGGAAGGGAACAAGAGGACAACATAGGTGAATATGGCCAAAGTACACTACAGACATCTATGAAAATGTGATGAGACATAATTTTGTATAATAACCTATAACAACCTAATCCCAAGTATTTCCATTCTTCTTTTCCCTAACTGTAGTCATTGTTAGAACGATTGTTGGTTCATGAGGATGAGTTCTTGGACACAATAGGTAGCATTAATAACTTAAAAATTTCAACATTGTTGCTTTAAGATGCATGGTTAGAATGAACAAACTGACTTGAAATTAATGGTTTCTACAAAACTTGTGTAGGTGTGTGTGTTTGTGTGTGTTGTACATATGTCCATATATATATTTTGAATGTGTGTTCATATAGAGGCCATAGGTTGATGTTGGGTATCTTCCTCAATCACGGTCGATCCCATGTTTTTTGACAGGGTCTCTCACTGAACCTGATGTTCCCTGATTTGACTAGGTTGGTAACCAGGGAACTGGGTCTTCTTGTTCCTCCTTTCCTAGTGCTGGCGTGATAGGGCATTTTCTATGCCTGCCTCTTTAAACAGGTGTTGGGAACCTAGACTCAGCTCCAGAACCAAATGTCTATACCAAAGTGTGTATACATTTAAGAAAATGTGTGATGTGTAGCATCATTATACAATACAGAAAACTCTTGGAGTCTTGTTTCTGGTAAGTGAGAGAAAAAGCAGGGAGGAGCACACTTGGTAGCAACAAACTAAGTTGCTACCAAAATTGAACAGATTAATGAGGGGAAATTCATAAGTATTTCACTTTTAAGATATACACAATACTATAACTTCAGGACCACTTGGGTAAATAACAATTTAAAATGTAAAAGTCCCCCCAATCATAGCACTGTGCAATTACAGTCTTAATAAGTAACTACAAACTTTAATTAACTAAGCTGTGAAATGCAAGCTGGCCTAAGCTACGGAAGCATTGTATGCTAAGCGGAACTAGCCGTGTTAATTCTAATGATCAAGCCAGTGCTTATAAGATTCATTGAGTATTGTCTTTTAATACATTTTATTAACAGTTCTTGTGAAACTCACTCACATAAACTATGGACTCGCTTCCGAATTATGGGCTACAGTTCTAATTGAATCAAGAGGAAATAAACACCAATAAAAAAGCAAACTCTGGGAGAGAAAACAGTATATATGACTCCAATATAATGACATGGAGTTGTCTGGTGGATGTATCAGCTGTTCATGTTCTGTAATCTTCAGACCAATCCTGATTTCTATCTTTATTGTGAAAGTTCAGAATTGATTCCGAGTATAGTATGCTTAAAATGGTGCAATTGAACTCATTGATAAGGCAGAACATCTCTTTTCCTTTATAATATAACTTATGTGTTAGTGTTTCAGTATAACTCATTCTGACATTACAGTAAGGATGTTGCCAAGAATACAGCAAGCATTTAATAAATATTCATAAAACTAAATTCAGCCCTGCATGTCTCCATCCAGCTCTTTGCATCTCCCTCCTCTCCCCTGTCTCTGGAGTCAAGCCTGCCCATAATGTGCTACAATGAGCTACAAAGTCCTTAAAACTTAGCACATCTAAAAAAGAAAGCCATTCTCTCTTTCCCTTATCTGATTCACGCCAACAACATCTGTTTGGTCGTGCATGCCAGGAATCCTTTAAGTCAGTTCTTTGTTGTGTATCCCTTTTAGTCCCTGCCTATATCTGCCACGTATGTCCCTTCTGCCCCCTTTCACAGCCTCTGACTTAGTTCAGAGCGCCAGGTCTCCAGGAGCAGAACATGTTACAGGATGGTACTTGACATCTGTGTTCACCCATGCTCCATTTTTCTGCTAGGTTTTACATGATTTTTTTTTATTATTTCCTTCTTGGTTACTTCTGGATACACAGATGATGGGCCCTAAACTCTTCAGTGTAAGGGAAGAGAAACCCCCTTTCTGTAACATCCTTCAAGCTCACAAAAACTCCAGAGACCTCAAATTGTGCCAGAAACATTTATGCAGCTGTTTCTCATTTCACAATATTTTCCAGGCATGGATGAATTTCTGGGTTTTTTTTTTTCCGTAAAATTTTAGTGCAAATGCCACTTTCGTGAAAGATTTTTTTAACTGACTAAAACAGAGATATTCTACTTTTAAAACTATTACTCTGAATTTTATTTTGATATTTGGTCAGATAACTTTTACTAGGAGTCACTGTGGCTTTCAGATGAGTTCCACCAATGCTCACTTCTAGAAAGCCATGCCCAGCTGAAATTCCTTTCTTGGAGTTTGGGCAGAAGAAACAGGATCCATGTTGAAGTGTTGCTTATAAGGAAAGCCTTTGGTTTCTGTAGTGCTTCGAATAAGAATGGTACTCATAAGCTCATGTCTTTGAATGCTTTGTTGACAAAGAGTGGAACTATTTGGAAGGGTGAGGAGGTGTGGCCCTGTTGGAGTAGATGTGGCCTACTGAAGGAGGTATGTTATAGTGATGGGGGTGGGGAGGTTAGAGGGGTGGGCTTTGAGGTTTCAAAAGCCAGAGACAAGCCCAATATCCCTCCTCCCCTCTCTCTCCCTCTCCCTCTCTCTCCCTCTCTCTCTTTCTCTCCCTCCCTCCCTGCCTCCTTTCCCCTCCTCCCTCTCTCTCTGCTGCCTATGGAATTGTAAAGCTCCCAACTACTTCTTCAGCACCATGCCTGCCCGCCCACTCACCTGCCTGTTTACCTGCCCACCTGCCTGCCTGCCACTGTGATCTTCCCCCATGATAATAATGGACTAAGCCTCTGAAACTGGAAGCAATACTTCAGTTAAGTCCTTTCATTAGAAAAGATTTGGTGTTCATGGGATCTGTTCAAGCCATAGAACAGTTGCTAAGACAGTTTCAGTCTTGAGTGTACACTTTCTTTTACTTTCAGTTTTTGAAAAGAGGTAGCTACTTTGTTGTGTGTTGTGCACTGTTGTGCCCTATGTCACAAGAAAATGAAGGAAGCCTCTGGCTGAAGGCAGTGAGGCACTGACATCTTGAACAGCCTGTGAAGAACTCAGTCCTATGCACAATCCCTTGAAAGAGCTTAGAAGATACTCCTTGCCAGTAACAGATAATACCTGTCTCCTTGATATCAAAGTACATACTATGTAATATTATTATTTTGTTTGTTTGTTTGAGACAGGGTCTCATGTATCCCAGGCTAGCCTTGAACTTGACATGTAAAAAAAAAGGAGTTTTATTTATTTATTTTTAGTTTACTTTTAAAATTTATTCTTCTCTCCTGCAATCCATCCTGACCACAGACTCCCCTCCCTCTCTTTATCCCAGTGCCCTCCCCGCATCCTCCCTTCCTAAGACCCACTGCTCCTCCATTGCTGGTGTGGTAGCCAAGGACTTTAAACTCTCGATCATCAAGCCCCATCCTCCACGCCCAATTCTAAGATTTCAGCCATTCACCACTACGCCTGACTTATGACTCTCTCCTTAAAGTCTCATCTGAATTATGTCATGTGATAGCCAGGCATTAAATTACAGAAGAAGTTCAAGAATAAAAAGGGGGTCTTTTCTTGTTTTCTGCCTGTTTTTCTCTAGAAAAGTTACTTCCTGTCTGTCTGTGAGCATGGTCAGATCTTCCCTGTCTTGTACAAATCACAATGAAACGCCAAGAGCACTTCCCTCAATTGATATTTTCACAAATGCTGATCTTTTTTCTCTGCCCTCCCCCCCCCCCCAGCACAAGAGGGTTCTTAAGACAAAAGAAAACATTCTCAGTATGACTTGGACCGAGTAAAAAGAAAAATAAAACAGGAGACAGAACTAGGGAAGGCACAAAAATGGGCCTGAGGGATATTTTAGGCCAGCATAGAAACCTTGGTTTTATACCAAGCCTAGCATAAGCAGTGGTGGCCTAACAGCCGCTTTATCCATTAGGCATCGTGGAGTCAGCATTTGGATGAGTCTACCACCTTGTCAATGGAATTTTTGAAATGTGGAAAAACATACATTGGCTTGCAAATTGGAAAAAAGGTCTAAAATGTTGAAAGCAGTGCAAGTACAACTTAATGCCCACAGAATGTAATATTATGTAAAGTGTATTTCAGTCCATCTGGGCTGAAATGAGAACACTATATATGTCAACCACGAGAACAAAATAAACATTTACCTTCAAGTAATCTCATATTTAAAATTTATGAAAAATGTCTAAAAATATAGAGAAATTGTATTTAAATCTGATGTGTTTTATGTTTGAGACTATACAGAATGGAAGATTTTTAAACTATAATGCTGGGGGACTAAGAAGTCTCAAAATTGACATAGATATGCTTAGCAATACTTAAAGAGAGGAAAATCTCTCAGGGGACAAGAATGAATTGCCAGATAAACCATCCTTATGTATGTAACTATCAGTAAATAATGGCCTGCAGTTCTCTGGGATAATAAAATGTGCATATATGTGATATAGGTTATTAAATATTCAATATTATATGCTTCCCAGGCAGCTATGTTTTTCTTCTACTTCTACATGAGTAACATAGATCCAAGACTCCAGCTCTATAGTATATGTCATTCGTGTATGGTTATGTCCCCTGAGTAAGGATCAAGTTTATTTTCAATGTCATAACAAGCTGTGTCTGGCAGTTCCTAAAACTAGATCCAATAAATATTTACTTGATATTTCCCTTGACAAGTGTCAGAGAATGTATTTCCTAGCAGACTAGCAGACTGGTTTGCTTTTTCTCCTTGTTAATTTTTATACCATATTGACTAGACACACATAAGCCATGCACATTCATGTCATAAACACATACCAACACACACATACACACACACACACACACACACACACACACACACACACACACACATACTTACAAAGATCAGGCATCTCCCATCCCTCAAGAAAATTAAAGTAAAATTTTTTTCTTTTTCTTTATGTTTCCTATATAATTTGGACCCTTGCCGGCCACACCAGAATTGGATACCATCTGTGAAATTAATTTGAAATTCACTACTCTTAATTTGCCTGCCTCTAAATCTGCTATGGCATCCCTCCAAATTTATTTTTCTAACTATAGACGTTCATTTCATTCCAAGATCTTTCTCCTGAGTACATTTTGGTCACATTCACTAGAGAACTGTCCATTTCAGTCATTAACAACTCATATTGCCTATCTTTCCAATATTTCAGTCAGTCATTTTCATTTGATTTTTTTCCTGTGTAGTTAAGGAAGAAGAATGCCTTTCAGTTTAGCAAAAAGTGACGGAAAGAGTTCTCAGTCATTTATATAAAAAACATTCATTACCACTTTTAATATAGATTATATATATTATATATGTAAGAATTTTAAAATTTGGTAATTTCTAAAATCCTTGCTCTTGGTTTGGAAGTTAGTGATATGTGATGAACTATGAGAAGACCTTATAGAGGGTTTCTGAGCTTTTTATGATAGATGGATCCTTAAAGCATTTTTAGGGATCTCTGCACAAGCTTTCAACTTCAACAGTTCTATGTTCACTAGTGGGATTGGATGGTTGCAAGTATAATGGTATAATTATAACTTCCGTGTTCTGACTACAGAGGAAACTTCTCCAGGAAAATGGTTTATTTGATCTACATATGACATATACTTTCATATAGTCCCCTTTAATGCACTCAAAAACCAGTAGTCAGGAAAAACCATTTCTGCTTGATCTTGCTTAAACTTCATCTAATTCAACTTGATAATCTTTGCACTATGCAGTAGCTGACAATGTACAAGAGTTCTCTATCCTTTAAAAGTAAAAAGAATTATAACTGTCTAAAGAACAAAGTGACAGCCTACAGACTGGGAAAAGATATTCACCACCCCATCTGACAAAGATCTAATATTCAAAATATATAAAGAACTCAAGAAATTAAACACCAACAAACTAAATAACCCAATTAAGAAATGGGGCTCAGAACTAAACAGAGAAATATCGAATGGCTGAGAAACACTTAAAAAAATGCTCAACATCCTTAGTCATCAGAGGAATGCAAATCAAAATGACTCCGAAATTCCATCTTACAGCCATCAGAATGGCTAAGATCAAAAATTCAAGTGACAATGCATGCTGGCAAGGATGTGGAGAAAGAGGAACACTCCTTCATTGCTGGTGGGAATGCAAACCTCTACAACCACTTTGGAAATCTAACTGGTGCTTTCTCAGAAAACTGGGAATACAGATTCCTCAAAACCCTGCTATTCCACTCCTTGGAATATACCCAGAAGATGCTCCAGCACACAACAAGGACATATGTTCAACCATGTTCATAGAAGCCTTATTCATAATAGCCAGAACCTGGAAACAATCTAAATGTCCCTCAGTTGAAGAATGGATAAAGAAACTGTGGTACATTTACACTATGGAATACTACTCAGCTATAAAAAACAAGGAAATCCTGAAATTTATGGACAAATGAATGGAACTAGAAATGATCATACTGAGTGAGTTAACCCAGAAGCAGAAAGACTCACATGGTATATATTCACTTATAATTGGACACTATCCCAAAAGGCATGTCCCATGAAAGTCATCACTTGCCAGGAGATTGGGATAGATGTCAGGATATTCTGCTGGGAATATAGGTAAGAGAAATAAAGGAGATGGGGAAATAGAAGGATCTCAAAGGTCTTAGAAACCTACAAGAAGAACAGGTGAATCAGGGCCCAGGGTAGTCTGGTCAAACTATTGCACTAACCAAGGACAATCAATACAAGTAGTAAATATTGAATCTCTACTCTGATCTAGCCAATGGACAGGACATTCTCCACAGTTATGTGGAGAGTGGGGACTGACTTTGACATGAACTCTGGTGCCCCATATTTGATGACCTCCACTTGGTGGGGAGGCCTGGTGGCACTCAAAGAAAGAATAAGCAGGCTACCAAGATGAGACTTGATATCCTATGACCATAAAGCGGGGGACGAGGTCCCCCTCGGTCCTAGACCTAGGGGAGCAGAATAAGGTGACAGTGGGAGGAGGGAGGAATGGGAGGATACAAGTGATGGGATAACAATTGAGCTGTATTCTGAATGAATTAATTAAATAAAAAGAATTACAATGAAACTTTTAAAAATAAAAATAAAAAGGACCATAAGATTTAGCTTTAGTTACTTTAAAAATATTCTCTTAATTTTTTTTAATATTTTTAAAAAACATATGACAAGAATAAGAAATTTCAGTGAACACTTCCCATTGGTGGGGAGGCCTGGTGGCACTCAGAGAACGGATAAGCAGGCCTACCCTTGAGACTTGATAGGCTATGGGCATGTGGTGGTGGAGGAGGTGCCCTTCTGTCACAGACCTAGGGGAGGGGAATAGGGTGAAAGAGGGAGGGAGGGGAGAATGGAAGGAGACAAGTGAGGGGAGAACAATTGAGACGTAATCTAAATAAATTAATAAAAAAAGAGGAAAGAAAGAATTTAATGTATGTAAAAAAAGAAATTTCAGTCAAATAGCTAACATGTAAAATGACATGGAATTTTGTCAAAATAGATTTGTCATCTTTTTCCTTTTTTTTGTCATCTTTTTCTTTATTTTAATTTGTTCTTTGAGAATTTTGCACAATGTATTCGTTACATCCTCCCCTTTCTCTAACTCCTCCCAGATTCAGTGCCATTCCTTACTCAATTGTCTTTGTGTCCTTTAAAATAAAATAGTATCAAGTACAATTTGTGCTGCCCGTGTACTCTTTGATGTGTGGCCCCCCTTAATGAAGCACCTTTAACCTACCAGGGGACATGCATTGGCCAGATGTGGGTCTCTCTCTTAATGGCTACCACCTAACTTGAAAGAACGATTCTCTGAAAAGGGTTGAGATGTGCACTAATCCATGAGTATAATAAGAAGCTAAGCTATTACGAGTCAATTTAAATTTGTATCTAGCTAGCAGAACAACAGTAGGAAGTTCTTTCCTAAAAGCCAGTGGCCTGGCTACCTAAGAGTTCTTGGCCAGGTTTGGGTTTAATCTTGTGGAGCAGGCTTTAAATCCAGTGGTTGATTACATCCATGACAGTTGTGTCACTATTACACAGGTATGTACAGGCAGGTATGTCTGGCCAGCCTGGTCATTATTGTAGTGTTCCGGGTTCACAGCTGGGTAAGGTTGATGATCACTTTTCTCCTCTTGTAGAACAGAGCCTCTCAGCCCTGTTAAAGCTATCCAGTAAGAATGAAACTCCAAGGTAACTGCCCATTTTTTTCCCTCTATGTTCTATGAATCAAGTATAATGTGTCTTCGGCATTGGGTTCTCGCCATCATGTTCTGAAGGGTAGCCAAGAGCACTGGCAATAGTCAGTCATGATGAACCTCAGAACATATGTGCACCATGCAGAAAACAATTTTTTTTTAAAAAAAAGAAATACCATGAGAGTTGATAAACAATATCAATAAATCTTTAGTCAAAGTAACCAAAGTAATGTGTGAGAAGAAGAAAATGAAGTTAGAGATGAAAAAGAAGACCTTATAACAGATATAAGTAAAACCAGTATTTAATTAGAAAATACTTTTAAAATCTGAAAAAAGAAACTAGAATTTGATAAATTCTCAGACTGAATGACCTACAAAATCAAATCAAGAGGATGTAAACAGCTTACAGAAATCTATAGCAAGGAATAAAACTGAAGCACTGATAACTTTCTGAACAAAGAAAAGGCTAGGGATATAAAAATTCACGGAATAATTCTCCTATTTTAGATGAAGAAAAGCAAATGCTTTTCAACCTGTTCTATCAAATGAAAAGAACAAGAACACTACCATCTCATTTTCTGGCCTTATTATTGATTGATACTAAAACTAGATAAGAACATAATAATACAACATCAGAAAATTTTAGATCAACTTTCCCAATGAGTGGAAATGCAGAAATTATTAATGAAATACTTAATAACAAAATTTTAAGTTGCATCTGGGCCCAGGGGTTCTGCTCAAACTATGGCACCAACCAAGGACAATACGTGAAGTAAACATCAAACCCCTACCCCAATCTAGCCAATAGACAAGACATTCTCCACCGTTGAGTGGAGAGGGGGGTCTGACTTTCACACGAACTCCAGTGTCTCATATTCGACCATGTTCCCTGGATGCGGAGACCTGGTGGCACTCAGAGGAAGGATAGCAGGCTACCAAGAAGAGACTTGATACCCTATGAGTATATACAGGGGGAGGAGGTCCCCCTCAGTCACAGTCATAGGGGAGGAGAGTAGGGGGAAAATGGGAGGGAGGGAGGAATGGGAGAATGTAAGGGATGGGATAATAATTGAGATGTAATATGAATGAATTAATAAAAAAAGAAAAACTATCATACACTGTGCCCAAGCTAGAGCAAAATGGATGCAAGGATGGTTCAATATACTTATTACGCATTTAAGTAGACTCAAAAACAGAAATAGCATCATCATCTCCATAGATGCAGAAAAGACCTTTGACAAAGTTTGTCACTGCTCTATTTTAAAAGCCCTAGAAAACTATAACTAGAAAGAGCATATCTTAATATAATAAAGGCTAAGCTTTGATAAGCCTATAACCAGTATATACTATACTAAAAGAGAACTCAGAGCATTTCCTCTAAAATCAGGACTGAACTAAAAATATCCGTTTTTTCATTCTTATTAAATATAGAGTTTAAAAATCTTAGCAAGAGGAAAAAAAAAAAGAGGAGTAAGGAAAATAAAAGGGATACACACAGGGGAGATGGAAAATCATGCTTATTTAAGATGATAAGATGCTGTAGTTTAGATAATCAAAAGACTCTACCAAAAAGCTCTTATGTCTGCTAAGTGCTTAAGCAAAGTAGCACCATATAAAAACAAAATCCCTAAACCAGTAGCTTTTCTACATATCAGTAATGAACTTGCTAAGAACAGAATCAAGAAAGAATACCCACCCACAGTAGTTTAACATTGCCGAGGTCTAACCATAATAGAAAGGTGATAGATTCCGATATAAAAAAAATGTTTAAAAGACTAACTAAGCAAATTGAAAAGAATGCTGAAAGATGAGACTTCCCATCCTCATGAATGGAAATTATTATCACAAAAGTGGCGATACATTCAGAAGAAATACGCAGATCCATTGTAATTCCCATATAAATGCTAATGATATTCTCCACAGAAATAGGAAAACAGACACTCTAAAAATCATATGACACTAATATATCAACCACACTCTATGACAGGCCCCATGAGTACTTGGCCAACACAAAATAGGCTCCACTGTTTTTGTGGGCTTTTTGCTGTTGTTGTTTGTTTGTTTGTTTGCTTGCTTGCTTGCTTGGGCTTTTCAATTTTGTTCTGTTTTTGTTTTTGTTTTTGTTGTCTCCACATAAAAAAAAAAAAAAACCCATGAAGTTGAGTGAGTATGGAGGGGAAGCATCTGGAAGAAATTGGGAAAGCAGCAAAAATATGATCAAAACGTATTACATGAACAAAATTAAAAACAAAAATAAAATTTAAAAAGGACCCCAAATGAACAAAGCAAGCCTAGGTAGAAAGAACAGCGCTGAAATATCACAAAACCTAACCTCCACTTACAGTGCAATAGCATAATAACAAAACCTTTCCAGCGCTGTCACAACACAGAATAGGAAAAATAAAAAGTACAAGTGGACTAGGACAGAAGGGAATGGAATAGAACAGAGGACGTAAAGACAACTTCTCATGGCTATGGACTGCTGAATTTTAACAAAGCTGCCAAAAGTGTGCGTTGGAGAAGAGATAACCTCTTTAACAAGTGATTCCTGAAAAGCGGGACACAGAGTCAGGAAACTACATCCCCATCTCTCTTTCATGCTTTATGAAGTTCATTTCAAAATGGATAAAAGGCCTTAATAAAAAAAAAAACCCCTGAAAGATGTAACTTCTAAATGAAAATCCCCTTTACGTATATGCTTAAGCCAATCTTTTTTTCAAAAAAGGGGTTCCAATAGCTGAGAAAATAATTGGAAAATAGACATATGGAATTGTATGAAATTAGAAAGTCTCAGAACAGCACAAAAGCAATTATGAGAATGAAAGGATAACATTCAAAGGAAAGAGTACTAGCTGTACATCTGACCGAAGAGTAACATCTATAAAGAACTCAAAAAAATTATCACCAAAATAATTTTTTTTGCCAATTTAATTCAGTAGACAATTCTCAAGAGAAGCAAATGACATTGATATGCTTGCCCATCAGGAAATTGATACCCAAAACTCCACTGAGATTCCATGTCATTCAAATTAGAGTACGAAATTCCATTTCATAACTATTTAGAAAGCATGACAACAAATGCTGGCACGGATAGAAGAATAAAAATGGAACCCTTATATATCACTCATGGTGATGCAAACTAGTACAACCATGATGGAAATCAACTGAAAGATCCCCCCCACAAAACTCAAAGTGAAATTACTGTACAATCCATCTATACCACATTTTGTGTTTGTGGTGGGTTGAATAAGAATGAGCCTGATATTTGAATGCTTAGTCATCAGGCAGTGGCACTACTTGAGAAGGAATTGGAGGTGTGGGTTTGTTGGAAAAAGTTTGTCAGTAGGAGTGGATATGGAGGTTTCAAAAACCTGAGCCAGGCCCAGTGGCCCTCTCTTCCTGGTGCCTGTGGATCTGGAAGTTGGATTTTAGCTATTTCTCCAGTGCTCTGTCTGCCTGTGTGCTGCCATGCTCCCCACCACGATGATAATGGAATAAACATCTGAAACTGTAGGCTGGCCCCAACTAAATATTTTCTCTTTGAGAGTTGCCTTGGTCATGATGCCTCTTCACAGCAAAAGAATACTAACACAGTGTGTGTCTGACAGAATCTATTCAGCATACTTCAGAGAAGCTTGCACATCCATGTTCAGTGCAGCACTACTTACAATAGGCAGGATTTAGAATCAATCTAGATGCCTAGCAACAGCTATTCAATACTTTCTTATTTCACATTGTAGTCAGTATCTATCTATCTATCTATCTATCTATCTATCTATCTATCTATCTTCTATCCATTCATCCATATAGCATTTCTGTTTATATGACATGAAAGCAGAAAGAGGACTATTCAGAGGAAGGGCATATTCAGAGGTGGCCATAGGAAGTAAGGGCACAGGGAGTAAATGAGAAAGTATAATGATACACATCTACTAAAATGTCATGTTAATTCAACTATATTGCATGATAACTAAAAATATAATGAAAGAAACAAAGGACTTCCCATCAAGCACCAAGGGTGTGATTAGCTGATAGTCTTCAACTGTCTGCTTCACTATAAGCTATCTCACCTCTTTAGTAAAGTTGACCTAGTTCCCAGGGATGCTTCTGATGAATGGCTAAGTCTGATGTTGTCAGAGCTTGTTCATGTTCATCATTTTTTTCTTTTTTCTTTTTCCATGTTCATCATTAAAACAGTCCTCAAATGAGTGATCTTGGCTCTGGATATGTCCTTTGGGCTGAGAAATGTGTAAGATTTCTTTCTGAGTGTACTGGATTTCCTGACCATACCTATTCCCTTCCTTTAGCACTAGTTACTTTTCAGGAATTTTCTTTTACTTCATACATCTGAGCCTTTCATTCTTGGAAAGTCCATAATGGCACAGTTGGTGCCCAGAGTAGTTAGATGGGATTTTGGAATGGGCTACTCACTGGATCACTGCCAGTAATGAGCAAGTCCCTCACAGTACAAAGTGGTTGTCTGCTTGTTAAATGCTCACTCATTATGAGAAGAGATGTTCAGGAAGGTGGTACCCTAGAAGAAGATATGTACTGGGCAAGGGATTCAATATATCTTAGAATAAGAAGGATCAAGGAAATGGAATCAGATGGCTAAATTTCACTAAATATTTGTGCTGCCTAAAGAAGTCCTTAGCTTATATAATAGGTACATAAAAGAATGACGATCAACACAGGATGGCTAAATCCCAAAGATGGTTGAATGTGCAAGTGAGGAAGATCAATTACGTGAAAGACAAGACCCTAGTTGGAAACACCTAGCAACTTGGCATTTAGTATGGAAAAACTTGGCTGTAGATTTCATCTGATCTTCTGAGGCTGTAAAAGTTGACAACTTCTCTCCTAAGGTTCAGTTTATCTCTCCAAAGTCAGGAGACAAGATAATAGAAAGCACACTTAAGAAGACACTTCTCTTGCTTTTCTGCCTCCAGGTTAAGTGAACATGCATCTGATAAGAGAGAGCAGGGACTCTACCCAAAAGAAGTTGTGAGCCTTAAGTACAAGGTTGCAGGAGGGACTAGGATGAAAACATGGAGTCTACAAATCCTACGTGAAGGAGATCAAGACCTAGGACTGGCTATTGGAAGTTTATTTACTCCAAGGAAGTCTTCTGGGATGTAGGGTTTAACGTCTTAGAAAGATTCCAGAGAATGATTCACACTTGTAGCTGGGATGGCTCTCAGACCCCTAGAAAAGCGATGGCCCACAATGAGTTAAAAAGTTGTTGAGTGGAACCTAATAAAGAATTAAAAAGTTGAGTAAAGCTGACATCCTGAAGAGGCCAGATGAAAGAAATGAGGATTATGCTATATAGATGTCCCTCCAATCATATGGTCACCTGCGACACAGGAGTGCATTGTTGAAACACTAGCATCATTATAGAGTTCAGCACTTGTGGACTAAGGCCAGAGGCAGAAGAAACCGTTATAGGACCTGGCTCACTGAGAACAAAGTATAGAACAGATTCCTAAAGCAATACAGATGCCACAATATCATTATTTCTTTTTCAAGAAGAAGACAAAGTCAGAGTGATAGCCAATGGGCCTTGGCCTGCAGATAACATGGAGGTGTATAATGAGCATGCATTCTCACCGGCAAAATAGATGAACTGCAGTAAAGGAAGAACCATTGCTTAACAGATAGCTGAGGCCTGTTACTCAAATAAAGCCATATTTTAAAAATAATTTTTGGACCCAAGATAGTTTGAAAAGTAAGATCTACTCAGTAAATAGGGGGACAGTCCCTGTTACCTACCACAACAATCATTCCGGTCCTTCTCCAATGGACCCAACAACCTAGATGTGTGGTTTATATTGAAGACAGCATAATGTTGAACTGTTTTGAGTCTGTTTTATGGAGGGTCTGTATTGACATGGAAATCTAATAATGGAAAGTGTCTTTATGTTACAGAGGAGTATAATGGAGGCAGGTAATAAATCTTCATCAATTATAGCTGCTGTTGATCCACTAGATCTGTAGGCTTCTAATGGTCACCCCAGGTCCCAAATGTATCATTGAGATTGACATAGTATTTTGATGTTTATAATTGAGATTGACATGTGGTATTTTTTTGCATTGCATCTTGGCATTATAGCATACAAACCACTGTATTGAGTAAGGTAAAGCTTCTCTTTATGCTTTTGCCATAATCATAAATGAAGCAAGGTACTCTACCTAGGGGGCAGATATTGGTGATACTAATTTTTAAGATTGACAGAATTCTGTGGTTGTGGTCTCAAGCATATCCAGTTTCATTCCATTCTCCGCATAGAGAAATCACCTGGCTCTTAGGAAATAACTAGTCCCCACAAGCCAGTCACATTGTAGCACTGACTGTAGCTACAGCACATGGTATTGTTTCATTGCTAGCGAGGATAGATGTAGATAATTTAGAGAGCACAGATCCATCGATATAGTTAGTATATTTTTGTTTATCTTTCATTCAGGAAAGGTGGCTAGAAACAATCCCTTTTCACAAACACTCAGACGCCCTATTTTACCTATCATTCTGCCACAAGACAGAATTTTCTCAGTCCCTGTCCTGGTGAAGGTAGCAGCACCCTAGCTCATATGGACATCCTTCAAGACACGATGCCAGTCATTAACAAGATGGAGTGTTGATGGGGGTGCAGGCTGAGCAAGAAGAGGCAGCGGTTGGAGGACTTGGAGGGCCACTGTGCACAGCCTAGCACGTGAAGTCAGGAGACAAGGAAGGCGATGGAGACAGAATGACAGTTCTCAATGCTCATCTGAAAACATGACCACTCTCTCATAGGTTATCTCCGAAGCCACCAATTTCATTAAAAAGTAGCGTGGCGAGGGACTCTAGCATGGACGCATTCATAAGGTCATGTGGGTTGAAAAAGACTAAGGGATCAGGAAGATGAGCCATTTATTTCCATTTTCTCACTTGGCTTCCTTCTCACATTTACCTGAAAGAGGGTTTGGAGAATGGGCACAAGCTGTGCTGCTTCTGTCTCTGTTCGATTTAGAGCTGATGGCTGGCCTCCTCCCTTTGGACCTCGGCTAGTTTGCTGTGAAGCAGCTATTTTCCTCCCTCCCGTGGAAGGCTGGGAAATGGTTTATATCAATGCCTTCATAATTGCATAGATCCACATGCACCTTGCTTTTGTCGAGTAACTCATCATGACAGAATTTACTAGGGCACATGATAAGCACCCCATTGTCTGTAAGAGCCTTGAGTTCTCTGGAGACCTATGTTATTTACTTATTTTTGGTAAATCTTTTAGAACCTTTAAGAATTATTTGATCACAAAGGTACAAAAAAATTATTTCCTAACAGGAGAAGTGATAAAATTATTTGTAGGCCTGCCTTAGGTAGACAGCAATAATACTTCTAAATGGAATTACCACAACAAAACAAGACGGGCCATTTAAAACAAAATTTTGCTTTTAGCATCAGGATTCCCGAGTTAATTCTTTGGTCCTTTCAATAGTAAGCATCTGCTGAATTGATGGAGTGGCTGTATATAGTTCACTTTAGAAAACACTAGCACTGTTTGCCAAATAAGCTTAAGCAGATGAAAAAGCTTACACTTTCCTCTGTAACATGTAATCACAGACCCAGAGGCAGCTTTGTGTGTTGGTGGTACTTGTATTTTTCTTAAGCATAGGAAAACAAAGTCAGGAATTTCAGTGTGTTCTCAGACTGAGGCCAACTGAGCTCTTGAGTAAGAGCTCCCTCCGCTGGAGTCTGACTTTGACACCCAGTTCTTACCTTCCTTCACCATCTTCTCCTGGACCCTGCCCAGTGCTGGACAGGGCATCAGCCGAGCCCTGAGGAAGGGCATTCAGGAAGGATGCAGGGAAACCCATTTGTCAACCCAAGGAGGCCGAACTGGAGAGAGAAAAGAAACACTCTCGCAGATCTCTCCCTGTCATCCCTGACACTGTCAGTGGTGTGGAATACATTCTGGGAAGCTGAGAGCCTAAACAGACTGTAATCACAGGCCTCCAAGGCCTCAGCCAGTTTTTCATCAAAGGCACATTTTGGTGAATTATTGCTTTCAAGGGAAAGTTGGAAATTTACACCTCAAAATAAATAAATAAATAAATAAAACAACTAACCCAGGGTTGCTCTGCTTTCCTACAGTCACTTACAAATTTGGGCTGTATTTCTTTTTTTTTAAATTAATTTATTCATATTACATCTCGATTGTTAGCCCTTCCCCTGTTTCCTCCCATTCTTCCCTCCCTCCCACTTCCCCCCTTCTCCCCTCCCCTATGTCTGTGATTGAGGGAGACCTCCTCCCCCTATATATGCTCTTAGTATATCGAGTCTCTTCTTGGTAACTTGCTGTCCTTCCTCTGAGTGCCGCCAGGCCTCCCCATCCAGGGGACATGGTCAGAAAAGGGGCTGTATTTCTAAGCCATGGAAACTAGGATCTTCAATACTGTTTTAGGGCATTTAGGTTAATCAAATATCCTGGCTAATCCTAGGTGTCCCCTTTTATTATACTTAGATTGCATATTTTCAGTGAATTGGAATAAAATAAAACTGGATAATTAACGCAAATGGTGTAGGGCATGTTCAGCTATTCTTATGAGGTCTAAAGTTCACCATTATGAATATGCATTACTGGCTGCATAACCTTTGCTAAGTTAGGCAAGCATTTTGAAAATGTTTACTCATCTAAAAATGGGCCTGATATAATGCATATGAAAGTGTTTTTCAGGTCCTGAAAACTGATGGTGGAAATTGGCTGTGAAGCAGAGCAATGCTTATTGAATGGCTGGCTGCTGTGTCACATGTGGAGTTGATACCATCATTTGGGGGATATATTTCATACCAAAGACTGTGGACATTTTGGTCAACAGAAGTGGCCACAAAAATGACATTGGAGCCATTAGAGATAGAAATTCATTGTCTGTCAATACAATGGACGACGACGAAAAGGAATAAAACAACAATAACAACAACAACAACAAACCACAACCCCCTTTTCCCTCCAAACTCACTCTTCTTGATTTATTAAAAGAAATTTAAAAGGTAAAATTTCATCTTTTGAAGATTACTGTGGTTATTTTATTTGAACGAGCAAATCCTTCAAAATTATGCTACTGATAGAGCCAGCGACACTTGAGTATTTTTTAAAGTTGCACCATCAAAGCTTATACATGCCAATTAATTCATACAGCCTTCCAAAAATATTAGATTGGGACCACAGTCCTTTGAGAATGCAGAGATCACTCTGAGCATCATTTGGCTCCACACCACATTTTGTCTCTACCCACAACAAATCCAAGCAAATTAGTGGGAGCTCAATTCTCTTGGAATCTTGGAGAAAGGTATTCATGATACTTACTTATGGTAGCGATATTAAGCCCCAGAAAGCTAATTTATATATTGTTATTGTTCAAATACTAAACAAAACCAGGGGAATATTACACATAAACTACCAAACTATATTTTGGAATTTCTATAGAATACTTATTTCTTCTATTTCTTCTGAACTACAAATTATTCTAATTTGTTGAATAAATGTTTGTTGATGATGATATATCAGAACTTATTTTCTTTCCTGTGACCAGTGAGGATAAGAAATAAGCAGTCCTTAAAGGTTGGGTTTCACCGTAGCTCACCACCTCCTAGTTTCCCTGTTTCACCTAGTAGAGTTATGTGCTGCTTTTTGTGTGTGTATGTGTGTTCAAACAATTCTTTGTATGTTCTATTTCACATTTAATTTTTCTTACATCTCTTTCAAGAAGACGATGAACTCTTTAAAGGTATAATGTACATCTTTTGTCTCTATCACAGTTGCCCATGGTCACCACCATAAACTCTAAATATACTGTTGTTGTATAATGGGAGAGTAAAAAAGAAAAATACTTTGATTTTCCTCTCCACCTCGTTCAAGTCCTTGAGATACAACAACATCATAGCCTCAGTAAATATTCATAAGCACAGGAACTACCTTTCAATTTAACAATTGGCCTATAAAATCTATGAAAATTCCTGAACTTCCCAGAGGAGAAAAAGTAAACGATGATTTGGGGAGTGTTCTGTTTTGTTGTTGTTTGGGCTGAACCACTTGAAGTGAGCATCTGGGACTATATCCTCCTTGTACTTTGTTCATACGTAAGGAGAAATGAAAAGTCTGGAAAGACATCTGTATTGTAAATCAAAATACATTGCTGAAATCAACGTTGAGTTGACATTCTGCTTGCAAATATTCTTTTGAGATTGGTGCTTGTAAATCTCTTTCCCATCTGGTTTTTATGTCTGCTCTGGGACTTATATGCACAGAGTTGTCTAGGCCCGGCTCAGAATGTCGAAATAAAGTGTGTGCTTTTTAATAAACGGTTGGATGGGGTGGAGGAAGATACTGTCTTAGGCATATTTAAACTGCTTGTTTATATTGTAAACTCAGCTAAACTTTTTAGAAACTTTGGAAATTGGTTTCTTAGAAAAAAGACAGCTTATTTGAAGTCATGAACTACTCCTGTCATGCAACTGATATTTTTTTATAGAGAACCTTTTCTGGAAGGATATCTTTTATTGCTAATCACAGGAAGAGGGAACAGCAGAGAAGTGTTTGCAATTGCAATTTCTTTGATTTCCATAATTGCACCATCCCCGTTAAATTAATGTTGGAGAGAGGAAATATTGTTTATAAAAAGGGGCTTTCTTTATTGAAAGCTAGCTAACTGGGGGAATGTTAATCTCTTCTTAAATGGCAAGTTCGGTAGAGGCCAGGGGAAATACCCATCTGAAATGTGTCATGATACGTGAGCCCAGGATTTTGAATTAGCATCTGGAATTGGTATCCGTCCCTGAGCTTTATGACGGAATGGTCGCCTGAGTCGGGAGAAAACCGCCACCACCACCATCACAGCATGTTCACTCAGCTCTCGTGTTTAATCACAGGCCATCTATCTGCTAATCACCATGCAGGAATCTAGAATGGAGTCATACAAGCAATGGAGTCATCATCTTACTCCTTGGAAGCATGAAATTGGCCCTTGTTACCATATGTTTCTCTCTCTCGCTCTCTCCCCTCCCCACCCCTCTCTGTCTCTCTGTCTCTGTCTGTCTGTCTGTCTGTCTGTCTGTCTGTCTGTCTGTCTCTCTCTCTCTTTCTCGTGTGTGTGTGTGTGTGTGTGTGTGTGTGTGTGTGTGTGTGTGTGTATACACATTTCAGTGGCAGATGTGAAGAAAAGGAAGCTTGAAAGCTGCAGGTCACGGCTCTGAACAGCCTACCTTTTGAATACAGGTGTAAGTAGCGCTTCTACAGCGGGAAGCCTCTCTGTAAGGATGGAGATAGGTACCTGGGGCTGGTCATTTGCCTCCATGTTGTTTATCACTCACACAGCACAGATTAAGACATTGTGGAAAGAATAAGATTATCTAAACTTTTACTTCTTACAATGCTTCAGAGGTCACTGTTGTGTCAGGTTCCCCAGTGGGGTCTTCTCATTCTTGCAATTATTGTCCAGCCTCTTTCCTCTAAGACCTCACAGGAGTTGACAAATCTGTCAGCCTACTACTACATGTTCAAGTTTCAGATTTCATTTTAAAACAGGATAGGGAAAGCCGTTAGCAAAGTGGAACATTCCTAAACTCCCTATCTGTCCCCCATTAACCATTAAGGATTTCATAATTATGTTTAAAAATTGGATGGTTTTCAGGAATTGGCATCTGAATTTAGAGTTCCCCTTTCTTTCTTTAGTGTAGACGAGTCATTTCCAAAACCTCTGCAATCCACAACCAAGAGATTGTTTTCAAGGGTAATTGTTTATGCACATCCTTTTGTAGTCTTATTGATATGAGACTCTTACCGCTGCTTAAACTACAACTCCCTTAGGCCTTGACCTGGTGCAGGCAGTTTATCAGAACGTTCATTCTGTGTACTTCTTAAGGAGAGACTGCTGACTGTATGCCATGTATAATCATAGGTCCTGCAGCTCTGCACACTGCGTTCATATTCTTCCCAAATGTGTGTGACCAGTGTTAGTTCCTCTCAAGCTTTACAGGATCTCAGAGTTGGGTGAACACTTCATTCTTTTGATTTGATTTGATTTGATTTGAGACAGGATTTCTCTGTGTAGCCTTGGCTGTCATGGAGTCACTTTGTAGACCAGGCTGGCCTCGAGCTCACGGCGGTCCATCTGCCTCTCCCTCCCTGAGTGCTGGGATTACAGGCATGTGACACCACACCCAGCTTGAACACTGCATTCTTGAAGTTGAAGACAAGGATATCACCATTTACACTATATCCCTTATAACTGTGCGTTGTGTGACAAAACTTTTCCTGGGGAAATGTAAGATACTTGTCTACTCACCCCAAATGAGGATCCTATGGCAGACCAAAGTAAGGATACGACCAAAGTCTAATTCAGTCAACTAATGAGTTTTATCAGGGTTACTTACAGGAATATGGGTGAGGGGTTGCTTTCAGGAGCAGAAACGACCCAAAGACAACTGCGTTACCAAGGCCCAGGCCAGCATGGGTGACAGTTCACAAAGACGGGAACCTGGAGCAGACCGCACAGCCTTCAAGCAGATCAGTGGGTTGGAGATTGTGTTTTCCAGATGTGTCAGTTGGCCTAAAACTCTTCTAAGAAATTCTGTTTTTTGTTTTCTTTCTTTCAGGCAGCTGGTGTGATGTGAGAGTCTTCTTTGCAGCTTGACTCTGCTAGTCTGGAAGGTACTCTTAGCTTTTATCCCTTACTCTGATACAGGGAGGCCTGGTGAATCTGGTCAGTTTCAGGGACTTCCTAAATCTATTTGAGTTGTTTACTTTCCTTCTTGAAGAGCTTCCCTGCAGGATGAAGGGCTTCAATCTCAGAGGAATATATACAGAACTGGGCTAAACAATGTAACGTAAAAGCATACTCTACAAAGCATACTTCTTAGATTGTGAATATTTTCAATTAAAATTCTTCCACATTATGAAAGATCAAACTTTGTAGCTAATGAATGGCTATTCTTTCTGACTCCTAACCACTTCTGTTCCATACATCTTTGATGAGACCAAACCTTGTTGTTGTGGGACATTGCAATTCTCCATTATCAATATGTCAGCCTGCTGCTAACTTTGTAGGATAGTCTATGTGGTCCTCCTCCCATGCTTCATCTACCATGTCACTTGGAGGTGTCTTTAATTTTCTACTATTCATTATGAGGAATCATCTGTTCCTTGCCCAATATTCTGTAACTTAATAAAGTGACATTCGGAGGGAACTACTCCTGGTTCTACTTTGTTCTATCCTTATTGGTTTATGTAATAAGACTACTCACAGGTTTTAGTTGCAATCAATAAATATTTGGATGCTTATATATGTGTGTGCATGCCCACGTGTATGGAGTGTTCTGTTGGTATGTGTCTACATGCTTATTAGCGATGCTCTGGGACAGATTCCATGCCTGGCCATCTCAGGAGTTATTTGCTATAGAATTTGCACAAACAAGTCATTTTAATGCCAACTACTTTCTCTATTACACTGAGGCATTGCCCTATTAAGATGGCTGTAAAGACAATAAAAGCCAGCTTAGCATACATCATGTCACTTCTGAAGTTGTCTCTGAGATAATAGGAGCCTCTCTAGCCTATAGAGAAGAACCATCATGCAATATAAAATGGTGTCAGTAGCTCACCTCTCTTCTGAAATTAATCTATTTTTTTTAAATACACAGCAGAAGCACATCCTCAACCAAGACAGTGTAAGGACTTGCTTATAAAGTGGACCCACTTGGGAGCTTTGCCCATATGAATGAATAGGTAGATATCCTGGCCAACTGAACCTCAAGAATTTAGGAGAATTGGGCAGATTGGCAAGAGTTAAGAGGTAAGCGATTAGTTGGTCATTCTTCCAAATAGTTTCCAAAGTCATAGATTGCCATCTGAGAAGCCAGCTGCCACAGCATTTACTGTTGAGCAGACAGAATTATGATATATAACAGGAAATTAATAGGTGGCTCATTAGACAGTTAGGGCGACATCGAAATTAACAGCATGGATACAAGAACTCTTCACATAATGCTTGTTTTAGTTGATACTGCTGTCTTTATCAAGATTCTGTTAGTAAAGATACGAAGGACACTCCTTCTGCTGGATTGATCTGTATATTAGGAAAAGGACAACACAGACCATCTCTGTAATAATGTCTGGACGGCTCATTCATCTCCTATCATGAAACATGGTATCTGTGAGCAAAGCAGGGGTAAGGAGGGGAACAGAGAAAAGAGAAGGGGTTCTTTAATGTTCTCTCCTGTGTCGAGGCCTGATGTGGTACTTAGGAATGCCTTTGCTGATGAGGGGTTTTAAGTCTTTATTCAAGCACATGTTAAAAGTTAAAAATAAAGACAAACACTTAAAATATCTCAAAAAGGGTGCTAGAATGGTTGGATTTCAGGTTCTCTGTATGTGTACATATGTGAATACAAATGATCATGCAGGGCCACGTGGTTGCTGTTCTATGGACTTAAAATTTTTTAGATTAAAGGCAGCAGATAACCTGGCAGACTGCCTGCAGATCCACTCTTCTTCCTCTGTTTACCTAGATCCTATACCCCAGTCTTGTCCCCAGCTCTGAGGCGGAACCACAGTCCTTGCCACTGCTCCCATCTCCTGTAGGTACCACAGTGTTCTCTGAACATCCTCGGCCCCATACACTTCTCTGTCCCAGCCCCAAGCAGCAGTAGCCACCCCCTGTTAATCCAAGGGCTGCTCCAGTCTGGGCAACAAGTAAACTGACACTGGATCCACACCTCTCCTTCTTTTCCCCCTTATCCAATCCCCACTCTGATCCATAAGTCTGTAGCAGAAAACTCGCTGTAGTCTCCCTTTACTGTCTGACCTCATGCCCAATGGATCTCATAGGTCCTCTCAACCTTCCTTCCCCCAACTCATCCCAGAATTCCAGCCTCCAACGCCAGCAGGCATTCACTGGGAAAATGTCAATTGAGCATGACCAGGGAAACAGGTAAGCCACATGAAGACCTTGATCACCCCCTCCACCCCTCCAAATGCAATCTCGAGTATCACCCACACATCTACAGCAGAGCACCCTTGGCAGCCTTCCCTGCACCCTCCTCGCATCTCCCGTGGCTCTCACAGATCTTCCACTTTGGTGGATCTCACAGATCTTCCACTTCCGTGGCTCTCACAGATCTTCCACTTCCGTGGCTCTCACAGATCTTCCACTTTCGTAGATCTCACAGATCTTCCACTTCCGTGGATCTCACAGATCTTCCACTTCCGTGGATCTCACAGATCTTCCACTTCCGTGGATCTCACAGATCTTCCACTTCTAACCTCGTCACCACTTCTCACAATATCCCCGTCCCCAACCCCAGCAGGCACCCTGCTAACCCACAGGCCGTGCTTGCCAGAAAGCCAGGCAGGCTGCCCGCAAATCATCTCTTCTTCTGATCCTCAGATCCAATTCCCCAGATTCTTCTCCAGCTCTCCGGCAAAACACCTTCTGCAGTCCCATTTCACCCGCTGCCCGCATCTCTGGTGGGTCCCACAGACCTCCTCTGCCTAGCCTTCCTTGCCCCACTTTTTGCTTTACCCCTGCCCCTAACTGCAACGGTCAATTCCCACTAATGCACAGACTACTCCTGACAAGAAAGCAGGCAGGCTGTCTGTAGACCTTCCCCCCCTCCTACTGTTTGTCTGCGCTCACCGCACCCCCATCCCCAGCACTACAGCAGACCCTCTGAGGTAAAGTCTCTTCACTCTCTTCCTCCAGTCCAAGGAGAGAATAAGCATATCCTTGCTGAACACTGTTTTCCCTCCTTCCTGTGGATCCCCTCAGACACCTAGCCTATCCACATTCCCAAGTGTGAGCTTCTGAAAACAAGAAGCACATTTTACTTGGATCCCTCAGTGGGCACAACTATTAGGCCCAAAGAAAATTTCTCACCAGGCAACACACAGACATCGCACTCTATCAAAATCCAGAGAGGAAGCAGGAACCAAGGGGCAAAACACCCCACCCAATGAAGACAAACCCAGAAATAAGTATCTAGGCCTGTAATCAAGCCAATCCCGGATGCTTACACACCAGCATGAAACACGATCACTAACATCCAGGGCAGTATGTCTCCTCCAGGTCATGAATATTCCAGTATAGCTGAAGCACAAGAAAAAAAAAATCCTTAGAACTGCCTATATGGAGATGACAGGAATCTAAAGAGGAAATTAATAAATCCCTTAAAGAAATCCAGTAAAACACAGAGTTAGGCAATGAATAAAACTGTTCAGTATCTAAAGACGAAAATAGAATAAAGAAAGAAAACACAAACTGAGGGAATTCTGGAAATGAAAAATTTAAGAATTTAAACAGGAACTACAAGAGGCAAGCTTTACCAACGGAATATAAGAGATGGAAACAGATTCTCATGCATTGAAAATACAATACCAGAAATGGATAAATTGGTCAAAGGAATTGTTAAATCAAAAATCTCCTGACATAAAGCATTCAGGAAATCTGTGACACTATGAAAAGAACAAACCTAAGAAAAATAGGAATAGATGAAGGAAATGAAACACAGCTCAAAGGTGTAGAAAATGTTTTCAACAAAATCATAGAAGAAATACTTTGCTACTGAAGAAGGAGATTCCTACAAAGGTACTAGAAGCATACAGAACACCAAATAGATTGGACCAGAACAGAAAGTCCCCTTGAAACAGAATAATGAGGCTTTGTGGCATTCAGAAAAAGGATGAGCAAGCTACCAAGATGAGACTTGATAGCCTATGAGCATATACAGGGGAGGCGGTCCCCCTTGGTCACAGTCATAGGGGAGGGTAAAAGGGTGAAAGCTGGAAGGAGGGAGGAATGGGAGGATACAAGGGCTAGGATAACAATTGGGATGAAATCTGAATAAATTAATTAAGTAAAAAATATTGATAGAGAAAAAAAAGAAAACATTAAATGTATAGAACAAAGAAATCATTTTAAGAGCTACAAGGGGAAAAACTCAAATAACATACAAAGGCAGACCAATTAGAATTATCCCTGGTTTCTCAGTGGGGACTCTAAAATCCAGAAGATCATGGACATATGTCCTGCGGGCTCTAAGAGACCACAAATGCCAGCCCAGCCTCCTATACCCAGCAAAACTTACAGTCATCAAATATTAGTGTTTCCCAACCTATGAGCTGCCAAACATTTGGCAAACCTCCATCTCTGAAAATATTTACAATATAATTCATAAAAGTAGAAAAACTACAGCTTTGAAGTAGCAGTGGAAATAACATTTATGGTTGGGATATTAAAGGGTCAGAGCATTAGGGAGGAGGAGAATCACTGCCATAGATGGAAAAAATAAGATATTCCATAATAGAGACAAATTTAAGCAATATGTATCTACAAATCAAACTCCATAGAAAGTGGTAGAAGGAAAATCACAACCTAAGCAGGTTAACTATACCCATGAAAACACAGGAAATAAATAATCTCACACCAGCAAAATCAAAAGAAGGGAAACAGACACACACACACACACACACACACACACACACACCACCACCACCACCACCACCACCACCAAGAAAATAACAGGAATCAACAATCATTGGTCACTGATATCTTTCAATATCAATGGCCTCAATTTCCAAATAAAAATATACAGATTAATAGGAAGGGTGTGAAAACTGGATCCATCCTACTGTTACATACAAGAAACATACCTCGACATGAAAGATAGACATTACCTCAAGGTAAATGGTTGGGTAAAACTATTCCAAGAAAATAGCCCAAAAAGCAAGCTGACATAGACATTTTAATACCTAGCAAAATAGGTGTCAAACTAAAACTAATAAAAAGAGATAGGGAAGGACACTTCCCTATAAAAGGAAAGATCCACCAGGAGGACATTTAAAGTTTTAACATTTATGCCCCAACACACAGGCACCCAGGTTTGTAAAATAAACACTACTACAGCTTAAATCACATGTTGGCCCTCACACATCGATAGTGGGAGACTTTAATATAACACTCCCACCAATGGACAGGTCATCTAGACAAAAACCAAACGGAAAAATGCCCAGCTAATAGACATTATAAATCAAGTTCAGCCTTACAGATATTTACAGAACATTTCACCCAAACACAAAAGAATGTGCTTTCTTCTCTGCACCTCATGGAACTTTCTCCAAAATTGATCACATACTCAGTCACAAAGCAAGTCTCAAGAAATACAAGATATAGCTCCCTGCATCCTATCAGACCACCATGGATTAAAGATGGACATAATTAGTGACAGATACAACAGACAGCTTACAAACTTACACAAACTGAACCATTCTTTGGTTAATGAAAAGTGGGTCAAGACAGAAATAAAGAAAGAAATTATAGACTTCCTTGAATTTAATGAAAACAAATACACAGCATTCCCAAACTTACGGAACACAATGAAAGCAGTGCTAAAAGTAAAGTTCATAGCACTAAATGCCTTCATTAAAAACAAAAACAAAAACCAACTAAGCAACCAAACAAACAAAACAGAAAGATCTCATACTGGCAACTTAACAGCACACCTCAAAGTTCTAGAACAAATAGAAGTAATCACATTCAAGAGGAATAAACCACAAGAAATAATCAAACTTGGTGTTGAAATTAAAAAACAAAAACAAAAACAATGCTATAAAGAATTACTGAAACAAAGAGTTGGTTCTTTGAGAAAATCAACAAGATAGACAAACCCTTACCCAAATTAACTGAAAGACACAGAGAGAATATCCAAATTAACAAAATCAGAAATGAAAGGGCAGCATAACAATAGACAGCTAGGAAATCCAGATAATCATAAAAACATACTTAAAACATGTATTCAACCAAATTGGAAAATATAACGAAAATAGACAATTTTCTTGATAGGTACTATTTACCAAAGTCAAATCAAACTTAACAGTACATAGACCCAGAAAGGTTACGTAGCTGCGGTCCTCAACTTGTGCCTCACGACCCTTGTGGCTCACGACCCATTTGGCAAACCTTTATCTCTCCAAGTGTTTATATTACAGTTATGAAATAGCAACAAATATAATTTCCTTGGGGGGGGCGGGGAGGCGGTCACCACAACATTAGGAACTGTATTAAAGCAGTAGGAAGGATGATAACCTCTATAGAGTAAGGGACTGGTGGGACTCATGGATTTCCCTGGGAGGGGAAATAGAATAGATTTTATAATAAGCTGGGGGTGGGTACGGATGCAATTCAGAGGATCAGGTGGGAAGGCAGAGGGGATGGGAGATAGGGTTGAGGGGGGAACTTGGGGCACAACGAATAGAACTGAGGGACATTTGAAGGTTGGCATGGAAACCTAGTGCAGCAGGGAAAAAAAATCCCTAAAATATATCAAGGTGATTCTAATGAAGTCTCCTAGTAATGGCGGTGATGAAGTCCCAACTGCCATCTCTTGTCACCAAATGAGGCTTCCAGTGCTGGAACTAGGTTGCAGTCAATTGAATTGTTGGCCAGGGCAGTCCCATGGAGATTACCAAACCATCCAGCTTATTGCCAAGACAATGGTTTGTTCTTGCCAAATTGACTGCAGAGCTCCATAGCTGAGGACAATACCCATACACCTCATTGAACATGGAGACGTTGAACTTGAGTCTACATGGAGCCTTCAGCCCTACAATCTAGAATCTTCGGCATGGGAAGGTACTCTGCAGGCTACTGAAGGAGACACATGAATACCAACTCAGCCACAAAACATTTGACCTACAATGAGTCCTGCCTGCAAGATATGGTAGGGAAATGATTCAGAGAACTTGTAGGAATAGCCAACCAATGGTTGGCTCAGTGGTTAGATATACCAGTGGGAAAAAAGTCAGATCTTTATTTTCAAGCTATAGTGGTGGGAGAAGGTTGGGAGAAGATAGTGTGAGTGGTCGTTTGATCTTGGGTGATAAGAGTGGAGTGACTGAGAAGTGAACAGATGTCAGGATGTGAGATGTGGTTAAGAGGCAAAACTGAAAAGAAACAGAGAGAGACACAGAGAGAGAGAGAGACAGAGAGACAGACAGAGAGAGAGACAGAGAGACAGAGAGAGAGAGAGAGAGAGAATAAAGCACTGAAGGCTAAGACCAAACCTTAAACAACCTCAAAATTTAAGACAGATTGTGCATAAAGTTTCCAAATGAGTCTCTTTGGAACCAGAGCTGAAGAACGTGTTCTTGGGGAAGCCAAGAGAGTATTTCTAGTAGGAAAAGTTGATAAAGAAGCACCTATGAGGAGGATTGGAAAATAACATTGGATTTAGTAATCTGGATGGAAAGCAGATATTTATAGCCTTAGCAAGGACAGATTTAGTTGAGTCAAGGCAACAGAAGCTAGAATGAAGCTACCTGACTATAGCTTGATCCTGAGTGAAGAGACTGGAGGTACTGAGAACTTTGAGATGTGATAAAAAAAGTAAAAGTGAAAAAAAAATAAGTTAACAAGATTGAATGTAAAGTTGAAAAATGAGTAGATGCCAGGCTCTGGGCTCTTGGAATAAAAGATAGATGAATGACATTAAACAAGGGAGGAGTGTATTCGTGATTCAGGTGGGTGTGATGCAGAAATGATCCTACTTGGAAAGACCCAGAGAAACCTTGTCTCAAAAAACACAGCAACAGGGGATGGGGATTTAGCTCAGTGGTAGAGTGCTTGCCTAGCAAGCACAAGGTCCTGGGTTCAATCCTCAGCTCTGGGTAAAAAAAACCCACCACCACCACAACAAACAAACAAAGGAAAGACACTCTCAAAATAGAAGTTGTTATTCCATGGAAAGAGAGGTCAGTATCTTAAGAGGCCGCTGGGGGGCTGCTGTTGTTACAATGATTTTTAAAATGGGGAAGCAAGCCATTATAAATGTATGTAACGAGTGTCAAGGGGGAGTGATATTTTGAAGGTACTACCACACTGTAGAGAAAACACTCAAATAGTTGGCAGGAAGACAGATGTCAGGATGACAACAGCAAAATACAAGATTGCCAGGACAGGGGTACAGACACTAGAGAGACAACAAAATACTGGAGATGTGAGATGTGCCACAGCATAGACACAGATGCCAAAGAACAGCAGCAGCAGCAACAACAACAACAACAACAACAAAACCAAAAACAACAACAACAACACCCAGATGTGGCAGACAGTGCTATTTTTTTTTTTTTTTTTTTTAGATTTTACATTAAATTACATAACACATGCGAAAGGAGGCTCCATGAAGGTACTTTTATGTTTTGTTCCTTGTATCCCTAGTGCCTACCTCTGCGCTTTCTTCACAGAATGGCTTCAAACCCAAAATGAGTTAGGGTTGTCTGTTGGAATTTTACTGGTGAGTGAACTGAGAATTAGAGAGGTTGGGTAATTTCCCAATCCCGAAGGCAATGGGTAAGAAGATCCAGATTCCTCCGAGATCAAGATTCCTAGTTAATATGCCAAGCTGCCTTTGGCATTTGGAATCATATCAGATGAAGCCAAGGTTTTAGAAGAATTTTATGTTCAACATCTTATATACATGGTGCTAAGGATTCTGAAGTATTAACTTCACGTTTACTAATGGTTTTAAAGGGTGTCCATGTCAGTTTGGTAACCAGTGACAGAAGGTCCTTGCCAAGCCATCCAGGCCTAAATTTGAGGAACAACCAACCAATGTTGGCCCTTGCTTCTTTTTTTTTTTTTTCCTCCAAACTGTGTAGCGTGCTAGGAGAAGCCACCTCTTTCAATGTGCTCTTGTTCTGAGATTGGGGTGCATTTTGTTTTGTTCTGTTCCAGTCTAAGCCATCAAGATAGCCCGGCTGACCTTGTGTTCCTATCTTGTGTTTCTAACGATCATTATCTTTTTATCCTGTTGCCTTATCTCTACCTCTAAATCCAAGTGATTGAATCCAATACTCTTTCCAGATTTTCAGAGAAGCTAGAATCTCCTCAAATTGTGAAGACTGGGGATTTCCAGGGAGCCCTGGATTGTGCCACGCTGAGACTCTCTGAACAGTCTACATTTCAACTGAGTGTGGAGCAAAAGTTGATCTTGGTGAATGCAAGTGGTCAGTCTGGCATACCAAGAAATCAAATGAATTACTTCTAAAGAGAACCAAACCTATGAAAAGTAAGAAATCCTAGCAAAACAAGAAGAAAACTGCTTTGTTTGGATAGGCCAGCTTTGTTCCGAGGAGGAAGTCAGAATTAGGACTAGTATTTTTTACTATACTATGGTTGGTCAAATTGTAGAGTAAATGGTACTCACGCTCTTTCTCATATGTGAGTTCTACTCTCATATGACCTTTGCTCATCTCAGTAAAGGTTCACTAGAGAACCTATGCAGGTTTTGTCTAAAGGCCTTTAGCAGGCTTAATCCAAGTGGTTTTTGGAGTCCAAGGAGCTTTCTACTGAGCACTGTGACAAAATTTGGCACGGCAAGTCTCGCTTCTATTCGGAAGTGTTTGAATTTACTTGGGAGCTACTTTCCGACTATTTTAATCCTCTGCCCTTGAGATGCTGAAAATGGGCTCCTACTTATGGCTTAACTGTGTGCATCCATAAGTTTGCATGAAAATAGCCATTCCTTACTCTCTCTTATGTTGTCATTGTTCTATTCTTCCAATAAATTTGTAAAATGATAGGTGTTAGAATTTCTGTAAGATACAGGGAAAGGCTATTTTCAAAAAAAAAAAAACATTGTATTATTCTAGCTACCAGCTAAGAATTTATATATTTTATACTTTGTATGTTCCTGTACTTCAATCCTCAGGCACCAAGTTATCCAAGGAAAGAAAGAAATGACAGTCCTTGTTATTCCTAGTCAGAAATTTCAAGCTAGTTCAATGTGCAGAGCTGTTTGGCCTCTGTACTCTTTTCTGGTATAACCCAATGGCACTTCTTCCTTGAACCAGAAATGGTCTCATGGGTTCCTCCGGAAGAACAAGAGGAATTCAGAGTTCAATATCACTTCTCCTATGTGTCTGTACATAAGTGACTTAACTTCCTGCAGTCTGTGTTTCCCCATTGTAAAATGAGGTTTTTAGTATATGTAATGCACTTATTCAAATATTTGTTGTATTCCTTGTAGGCTCTAAGCACTTATTTTTTTTACCCAAGATACAATACTGAACAAGATAGATTATGTCACTGTCTTCGTGGACCACACTATATAGCATATGAGAAATATAATTAATGCTCAAGTATTAAAATTACAAAATTAATATCAATGAGAACATATGGTCCAAAGTCTCGTGTTGTTGACTTTATCAATTTTTTTACATCACTTGGCAATTTTTTGCATTTTTTCAAATTAACGGCTAATAATTACTTGATTCTCTATTGCCTCTATGATTTTAAATATGTTTCCACTTCTTGGGACAACACTGTCTTGTTGATATCTACATTGTCTTCAAGATCCAAATTGAGCATTATCATGCAGGAAAATCTCTACACCTATGGGTTTTATAGCATAGCCCCTGCACCCCCCCCCCCCACCCACCCCGAGCATCCCTGGCACTCCACTGCATCCCGCAGTCATAATCTTGATTCTATTTGTTTGCTGATGTCACCATCAAGAATCGAACTCATGAAGTGCAGGAATCTCATCTTTTGCTTTTGATTCCCTGAATACAGAGCTATGTTTGACAACTGTTCTATAAATTTGATGATCACATGAACATCACCTTAACTTTGTCCCTTCTAGGTGCCAGGTGATGTGATTTATTTTGTAGGGTTTTAAAATTTTTCCAGTCACCTTGTATTGCGTTTGTACAATTACTATCTCCCTTTAGAGATTGAGAAATCAAGGCTCACATGGGCTTGGTAGTTTCTCAGCGAAATTCAGAGAAAAGATAAAACAGGAGCTTGAAGCTGATTTTGCAGTTTTATTTTGTTTTTTTTAAATTCTACCATAGCATGAAGAATGCAGGTTTTACTGTATTAACATTTGTATGTGGGGCCTAGTATTTGCAATGGCAATACCTTCTCTAAGAAGTACAAGGCTGACATTAAACAAAGTTTTTCTGAAGGTAATATATGTACATTTGGGAGGCACGTGGTGCCACACGTAGAAACACAACACTTATTCAGATGAATGAATATATATACATAGAGCTCTCTGTTAAGTATGGTCAGGGCATGTCTAGTCTGCATCTCTCCTTAGATCACCTGTATACATACATGTATGTATACATATGGCTTATAGATATATGTGTATATCTCACCAAGACAACTATGTTTATCAGATTCCCCCTAGAATGCTAAGAAGAAACAGACAAATAACCAAGTGAGCTCATATCTAAGCTCTTGGGAATCTTATGATAATTCTAAAACAAAGATTGTTTCTCCAGTTTTCAAAAACAGGTCTGTAGTTGTAGCAAATTTCAAATACAAGCTTTGAGGCTGTGACAATGTTGACTCTTACAAGATGCTTGCTGAGCATGTTACTGAGCATGTTGACCAGATTTAAAAAGCAAAACAAATTATCTTCATTTAAAGGCAGGTTCTGAAGCTCAGCTCCTTGAGCTGTTGGAAGTGCTCCCAGATTACAGTTCACACAGGAGTTAGGGTCACAGTGAGGGGGTTAGGGGTTTTGGTTAGGGTGAGGATTAATGGGTTGGGGGATTATGTTAGGGTTAGGTAAGGGACAGGACCAAGGTCAGGGTCAGGGTCAGTGTTAAGCCTTTGCTTTCAGAATTCCCAAACACAATTTGATAATGGAGACAAAAACATTGGTTCTTTTTCATCTAGAGATAGTCGCACTTTATAGAAAATATTGGTGACTCTCCCATAGTGCCAACATTTGTGTTACTAAAAACTCTGACAGGGCAATGAAAGCAACAAGACTGATGGGGAAATAAAGAATGCTGGAAGGCACTCAAAACCATACAATCTGGAAACAAGAGCATTATGACAACAAAATCCCAAAGGGCACAGATTTCTACAAAGCCTCCATTAGACATCCTTCTAGCTCACTAGCATCTGGCCAGAGAAGCACGTTGCCATCAGCAGCCTTAAAGCACGGAGTGCTATGTATTCCTCGGAGATGTAAGGATCCCAGTCTGCAGAGCTTTAGAAGAACTAAAAAAATCAGACTTAAAATATAGCCTCTTTCATGAACCCATCATTTTAGAGAAGGGATTAAAGTCTCTTACGTATGTGTTGGCACCTTGCAATGAGTTTAAGGCTGCTGAGCAGGGAGAGCCGGCCCCGAAGCACCAGGGGAAAGGGCTTGTGAAAATGTTCTACATCTTGAAAAAGAACCTTATGCATCACTCTCATTTTATTGAACTGTGACAAAACTTGCTCTGGTTAACTTTAAAATGTTAGTCACTGGGAAACAAAGCATGCAAGCCAACATCATTTCTGTGCATAATGACCATCGCTCCCTAGCCACAAGCCACATATATGGTAAAACATACAACAAAGAACTGGCTATTTTGCAGGAAGAGATCATGTGCAAACAGTGTTGGATTAGTCAGCATAAAGCCTTGCTTACAGTGTCCCCGACCTACAGCCTGTCAATCTGTATCAGTCTTCTAGAAAACATGGGCCAGGAGAAGGCTCTTTCAGAAAAGTGCTTGTTGCTTAAGCCTGAGGACCAAAGTTTGGATCTACAGCATTCACATCAAAATAAAAAAGCCATGTGCTATAAATCTTTAACCCCAGTGCTGGTAGGTGTGGGAATCTCTGAAGCGCATTAACCAACCAATATAGCTGAACAGATGAGCTCCATGTTGTGTGAGAGCCATGTGCTCAAGAAGCAAGGTGGATATGACACAGGCAGGTTCCTGGCATTGACTTCTGGCTTCCAGATGCACATTTGTACAATGCATCTATTGTCATGCACAAACACATGAGGATAAGTACATCACACACACACACACACACACACACTGAGTCAACAAGACCCTGTTTATAGACAAGCAGCATAGCTAGTGTAGGCTTTTTGGTTGTTCATTTTGCATGCCTATTGTAGCCTCTTCCTCATTGCCTCTTGGTCTCCCCTTCCTCCCTCATCCCCCCTCCCCCCTCCCCTGGTCCTCAGAAAGAGGAAGTCCTCTTCCTCTATCATCAGCCTATCAAGTCCTATCTGCACTGCCTGCATCCTCTCCCTCTGTGGCCTGACAAGGCCAGCCAACCAGGGGGAAGTGGTCAACGAGAGGACATCAGAGTCTATGTCAGAAGTAGCGCCTACTCCCCATATTAGGGGACCCACAAGGAAACTATGCTGCCTATCTACTACATCTGAGAAGAGGGTCTAGGTGCTATGCATGGTTCACGGTTGATACATCAGTCTCCATCCCTGATTTCTTGGCTCCATTGGTCTCCTTGTTGAGCTCCTGTGCCCTCTAGGTCTTTTTATGTCCCAACTCTTCCACAAGGTCTCTGTGCTTCATCCTCAAGTTTGCCTGTGTGTCTCAGCATCTGCTTGGATCTCCTGCTGGGTGGAGTCTTTCAGAGGGCCTCTATGATAGGCTCTCATGATGTTCCTTCTCTTCAACCGCTTCTGGTGTCTATTCTATTTGCCCTTCTGACTGAGAAGTAAGCGTTCACCCTAGAGTCCTCCTTTTTATTTTGCTTCTTTATGTCTGTGTATTATAGTGTGGTTATCCTGTGTTATGTGGCCAATATCCACTTATAAATGACTATATACCTTGCATGTCTTTCTGGGCCTAGGTTACCTCACTCAGGATTTTCTTGTTTTTAATAGCTGAGTAGTATTCCATTGTGTAAATGTACCATAGTTTTTTTTTTTTAATCCAGTCTTCAGTTGAGGGACATCTAGGTTGTTTCCTGATTCTGGCTATTATGAATAATGCTGCTATGAATATAGTTGAGCAAATGTTCTTGTTGTACGGTGGATCATTTTTTTGAGTATATACCCAGGGGTGGTATAGCTGGGTCTTGTGGTAGAACTATTCCCAATTTTCTGAGTAAGCACCAAATTGATTTGCAAAGTGGTTGTATAAGTTTTCACTCCCACCAGCAATAGAGGCGTGTACCTCTCTCTCCACATGACAGCCAGCAAGTGCTGTCATTTGAATATTTGATTTAGCCGGTCTGACATGTGTAAGATGGGATCTCAGAGTTGTTTTGGTTTGCATTTCCATAATGACTAGGGATGGTGAGCATTTCTTTAAGTGTTTCTCTGCCATTCTATAGTCCTTGTTGAGAATTTTCTATTTAGTTGTATACCCCATTTTTAAGTTGAATTATTTGAGCCTTGAGCTCATTGGTACAGGAAACAACTTCCTGAACAGAATGTCAACAGCTCAGGCTTTAAGATAAACAATTAATAAATGGGACCTCATGAAACTTTAAAGCTTCTGTAGGGCCAAGGACAGAACAAAATAACAGCCTCCAGACTGGGAATAGATCTCTACCAACTCTCCATCTGACAAAGGACTAATATCCAAAACATATAAAGGGCTTAAGACATTAAACATTGATCATACAGGTTTTAAGATAGCCTTGATAACACTAGTGAATAAATCCTGTTGCTAGACCCTTTTTGCATACCCAAATCATTGATTTCAGTGTTTACTCTCCACTAAATCTATCTTCCTTTTGTCTTTTACTTTCTTTCTTCATTTTTCTACTCTTCCACTAATATTTTCTTCTTTTAGTTTTTTTCTTTAATCATTGTATGTTAAATATTTATCATGGACTAAGAAGATTGCCAGGCCCTAAAGATGAAATAATAAACAAAACCAGAGTTTAGAGTGTGTATAGGAGAAGATAGTAACATAAAATCAGTCCCATAAATCAGTGAGTGGTTGGCTTCACCAAGGTGAAGAACTGCTTCCTTGAGGAAATAACCTTAATGGAATAAGAGGGATTAAAAGGATGCAGAGGAGGAAAAGGCCATCCAGGTGACCAACACACTTTTGAGGTGGGGAAAGGAGTCTGTCATGGTAGACAAACAGCATTCAGACGGGTTCTCATGACAGATATGTGAGGACTGGCTGGCCATGGCTGGGATGAAGACTTATACTTCTAACCACAGACAAATAGGAGTCACTGAAATACACAAAACCAGGATATCAGTGGCATGGCTGAAATGGATTTGGCACATGTAACTATGAGCACAGTATAGCCGCATTGATACCTACATTTTGTATTTGTTGCAATTTACATCGTCAGCGTATTATCCTGTGAGAAACGAACGCCCTGCTGTTTGCATTCTTCTTGTCATGGTGTTGATAGAAGGAAGGCCCAGAGGAGGAACTGTACTTTGTTTCTGTAGGTTTGTTTTGTTACCCACGTTTTCTGTCGTTTTTCTTTTTCTTTTTTTTTTTTTTGCGTGAGATATTGCACCCTGTGAAATCACATCAAAGCTGCAAAACAAAGCCTACAGATAAAATAATTTGACATTTCCCTGAACATAAGTCCCTTGTGTTGCCTACTCTCAGTCTGAAAACGGCTTCCGGTTCCTCCTGAGCCCTCATTTATAAGTTACTTCTGTTTCAGTTACATAGAAGGCATTTCCAGGATTTTTTGCCTCATTAAACACATGTATCTTTAAGCTGTATCATCAAAATGTAAACTTTGAGAGATCACTAGATTTAGTAAAAGAAGAAACTGAAACAAAGTTAGAGTTTTGGCAGCAGACCATCTACCTGAGGCCACATGGACTCTTTCCCTTGGCACCGATTCCCGCTCCTAAGATTTTTTTTTCTGAATAATTCAAATTTCCCCATTTGCACTCTTTCTGAGCCATCTAAGATGGCAACAACACAGTTTGTTTCTTTATGTGGCGAGTTTCTGGTCAAGCTGATCATACTCACTCCTGCCTGTCTATTGCCTAAACCAATGCAATGTAATATTTTTTAAAAAGTATCTGTGCACAGTCATAGGGGAGGGGAGTAATGGAAAATGGGAGGGAGGGAGGAATGGGAGGATACAAGCGATGGGAATAACCATTGAGATGTAATATGAATACATTAATAAAAAAGACTGAGTAAAAATAAATAAATAAAAAGGACTGTGGAGTTTCGGCACCGCACCATCCAGTGGAAATAAGACACCAACAACCAGACTTCTTCTCGAGATCTTTACTCAGGATTAAGCTCAGTGGGAATGGCCCCGAAGAAGAGAATGGCCAAGCTTAAGTACAACTCAAGGGCCAATCAGCTCATGCCAGGTGCCACCTCCTCATAGGTCCGCGTCAGAGCAGGACTGCTCGTCATCAGATCACCAGTTACCCTTGCACAGCTTTTTGCCATATAAGGACTTGTTTATCTTAGAGAGCGCTCGCTGTCGGGATGGCGGAAGGTGGAAGCCTACGCCATATTAAGGCGCGGCACCTCGCAGCTCTCCACAGTTCCCCCTGTCTTATTTTGTAAGAGCAGGACGAAATGGGTGAGAGTAGAAGTCTGAACTCCAGAGGGCACTGATGTATGACCGCCCATAACCCAGGTTATCCACCTTGATCATGTACGGAACCCGCCCTGAAGTTTGGCCACTGATGTACAACAGAACTCAGCTAGGGGCTCGGCCCCAGCCTAGCTCTGGACCCGACCGACACCTTTTTCTGGAGGTGGGATTTTGGGTGTCAGCCCACATGCAATCAGACGTGCTCTCCAGGAAGCCATTAACTGCAAACAATGTACCCCCTGTGCAGTGCTTTGCCTTGCACTTAAAGGCCGCCAGCCAAGCCTGAGGGGACTGTCCAGCCTCAATAGCATAGAAGGCTTGTGCAATTAGGGCACGGTCTCTGTTTCGGGATATGACCAAGAGCCAAAGGAACACAAGGCAAAGGAAGCTGATAATCAGAAGGGCCATAGCTAAAGCCCCGATACCTGCCCACTCCTTAAGATGATGCATCGCTTGTTGAATCCAAGAGGCAAGGCCTTCAGCGGTGGTAATGTCCACTCGAGTGGAATTCACAGTGATGATAGCAGTACGCAGCTCTGTCATTAAGGAGTCAAAGTTTTTGGACCAATTTCCTGTAAGGTAACTTGACATTTGTAAGCAGGACTGATTGGTACAGGATAATGAGGAGAGATTATTGAGAGAGCCATTAAACACAAGCCAAATAAAGGGTGGCCACATACACCCAGGTGTGGGGGAGAAACCAATATTCCTACCTCCAGCAGAGAGCCTTGTGGAGTTTTCAAATACTTCTATATTGCTCCAAGTAAAGGAAGCATTGCCTGCTGTTGAGCATATTCCTGGAAGAAAGATTGGAGTTTTCAAATACTTCTATATTGCTCCAAGTAAAGGAAGCATTGCCTGCTGTTGAGCATATTCCTGGAAGAAAGATTTCCAATCTAAATATTGTCCCACGGACAGGCAAGCCTTGACAGTGCTGAACCAGTCCGACGGTGTCATAGCCTTATTTGCTAGTCTCTCTAACTGAGCCTGTGTAAAGGATGCCTGGAGGCCATATGCTTGAACCGATTCCGCCAGGCTTTTAAGCTCCTTAAAATTCAAGGGCTCATGTTATCTTTGATTATTGGCATCCTCAAACACTGGGAAGGTGGCACGAGCCTGCTTCCAAACCTCTGGGCACAGAGAATGAGAATTCCCCTGTGGTGCTGATAAAGGGGAAGTGTCCGCATAAGGCGGCGGTGCCAGTTCCGAGGCGGATCATCTTGTTTGGGCGCGGCCTCTTCCGCCTTCTTCTTCCTCCTACCCTCCTTGTGCAGTTTCTGTGCAAGTGACTCCATTTTTAGCAGGAGTCTCTCAAGCCTTTTCTCCATTTCCTCCATATTTTCACCATCCTCTGAGCTAGTCTCCCTATCAGAATCCCCGTCTGTCAATAAATTATTTAAGTCAGGATACAGACGTCCCTCTTTCTTTTCTCCTCTCTCACTGGAGGCCTTTTCAGACCTGCTCTCTTTTAATTGCTAGTTTTCAGCAGCCCTTCCAGAGCCGCCTTGATTGTACATGACGAAGAATTTCCCATTTTTAAAGGGTCTCCGAACGTCCGTCCCCCTCTTTACCGCGGACTGAAAAACTTGTCTCAACCTGAGAACCTTCCCCCGCTTTACCGCGGACTGAAAAACTTGTCTCAACCTGAGAGCCTTCCCCCGCTTTACCGTGGACTGAAAAACTTGTCTCAACCTGAGAACCTTTACACTCGGGTCCTAATTTACCGGACACTTACCGATCGATCGATCGCCCTGTAGATCAGGAGTTCTGAAGTCTGACGTACCGAGGACTTTAAGTTCCCCGTACGGGCCACCACTTGTCGGCGCCGCACCGTCCAGTGGAAATATGACACCAACAACCAGACTTCTTCTCGAGATCTTTACTCAGGATTAAGCTCAGTGGGAATGGCCCCGAAGAAGAGAAGGGCCAAGCTTAAGTACAACTCAAGGGCCAATGAGCTCATGCCAGGTGTCACCTCCTCATAGGTCCACGTCAGAGCAGGACTGCTCGTCATCAGATCACCAGTTACTCTTGCACAGCCTTTTGCCATATAAGGACTTGTTTATCTTAGAGAGCGCTCACCGTCGGGATGGCAGAAGGCAGAAGCCTACGCCATATTAAGGCGCGGCACCTTGCAGCTCTCCACAGTGGAGTTCTCAGTTAAACCTAGTGGATCTAACACAAAAAATATAACTGCAGGGGACATACTAGTTGGAAAGAAGAGCCTCGGAGGAATGGGAGGAAGGTAGAAGAGGGTGATAGTGATGACTATAATAATTGAACACACACAATGCTCATTCTAAATCATCAGAGTATCTTTTTATTGTCATTAGTCTTTCTTGGACATGTTCTTTCTCTCTCTCTCTCTCTCTCTCTCTCTCTCTCTCTCTCTCTCTCTCTCTCTCTCTTCCCCCCACCCCCCCCGCGCGCGCGCGCGCGCACACACACACACACACACACACACACACACACACACTGCATTTTGGTTATTATCACTCATAACCTCATCTCATTCCCACCCTTGTTCTCCATTATAAGTTCCTTTTAATATATGTGCATATTAGAGAGAAATATATATGGAACTATATATTAATAAAATTAAAAAGTCAAAGAAAAAATTTGAGCATTTCTGAATTATTCATAGAATTTAAGGGAAACACTGAATGCATCCTGGTGAAGTTTTTATAGCGTTCTCCACCCAAGCCTGCTTTGTATGTCCTTTAACTCTACCTCCTTTCTCTCCTCCCAGACAGCAGACTTGCTCTGAGGGCACCATCTTACTGAGCATGGTTTCTGGAACCACTAATGGTAACAGTGCTTTCAGACCTTCTGTCTACTAGGAGTACTGAATTCAGGAAAATATCTCCACATTTTTCAGAAGCCCGATTGGATGTAATTTTAGGGTCTCAAGGTAGGGTAGCTGGTTCAGAGAAATTGCCCCATCACAAAAGTATATAAGGCAAGAATTCTTTCTAAATTTGTGTCATGATCAAATCTTTGAAACTCCCAGATGATAAATGGGCACCATATCACAGTATATAGGGCTCAACCTTTTTTTTTTTTGGAGGGGTTTAAATAAATTTTTAATATTTTCTTTTTCACTGACCATCATTCTGTTATTCTGTCATACAATACATCCCAACTGCAGCCTCCCCCCTCTCCCTACTTTTCAGCTCCCCCCACCTCCCCTCTTCCCCATATCCAGTGCTCTTCTGTTTCCCTTTCAGGGGTGGTGACCAATCATACTCAATTTGAAGGGTCATAAGAAATATTCTTATTGTCACACATATGGACCTGGCTAAACTCAAGGGTCACAAAAAAAGAACAAAAATCCAAGAACGTGGGCAAGACGCTTGTAGAGTGGTGAATAGGACTGGGAAGGCAATAGAGGAGAGAGAGTAATCAGGGTGTGAATTGGAAAAGAGCAAATTTGACACAAATGGAAAAGATAGTCTCATGATTTAGAATGTGCACATACATGTGAAAACACACGTGCAATTTATCAAATGATGGCTAGGTGACAAGAACACAGTCTTGGCATCGACCTCTTGATAGGAGAGTATTCCTCACACACCGAGGTGATGTTCTGACATAGGCAGCGAATGAACAGGCTTGCAAACAGTTTAGAAAGTCATATAACGTCCACAAAGACTAGAATGACTTGAAATAAACACATAAAAAAAGGCAGACCACAGGAATAAAAAGTGGGTAATAAGGGAATGTCAGGCAAAGACTAAAAGAACAATAAAACATGAAAAGGGAAACATATAGAAAGTCCAATTTTTAAAGCATCCAAAATGGTGAGGGCTTTGGACTATAGAAGACTACACAATACCTCAAAGATGATGATGAGCATCAATGAACCTCTTTATGGAAATGGCTTCAAATATGGCAAACAAGCCAGTGGGCAAAAATGGCCTCATTTCGACCACTGACAGAATTCTGCCTAAAACTTGGCAAGCTTGGACGCGGGCAGAGTCAAAGGCCAAACACTGCCAAGATGGGGAAAGCATGTCTTCAATAGTTCCTGCCTCACAAATATGTTGCTCAGACATACTGGGCCAGAAGGCTGACGATGATGCTCCAGTGTTTTAGGGAGTTATGGGTGACTCTCCAGGCAGCATTTGTCTCTGCTTTTTTTTTTTTTTAATTTGGAAGCTGCTAACCTGCACTTCCTGTTTACTCAGGTAATTAACTTTACTCCTTCATAAGTCTCTGATGGGGTTGAAGACCAAATAGTTTAGTTTCACAATTAAGCTGAGTTGTTTAGGGGTTAAGATGTTTTTGGGTCTAGAAAGATGTTTTAATTTCATAGTGATGAGATATGATAGGTATAGAGTTACATTCAGAATTTTAGACTCACCAAGATAGGAAAATGTTTTCTTCAAGGTTGCCAAATACAAACAGCCAAAAAAAAAAAAAACCAACAAAAACAAAAACAAAAACAAAACAAACAAACAAACAAAAAAACAAAACCAAAAAACCCCCCAAAAGACTATAAAAGTAACATGAATATAATCCCTGATTGTTCTGTAGTTCTTTTGCTGTTTGTAGTTTATTTTATATATGTGTAATAATATAAACGTATATGATAAAAAAATAAGTAAATAATTTTAAAAAAGAGAAAAAAAAAAAAAGAAATGGACCCCCGGGGAATATCCTACTCTCATTTATGGTGTGTCATTTCTAATCTACTTGTGAATACACGTTTTTTAATCTTTTCAAGAATGAAACAAAACATGAATAAGTAACTAGAAATATCTTAAAGAGGAGAAACAACTTACGATGTCAGATTACAGTGGAAGAAAAGGGAAGAGAAGAAGCCCTAAGAGGCTATGGAAATACAGGGACGTGAGGAGAGGTATTGGCTAACTTCTGCCAGTGGTACAGTAGATTTAGATTTTACGTTCTTGTGCTATAAGGCAAATTAGCATCGCCATATTGAAACAGTGATTTTAAATTATCAACTTTAACTGTCTTGCATAAAAATTACATTTATGCCACACAAGGCAAAATGATTATTGCTATTTTATTTTAGTTTCCTAATAAGACGCAAGGGAAGAAAGAGTGGAAGGAGAGAGTGACAGCCTCTATCGCACTGGAGTTCCTATTCACTGTAGTGAATCTGGGGAGAGTAGCATGAGACACAGAACAAAGAAAAGCCTGTTTCCATTTGCACATTAAACAATTTATTTAATTAGAAAATTGTAAAGAAATATACCAAATTTCTACAAGAATTACTGTCAGGTCTGCAAAAACATACAGGATGTGAGATAAAGCTTAAAAAGCAATTATATTTTATGCATAGGAAGAAAACAATTTTAAGATCAAAATTAAAATGATTCGATCATTTTATCAACAAAACAAATATAATGAAAACCTTTTTTTTTAACAAGTTTAACAAAATATCCTGAAATGAAAGAATCTCTGTAAAGAAGACATCTCATGTGTCCTGAGTCAAAGAAGACTTGAATAGAGATAGATCCTACGTCCAACTATTAACAACCTGTATATATGTACATAAATTATCTTTTTATTTTCTGAGATTCGAATATTATAACATCCTTTCCTCCATCCAAGCCCTTCCATATACCTCTTCTTGCTCTTTTTCAAATCCATGGTCTTTTTTTTCATTAATTGTTGTTTTATACAAATATGACTACATTAATATTTAATATACTTATACATTTAATGTTTCAGACTATTTTTAAATTAAAAAGAATCCCAATTATAGTGATAGCAATTTTCAAGCTGATTCAGAGTTTTTATGCAAGTGAAAAGAATCTAGGCTATTTTAATTATAACTGAAAAGAACCAAGGTTAAAGGCTTACCCTGCCTGTCTTTAAAACCCTATTGTTATAGCATGCCACTGTGGTCTAGGCACAGAAATCTACAATAAATCTGAACAATACTATAGCCAAGGTATAGATCCTCGCTTACATAGTTATTTGATTTTTTAAAGAAACTCACCAAGGCAATCCAATAAGGGAGGAAAATACTTTCCAACAAATAGTGCCAGGATAAGGAAATAGCTATACTCACTCCACGCACAATACTCCTTCCTTCATGTCATACAAAGAAAGTTAAACAAAGATTTATCTAGATCAAAATGTAAGCAGAGAGCCATAAAATGCATAGGAGTTTTATGTAGCACACAGGAGAATTACTTTCAGGCATCAGGGATTCACAGAGCCTTCTTATTTGGACCGGGGAAGAAATAACCACAATGGAAAATACCAATAAAACCTCAGCAAAACAGAAAATGTTTTGTCCAGTAAAAGAAACCTCTTAGCTGGCACATTCCTTATCTCAGCAGTAGAGAAGTAGAGAAGTAAAGTAAGACCTCATTTCTAAATAAATAATATAAAAAAAAAGGAAAATATTTCACTAGGATTATGGCAGGTTAGCAAAAATAACAATAAAATTCTATTTAACAATTTGCTGGAATTCAAAGTATACACAGAGTTTATGCAACTCGAAGATAAAAGGATGTCTAACCTAGTGTAACATAGAAAAAAAATCTCAAAGGACATTGCATAAAATAATATATATGTACATAGTTATATGAAAATGTGTTCAATATCACTCATCATGAAATTCAAATTAAAATCATAATAAGGTGCCACTGCATGCTCATTAGAATGGCTAAAATTAAAGAGGCTGAAAACACCAAATGTTGGTGAGGATGTGAACAAATGGAGTTCTCATATGTTGCCCAAGGGGATCCCAAAAATTTGCATCCACTCTAGAAGACAGACTACTAGTTTCTTTATAAAACTTAATTCATATATTTTTACCTTTTGTTTGTTTGGTTTTTTTTGTTAACACAGTCTCACTGTAGCCCAAGCTGGCCTTGAACTCACAGTTATCTTCCTGGTTCATTATCCCAAGTGCTGGGATTATAGTATCTGTCCATTGCATTTTAACTTTACAGAGAAAGAACTCAGATTCCCAGTGCATACATATCTCATACACCCATCTTGATATGCATATGCCTGAAATATCATCATCACCACAATAAACCCGGTACTAAACAACACACCCACCACTTTCCAAAAATTCCAGTGTGCTCTCTAGGAGTCTGGGGTTTGCCGAGAAGGGAGAAACATCACTTGAAAAGGTGTTCTTTTAACATATTGAAACTGTTTTGATAAGCGCAGGCACCATGCAATTCAGTAAAGCTCTGAAACTTGCCCTACTCATCTGGAACCAAACACTTTTCTATTTAGGACAAAACGATTTCCCTTCCAGGTACGGTGGCACACTCCTGTTATCCTGGCTCTAAGGAGGCAGACACAAGAGGATTGGAACAAACTGAAGGCCAACCTTCTCTAAATGGCAAGTACCAGGCCGGCTAGCCACCTAGCACCACATAGTGAGATGGTCTCAAACAGCCAACAAGAAAAACCAAAGCAAAACAGATAACTATAAAAGCAAATTCCCATTTATCTCTCTCCCCATCCCTTCTGCATCGGTTTTTGTCAATTTTGGACACCTGGCCTAGGTGGTAGAACCCACAACTGTAGTCTTCTTTTGGCTGCCTCTTTTCTCCTAGCACAGTGTCTTGATTGTTTAGCCATGTTATTGAAAATGTTGACATGTTTTTGCGTCTGCTGTGTAAAAAAAAAAAAAAGCCAGAGAGATTGCTGTGTCATTAGTCATCTTTCTGTGAAAATCAAAATATATCTACCATGAAACCCAGAAATTCTACTTTACAAATTTACACTGCATGTAAAATCATATTAACAACAAACCTTGTGCATGACCATCCATAGCAGCTTTATTTGTATTAGCCAGAAACAGACACGGAATGCCTACCACCTAAAAACATCAATATATGTCAAGATCATTATTCCAAGTGAAAGAAATCTTACACTCACGATGTAAACTGTCTATGATGCCATTTGTATGAAATGCTAAAAACCAAGAAAAATCTAATCTATGGTAGAACACCATCAGAACAGCGTTGCCTATGGTGATCAAATGGAAGAAATAGATCGGCGAGGAGCCTAAGGGAAACTTCCTCTGTGTTGGCAATGTTTTATGTGCCCTAACAGAGGTCTGAAGAGTACAAATATTTTCATTTATCACAATCTCGTAACTATACACACTGAATTGATACATTTCATGGTGTGTGACTTTTACAAAACGAAACAAGTATGAGATAATACTGAAGTTTTGTTAATTGTGCCCGTGCAACTTGGAAGTCTGAGCTTTCTTTTAATTGGAAATTAAGATAGATAAATAGAACGAGCATGTATTAAAATGTTGGTGAGATGACCTTGTCGTCATCACCTAGATTCTGTCACTGACATTTGCCACACGTAGCCTATCACGCACTGCAGGTCTTTTAATGCTTCACAGGAACAGCCTCCACATGTTTTGAATTGCATAGTCCCTTGGATCAGGCTGCGACCTGCAGCTCACGGTTCCTCACCTGTATTTTAGAGCAAACACAATTGCTATGACTTGAGTGTTTCAGTCGCTCCACACTCAACGCCTAATGCATCAGTAGTACTAGGAGGTCGCCATGCAGGTGAGGTTAAGTCACAGGATGCTGCTCTATAGGGGCCATGAGTGTCTTTATGAAAGGGCTCAAGGAAAAGAAGTCACTCTGTGTTCTTCAGCATCGTGGCCAGAGAAGTTTGTGTTGGGAACGGAGAATTGTATTCTCTAGACAGTCTGATGGTGACTTGGTTTCGGAATTATCAGCCCTCAGAACTGTGAGAAATACATTTGTACTATTTATAAATCACCCAGCCAACAAGAGTAGGCATGCACGTGCAGACACACACACACACACACACACACACACACACACACACACATACACACACACACCATGCAACTGGGGTCTTCTCCATTTGGATTGTGATGTTTGAACCACACCTCTTGTCAGCATGACTTTGCCACAGAACGTGCTCAAGAAGTTGAGTATTTCAAGATATGGGAGGAGGATGTAGTGGTGCTCGTCACGTAAGTCTTTTGGGTGTATTTAGTCATGAGTATGATAACTCCGGACTGAATGCCATTTCCCTTAGTCTGTTTCCAGATTCAGTCTGCCATGGCTTCACACACAATCTGGGCTGCACTACAGACAACTCAAGAAAATATCTTAGTTCACTTATTCTTTGGTTTTTTAGCACTTATTTGCATAATCTATTCTCATCGTTTGCCAGTGAATTTTGTGAAATGAGGTCTGTTACTCCTCCTAGGTGTTTGTGTTGTTGTGGTCTAGATCACACCATTTTCTAAGTGTCGAGATCAGTTTCTACTGATCTAATAAATGCCTGTTAAATACATTAAGCGAAAAGATGCATTTAAGTTAGTTAGAAGTGGTTGTTTGTATAGTGTATTTTCATATAGATACATCTTATAAACTATATAATATTTTAATTATCTTAAAATTACTAGTTTGGAAAGGCTCTCTAAATATCATATATTGGTATTATATATACCAACAATGCAAAAACCCTAAAAGTTAGCTCATAAACAATATCTAGTCTTGGTTATAGATGGCTTTTATTATATAATATGTTCTTTGCAATAGAGCAAATGTTGCCAGTTACTGGCCTGGAAAAATAGATGTTGTATAAAAATAAGTCATTTGTAAAAGCCAGAGATATAAATAACAATGCCTAACTTAACCAGGAATCAGATTTCCAATGATCTCAAAACGGTCATAAATTCCTAAGTAAATGAAGTGGCCTGTGAATAAAGACAACAAGAAGGAATAAATCTAATGTGCTTTATTCGAAGACTAAAATCTATAGCAACCGGTTGACTCAACATGCTGAAAATTCAGCTCACTTACGGAAGTCGCTTTTATTTTAGAACATTTCAGACCATCGACAACACAATATTGGGGAAACAGCTGCATTGTTTATAGTAAGGATGAAAAGAATCTTAGACTCGGGGTCAGTTTGGGAGCAATTATCAGAAAAATAAAAGCTCTAGATAGAAATATCCCCAGGGATCATTGAATACAGTATAATAATTGAAGACACCAGGAAAGACGTTGGGTTATCAGTCGTGGCTGAGATTGGAGGCCAACAGTGGAGTGTTTCCATTCTTCTTCATCTTCCGGCTGCTGCTACATCCCAGGCTTCCTGCATCGCTGAGCCCGAGTCTGTTGGAGCGAAGTTAGCAGGAAGAATAGATGCAACCTCAAGTACTAGCCTAGTATTTTATGAAATAATATTTTGATTAATTCTTGGAGAATTTCATGCAATGTATTTTTTATCATTTTTACCTTCCTGCATTTATCCCAGGTCCACCACAACTTTCCCATTGTGAGGTCTTTGAAATAATTCTTTGCTGTCTTCTCATCCTATGAATTGCCTCTTCATTCCCTCTGTGGTTTTCTTCACTTTACATTAGACTTTTGACTAAAGGAGATCCCATTTGTTAATTGATCTTATATTCTGTGCTACCTGAGTCCTATATACAAAGTCTTTACCTGTCGTGTCAAACTGAAGAGTGTCCCTACTTTTTCTTCTAGCATTTTCAGATTTTCAGGTCTTATGCTGAGGTCCTTAGTCCATTTGCAGGTGATTTTTGTTCAGGATGAGAGGTAAAGATCTAGTGTCTTTCTTGCTTCTTTAAAGATATATTTCCTGGTCCCATTTGTTGAACATGAAATCTTTTCTCCAATGTACATTTTAATATCTTTGTTAAAGATAATATAGCTATGGTCATATGTCATTGTATCTGGGTCCCCTCATGTGCTATGGTGACTTATGTGTCTGTTTTTGTGCCAATACCACACTGTTTTATTTACTGTGACTCTGTAGTATAATTTGCAATCAGATATGTGGATATCTCTTGCAGTGTTCATCTTGTCAGGTTACTTTGACTATCCATTGCTTTATGTCTCGGTATAAATTTTGAGATTACTCCCATGTAGATGAGGAAAGCTCCTCATATTTTGATTTGTATTGAATTCAATCTGTAGATTGCTTTTGGCAAGATGGCTATTTTCTCAAGATTAATTCTTCTGGTGTCTTCTTCAATTTTTTTTCTTCAGTCTCTTAAAATTTTCACTGTAGAGGTCTTTCATTTCCTAGGTTATTTTTATTTTCATGTATTTTAAGTATTTTGTGGTAGAAGTGTTGAATGAGATTGCTTCCCTGATAGCTTTATTAGTATATGTGCTATGTAGGTGGGCTATTAAATGCATTGTAAAATCTAATATCTAGTATCTATATAGTAAAATTATATATTCTATGTTTATAGTAAAATTATGTCACATTTGACTAGTGCAACCAGGAAAATAATTTTTTTTATTTTATTAAATTTGTGTGTCAGAGGCCACATGTGAACCCCATGTGTCATATTATATAATGCAAGACTAGGAGGCTAGGAGTGCTGGGCACTTCCCTGAAGAAAGTTTAGAGAATGTAGTAACAATTTTGACTTCTCTTTATCTTCTATCTGGCCTACTTCCTCCATTATGGCTTTTGTCAAGTGGATTCTCAGCTTTCAAAATTTAGAAATCAGTCATCTCCTCTTATATACACTTTTCTCATTCGATCTTGTACGCACTGATTTTTTTCCTCTTGTACTCTCAGATAGTATGTGACAAAATGTTTGTTATAAAAACAAACTGATTTATGTAACAGTGCCTGAGGCAGTGAAAATGAACCTGGGAAATTAACAGATTCAATTCTGGCATATATAGCATGTACATATGCCAATATGCTGGATTGGGTCAATTTTATTGTGTAGGCATATTTTTATTTTGGGTTCCTGAAATATCTTTCTCCCTACTACTTTTTAATCCTTTCCAATACCCCAACAGAGGTAGGAGAGAAAGGTCAATGGGGAGAGGCAGCAGAGTTTTCCTTAGCTACTTCCTGCTGTTTATGGTCATCATGCCTTGGGGGTAAGTCCAATCTTGATTTCAGGATATCTCTGTTGACTGCATCAACAGCAACCAGGAGCATCATGGGTAGGAGGCGGGAGGTGAGGATGGGAGAAGCACCTACGGCCTTCTTTCCCTGAGTCCTTAGTTTCTCAGTCTGGCTTTTATCCCAACTGGCAAAGGCCACACCACTGCACGAGGTAGATCACAGCTAACAAACATCACATGCCTTCTCACAAGGAAGCTATCAGCTTTGGACAAACTGAAGAAGCCCCCATTTCCCACTCCTGGGATTAAAACAAAAACATGTTTACATGTAACACAAAACTTCCACAACATCAGTGACATTTCATCTTAATAAATAGTCACAAAACAACATCTTGTATGGCTTATAGAGAGATTTGGATTAATGTTTCTGCTCATATTTCAGCAGTACTTCCTGTGACTAAAAATGCAGGCCTTTACTGGGTAACCTTTCAGAAGAGAAGAGCTGTCACCGTTTTCTACTATGTTCTATTTATTCCTGTAGTGGTCTGTGCTTCCATAGGAGATACTGTCCTGTACACATGTCTGCTGGCAGTATATTCCTTTAGCGTTTGCATTTATCTCAGACTTTTATTGTCTGGTTTTTACTTTCAGAGGGTTTTCAAGGCTGGCAGTTCCACTTTTTATCAGCTTCCATAGTTTCTGGTCACAAGTTTACTATCACTTTTATTGTTGCTCATTTGAAGTTAATTTGTCTTCCAACCCTTAAAATTGAGGTTTACTCTTCTGTTGGTTAAAGTGATTCGAATATATTTAAATATATATTGACTCTTAAATCGTGCATGGGTTTTACTAAATGTCTTGAGCTTAGATGTTGCCTTCTGTCAATCCCAAACTTTCTCAGTCAGCGTTTATTCAAACATAAGATATTTTTCTTTTTTTCTTTTTCTTTTTTTTGTTGGAACTCCCATTAGTCATGTTGAGTCCATCTGCAATGCTTGTTAGGCACTTCCCAGGTTTTCTTTTCTTTCCCTGTTCTTTATAATAAACTGTTTTATAATTGAATAGATCTTTAATTCATTAATATTACCTTCTATTATGTCATTCATCTCTAATGCAATGAAATTTTAATTTTATAAATTGTATTCATACATCTTTAATGTAAGTGATCTATTTTTTTTCCTAATACACTATTGAAATATTTCAGATTATTACCCACTTTGTCTCCTCTTTGATACTTGTAGGAGACTAATCAGTCATTTTGAAGATTGTCCACTAATGGTAATATTTATGATATTTCTGAGTCTCTATCACTAATTTTTTTTCCTCTGAGTCTTTACCACTGATTGATTATTATCTAAGTCAGGGTTATTATTGCTGGGATGAAACACCATGACAAAAGCAACAAAGAGAGAACAAAGGGTTTATTCAGCTTGCACTTCTAAATCACTGTTTATCACTGAAGGAAGACAGAATAGGAACTCAAGCAGGGCAGGAACCTGGTGCCTGATGCAGAGGCCATGGAGAGGTGCAGTTTACTGGCTTCCTCCTCATAGACTTCTCATACTGCTTTCTTATAGAACCCGAGACCACCAGCCCAGAGATGGCAGCACCCACAATGGGCAGGCCATTCCACATCAAACACAAATTAAGAAGATGCCCTACAGGCTTATCTATAGCCAGATCATATAGAGGCATTTCCTCCTCTCTGATGACTCTAGATTGTGTCAAGTTGACATAAAGTTAGCCAGTGCACAATTACTAGTCTTTGCTTCTTATTATTTTCCTTTGGTGATGAGTTTTAACTTTAGAGTACATGATAAATTTTAGTGCCCCTCTGTTATGTCACCGTACTTTAGAGCAGTGGTTCTCAATCTGTGGGTCATGCCTCCTCTGAGGATCTAATGACCCTTTCAGAATGGTCACCAAAGTTCATTGGACAACACAGATATTTAAATTACTATTCATAACAGTATCAATAAAAGTAATTTTATAATTGGGGTCACCACAACATGAGGAACTGTATTAAAGGACTGCAGCATTAGGAAGGTTGAGAACCACTGCTCTAGAGAGAGTTAAGTTTTATATACATAAGGGGGAAGCTGTTCGGACATATCCTTCATCCTGGTTTGCTTTGACACACAGACACACAGAGACACATTTTTTTAAACACTCTGAAGCCTTGAGACTTCCGTTCAGTTCCCTGGCTTCTGGTTTTCCTTCAGGCAGGAGGTGATGGTTTGAATTACAACAGACTCCACAGGATCATAGATTTGAATGCTTGTTCATTAGGGAATGGAGTTGCTTGGGAAGGATTCAGAGGTGTGGCCTTGTTGGAGTAGGTGTGGCCCTGTTGGAGGAAGTGTGTCGCTGGGAATGGGCTTTGGGCTTGTAATGCTCAAGCCAGGCCTAGTGGTCAGTTCTCTCTCTCTCTCTCTCTCTCTCTCTCTCTCTCTCTCTCTCTCTCTCTCTCCTCCCATGCTGTCTGCTTAGATATAGAACTGTCAGGTAACTCTGCAGCACCATGTCTGCCTGTGTGCTGCCAAGCTTTTCATCATAATGAGCTAAACCTCTGAATGTAAGCAAGCCCCAATTACATACTGTCTTTTATAAGTGTTGCTATGACCATGTCATCTCTTCATAGCAATCGAACTTTGATGACTATGACACAGGACACTGGAGTCTTACCCTATAGATGTGCAGGGTAAGAGCTTGTCATGAGTCCTAGGGAAAATGCTTGTCTTTGATTTCTCCTATGTAATAAAATGTCTCGTCATCTCAGAGGCTTCAGATTCTAGTCTATTTGCTGTAGCCAGTGAGACTTTTGCACTTGTCTTGGACTTGATTTTGTGGTGTGGGTTACCACACCATGGGAAGCTAGTATAAATGTGCTATTTACTTTGTGTTCCTTCTGTTTTACTGAATAATCCCTGTGTTGGCTGTGGAACAGTGTCTGGCTATGGTTATTTCAGTTTGTTGTTGACCTCTTAAACATTCCTCTTTGCAGGTTTGACACCAGATACTCTGCCTACAGAATCAAAAAACCCTCTTGGTATTTTCTATTTCCATGATTATTCTCTAATAATCCATGGTCTCACATTTCCTTCCTTCCTTCCTTCCTTCCTTCCTTCCTTCCTTCCTTCCTTCCTTCCTTTGTTGTTTTGTTTTTGTTTTTAAATATAGGTTTTTCTCTTTGGAGCCGTGGATCTCCTGAACTCACTTTTTAGGCCAGGCTGGCTTCAAACTCACAGAGATCTGCCTGCCTCTGCCTCCCTGCCTTGTGAGATTACAGGCCTGCACCACCATGCCTGGCTTTTCCATTCTTTCTTAACCCCTTTCTCATTCCTGGTAAGAATGAGTGGCCTACTCTCAACAGCAGAAACATTATTTCTATCTTTCCTAAGATTAGGTGTCTTCAAACAAGTTATCAAGCCTTCTTGATTTTAATTTTCAATTAAATTCAGGCATAGTGACAATATGTACCGTGCAGTATTTCTCCAAATGTATTCCACATGTCAAAAATATTAGTATAATATGGAAAAGATTGATTAAAAGAAATAATTTTCTGAGATGTTTTGAATATACTGAATCAGAATCTCACCTTGCTCAGCTTTGGAGAACTGCCTCACACCACACAGCAGGGATGCACTTGTGTAAACTAAAGCTGAGAACATGGGGATAAGACTGTTGCAAAGATAAAATGAGTCATATTTTAGAGCACCCAGACCTTAAAGTTTACTAAGTGTCAGCTTCACTCCACTATAGCTCCCTGAAGCATTTCACAATGATACTTCATTTTAATTTTTCTTTACTAAATTTTAAAATTAATATGCAAAGTATTGTGTTCTATCTATCTATCTATCTATCTATCTATCTATCTATCTATCTATTATATCATTTCCACTTTTCTTTGCTCCCCCAAACCCTCCCTTATATCCCTCTTTGTTCTATTACAAATTTGTGGCCTCTTTTTAATGCATTGTTTATACATGTTTCCAGGGCTGAACAACTGGTTTTGGGGAACTAATTGGTGTGCTCTTCTCTCTGAGGAACCTTTCTCCTATTCTTGGCATTCTTTAGTTACCTGCATTTTTTGTGTGTGACTGAAGCCTCCTAGGCTTTCCCCTCGTCCACATTAACATGTCTGCTGTTGTCCTCGTTCATCTCCTATTTAGGCTGTCACATTGGTGAGACTATGGGTGTGGCTTCTGATATTCCTAGAAGGCTAATATCACAACAAACCGTTATTCTGGCTCTGAAAACATTTCTCCCCCAAGCCCTTTGCAATGTTCCCTGAGCCTTGGGTGCAGAACCATATTCCTCTTTTGGTAATCCTCTTCTACAATAATCCCCCCTTCTGTGTTCATGTCATAGATATTCCATTCTATGCTCAATTCTTTATCTTCCCTTCTTGTGTACCTCTAGAAAGATATTTGAAACCTGTGTTAGTTAATATGTGAAAACATTTGAAACTATTCTGAGAAGAACTACATATATTCACATCACTAAAATACCCCATGATCCAGTCTTTCTTGCCGGCTATTGGAACACTCAGTGAAATAGGTCGTCTATAAACTTGTTGAGAAATGTAGAACCCAAAAACCTGTTAGTACTCAAGATCTGTCAAAATTTCTCAACTTTGTGAAAGGTGGTGAAGGGTGGCTATTTCTTCCTTACTTAAGAAATTCTGAATAAGATACTTAAACTCGAATGAATGGTACAGTGTATATGAAAAAGGGGAGCCGAGAACGCTGCTGTTCTGGGGTGTGCTTCATCAAAGTGAATTGTAGTAAAGAAGGAATCAGAAATTAAAAGAGGCTCCAACATTATGGTCTGCATACAGTTAATTGCCGTAATTGTTACAAGTGATTTAGAAGCTTTTAACATTTATTGAAGTAAAATAAAAATGAATAGCCCCCTAAGTCACAGCCTCCTTGACTAACTGGCATACAGAATCAATTGTGTACGGCATTTAACATGCATTTTTAGAAAATTGGCTTCCTTTTTAGAAATGACATCCAAGGCATAGCTGCAAGGCAATTGCCATCAATTACCTGATTATTTCTGTTTTAGTAATGGCCCAGTTCTCCGAGGAAATAGATTGTACCATTGGCTTTAAGGGTGATAATTAATCAAACGTCTTCTGGCCTCTAGCACAAGTTTGGAATCAACTTAGAAAATGTCTAAGAGTAAGATGAAGAGGGATCAGACTCTTAGCCTTATTTTAGTAAGCATACACTGAGAAAAGTTCTCTAGATCTCAGTGGACGACTGCACTTTCTACCATCTTAAGCCTGACTTGAACCGTGGACTTACAGTTAGACTTGCCGTTAAGTAAAATGGTAACTCTCATGAGTGGTGACTGAGAGGGACCGGATACAAAACATGTTCAGAATGTCTATCCCTAACCTGTGTTGGTTCATCTCAAGGAAACAGAACCAGAGCAGAAGGCGCTTCCCATGGGCAGATACGAACAAAGAGTATTGGCAACATGCAAGTCATGCCTGTTTGAATCTTTTTTTTTTTACTTTTTACTTTATTTTAATTTTTAAAAATTTAATTCACTTAACATCCCAATCGTAGCCCCCTCCCTCATCTCCTCCCAGTTCCACCCTTCCTCCCTCTTCCTCCCTATGAGTCCTCAGAGAGGGGGTGCTCTTCTCCTCACCAACTGATCCCAGACTTACAAAATTTTACTTTAGATTCAGATGGGAAGTTGACGTGAAGGATGCTGCAACACTTAGAGTCACATAGAAACGTCATTCTAAGATATTTCTCTGTCCTTTTTAGGATGGAGAACTATGTATCTTTGTCAACCTTTACCGTTCCCTCAGACCGCCTCATAATATTACCCAGTACAAACAAGACAACTAAGTAAACTCAGAATGAATTGACCATACATAACCAAATGCTATCCTCAGAATAAATGCTAATAATATAATATCATAGTATACATACAATATCTCGTGTATGGGAAGATATGAATGGATACGTGCATCTGTTGTATTTCTAAAGCTGTTAAATAAATGGATACTTGTAGTAACTCCCCAGCATATATGTTGCTCAGATGTAAACTAACCTTTGAGCTTCAAAAGGAGCCTGGCTCTAACAGGATCTGCAGACTTCTGGTAGATTCTCCTTGTTCATACACTATTGAGTGGTAAGGTCTGGGTGATTGGAGGGTCAATGCCTACATTCTCTTACCCACCTTGGGTGCTAAGTTCTTGCTTCTGAAGCAAGACATCATATCAGAATTATCTTCTTTCTCCCAAGTACGCTGCTCCCATTTTACGACATAGACGCGGAGAACAATTTCTTCCTTCCATTGCCAGCAAAGTGGCAGAAGCAAAAGCGCTCTTGGGAGGCATTCGGTTCATTCTGTGTTGAACATTTCACTGAAAGATTTTGGAGATAGGGATGGTGTCGGCAAAGTGACCAAGGTGAACAAACACTGCTACTCTTTCACAAAAAGTACCAGCATCATCACCATCACGGTCCTTTCCACCCTCACTCCTCTCCCGCATGCCTTTCATGATGTCTTTCTCCAAAAACTAACTTTGTCCCCAAACTACTAGTGTTTCTTTCAGTTTTCTCCATTCTCATTCTGAAGTTTATCCCAAGGAGTCAAGGTTAAAGGTTGTGGGCCCTCTTTGTTCTTTTGACCCTTCTTCCCTGAGCTGAAAGTATGTGGGAATAGAGGTGCTGCATAAAATGTATTTCTCCAATGAGAGAAAATGTATGATCAGTATTGGGCGCACCATCCATCTATTTTGGTTTTCAATATTAATATTTTGTCTTCATTAAACACAAATTGGATATCTGCCTACACATTACCTATCTGTTAGCTATCTCTCCATTTACCATCTGCTCATCTGCATAATGATCCTGAGCTATCATCTACTTCTATCTTTACATTAATAAACATTGTTTCTTTCCATGTGCACAATCTTAGCACTAGCTCTGAAGTTTGAAGACTATGGCCACAATATTTTAAAGTTTTAAAGGAATTTGATTGTTCTTACTTAGCTGTAGTTATATTTTTTAATCTACACTGTGTGGTTTTAGAATATTTAGCATGCCTAATCATTATGTGCTTAAAGGACAAAAAATTTGTGTTTCTCTTTGTAATTCTTAACATTTGAACAGCTATAACTAAGTTATTTTTTCCTTTTTTTATTAATTTATTCTTGTTACATCTCAATGGTTATCCCATCCCTTGTATCCTCCCATTCTTCCCTCCCTCCCATTTCCCCCTTATTCCCCTCCCCTATGACTGTTCCTGAGGGGGATTACCTCCCCCTCTATATGATCATAGGGTATCAAGTCTCTTCTTGGTAACCTGCTGTCCTTCCTCTGAGTGCCACCAGGTCTACCCCTCCAGGGTGCTAAACTAAGTTATTTTTATTTCACACAGAAATGACATAACTGAATATAAACACAGCATATTATATATTCCTTAAGACAGTTTTTGGTTAGAAACTTGGTGGGCCAACTATAGCTACTTTGAATATTTGAGAATCGGCATGTACTCAATAAGCACTCAAGCTAATTTTAATAATAAGGCAGTCCTCAATATACTTTAAAGGTGAAAGATTCATAAAAAATCTTTTTGGAGGCTGGGCAGAATGACACATGCCTTTAATCCCAGCACTCAGGGAGGCAGGCAGATCTCTGTGAATTAGAGGCTAGGCTGGTTTACAAAGCAAGTCCAGGACAGCCGGGCCTCAATTATACAGAGAACTCTGTCTCAAAAAACCAAACCAAACTAAACCAAACCAACCAAACAAAAAATTCTTTGGTATTTTTTTCCAAAAAAATGTCTCTCAAACCAATGCCATGATGCATTTCCTCAAGTAAGTACATTTAGGACTTCATTCAGTGCTACTGATACTGTACATCACATCCCTGGTGTTTGGAGAGAGAAGTCTAGAAGGCCAGTCTCTAACGAATGAGGATAGTTCGAGAGAGTTTGAAATGAGCATGGGAGGCTAGTGGAGAAAACTACCATTCGTGCTTTTATTTATTTATTTATTTATTTATTTTGTAATTTTAATTTTGAAGTCTCACCTTTAAATTTAACTCCTTGCTTCTCCCAGATACACTCAAAATTCTTTCAAGCTGACAACAGTATAAGCAGTGCTCTGTGTCACCAGCCCTAATGTAAGGTTTGGCATATTTGTTATTGAATGAGGAGATGATTTAATAAATGCAATCATTTCCATATTAAATAGATTTAATCCACACAGTCACTTTGTTGCATAGGTATGGAAAATTTTTAAGACACATCCAAGTCCAGCAGGCATACACCAAGTGAAGGGATTGTAAAATTGAGACACAAACTGTTAAAAGAAAAGTCACAAGGTGACGGTTTTATGACAATGCCTTTACACATTTGATTCTATTGCTTAGACAAGTGAAAATTTCCCCCAGATGAGTCTTTATTTCAAATTAACTTCAGTCTCCAGTTGCAGGAATAATTATTTAGATCTGCATTTAGAGGCAGATAAAGGAAATAGATTTTTCTTTCTTGCCTCATTAGGCTGCAGAATAAATAACACAATACAAATGTCCCTGAAAGGATTAATGATACAACTCAAGAGAACTACTATTTGTTCTCATTGGAAATATGGTCATCGTTTTCTCTGATCTTCAGATCTAGGGATGAGCAAGGATCATGGCTGATCCTACAGGAACTAAGTAGGCAACTGGAAAGAGATGAAATCAGCTAAAAAAAAAAAAATCACCTATCTCCAGTCTCCTGTTCATCCAATACTCATACATTTTCCGTGTTCACTTCTCCAGTAGCAACAGAACTCTTAGGGATGGTTCTAGTGTTGTTGAGAGGCAAGTGATTGTTCTACAGAGTACAAGTACTTGAGTGAATATTAATAAAAGTTTTTGGAAATCCCTAAAGAGATGTTGGGAACCCAAATGGTTGTACAAATGGTGGCAAAGTGTATTCTTATGTGATGTACTTCAATTCTTAGCCTTCCCATTTAGCAGAAGAAAGCCTTGAGAAATTTGTTGTTTAACACAATCTATTATATTTTATAAAAATAATAGAATCTGCTATTACTAATGAAATATTCCAGGGAGCAACTGTAGTTATGGATTAGCTGTCCTGTTATCTTCTACGAGTGCCATTGACAGATCAGTGAATGTTGAAGTTTGGTCTTTCACTACTAGTTACCTGACAAGAAACAGATACTTGACATCACTGCCTTTAATTGCTTTCTTTCAGTAAACGAAGCTTATAACACTCCCTTCAACAGTCGTCGTGATAATTACATTAGTTGATTAATAAAAAGTGATTCAATATTTTGTATATGGCAGACTCTCTGTCACATTACTTTTTATAGGATATTTAAACACAACAACAAGGTTTCTTTTCTGCTAAATCATTTGCTTCATTGTTAGTATGAGGCCCACACTAGAAGGCAGCCTCTGTGAGTATAAGACATTGCTCAAATTGATTACTATTGTACCCCTAGAATCCAGGCTGACATTTCATGGGAAGTGGGTGGCCAATAAATACTTCTTAAATTAATGTGTCAAGGAGAACCTGTGAAATTCAGATATATGACCACTCCTGAACTAGAAAATGTTCCATTCCCATAGTATAAATGGATGGAATGAAGATCCCAGGAAGGAGAACGGCCAATTTTGAATCTCACTGTAGCTAATCCACCAAAGAGCTGTACAGCCTTGAGCAGATTTATTTTCTTTTATACTTTGGACAAGATGTTGTGTTGAGAACAAAATAAATAATGTAGGTGAGGTGAGAGGAATTTGCAGCTAGTAAACAGCGTTCTTCAGAAACAAAGTGAATATTCTAACATTAACATAGCACTTTAGAATCCACCAAAGGCAAGGCTCATCTCATTTGTTCCTTGTAACAATAGGAAGTAGTGTGGATAAAAGAGAGCTGCTTTTTGTGTGCAAGGATAATTATTCACTACATGGGACTATACTTAAAACTGCAAAGTTTTTCATGGTCTGAAAGGGGGAAGTGACTCAATTAAGGCCTTATCTTTTTAAAATAGTTAAAGTAGCAAAAACATTGTTGTTTTTCTTTTAAAATGGACTTTTACTTATACGTGAGTGCCAACTGTTGAAAATAATGGGTTTTATTAAAGGGATATAATTTCAGGCAAAACTATGTGAGAACAGTGCAGCATCCTTTCATATTTAATTAACTTACAACACACAGTGTACGAGAAGATCACTTTTGAGCAGTGGACAAGGTTTAATCAGTTTTCCCAAGGACTTTTATTATTCTTATATCTAAATCCTTCTGCTTTAAAATTCCCACCTTGTCACCAGCTTTATCTTTTCTCTCTTCTAAGTTTTGAGCTGCTTAACTAGGCCAAATCCATGTATGCCAGTGGCTCTGTGTGATTCATACTGTTCTCCGTTACTACTTTCTTGTTGCTTAAAATTCTGAAGCCTTTCTGAGACTTAGTACTTTGTTTAACAAAGGATTTGCATGATATTTATAGACTAATGATCAAAGACATTGATTTAATGGTTGGAGATAGATATGAATCTTCAGACGGAAGGGATGTGAGGAACAGACTAATTTTATAAATGACCAACTGATTAGAGCATTAGAGAATATTTTCATGTTATGATGGCTTTTGCTTTCCTGTGTAGCCTCATTATGGCGCAGACTCATAATAAAACTGGGATAATGAGGAACCTCTGTATTATCACTGCCTTCATTTTATAGATAATTAAAATGTAACTCAGAGAAGTTTAGTGACTTAAGGCAGCACAGCAAGTAAATGTTCTCTTTTAATCCAGGCTCCTTATGCAAAGAAGCAGATAGGCGAGGGGTCAAAAGTAAATCCTCTCTCTCCTCAGTAATATTTGGATTTGTGGTTTACTGTAATAATAAGTCTTTTCAAAGGACCCATTGCTTTGACTAGATATTAGGGCTTCTGAAGAAGCTGTGCTCTCAGACTCAGGTCTTTCCTTCTGCAGTTGAAATTGACCTCCAAAGAAAGGAACTGTTGGCCCCATGTGTGAGGGTTTTTACTTGAGGAACACTGAGTGCAATAATAAACAGAATGTTGAAGTGAAAGTCTCAATGTTTGAGTTGTAGATTTCTGCTCTGCTTTTGAGAGTTGTTAAATTTAAGTATGACCACATGCATATGTTTTATATATTTCAGAGGAAGGATAGCAGGCTACCAAGAAGAGACTTGATACCCTATGAGCATATACAAGGGGAGGAAGTCCCCCTCAGTCACAGTCATAGGGGAGGGGAGAAAGGAGAAAATGGGAGGGAGGGAGGAATGGGAGGATACAAGGGAGGGGATAACCATTAAGATGTAATACGAATAAGTTAATAAAATAAAATTTAAAAAAAGATAAATGTATTTGAACTGGAAAACATATCAAGTTTGAGTTTGGCTAAGGAACTTTCTCATTCTGAATCTAAAATTTCTTAAACTCTATGATGTGAACCCCTTGGTCACAAATAATGTTTTCATATAAAGAATATAAATAATCTGGGGGACTGGAAAAATGTTGCAGTGACTGAGAACATTTGATGCTTTTGCAGAAAATCCAAGGTAGCTTCTCAGTATCCTCATTAGACAGATAGAAACTCTCTGCAACTCCAGCTCCAGGGCATCTCATGTCTTATTCTAGCCTTTGGAGACCCCCATACATATGCAGTATACACACACACACACACACACACACACACACACACACACACACACACAAACACACACACATTAAATCTTTCAAAAAATTCCAGCAAATATTTGCATAACCTTTGTCACCCCTTGCAGGACAAGGAGGTAGTTCTATGGACTGGGCACTTGGACTATAAGCCCTAGCATGAATGGAGTGAGACTAGAGCTCTATGCCTTTTTTCCCCTTATAATTCTGCTTTTACCTTCCGTGAAACCTCAGATCTCAGCAGACCACTCACAAGAACGTAACTGCAAGAACATCAGCTCACCTTGATTTAAATCCCAAGCATAAGCAGCATTTGTTTTCAGGCTTCTAACTTCTAAAATAAAAATAATAGACAAAGCCTGTCTACTGGTAAGGATTAAATTAAATTTATAAATACATGTGAAATGGCTGCTGCATGGTAATCTTCAGTACCTAGTAGTTCTCTCACACTGCCATCACCACTGCACACATCTTACTAGAAAAACATAGAGACGCTAATGATGAAGGAAAAATGGCCATTACTTGAAATGAGTTGAGATGCCTGCTCATAGAGGGAGTTTATTTTAAAAGATGAATCCTGAGGCTGTGAGCCATTCTATGTTTGTCCAATTGGAAGTTGCTGAGCAAAGCATTAATATGCTGACATCTAAGACAGCATCTTTTAGTGACCATGGACTTGAGGCAGCTGTTTACTTCTCTTGTTAACCTCAGAAAGCTTGTTAGTTTTGCTCGAAAAATAATGTAAGGGATCAGATCTGCCTCTGAAGGGATTTTTGAGAGTCTCATTATCTCAATTCTTCTATACAAGCCAAGTTGATAGCATCTTTGAGTGGGTTAAATATATATGCTCTTAAAAATGGTCATGTCTTCTATACAAGTTTTGGAAATTCACTTGTCTATCTCTTATCTATCTACCTATCATCTATCAGCCTATCATCTATCTACCTACATATCGTCTATTTATCATATCTACCAACCATCTATCTACCATCTATTTACATCTATCTATCATCTATTTATCATATCTATCTATCATATATCTATCAATCTATCATCTGTCTATCATCTATTTATATATCTTCTATTTATTATATCTATAATCTATAATCTATCTATCTATCTATCTATCTATCTATCCATCCATCCATCCATCTGTCATCTACCTACTAATGCAACCACTTTGTGAAAACACCAATGTTAAATATCTTCTTGGTTCTAGATCTAAACTGAATTTCTCAACAGATTTCCAGGGTAAACAATAAACAAATATTTTAATGATTTGTCTGTTTTTTTCAAGTTATTTCCCAGTATCTCAATGAAAGTATTCTGATACTCTAGGAGCTTTTCTTGTTTGATTGCAGAAACACACACGCACGCGCGCACACACACACACACACACACACACACACACACACACACACACTGGAGGAGGGATATGGAGGGAGGGAGAAAGAGACAGAGACAGAGAGACAGAGAGACAGAGAGAAGTCCTCAAGGAAAAAATGGTCATACTTTTTACTTTACATGATATGTGCTTTTGTCTCCCTTCTATGCACTTACATATTCTTTAAATGATATTTCTTTTTATCACAAATGCAATCCAAATGTTAGCAAATAAATTCTTTTTTCCCCATCTTGTCCCTTTAAATAGAAAAATGCTAAATAATTTTTAATGGCCAATTTGGCCATAATTATCAAATCTATGGTTTTAAACAGACTTTAACTTGATACTCTGATTTTTTTTTTTCTTGAATTAGGGATAACTTACATAATGTATTTCTGGGAAGAAAATTTTTACTGAGAACATTGGTATTCTCCAAAAGGTAAGGATGTTAACTGGTGTGAAGACACCTGGGAGTAATCTTTAGCAAACTGAGGACGATTGGGAAATTATGCAGAGGCACAAGTCTTATCAACAAAGTATCAGCAGCACAGTTAAAGGCAGGAGAAAACAAGCCATCTCTGCTTACTAACCATGGCTCTCAGTCCATACCGGCTGCCAGAATGGCTCCTGATAAGGTGCCACTAGTGATCCAGTTTCAGTGATCTTCCCTTCCTTTGATTTGAATAGTCACTAGTGGAAAAAAGACACCCCCAAATTGCAAAGCTATCTTGTAATTGTGGTGTGGATTCGCTGTCAGATTCCCTCATAGTCTGTGAATTTTTTACCCCAGGGGAATTTTGAACTCTGATGACTTGAAAGCTGGCCCTACCTGTTATACCTGGGTAAAGTCTCTCCCACACTCATCCACAATTTGTCAGAGGCACGCTTACTCATACTACCCCATTAAAATTTTACTTCATGAAATTTGTCCACGTTTGGGGCATTTGTATATAATTTGAAGAGATTTTTTAAAAAGGCTTCTCTCTTCAGAGCTCAAATGGTAGGCGTTGTAAGGCTGTCCAGCAGAAGAATGAAAGGCCAGGTCCATCTTCAGATAAGCCCTTTTCGTTAGAGTCCTTTTGCCTGTATGATGAGTCTGACAACAACAGAGGACACATCATTCAGAATTTAAGCCCCAAGTTATCCTGGAATTATGCTACTGGCAAGTGAACTACTTATGAATTTTGTCCTACAATGTTGGAATATTGGCCATTTATAGCTTCGTAGTAATGCAAAAGTAGCCAAGCATCAAAATATGGACCAAGGATTTTTAAGCACAGGTAGAACTCAGGAGAAGTCAAGAAAAGGAATAGGAGATAGATTTTAGGTACATGATAAGACTTGGTGACCAAAGAAATATTTTGATTTTGTTTTTTTGTTTTGTTGTTGTTGTTGTTTTGTTTTTGAGGCAGGGTGCTCTGAAGTATGAAACTTTTTGCTGTTTATATTATCTAGGTAACTATGACAACTAACTCAACTATTAATTTAGTTATTATTCATATGTCCAAGGAATTTAACAGTACTTTACTTTTTTTTTAATACTCATGATACCAAAAGATACACAGCCCACTTAGTAGTAATTGTGTTTGTTTGTTTTATACAAAAACTCCCTGGTGATATTTAAAATGGTGCTTCAAATACAGGGCATTTTTCTAAACTTCAAAGAGACACTCTTGACACATAGAGTTTTATGAGAATTGGTCAACAAGTGGAAAAGATTGTGTTCTAGTTAACTTAAACTGTTAATTTAGGGTTGGAAAGGAGTTTCAACTGAAGAAGCTGTCCAGATGAGTCTGACCTCTGGCTATATCTGTGGAGAGTTGTCTTAAGTTTATTTGATGTTTAAGTGTCAACACCACCAAGGGGAGCATCATTCCCTGGGCAGGTGGTCTGGGACTATTTAAGAAAGGTAACTAAGGGATGATCTATTTTATGATGCAGCTGCATTTGTGTCATCCATGCTCTTACAAGCCCTCATCCATATTCCCATGAGTAAGCCCATGAGTAAGTCCACTCAGTAGTTAACTAAAATGGAGAGAAAGGCTTGCTAAGTATGAGTCCGTGAGTGAGCCAACAATCAACATTCCCATGGTTTCCATCCCAAAGCCCTATTTGAATTCTTAGCCTGATGCCCCTCAGCTGTGGACTGTGGCATGGAAATGCAAGGCAAGCAAATCTTTCCCTCCCTTAAGTTTCTTCTACTCGGAATGCTTTATCACAGCCACAGAAGCAGTAGTAGAGCAGTAGTCGGCACCAGAGAAGTGGGTTGTTGCTGTGATAGACTTGACCACTGTGTTTTTTTTTATGACTTGTACTTTTTTTGTGGGGGAAACATAGACACAGTTGCAACTTTTAGCTTTAAAAGCCATGGAGCGCTATGGGCAGAACTTGATGAGCTCTTCTTTAGGGAACTTAGAAGATAAGAAGGATGAGAAAAGTACAGACGATAAAGGCATGGCAGCAAAGGTTCTATTGAGATGAGGAAGAGAGGCTATTTCAGCAATCCCTTTGCACTGATCATCTGGGGCTGAAAAACCAACAGTAATCAATACAAGACCAGTAAGACTCAGCTGGAAAAATCTCTGATTCATTGGAGCAATAGGAAAATACTTTCCCCAGGGTCATATAGAACCTGTGGCCCAAGAGAATCAAGGTGACATTTCAAGCTGGGAGCTGCACTCAGAAACGTGGAAGAGTTGGCCATGTCATGCTGGTTTGGAAGGGATGGAAAAGTACAAGATTGAGGGGGTCACCTAGAGTGGCTGATGACTGGTACTGAAAGTCAGGGTCATAGTTTCTGAAGAGAGACCATGAAACGATATTAAGGAAGTTGCAGTGGCGGCCCCAAGATAGTGGAGAAGGCAGGACAATGCAATATTTGCCTAAATAACAACTAGTATAAGTGGTGAGGAGAGGGATCAGACCAAGGCTACAAGAAAAACTGAGCATTCTGGGAATGGCAGAGCTGGAGAACTGGGGTTAACCAAGCCCTTTGGAACTCAGAAGATCAGGAGTGAGTATAAAATGTCAGATATTGAGGTATAGGATTTTTATTTCCATGGCTGGACTTTGGTTTTGATCCAATTGTTTTCATGCTTAAGTTCTTCTCTTTTGGAATAACAAAGTATATATTTGTTTTTGATTTTACAAGAGCCCAGAGTTTCATCTAAAATGTTGCAAATTTTAATGGCTTTGAGGTTTTTAAAACTTATTTTATGTTGATGTTAATATGAGATCTTGGGGACAAACAATGGAAAGCTATGGTTTAAAGGTGATGTGTTGGTTTGTCAAGCTGCCAAAGAGTGGAGACTCCTAGTTAGCTTAACATGAGACATCATACAGTCACCCAACAGTCACCCAAGAAGAGAAACCAAATTAAAGGCTTTTCAAGAGAGCCTTCTGTCCTGTGGGTATGTCTTTGGAGGTTGCCATAATTGTTAAATGAGGTAGGAGGGCCCAGTCTGCTGTGGGTAGCTCTGCTTCCTGGGCAGGAGGTCCTAGGCTGTATAAGAAAGCAATCAGCACAACTCCTTGTTTATTGCTTCAATTCCTGCTTGAATTTCTACCATCATCTCCCTCAATGGAATGGTGCACTGTGACCCGGAAGTGTAAGTGAAATAAATCCTTTCCTCCCTTAAGTTTTGATCAAAGTAATTCATTACAGTTGCAGAAAAGCAACTGGGAAAAAGAATACTTTCTTCTCTTTTGGAAGTTATGACTTCTGATGTCTGCTTTGGAACTTGCAAGCTTCTTTTATAAACATCTCTTTGAACTGAGATGATTGGCTTCTCAAGGATGAGAACAAAACAGATCAAGCTAGCTTTGTTCCCAAACAATGCCGTGTTGTTGTTGTTGTTGTTGTTGTTGTTGTTTTGTTTGTTTGGGTTTTTAGTTTGTTTTATTTTTGTTTTTGTTGTTATTTTGTAAGGCACACTCTTATCAAGTTGGAAACTTTACTTGATCACTAATGGCTTCTCTGAAAGTTATTAGTCTAGAACTCCACGGATTGCCTTTAGGGGCTGCTGGGCACCGCACATCTGCCACTTTTCTTTGACAGTCTGCAAGGTTTGAGGACAGCATCTGTAGATTCTGGATTAATAATGCTGTCCTGGGTTGTTCAAGAATCCCCATGGTGGGACTGAAGGCTCAACACAGAGCATGCATATGCTTAGCATCCTAGCCAGAATTAAACACCTCACTTAAAAGCCAACATTCACATACACACAGACACACACAGAGACACACACACACAGAGGGAGAGAGAGAGAGAGAGAGAGAGAGAGAGAGAGAGAGAGAGAGAGAGGGGGGGGAGAGGAGAGAGAGAGAGAGAGAGAGAGAGAGAGAGAGAGAGAGAGAGAGAGAGAGAGAGAGAAAGTTCCTAGTTTTTAATTGCATTGCAAATAGGACTGAGTGAGGCTTATGTGTAGAATTCTGTTCTGCCTGGGTTATTCTGAATCCAAATGGTTCATCTCTAGCTGCAGAGTGCCTGGGGTACTTTGAAACTTGAGCCTAGCAAAAATTGCAAAGTATAATAACTAATTTATTCTCATATGCAACCATTTATTTGCCAATTTAACATCCACTTCATGCTACAGATGAAGCCAAGACTTGTCCTCATGCAGTCTACATTCTGGTGGTAGGAACTGATAGTGTTAATAAGTCAAAATATAAACACATAAAACAATGCATCAGTGAATCACAGTAAAGTCAGACACCACAATGTCTGGTGCCATTATCATGAATGGCAATGATAGATAATGATCAGGATTGGGACTTTTGAGCCAGTGCCTTTTGGGTAGAAGTTGTAGTGAAGTGACTAAGAGAACCATGGTGGAGGAGTGATGTTTTACACACACACACACACACACACACACACACACACACACACACGGGAATAATGTGGATGGAATTACTTTAAAAATGAGTGTGGACAGGACAATAAGGTATAATATAAGAGAGTAGAAGTGGACATATCAGGAAAGACGTATTCTTGGATTTTGTACTAGTTGTGACTAAGAAAGCAAAAGAGGACATAATATTTGGGAAAGGAGATCTGATTTACATATGTCAATATTGTAAGAAAGAGACAAATATATCGATGGTCCAAGTCCTGAAAACTATAAAAATGTTACATGACTTCATGACAAAGGACAATTAAAGTCTCACATTTAAGTAACCTCACATATAAGTAACACTGCCAACCAAACAATGATGAATGACGGAGTTTATTTTGGATGTTGAAGATGGTTCCAGAGTAAACCACAAGTGTCCTCAGGGTAAAGGAACCTAGGAAAAGATGTCTAAGTGATGAAGTGTGAAAGGACTTAGTCCGCTGCAATGCTGCCTTTGACTGTGGTAGAACAGGGCAATGAGCCATGGAGTATGGGGAGGTTGAAGAAGCTAAAGGATCAGAAGCAATGGATTTTACACACGCTTCCTAAAACAACAACAACAAACAGCTAGACAACACTGGCTTTAGTCAGTTGACACTTAAGTTGGATTTCTGACCCACAAAAAATTTATATTGCAGAAACTACTAAATTTGTGGCATTCTATTATAATATCAATAAAATATAAATATACCCTGGTTTGTGTTGTGGACAGAATATGTTATGTAGAAGTGGAAGCACAGCGTCCTACTGGGTTACCACTTTGACTTTACAATGCAGAGAAATGGAAAGACCACACTGGGTTTCGAGGCGGGAAGGCAAAGTGGTCAAATTGGGGACACATTTTCAAGATTTCAGAAATGGTTTAGCATAGCTCTTGGGATTCTGGATTAAAGCCACTGAGATTTAACATCAAGTAAGAAGTGTATTTGCCAACTCGGGCAAGACAAGAAGAGATACATTTGTGGGTAGAAAACAACAGGTCTGGCTTAGAAATTTCTATTTGAAATTTCCTTCTGATACCCAAGGGGAAATGTTGATTAGGCATCTGGATAAACTAGTTGGAGGTTCAGAAGAGAGGTCAGGAGTGGGAGCAGAAGTGTGAGGTGAGAGAAGGCGTTTCTCCTGCAGACTTCAGCACTAGTCCACCAAGACCAACTGCTCATGTGTTAGACATTGAACAGAGAGAGGTCTTCTTTCTTGTCAAGGGTCTTACTATTTGAAATCTTCTAGCTGCTCAATTGCCATCCCAATAGCCCCCCCAAACCATTTAACTACTTTATATTCAATGTAAATTTGGATTACCAAAATTGCTTAATTTGAGTACAGAAAAGAGTGGAAATCTAGCATATGTTGCTGAATATCCAGGGACATATCCATGAACATGTCCTGATCATATGTTCTTGTATAAACTTGCCAGTGCAAAAAAGGGTCAAAAAGACATCTGTTCTTTGAGCAGAATAGTGGGTTCAGACTTTATTTGTGCAGTTGAAAATGTCTCAGTCTCGCTCATGTGTGTGTGTGTGTGTGTGTGTGTGTGTGTGTGTGTGTGTGTGTGCACGCGCATGTGGGGGGTGTGCACTCTGGTGCCCACAATTTGATCATTGTCCCTTGGCAGCAAGGCCTTGCGGGCACACAGAGGAAGGGGATGCAGGCTATCCTGATGAGATACGAATGATAGGCTGTGGCCTGACTGTGGAGGAAGAGGCCATCCCAACTTCCTGCCCTCAATTTTTTTGGGTATATATACCCCCCTGAGTTGCTGAGATACTGCAATATTATATTGTGATTTGCAAAATGTATGCCTGAGAGCTATATAAACAACTTTTAAAATGGCAAAACCATCTCAAAAATATTTTAAGTGTATGGTTTGATGTTGACCTGCATTCATAGGTACTCTTGGCTGCACAGGAGCTGGGAGTTGGACACATCTGAAACCTTTATAGCCATGACTAAAACCTAGAAACAAGTTCCCACGCCTGCTCACATGGAAAAACGAGGGGTCAGAAGAGGCAATGCTAAGGGCTCCTGTGTGTGCCCAGTAGAATCACTGTCACCAAGTGCACGAACCAAGACACGTAAGCAACAGAACCCGATCTCCTGGCAGAAGTCTGTGGCCAAGCTCTTGAGCAGCTGCTTTCCTCTGACACTTCTCTTCCTTGCTTGCAGATGGCCACCACCCTTAGGACTCCTGCTCTCTTCCTTGGGGTGCATCATGGTCTCTCTTAGTCCTTCACAAAAGATACAAAAAATTCTGGATGATTGCTTACCCAAAAGGCTCCATTTTGACATATATATTTGCCTCTAGAGAGAGAAATACTGTCTTCAAAACCAGTCACATTCTGAGGCGCTGAGGGGTGAGGCTTCAAGGACAGTCATTGTATAGTAGCTGTTTCCTGTTGGAATGGAGTAAAGTCCTTCCTTGGTGCACGTGGCATGCCTCATTCTGCTCTCTTGGCAGAGCTTCCTCCTTTTCTCCTAGAGATCAGCCAGTGAAGAGAACAGAGCCAATGATGGGCTCTCCATAGGTACAAAAGCTAGGGGCCACAATGTGACACACACACATTCATGCACACATATACATGCACATACACATATACACATGTGTATGGCACACACATATAGAACTCAGCAATTTATTTTAAAAAAAACCAAATTTGCATATTACCCAATGGCAACCTAGAGTTTGAATGCTGGCACAGGCTTTTATTTTATTTTATTTTTCACATCTGTTATTTGCGAGACACACAATATAGTTTGATCTTGTTCATTTCTCATTACCCTCTCCAAAATCCCTTCATGATAAAAATATTTTAATGAAACTTTTTTAAACAAATAAAATGAGTGCAAAGGATCTGTGATGAATGGACTATCGATTTTTAATAAAGGCAGCATCAGTATTATTGGCTCTTCATTTTGCCTCAGGCCCCAGCCTGGCCCCTATGCTATGGGTAAGATCCTGCCATTATTTGCATTTTCTTTATTTGTATTTGCCTCATTTGCATTTTTATCTATTGACTTCTTTCATTGTATTTGAAGTAGACACAGGAGAGACTATCCTCCTTAGTGGTCGAACCTGCTAGTTCAGGTTCATAGACATATAGAGTTTCAGGTAGCAGGCACTTCAGGCCTTGGCAATCTGGGTTTCCTTGTTTATTTGGTAACGTAATTCCCTCAAAACCTCACTCTACTTAAGTCTATTTACTCCTAATCAGTTCCATGGAACAGCAGTAACAGCCAATGGTCTTGTCAAATATACTTATCAGGCATGACAAATTTAACGTTCTCTCTGCATCCTGCCCCACTTTTACGCTGGGCCTTTTCCCTAAGGGACTTGATGTCTTAATCCATTAAGAAGAGATTTTTATGAGAATGGAACATCCTTTTTAGGATGTGTGCCACAGTGTCCTCTCCCATCGTCTGGCAGAACATACCGACCGGGGAATACATGAGTAAAAGCTCACACTGCCAGCTTGGCTCCAGTTGAGGCTCTTCTTCAGAATCACCCGAGTAGGGACGCTGTTAAGGCCTTGGCCCTAAAACTCCAACATCAGCACCCTGCTCCAGGCCAAAGGGAAAGAAGCAAAAATAATGCCTACATACACAGTGCTGGAATTTCCTTCATGCCATTTTTCCAATAGCCAGACTTACTAGAGTTAGTTTTATTTACCATTGTCATACACAGATATGAAAACATGCAATGTGTTCCTCAAGTGGACTCAGAATGGGCTGTGATTGTCAAGTTGTTTCTGGACAACATGTGGTAGACAAAACCACGTCCTCCAACAAAGATGTACACACCGACATCTTGAACAATGTGGGCATCTTACCTCACATAGCAAAGAGGAATTAAGGCAGCAGATGAAATAATGTGACTAATTAGCTGCTTCAGTGATAGAAAACTGACCCTGGATCTTCTAGGTTGATACATTATAAGCACACATGCTTTTAAATATAGATGAAGTACACAAACTCAGAGATTAAAGTGATTGACATAAAACAGACTTAATCTGCTGTCCCTAGCTTAGAAGTTGGAGGAAAAGGCCATTGCTTAGAATGCAGGGGGCCAGTAGAACCTGTACAGACAAGGATATAAGATGCCTCTTAGAGCTGAAATAGAACACAGCTTTGCTAATATCTTGGTGCTATAACATTATAGTCCATTTTGGGATTTGGATCTCTAGACCTGTAAGATGCCAGATTTAAACTGGTTTATCTAATACTAACTCTTGCTGCATTATAAAGTACAAGAAACACCGGGAATGAGCACAGTGTTTTACCTAATATTTTGATAACAGAATCCTAGCTTGAAAAGTTTGCAACTGTGAGACTCACTGTCTAACTATTAAGCTAATGCTGAGTATGTTCACTTCTGTTATATAATTACCCAGTTTAAAAGTACCAGATTCTTATCAATAAAACACTCTTTCATATTTCTGGAAAGAGTGAAAGTATCTCACAAGGTAGACCCTAACCTTTGATGAGAAATAGAATAGAGTTGATGTGGGCTTTGTATGGGTTGGTAATTTGAAGTTCTCACTCATTTTTCAGCTAACTCAAAGTATTATTTGCATTTGCATGGGAGCTTTCATTATTATATTTTAGTTATTGGGATGAAGACATAATTGTAAGGCACACATCTTCTCTTTAGAGCATAACTTGGAGGTTATGTACCTTGTTAATGTATTAAGTTGGCCTGAAGCAACCTTGTACCACACCTAACTGCACTGAAGGCTATTAAGTATAATCAGTATTATTCTAGCCTTGTGCTGAACTAAAATTAATAGTTTGTGTTACACAGACAAGTCTATGGCCATACCACCCTGTATGCGCACCTGATCTCGTCTATTACACAAACAAAAGAGGGACAATGAAAATGTGAATTCTTACTATACATTGAAAGCAACGCTGCAAAGGAGAGATTGACTTAACTTGTACTCTAAGTGGGAAAAACTCCTCCACCAATTGACTTAAGACTGCTTAGCCTGAGCATGCCTTTGCATGAGGTCATCACAGAGCCAGTAGACATGTAAGGAGAACAGAATTATCGCAGACCTTCTCAAGCCAGAGACTGGCAGCTGCCATAAGAACATTGACAAGTTAGTGTAAAACTCTCATGTGAGGACTATAACTTGGTAAAAGGTTTCTATTCTGAGAAGTGGACATCCCCAAGCCAATCATATGATGGTCTGGTGCACAGACTCTTTCTTTAAGTACTTTGGCAAAGACTTAACATCAAACAACCTTGTGAAGAGGAAGCTGCTAGAATCCACTGTGGAACCATTTATAAACCACACCATTAAGTACAGAGTTAAAGTAATATATAACACTTATTCCAAGTACAATTGGGTCATTCTCAACCAATTCTTTTATCATTCTCATGATAATCCTGACTTTAACATTCTCAATGATATGTTATAACATACCATTCCTTGGAGTAGTTAGAACATTCATATTCCATACCGGATTCAGTATTCCCTGAAAGAGAAAACCCAGCTGGGCTGATCCACTGCAAATCTCTCGGTGTGGCACTTAAGGAACACCACATTTATGAATCACTAAACAGTAGTGTCTGAGCACCTTTAATCATGTTTTTATTTTTCAATCCAAAATTCCAACATCTGTGCTGAACATCGTTGGCTATTTTATTACTGGCCTTAAGGAAACAATCAAGAACCAATCTCAGTGTCATAAGATTTGGAGCTTTGCTCCCCCTCTAGCTGATATCCTCTTAACTCTAATTCAGGGACACCAGGGGGATTTTCGTGCTAATTGCTTAGTTACTGACAGTCCTGCCCCCTTCAACCCTTTGGCTCCTATTCCATTATTTTTTTGTGTGTGTTTTGCTTGTTTCTGTATTAGGTCCACCCCCTTTTTCTACCTTCAAAGCTTTCCAAGCATTACAGATGTTTATCATCTCCTAAATATGGTATTATAATGTCCACAGGATGGTTTTAGTTTCAGACATCAGAAACAGGAATTCTGAAGAGCTGAATATCCATGCCACCTAGTGTATGAATATCCATGGGATGTACACTTTGTGTAGAACACAGAGAAGATTACTTCTAGTTTTTAAAAAACTTCTTTATACAAATTATACTATTCTGCAAACATTGTCATGAATTTTGTTTTCAGTCTCTCAACAATGTGTCATTATGTAGTGTGTATTTGGTACACAGATCTAAATCTCTTTTAGTTAATGTATGATACTTCATAATTCCACAGCTCAAACATATCATATTTTATTTATTGTCTTTATTTAGCCAATTCTCTTTTCTTGGATATTTCATTTGTTTTTAATATTGATTTTAGGTAATTACGTTAAAGCTATTAATATTCAAAGTTTAAAAAAAACTACTGAAAATAGTTCTAAGAGGGGAATTTGAATTATGGCCTACGGAAAAAGATGATTTGAGTTTCTTAATTTAATGTTAAACTGCTAGGAGCCCTAAAGTCAGAAGAAATATCCACAATTCTTAATTTTTTCTCTCCTCTTTTTATAGAAGACATAAGAGTTGTAAAGAATTTACCACCTCCACCCAAGTTACAGAATACTGACAGTTTGTGTTTTTTTTCTTTTTTTTTCCTCTCCTTTATTAATTTATTCTTGTTACATCTCAATGGTTATCCCATCCCTTGTATCCTCCCATTCTTCCCTCCCTCCCAATTTCCCCTTATTCCCCTCCCCTATGACTGTTCCTGAGGGGGATTACCTCCCCCTGTATATGTTCATAGGGTATCAAGTCTTTTCTTGGTAACCTGCTATCCTTCCTCTGAGCAGTTTGTGTTTTTTAATCATGTCTGTCTCATGATTCTGTTTCTTTGTCACCTTCCAGGCGTCATGTCTTTATTTTCTGTTTTTCACTTAAACATAATTCTCCCAAGAAACCTTCAAGGACCTGAGCTCCTTTCTTCCATTTGGGCACATTCAGAACCACTACTACATAATGCAAACCATGCCTTTATAAAATAAAACAAAATGTCTTTTGCCCGTGCCCCGAAAGGCTACTCTATGACAGCACACTTTTCTTTTCAAGTATATCCTTAGAATCGGTTCAGGCCCAGGGTTTTCCTCACGATGGCAAGTGATGAGGAGCCATCTTTGCAACCTCTGTCTGAAGCATGGGCTGCCTCAGGACCTGTGTACACGTTTATGTAATTTCACTTTCCTCTCTAGTTCCCACTCTAAACACTCCAACTCTCGCCAACCCTCCTACATTCTGCTTCTTTCCCTTTCACAGTCTAATTGTCGAGTCTGAAAATCCTTCTCAAGCTACCAAGTTCTGTATGAAGTCTTTGCTCTCTGTCTCACCAGGGCTGAGATTTCTCTCTCTGGACTCTCCAAGATCAAGGGGTTTATAATACATACTGTGATTGTCAGTTTTCAAAAATCTGTCAGTATTTTATCATATCATCTTTTCAGTAAGCCCTTAGCAATGCTAAAGCTCCTTTTTCTTTTTACTAATCTCTCAATCACCAGTGCCTACAAATATTCCTCAAGGTTCTGGCACTCAGATACACTCGTCAGGCTTCTCCATTGCTTTACCAGAGTGGCATTGAAACATTCCCAAGCATTCAGCATGGATCAGTTGGGGCTCTGGTTTCCACTTTTCATTAGCTCTGTTTGTGTGACCTCAGCCATTATGATGATTTGAAAGAAAACTCAGGCATTATTGATTCATCATACTTTTTCCCCCCCATGAAAACAAATGCTGTTCTAATCATACTTCTAAGGAGAAGATCCTAGAACCTCATGAGTGAAATCAGAATATTTTTTCTATGTAGGTAATATGTGAGTCTAGAAATGTTTCTTTGAGTAATGTATAAGACTCTTAATTATTCTTATTACATATGATCAACAAGAGGTGACTGTGTCTTTTATGGCTACAAAGTATTGTCAGAAAAACGGCAATCCATGCCTTAATTTTTAAATATTAAGGTAATGTGTTTGGTTGTCTCACAGGTTTTCATTGTAATTCATCTGAATATTATTTTTAGCGCGTCTTCCTTTCATGTATTACCATGTTTTCCTTCTTTGTGGTATCAACACAGCCTTTTAAGTTTAAAATGTCATATTAATTATGCCTAAAAACACATGTGCCTTTAAGCCACAAATACTATACTCTATTTGTCATTACATTTGCTCACACCGTTGATCTTACAATATTTTTCTTTTTCTTTTTCTTTTTTTTTTTTTTTGTTGTTGTTGTCAGTAGAATTTCCTAACTGGATGTGGTGGCACACTCAGGGAGGCAGAGGCAGGTGGATCTCTGTGAGTTTGAGGCCAGTCTGTCCTACAAAGTGAGTCCAGGACAGCCAAGGTTACACCAAGAAACCCTGTCTCAAAAAAAAACTAAAAAACAAATTCCCAAGCTGATTTTTTAGATCTTTAGGTAATGGAAACTTTACACTTCATGTAAATTATAGAGCACAGAAGTTGGTGAAGATGAAGAGTAGCAGAAATTGTCTAGAGGATTCTCTAAAAGAAGAGAGAAAGGAGAGTTTTAAACTCAAATACCTTTGTGTTTTTTTTCTGAGATAAGTTCTTATATAATTTAGGCCCACCTATATCAGAGACATGTCTTGAACTTCTGATTCTCTTGCTGAACCTACAAATAGGTATGCAACACCATGCCTAGTATGCTAATGGCCTTAACATAGTGGGGATGGAAGAAAAGTGGTACCACATGTAGGGAAGGGTTGAGTAAAAGCAGCCAAAAGTGGGTATTAGAAGCAATGGAATTATGGGGCATTAACAGCAATGGAAAATTTCAGAATAGCAGACGTAAAGTGAGTGTCAGTAAAAAAAATGGTTGGCAAAGATGAAGATTCACTTCAGAATGAAAAATCATTAACAGTAGAAAGATTAAAAATGAAAAATTATTGACGAGGCTATATGCTTTCGTTCAGCCATTTGTACTTTCAATACCCTTTAATAACATAACTATACTGCTCACAGCCAGAGAACCTTATTAGGTGGTGGAGAATGAGTCAATGGAATTGTTAACTGACCAGATAAAATGCTACAATTTCAATATCTGCTAACACTCCTGTAATGAAAAGATTGATTCCAGACTTTGGCAGAAAGCTGTCTGGCAAAAACAATAGTGTTTCTTAGGGCTTGGCATGAAACTCTCTCTACTACATCTCACCAGGCCAATTCCACACTTAAAAACAGATGTGAGGAAAAAAAAGTGATATTCAGGAGGGATTTTCTGTATTGGAAACACAAAGGGAGACTATGAAAATCAAATTTAAGGACTCATCTTTGTTAGTAAATTCCCTCATGAAATAAATAGTCACCAAACATCTAATAAGTGCCAAATGTCACTGTGAGTTCTAAGAATAAAGAGCTTATTGATATTTAAAACATTACAGTGGGTTGTTCAAGCACTTGGCAGAGGGTGCCTGTTGATCAAATCTACAGCTGCCTTTTTTCCAGTTTATTGGTCCATTTACTCACATGTTGTCTATATTTTATATTGCAGTACAACACAGAGTTGAATAGTATGGACAGGACTGTATGGCTTTGGAAAATTAAAGAAACTATATTTGTATTTGACTTTTATAATAATGACTAGATAAACTCAATTGTTCTAATGGAGTTAAATTCAAAGTCATTAAACTGTAGGAGAGGAATATTCCCAGGAATATTAGTGGAAACTTCAAGAAGAGTTGATATGGGACCTTTGTTTTTATTTTTAAGAGATATAAAGGGGTTTCTAGATGCAAATAAATAAATAAATAAATAAGATAGTGCTTGGATAACTACGGGGATAAAAATCATAAGAAATAAGAGGTGAATTTAGGGGTCTACTCACTGCTGTGCTGGCAGAAACACAGGTTGGAATGTGTGATGAGTAGTCGGTGGAGACAGTTAGCCAGTAAAGCCTACACTGGGTATGGAATGGCCTTGTGTTGAAGACTTGGTGGTATGGACCATCACTCCTGGCTTCTTTCCATTCATCTTCCTCCTCCTGATTTTGCTCATTTACTCTTTCAAGACAGTCTAGATACATCGCCAAGACAGGCCTCCAGTTAATAATCCTTCCATCTTTACTCTCTAGATTTGACCTGCACCACCATACTAGCTTACATCGACAACTTCTTCTGTACATACTGTGTATGGAAAAATATTCCAAATTAATAGAATAGTTTTGCCTTTATTAAGTAAAAACCTCTAATAGGAGAAATAAATATTTAGTAAAGCCTAGGGCATAATTATATATACACAATATACTATAATAGTGAGTGAATTAGTTGCTGTTCCATTGCTGTGAAGAGATACCATGGGCCAGGCAACTGTTATAAAAGATCATTTAATTTGGAGCTTGTTTCCAATTTCAGATTTTTAGTTTATTATCACTAGGCAGGGAGCATGGCAGCACATATGGTACTGGAAAAGTAGCTGAGAGCTATACCCTGATCTACTGGCCAAGAAGGAGACTCTGGGCTTGGCACAGTTTTTGAAACTTCAAAGCCTAACCCTAGTAATGCACTTCTTCCAAAAGGGCCACATCTCTTAATCCTTTTAATCCTTCCAAATAGTTACACTCCAGTGACTAAAGCATTTAAATATATGAGCCTGTTGGGGATATTTCTATTCAAATGACCACAATGGAGATTTTGTTTTTCGTTTAAAAACTTATAACTGATTAGTGGATCAGAAAATTAATTGATGGTAATAATGTATCCTAAAGGACAGCTGAAAACTTGGGGGTCATCTGGAGATGTAAGCAGACATGAAGAGAAGAAAAACTTACAAAGGGACAGAAACTGTAAAAATGCTAACAGATGTAGGGTATAAAGAAAACTAGTTTAGCTAAATAACAGAAGTTGTGGACAAATCTTTGAGATAATATTTTATAGGTAAGAACAATCTTGGTGAAACAGAGGGTATGGATGAAAAAACAATGAAACAGAGACAGAGGGTATACAAAAATGACAGATTCCTTCCTGACCATATTGTAGAATAAGGACAGTTGGCTACTATTGGTTCTGGATTTTACCTAGGGGGCTGTGAGTTTCTCTGCTGTACAGCATGGAAAAGGGGCGAGGGAAGAGACATCTATTTTCCTTTCCTTTGCTACATTTGTTGAATGGCTCCTTTAGAATTACAGTCCTGGGTTGGTCATTTTGCCCTCCTGGGATGTTATGGTCATATACTTTTTTCAGTCTGATCAGAGTGCAGGCCTACCTGCCTCTCCGTGATAGCCAATGTGAAAGGTAGAATTCTTCTGTTCGTAGTGGATGTGGACGTAGCCACCACATGGACATGGCTTCGTGGTCTTAGGCATGGTTTATACTTTTTGCTGAGGCCACTCAAGATAGGAATCAACTAAACAGATATGGCGATGTGTAGTGTAAATTGAGTGTGAGATGAGGCGTATCAAACCACTTATCTATATTATGGCGTAATTATCCATATTATGGTATAAATACAAAAGAAGTTAAAGTGTCTGAGGGGGATTTCGAGTTTTTGTTAGGAAGCGTCATGGATTTAATTTATTAGAAAACAAGCATCAGATAAAGACTTTTCAAATGGACACTGTCTGTTCAAAGGTGTGGCACGCTGCCGTAGTTTTGGAGGGGACCTAATATAGCAGCCATGTAGAGGGACGTTAGAGCATCGGTTCTCAACCTGTGGTCCATGACCCCTTTGACAAACCTCTATCTCCAAAAAAATTTACAACTCATAGCAGTAGCAACGTCACAGTGATGAAACAGCAACGAGAATAATCTTATGGTCAGTGGTTGTCTTAGGGTTTTACTGTGTGAAGAGACACCGCAACCACAGCCACTCTTATAAAGGAAACCGCTTCATTGGGGCTGGCTTACCGTTTAGAGGTTTAGTCCATTCATTATCATCATGGTAGAAAGCCTGGCAGAGTGTGGGTACACATGGTACTGAGGCTTCTACACCTGCATCCCAGGGAGCAGGAAGGAAGTGTGAGCCACAAGTGTGGGCCTGGCTTGAACTTCTGAAACTTCAATGCCCACACCATGACCCCCCATACCACATTTCCTCTAACAAGCGCACACCTTCTAATAGTGCCACTCCCTATGGGCCTATAAGAGCCATTTTCACCCAAACCAGCACAGCATGAGGAACTGTGTAGCGTGACTTACTCTGTGTGCCTGGTTCTTCAAAGGACCCTAGGGTGGTCAGTGTCAGCTGACCCTTGGATTTCTCAGAACAGGAGAGGATATAAAAAGCCGGCAGAGGCTGAGAGAGATTAAATAGGGTCCAGCTGGCAGAAGGTAAGGTCAGAGAGGACAGCTGGTGCAGGAGGAAAGAAGATTGAGTAAGGTTAGAGAAGGGAAGGGGAAGAGAGGAGAGGAGAGCAGAGGGGAAGGAAGGGGGAGGGAGGGGAGGGGAAGGGAGGGGAAGGGAGGGGAAGGGAGGGGAAGGAAGGGGAAGGGAGGGGAGGGGAGGGGAGGGGAAGGGATAAGAGAAGAGAAGGGAAGAGAAGAGGAGAAGAAGCAGAGTGAAAATAGGAGAGAGTTGAAAGTGAATTGGGCTAGAAGAATGAGACGAGAAGAGCGTTGTTGTCAGATGAGCCAGGAGAAGCTGAGCTGAGGCAGAGAAGATATTTGTTAGTGGACAGGAGAAGAGCTCATGAAGAACCTGCTCAAAGCGGCAAAGAGGGAGAGGGAGAGAAAAGCTACAGAACTGCGTCAAAGGGTTGCAGCGCTAAGAAGGTGGAGAACGGCTGCTTTAAAGCTAATGGAAATGGAAGCAGGACTAGTTCTGAGTCAGAAAACATCTTGGTGAAAGAATTAATTTGCTTGGTTTTTACGTTTGGAACTGGAAGGCGATTGTCTATAAGCTTTTAAAATAGTTTCCCCTCCAGATCTCAACACAGTTATTTTCCTCCTTGAATGAGATAGAACAGGTACGTTTCGTCCTAGAAGACAAAATAGCCCTCAGGACTATTTCTTTTCTTTAAAAAAAAAAAAATTATTTCTTTGTTCACTTTACATCCCGATCACAGCCCCGCCCCTCCTCTCCTTCCTGCCCCACCCTCCAAGTCTCCTCCCTTTCCCCCACCTCCTCCTCAGAAAGGGGGACCCTACTTTCCCACTTCCCATCCCACACTGGCCATCAAGTCTCATCAAGACTACGCACATTCTCCTCTGCTGACGCCAGACAAGTACCAACCAAAGGACAGTCTATTTCTGTACAGCAAGTCAATTTTCCCTGCTTAAACGTATGATCAACCATTCATCACTTAGATTATTCATATACAAAAGAATCTACTCAGTTCTTATTTTGTGATCCAGAACCTAGGGAGCTGAAGACACAAACTATTCCCTAGAGAAGGGGATTACTGAACTGCACAGGTAAGTGGTAGAAAAAGACGTGAGGAAGATGCAGCCTCTCCACTGAGTGTAAATGGACTCCACCTACCATCGTACCTGTCATGGCTTAACAGTGAAGGCCATAAAGAAAAGCTCTGCCCGTCTATCAGTGAGGAGCTAGCTAGAGTAAGCTCTAACCCCCAGCCCAGGGGAGCAGAGGACTTAGCTGATGATCATTTGGTTTCAGAGAAGGAAATGCTGCAATCGTTCTTGAAAGGTTTTTTTTTTTCTTATGTTCTTAAGGACAATTCTAATTATCTGTGGGATTCAGTTTCATTCTCTAGTGAGAACAACACTACTCCCTTAGTGAAAAAGACAATAAAACAGATATTTAAAGCCATAGCATCCAGGGTCTGGTTTGTTTCAGTATGTTTGGTTTTTTTTTTTTTTTTTAATTGCAGCATTCTTAAATAACACGTTTTAAAATTCAAAAAAGAATCGGTGCAGTCATAGCTTCTGACACTAGAATTCTTAGAGTCAAACATTGATCTTTAACTAGCAAGCTGAAGTCATTTTTTTAAAAACATTTACGTGAGAACTAGAATAGTTGTCTTTTAATAAGACTGCTGAGAGGATTAAATAAAATAATATATGTAAATTCTTAGTGTAATTATTTTCAGAGCTTATCAATATTACTACAGGAAAGTAATCTCTTATTTGTAAGTCTTAAATCCCCAAATCCGGAAAAATCCAAAGTTGTTTTGCAAAACATTTGGTGGCAAAACATCATCTGCAGGCTATTTAGAGCCCTATGTGTCACAAGTGGGCATGGCACCTTCATCATTACCCTGAGTTGTGTGAATTGCATACGGTTCGCTATAGAAATAGGAAACTGTTTCATCGTAGGGTAAAAGTCCAGGCCAGATGGGTCTGGGTCCCTTATTTCTAGTTTAAAAGCTTCCAAGTTCCCAATTTTGCATTATGAATTTCAGATTAACAGCGTATTCTTGGATAAGAGGTGTAAAGTGACAATACGGGGATTTGTGTGCATTGCTCCTCTCTGTTCTACACTTAAAGCATATTAACATTCTTAGAACTTTGAATTTCTCTCAAACACAATTCAGTGGGCAAACTTTTGGAAGTTGTGTTACTTTATGTTCGTTCTGAAAGAAAAATCCTCCCCAATTTGGCTGTGCTCAGAGCCTACTGATGTGGACAGGCGTATACATCTTCACACACTGGGGAACTTTCTTTGGGGTGCTCTGTAAGAATATAATCCTGGGATCCTAGAAACTGGTTTAGACTCAAATATGGATAACTAGCAATTCAGTGATGATCCTGCAATAGAGAAAATTGCATTAGACTTTTCCCATAAAAATTTCTTGATTTATGTCCTGGTGAGATGTATTTCAGTGTAAAATTAGACATTTCATATGCCTACATATGGGAAACTAAGATATTTCCCTCAAAAAAATACTATTAAAACAGGTATTGTTTAGGATTGTGACCTCTGGTTCTTCCTAAGAAAGAGGCAGTGGAGCCATTCAAAATGCTACTAAGCAAGAGCAAGTGCTAGAATGTGGACATGGTGCTTTGGGGTCACTAAATGTTGATGTTCTGTCTACTTCAAAGCTGGATAAAGTATACTGCTTTGGGGTTTTGTCCAAATAAACTGTAGTTATGAGACTGGATACCAAACGTGTCTTTTTCTCAGCCATGTGACTTGGTATTAAGTGTATTTAACTCCAAAATGCTTCCCTGTGTTTCAGCCTCTTCGTTTCCCCCACCTCCCGGCTCCTAGCTTCAGGTATACCTAATTTCTACTTAAGAGTTTTGTCTCTTGTTCTGTAAAATCTCACAGCTTAAAAGATCATCTTGAATTTTGTCTTTAAAAGGTATGAAACACTGTATGATGAATTTTTAAAAATTTAACCTGTGGCCAACTTCTCCAATAATCTTAGAATTCCTTCTTGAGTATACATCAGCTATGTCTCAAATACATGCTAAATTATCCCTTCCAAAGCTAGAAAGCTAGAAAAGTGTACAGAGATGTTTTCTCCTAAGAGGAGATGTCATAATGGGACTAGATATTTAAGAACATAATTTTACCCTTTATAATATAGTTTTTATGACTCAACTTTGGAGTTCACTAAAGAAGAAAATACGGTAAATATGTACTCTGTAAAAAGTTTTGATGGTTTATGTTCAAGTTCCAGGTCATGTAGCAGGGCATACTTTTCTTTTTCATGTTTGCACCCTGAATACACTGAGAGAAACAAAGAATTATCACATGGAGACTTAAATAACCTGGTTTATAGGGAGAATTATTGCAAAATTAACATTGGGCATAAGGTAGCAGTGATCACCTAATCCTTAAATTCATGGCATACAGTTATTCAGTCCAAGTGTGTTGGATGACGTGAAGAAACTTCCTACCCAAAGGAACAGGGCTGTTATTATGAAACACGGCTAAGAAGAGAGGACAGTGCACTTTCCAAAAATTAGATGAATTCAAAGAAGAAAGGGGAAAGAGGTTCAATCATGAATGTCAAGATTCTGCTGCTAAATTTACTAATCAGGTAATTTAATCACCTTTCCATGAAGAAAGGGTAATCACGGATGTAGAAGACACTAGGAATGTCTAATGAAAACAGAAAGGAAAAGAAAGTAACATCCAAGGATATGACTCCCTGATAATACAAAGAGGATGGTCAACATTAGCTGTATTCCTTCCTTTGTCCTGGCCACCCAAGGATACAGGAAGTGTGGCTTACAAGCAGTTATTTACCTTCTAGGGAAAACTTTGAAGGCTGTTCTCTGAGCAGATTGCAGTCATTGCCAGGTAATACAAAGTGGGTACCACAGGCTAACACTTTCTTCTTTCAGAACCTTAGAGGTGTGAGTCATTTGACACATACTTTAGGATATTAAGACATCAAGTATGTGTGGTGAATTCTGTTTTTCACTAAAGTTTGTTTTGAGGTTTCCAAGTGGAAACCCTCACCACGGCCCCTACAAAAGAAACGTACACATACTTCATGGGCGGAGAACACGCAACTCATATATATGACTAGATTTCAGCTCATTCTTTCAGTGTAACCAGAGCTGAAAAATAATATCTTGGCTTCCTTTCTTTCTTAGCACACTTCTCTAGCATTTGAGCCACATCAACAAGATCACACAGGAAGCAAAAAGCTCCGTGGATGGTAGGTGTGCTTCTAGCTCCTAGGTGGTAGAATCAGCACCTTCATCACCGCTGATACATTTCACACATGAGTACAAGCTACTGCAATGGGTAATGATTCATTCTCTAAGTCCATGGAGATTTGACCTCAAAAGACTGAGATATGTGTTTGAGAATAGTTGTTGTTGGCACATCAGAGTGAAGAGAAAGAAAGGAGGACATGAATAATTTGAAGCATGGATAAGGTCCAGCAGTAGGTTGCTAGTCATGCTTAACAATGCCTATGAGTGTCTTTTGGAGCTAAGTCTCATGTGTCAGATTGAAAGGCCAATATCTGAGCCATGCGTCTTTTCAGGCACCATAGTGCCAACCTGATTCAAGACCCTGTGTATCAGGGATAAACTCCGTGGGTTAGTTGGGCACTAAAATACACCCTTTTCTTTCCTTTCATTTATGTACGGACCCTAGAAAAAGGTGAGTTTCTGTACTTTTTTTTCTGCCATCATGGTTTTTGCACAATTTCTCGGTTTAGTTCTTTTATGTAGGTTAGGGGACTTCTCTGAAATCTAGCCAGCCTCCTTCTCATTCTTACAAGAGTTCTATCCTATAGCTGAATCCCGTGTTTCTATCCAAAGGTGAGATATTCACAGACATCAATTTAGAGCCAATTGTTTTTAGCCTTTCAGCCTCCATCGATTGCTGGTGTCTTCATCCCTGAGTGCTGCTGGCTAGATTGTCATCCACAAGTGCCTGGGTTATCTCACTTCTTGATTCTTCAATTTATACTGCCTATACCCTCACAGCATTGATATTATTAAAGTATTATTTCTTACTTCTGTATAAAATATGTGAGTGGATTATTTGTGTATCACCTTACCTTCGATACCACTGATTTTCAGACCAGGACAAAATGTACTGGTCATATAAAATAAGGAATAGGGTGAGACTAGAGGGAAGGGCACATGACTTATCACTTAAGGATGTATAAGCCTGAGTCTCTAAAACCTGAACAAGTGAAGAATTTTATTTTGCTTTGTCTTTGGTTGTTCAAATTCAAACTCCTTTCAGTATTTTGTTCGTTAGATTTATTATACTAAGTATTCTCAGCTCAGAACTTTTGTTAGACACAAAATACGAAAACTGCAAAGCCCTTTAGGCCATGAGTCAGGAATTGTTTCAATTATGTCTTTTCTTGCTGAAACCTAGGATATAGGTCCTGATGAAGCCTCATCAGCACTTTTTCTGTTTTCCTTCCAGAACAAATTGCCAGCAGGATTCCTGTTTATGAGGGTAGGAATTGCTGGTACAAATTTCCCATAAGAATTCTGAGAGGGAGCTTCTCCCTGATAAAACAAGAGACTCTCCATGCTTCTGATTGTGGGCATCCAGCCAGAATAAGTCTGGGTTCCCTTAAGCCCATCAAGATACCCTTCCCTTTATCTCCATGTTTGATTTGTTTTTTAATGTAGTTTATTTCTATAGTTATCTCAGAAGGGAGAAGTCAAAATCAGTGTAACTATTCTGTTCATGCATACTGAGGGTTTCTCTAGTTTGAATGTCAGCAGGGTGCCCAAAGCAGGAGCTCAGTGGTGAGTGAAAGGGTTGAGACCACAAGTGGTGAGCAGTGGAAGAGGACTCATAGTGACCTGCCAGGACCCAGTCTCCTACTGCTGAGTGCAACTGTGAGAGGCTGGGATGGGCAGAATCTGCAACAGCAATGGCCATCCTTCTTAGGCTATTTCACTTTGAGCAGAAGTATAAACGAGGAGACTTCTAACGTGGAATAAAAGGTTGGAACAATGACATTCAAGCCAAGTAAGTCTTCACAAGTAGCCCACCATGTAAAGGAACAATTAGAGTGCAAATGTATCAGGTAGTGAAGGATACTGAATGGAATTCCGTGCCCTTAAATCAATCAGACATTCAGTGGTAGAAAGCAAAAAACAAGAGATAAGGAAGGCTAAAGCAAATTCAGAGTAAATATTAGTTCACTTAATGATGAAATGATACATCATCAAGGAAGAGAGAGAGATGATGATGATGATGTAGTAGTAGTACTGCTACTAGTTGACTGATAGATCTCTTTGGGAAATGGTACCATATCAACAGATGCAATGTTGGTCTCTTGTTGGCAATATGATCAGCTGGTGATAAAAGAAGCTTATTCTGCCTTGATCAGGGGACCCCCACTTCCAAGCAAATATTTGCCCTTTATCTGTGACACAATGGCTACTCAGTTTATGAATCCATTGTCGAAATCACAGGCTTTACCAAAGGTAGAGACTGGCTGACATCCAATAGATGCATAGTCTTGTATTAACATTTCTACAGTAGATATGCTCCAATGGACATTATTACTAAGAAAGTAAAAGATCAAAAGTGATCACCTCCATCCACTTATCCACACACTTCTTTCACAGATGCCCTTGTCTCTGATCAAGCAGTGCTCTTCCTAAGCTCATATTTAAACAGACGATCCTGTGAGCACAGCTAAAAAAAAATGTGGGAATAATCCTCACCTCAAGGCAGTTTTCTATCCATGCAAAGATAATGATAAATTCTAATTCCCAGACTTCTTCACATTTGGAGATTTTCCCTCATTTCAACTCTTAATGACAAATGGTGCTGCATATAACTAGTAGTTTGTTTTTTTTTTAATTTTTTTCTTTATTAATTTATTCTTGTTACATCTCAATGGTTATCCCATCCCTTGTATCCTCCCATTCTTCCCTCCCTCCTCTTTTCCCCTTATTCCCCTCCCCTATGACTGTTCCTGAGGGGGATTACCTCCCCCTGTATATGCTCATAGGGTATCAAGTCTCTTCTTGGTAACCTGCTGTCCTTCCTCTGAGTGCCACCAGGTCTCCCCCTCCAGGGGACATGGTCAAAGGTGAGGCACCAGAGTATGTGAGAAAGTCATATCCCACTCTCCACTCTACTGTCCATTGGCTAGATCTGGGTATGGGTTTAAGGTTTACCACCTGTATTGTCCTTGGCTGGTGCCTTAGTTTGAGTGGGATCCCTGGGCCCAAATCTGCCTATCATAATATTCTCCTTGTAGGTTTCTAGGACCCTCTGGATCCTTCTACTTTGCCATTCTCCCACGCTTCTCTCATCTAGAGTCCCAATAGAATTTAGTTCAAATGAGTAAAGAAAGAATAATAGCTCAGGGTTTGTTTTTTTATGCTTCCATCATTTAGCCATAGGAACCCTTCCCTTGTCCCAACACATAATTAAAGTTGTAGGCATTTGTTCTGGTGAAAGTATTACTATGTAAAAGGACATCATCAAATAACATAATTATATCACTGACTTGGGTGTGATTCCAAATGTATCACTTCTGTCACCTAGAGCAGTGGTTCTCACCCTTCGTAATGATGCCACCCTTGTGCTGTGGTGACCCCACCCCCAGCCATGAAATTAATCTTCACTGCTACTTCATAACTGTAATTTGCCACTGTTATGAAGCACAGCATAAATACCCATGTTTTTCGATGGTCTTAGGTGACCCCTGTGAAAGGGTCAACGCAAAGGGGCCACAACTCACAGACTGAAAACAGATGATCTAGTGGACTGCCGTTTTGCTCATCCAGTATTAGGATTAGAGTAATCTGATAAATCCATTAGCAGTTTGTGACTCTATGTTCCACCTGCACCAGGACCAGGACCACTGCAGTTACCTTTTAAAATAATCATTCTTTGCTGTAGAAATGATCTGGGCCATGCCACTTCTACTCATTCTCCAGGATTGTAGACAACATCCTCATCTATCACAGAGCCCACCACCAACCAGTTCACGGGAACCATGTTGCAGGTAGCTAGTCCTGCAATCTAGAACTACTGCAGAGATTTCCTCCATGCATAGCCTCTGGACCACACTCAAAATGATGCAACTTTTAAGATGCTAGGTATTTTAATTAGGAAGGTACCCTCAAATGTTATTGTGCAGCCTTCAAAATCCAAGAATGGTTTGCCAGTGCTCTGGCTTCATTTTACTAGTATTAGGCACAAGATATAAAAACTGTCCATCTTTAGAATATGCTTCTCACCATGTCTTGAGCCACTGGATTCCTAACAACATCACTAATACAGTAGACAGTGGACAGCTAATGGTTCATGTTAATCTGTATCGGCCTTGACATGCATTTATTCTGAGAAACCTAGAATACTTACTGATTCCTAAAACTCAATGTTGTAGACTAGCAAGGCATTTAAAAATTATTATTGCATGTGTGTGCACAACGACTGTGTGGGCACACATATAACAGTGTCTGCATATGCAGGTTATAGGACAGCTTTATAGGGTTGGTTATCACCTTCTGTCCTGACATAAATTCTAGAGATTAAACTCATTTAGTTATTAAAGCTGTGTCACAAATACCCCTACCCATTGGGCCATCTCACTGGCCCCCGTATAATATTTTAGTCAGTGTTCGTGTAATTAAGATTCCTGATGACTACATTAGACAGATAGCAAGAGACTTCAGGTGTCCTTGAGAGGGTTGCTGAAACGATCCAGCATACAAAGGCACTTGACACCAAGATTCCTAATCCCTTTATCCCCAGTACCGAAGGGGTAGAGAAGAGATTTGCTTCCTGAAAGTTGTCTGACCTTGCCACATGCACCATGGTATGTATGTGTGTGTGTGTGTGTGTGTGTGTGTGTGTGTGTGTGTGTGTGTGTGTGTGTGTATGTGTGTGTGTGTAATAAAAATTTTAAAGTTGACCCTGAGAAAAAAAGTGAATATATAATGTTGCTCTACTCATAAAAATAGAGAGAATTTTTGATCCTCCTTCCTGGTAGAATTGGAGAAATAGAAAGAACACTGGCCTTGTACCTAAGACCAAAGTCTATATTGATCAGTATCATAAATACTTTAAACAGATTATGGAAGTATAACCCTACAGGAGTTCACTACTTTCTAACACAATGAATTGGCTTTCTTTTTTCAAAAGCTTTATATGTGAATTGAGTAGTAGCTATAGGCCCACCATCATTTTATCCTCTAAGTATTTGGTAGCAAGGTCAATATCAATCATCCTGGAATGCAGTTTTATCTAAATATTTTGGCCACATGGTGGAGCAATCTCTGGAATGTGCTATATAATTTTTAGTTATATTCTATAGGTCAAGAACAATAACAATGTTTTGTCCAAACTTAATAATAGCTATCTAATTGGACCCTTGGAAATTGAAACCTGTCCCTGTAAGCTCAGCGTATGGTCTGAAGGACTGACATAGTTCTGAATACAGCTGGACTAGCATGGCTTTCACATCATTTGAGGTTCCTAGGTTCAATTTTGGAACCCTTATGTCAGTACTAAATTAAACTGCATTTAGTTATGCTTAAAATCTAGGTGTTGAATTTTCTTCTCGCAGAGTTACTCTAGAACATGGACTTGAGAATGTTTCTTGGCTGTATAGGTGATGACATTATTGTTGGGTCTTTCCTAAAGGGAACCAAGCCTGCTTTGTAATCAATAATTTCTGAATCTAGGGTGAGCAAGATGACTCGGAGTATAAAAGGTACTTGCTCTGCAAGCCTGATAATTTGAGTTCAATCCCCTGAAACCACAAGGAGAAAACAGACTGCCGTAAGTAGTTCTGTGACGTGTGCACTATGGCAAACATACATCTACCCTTACCTTTAAGTGCATATGCGCGCATGCGCATGCGCGCGCGCGCGCACACACACACACACACACACACACACACACACACACACACACAGAGAGAGAGAGAGAGAGAGAGAGAGAGAGAGAGAGAGAGAGAGAGAGACAGACAGACAGACAGACAGACAGACAGACAGACAGACAGAGACAGAGACAGAGACAGAGAGACAGAGACAGAGACAGTGGGACAATAATATTGATGGTGATCTTGATGATTATGTAATAATAAATGAAATGAAAATTTAAAAAAGGCTGTGGCTAAACAACAAGGAGGGCTCCAGAAGGAATGCATGGGTCTCCCTTAGAAGGAGAAGCAGAATAGATTTTGGGTAGACTGGGGTCATGCAGGGATGGAAACAAGAGTGATCAAGTTCAGAAAAGAGAGACAGAGGGGAAGAGTACTTGGGGACACTACTAGAGGAGGGAAGGAGGGAGGGAGATGTGGAAACTTACTGCAGTAGAAACTTACTGGAGCCTATGAGAGTGACCCTAGTGAGGACTTTCAGTGATGAAGGATGCAGAGCATGCTCTTTCCATCTTCTCTAACCAGGCAAGGTGTCCAGTGAGACTGGGGCATCAACCCAGACACAAAACCTTTGACTTACAGCCCATCCTGTCTGCAAGATGTGTTGGGGCAATGGTGGGTCAGAGCCTGTGTAAAGGCCAACCAATAAGTGGTCCAACTTGAGGGCCATGCCACAAGAAGGAGCCAACAATGCCTGGATGGCAAGGAACGTGAAGCTTGGGGGTCCAGAGACCTAGGTTAGAACCAAGCACAGTGCCAAAATATCACTGAAATGATTTCTAATGATATTCTGCTATTCTCATAGATCGATGCCTAGCCCAATTCTGATCAAAGAAGCTGTATCCAGCAACTAATGGAAACATGCAGAGATTCATAACTAAACTTTAGGTGGATCTCAGGGAACCCAACATAAAGGGTTAGGGGAGTATTATAGGAGTCAGATGGGTCAAGGAGACCACCAGAACATGCTCCACAGAATCCACTAAGCAGGGTTTAAAGACTGAAGTGACAATCAGAGGGTCTGCATGGATCTGAGACAAATACTCTGCATATAATTTATAGTTGTGTGGCTTGGTGTTCTTATAGGACTGCTAATAGTGGGAGGGAGAGGGGGTTGTCTCTAACTCTTCTGCCTGCTCTTTCCGTGCCATTGGGTTACCTGGTTCAGCCTTGATATGAAGGTTTGTGCCTGGTATGATTGTAATGGTTAAGTTGTGTTTGGTTGATATCTCTGGAAGGCCTGCTCTTTTCTGAATGGAAACTGAGTAGGAGTGGATCTGGGGGAGAGGGTGGGTGAGGGGGGCACTGGGAGGACTGGAGAGAAAGGAAGCTGCTATCGGAATGTTTTGTAGGAGAAAAGAATAATTTTTTAAAAAATGGAAAAAAAATTCCAGCTTCTGAGTTGATAATTTGGAGCCAGAAACTGGGTGACTGGTAACAAGTTTACCAGTCTTGTGTTGTTTGGCAGCATCAGCTTTGGATTTTGGTGAAATGGGTAGAGTACGGATGATATCAACTCAGATAGAAAAATTTCCTCATGGCTGTCCATCTTTCTTGTTTCCTGTGACATTCCTAGACTTTTGTAGATCTCTTGAGGTCAAGGGAATTTGCTCCCTGACCCCATGCCATCTGACAATCACATCTACTTTGCTTCTGAAGGTTAACTGCAATCACTTGGCCTTAGCTATTTGGCACAATTTCATAGTCCTCAGATAGAAAGCAAACCAAAGCAGGGTATGAAAATGGGATAAGAGCCTTCCTGAGCTTCTCATATTGGCTCCCCATCGTCATCAGATCCTTAATTATGACTTCCGTAAGGCAGCATCTGTAGTTTCTTTGAGTATACAGTTTATGGTGCTGTCTGGTCTCAAGTGTTGAACCTACTCTATTCTAACATTCTCGTTTTCTGTTAGCCCTTTGGCTTTTCACACGTTCTTTCCAGGCAGCCCTGGCATCTCCATCTCATTCACTGCAGTCCATTACTTTGCACAACCATCAAGAAACCATCTAACCAGTAAACTGGGATTAGTTCCAGATCTCAATGCCAGGATAGTAAATCCTGAGTCCTTGTGCAGACTATGCTCAGACAAGACCAAAGTTATTGGCCTTGACAAGAAAAAAAGAAAAGAAAAAGGAAAGAAAGAATGAAGGAAGGAGAAGGAGTGGTTACTAGTGAGTCTAGAAAAGGAAAAGTACTGGCTTGTGTGGCATCCTCCTTATCTTCCTTGAGTGAAGCCTTTCCAAGATGTCTAGGTAATGGGATATTTTTCTCTTGTATTTGAAGTGGAATATGTTCCCTCTGCCTTGAGCACTAAGCTATGACTGAAGCATTATTTTCTTACTGTTACTTTTGCCACAAACTACCCTCCTCTGTCGCTTTGAGTAGAAGAAGCTTCCTTCTCACCCTTCAGAGATCACCTCTCAGATAGGATGGACCTCACCTGGAAGAGCACACGTGATTCCTGCTCCTTAATCACCCTTTTACCGTAATCTAAATCGTGTTCTTCATGGCATGTTTAGAGCATCATTTTTGTGTACATTTTCTTAGTAAGTAGTGGCAGTATCTTCTGCATGAAGTTCTATCTAAGCATGACAGAACATTGGACAATCAACATTTTATTAGAGATCCAAAGGTCCAAGGTTACAATGGAGATCAGTTGCTATTTGTAGGAGAATGGGTATAGGAAGGCACCTCTTGGATTTCCTATTTTCTCATTATGTAAAGTCCTTAGTATAACATGGCGCCCATAGGAAGTACTTGATAAATGTCAACTGTTAGTTACAAAATCTTTCTTGGAATTCCTTTCTTTATGTTTCCATGATGAAACCTATCCTCCTTAAAGTCTGCTTATAATTGTTTTCCTCTGGGTCCTTCACATTATGGCTTTAGTCACTGATATCACCGGTGATATTATTGTTTATGTTGACATATAGGACCTAACCTGTGGTTATTATTCAATAAATTCTAACTAATGGAAGGCATATCCTCTGCATGTTAACCTTGACCTCATCTGAAGTCAGCATTGGCTTCTTGCAAAGTGGTTTTTCTAGAGCTTAAATTGCTAGAGAAACTGCTGTGTTGCAGACATCAGACCACACAGAAAAGCCTGCCACTGAATGCCTGGGCTGCCTGTTCCTTCTCTAGGCTTTTTATGGATGGGAAGAGGTCTCCAGGTTTGATTCTACTATCAAGGTCTAAGACTGTTAACAAAATACTGGGCTTGGAAGTAAAGTCAGCATTTTGAGTCCATGGTTAGTAACTAGTGCCTTTTGAAATTTGAGTAAAGCTACTAGCAGGGTTGGTACATACCTAGCATAACTATTTTCTAAAATGTCTGTTACTATAGTCAGCCTATATATAACTCACTACATAATGTTTCTATTACTTAACTTAATCAATTAACTGCCTGAGTGCTGAATGCAACCTCCATCATAACTCCGGTCTCCTAAGACTGAGTTTCTTGACCTGTGGGTCATAACTCTTTTGAGGGGTGCATATCAAACATCCTACATATCAGATATTTATATTATAATTCACAAGAGTAGCAAAATTGCAGTTATCAAGTAGTATAGAAAATAATTTGTGGTTGGAAGTCATAAGGAACTATATTAAAGGGTCACCTCATTAGGAAAGTTGAAAACCACTGTCCTAGAATGTCATTAAGAATCTTGCAAATACACAAATACATACAATTCTTCACTCATTTTAGTACATATGGAGGCCAATGCAACTTTCCAATTCTGAAATCCTGTGATTCTGATGGCCAAATAAAATTGTCTTCGTTTTCATGGGTCAGACCAGGATAAGAGTTGCCACTTTAACTGTTCAGCAATAAATTGTGATGCCGTTAAAACCCAATGGGTGGTTCAGAAAATATATGACATAAGACTCTTTAAACTGTGCAGCAATGGCAATTTTGCCTGCAAAATATTCTAGAAGGCCTCAAACACTAGGGATCATTGAAGTAAAAATTGCTTCTTCTATGCCAGTTCTACTCTGTTAGTGTGCTTGGCCAGCCAACTGCCCCTTCTCATTTTTGTATCATTTTCCCTCTTTTTAGAGTACATATCATCTGGAAGTAAGTAGCACCAGATAAGTGACTGACAGCAAATAAATCTGACACTCTCTCTCTCTCTCTCTCTCTCTCTCTCTCTCTCTCTCTCTCTCTCTCTCTCTGCCCTTGCCTCCCTCCCTCTTTCCTGCCCTCCCTCCCCTTCTACCTCTGCATCCCTCTGAGAATGTCATTTCTGAGTCTCCCTTGGAGCCATCTTTTGAATGTTCACACTTCCCCTGAGAATATTTGTACTTTTAGGCTTCCACCCCTCCAGGGAAGTTTCTCTTGGATGAAAGGTGGGTTGTATAGATTATGAAAATGATTTTGCTTCAGCTGTGAGGGCACTGTGCAAATGTCGGCATCACCTATTCCTTTGTCGTTTAATGCAGTTAGTATGGCCATTCATTCACTCTTTCATCATTTCCATAATCAAATTCTCTTTCAACTTTAATTCAATGTTAATCAACTTCATGACATTTTACTTTAGTTATTCGAATGTTATTTGATTTACCGCTTTCTTTAAATGTAGATATTCAAGTTGATCAATGTGTTTCTTTACCTGGCATCTTGTTTGTACATTTCTTTAGGGATATACTATATCAATATATTTAGGTGTATATACACACTTTTATTGAAACACAGTTGGGATCCTTTTTAATAGTATTAGCACTGGGCCTTATATTTCACAGTAGGTCTTGGCTTGTTTTCTTGAATTCTAGCTCACCATGGGAAGAATATATCTTAGCTAACCTCTTTAATAGAGGAAATAAGAGGCACACAGAGAATTAACTGGCTGGTCATTAACTTAAAACTGCAAATAGAGTCACCGAGGCAAGCCAATGTTAGTCTAACCTAGATCAGTCAAATTTTGGCCAATGCACCATAAATCCAGCTGTGCTGTGCTAAATTGCACCAACCAACTTGAAGAAATAGGAATTAGATGTTTATTAGATTAACTAACATTTCCTAAGGATGCCTCCCAAAATACCATAGTCTGAGTGGCTTAGGTAATAGGACTCAACAAAAAAAATAGGACTCTATTTTCCTACATTACTAGAAGCTAAAAATGTGGGATTGAAGTGACAGTGAGTTTCCTTTTCTCTGAGTTCTCTTACTTTAGATTGTAGATGGGCTTGCTTTCTTCTCGCTGGGTATTTACACAATATTCCCTTTGTATGCACACATTTGTGTTATAATTTTTTTTTACAAGAATACTAGACATTTTGGATTTGTCTTATCTTTGTGACCTCATTTTATCTTCATTGCTTATCTAAAAATATTCAAAATATTACTATGAAATGCTGGAGCTTAGAGTTTCATGAACACTAATCTGAATAGGCATAGTTCAACTTATAAATGCATGCTCCCAAGAGTTTGCCTTCTACCTAATCCAGCAGTAGTTGAATAATACAAGTGAGAAGAGCCATCTCTAGGTATGGAGACAGGAAGACTTCTTGATATAAAAATCTGCGGAGAGTCCCACTCATTCTTCCCAGCATTAAAATTTACTGAAATATCTTTTAATGGTCACCATAGTCCTAACCATGAGGAAAGGCAACAGGAGCTCTGAGATGCAGCTATGAAATTAAAACAATAAAAATAAAATGATTGTACCCTAATCCAAGAGGGCAGGTGTAAAGGGAACAATTGTTCTGCTCCCATCCAGTCCTATCCATAGAGGCAGTAGGTTTATGGCCACAGGAAATAGCTTCTGGAGTAAATATTGCCACCAATATGCTGATAAGGGCAGTTCTAAATTTGATGTAAGACAGTAATGCCTAGATATAGCACCTAGGGAAGGAGACTTCTGAGGTCAAGGTCTAGTAGCAAGAGCATCCAGAATTTGTTTCTAGGAATAAATAAGCACTGCAGGAGGTGCTTAGGCATCTACAAGAAGCATCCTTGTGAGATATTTGAGTAAGAGTAATTTGGACATTTGAGGGTCGCAACTGTTATAGGGTGTGCTTTGGAGTAGGTTTCTTTAGTTGGTAACATAAAGTGCAACCTACAAATTTGTTAGGAATGCATATGGACAGGCCCCCAAACTACACATCCTCTGAAGTCAGGACCTAGATTTTAGCACGATACTGAAGCTTGAGGAGCATTGTTGGAGGGGACACTCTTGGTTGGAGGTCAAAGATCAGTTTTCATCCTAAACTGAACAACACACCACGGCTGTCTAGTGTTGTCACAATGTCACTATACTCCTATTTGATCTAGTATCTAACTATGTGCTGGTGTGATGAGGGACAGTTGTATGTAGTATTCGAGTTTAGAAACTGTCCAAGTTGAATTGATCAAACACCAGCCTTTGAGTTTTTTTCTTCTACCATCTGCCGTGAACATTCTAAATTTCTCCTTCACTTTATATGAGTCGGGATTTTTTTTTTCTTTTCCTGCTTCTAATTGCTGACTGAATTTTTTTTGCATCACCCACTAGGTGTTGATTAAGAGGATGTACTCTGTTTCTGAGGAGAGGGCTCCCACATGATAAAATTCCTCTTGTCTAGGTCCATTTTCCTTGGTATTCATAAGAGATCTTCAGAGTCTAGCCTTGGACATACTCTTATGGTACATGCTATTAAGTAGTCAAAGCCACCTGACTGATTCACTTTTCTCCTTTCCTGAGCATGAAATACTTTCGCTTAGGGTGAAGAATGGGTCCACTCTAGTTATTGTTGTAGCAGTCAGGAAATGAAGGGATAAAATGTCATGAGTGGTGCATATACTGGGAGGAAGCCAAACATCTGTAACACCGCTTCTTTTGGATGGATGTGGTGCCTTCGCTAACCAGGATCTTTTGAGCGACAGTTATGTGTATTTTTTCTTATGATTCTTATTTTCTCCCCAGTCCCCACCATTCTCTCCAAGATGAAGATGAGGTAATGGGCTTCAGGAGTAGGAGAAGGTGATTATTTCCGGGTGGCTTGAGCATTCAAGATCTCATCTTTCTTCATCCCAGTTGTCATTGTTAAATGCTGAATTGTTTTACATGAGTTGCTCCCATGCCTAGATGCCGTGCTTGAATCTTGGCTTTCAGTACTCCCCAGAGATAGAGAAAGTCTTGGTTATGCCACCAAGGAGGCTTTCTAAGATTCACATTTAATTTTTATTTGATGATTAGCAGTGACGATTTGATAATTATATCTTTCCCACTCTATCAGTGAAGCTTAGAAATACTTCAGCAATAGCCCTTCAGTTTTAGTCTTTAAAGTTTTACTTCTTCATTTTGCTCAAATTCCTAATAACTTAGCAATTAATGGGTTCTCATCAAACATTAAAGCACCAAAACTAATTTTGTAGTCCAGTTACCACTGGGAGTGCTGTCCTTATGGACAGCCAGCTGGCTAATATGTTCCCAAGCTACAGTGTCCTTGTTGTCAACAAGATTTTTTTGTAAAACACTACAGACTATATTATCTAGGAAGTAGATTCAGAAATTGAAATTATCACACTGAATGTATGTGAGCAAGCAGCTTTTTATCAAACACCTTTGGAAGAGAAATGATAAAAGCAGGGTTGTGTAGTAAGAGAAATTGTTCTGAGTTACAGACCCAGAGAAGGTCTCAGACAACGCCATGGAATGCTTAGGGGCTGAAACGGCACTTCAGTCATCTTATATTTCAGGAAGAGGAGCTGGGTTTCTGCAATCTCCTGTCATTCAGCGAGGGAAGACTGAGTGATGACGTGGTTTCCATCAGACAATGTGAAACCTGTCTTCTTGTTTATTATGTCTGCTGCCTCTTAGAAAGACTGTTATTTTATACAGACAGTTGCCTACATAGTAAGAGATTAAAAATGTTCTCCATTCCTTTTGCTCTAATTTGATTTTCAATTATTTAAGAGCTCTGACTAATATTCTTTAAGCCCCACCTCTCATTTCTTTCTTTCAAAATGTTTCCCAAGTTTATTTTTCAATTGAATACATTTTTGCCTCAAAATTGTTTTTACAAAGCACATGTACAGTATTCCTTGACTTGTCTATACCTAAAACATGCACACTTGAAAGACAACAAGGCCAGATATGAAATAGTTTGCTTACATCTTATTTTTTTGAGCCCCCCAAAAAATGTTTAGGTACTATTGTCTGTCTTTTCCTGGTTCTGTAGTGATTTCATCTTTTTACTCCTTCTGTCAGGTCAGTCTCGAAGTACTGTTTCCTTCTTTTGTTTCTCTTCTCTTGTCCTGTTTTTATTCTCCTAATTCTCAAGTGGTCATTTCATTATGTTCCCCTTAAAGTAATCTGTAACACTAATATCAATAAACACAATAATTCAGGAGGAAATCTCATCGTGTCCTATCCCAGACCAAGAATTCCAGGCAACTAAAGACTGGGGGGAGGAGGGAGAATTAGTCTCTCCATGGATAACCTCCCTTCTTGGTTATCCAATACAATGGGGCCAGTGCTGAAATTATATGCTCACAAACCATGCTAAATGAACTCAGCAAGAATTCTGCGATTAAAAACCTGTACTACCAAATGAAGGCACAACAATCGAGATGTTATCCGAATAAATTATTTAAAAATAAACCTGTGCTACCACACCCAGAATTTGTGTAAAAAAATTTTAGCTGATTTTTTTTATCATGTTGCTTCTTGTTAGTCTACCTTTATGTGGATGCCACTTATGTCTTTAAATAAATATCTTATTTTCAAAATATGTATTTTCATAGATTAAACAGCCTTTGTATGTAAACAAAGAAATTGTTCTAAAAAGACAACTATGCTCTTAACTCAAAATTACCTTAAGGTGGTGTTAAGGTCAGTTTCTGTAGCCAATGATGCTATTTTTTTTAATTACGTGTGTGTGTGTGTGTGTGTGTGTGTGTGTGTGTGTGTGTGTGTGTGTGTGTGTGTACTATATGGGTCCTGGGGATCAAACCTGGGTCATAAGGCTTGACAACAGATATTTTTACCCACTGAACTGTCTTGCCTGTCCAATTCTGCTATTCATGTGTGTTGAGTATTTGTAGCCTTATGTGTATTCCTCTTCCTCCCTCACCTCTCTCTGTCTCTCTTACTTTTCTTTTTCCTATTTAAGTACTCAGACAGTGTGCATTCATTTCCCAATTGACTCATTTCCCTGCAGGAATATTGCTTTCTTTTCTGTAACCTTTTTTGTCTCTCCTGTTTGATAGTTTCAAACATGAAGCTTGCTCTTTATATTTTCATCCCCAAGTCTGATACGCCATTCCTCTGGCTGCTGAAACTCTTCCCAACTCTCTCTCCCTCTTCTGTATCTTCTATGTGTGATTGTGACCCACTGACTCTAACTAGTGCTGCGTGTGTGAGCAAAGAAAGACTCTCTCCTTGGTGGTGGTGGATCACTGATGAGTTGCCCTCTCTCTCGGAAATAACCTCACCCCCATGCTCATGCGGAAGCATAGCTTTCTCAACATTCTGCCTTCAGTCTCTATTTTCCAATACTTTAAGCTCATAGCATCTTCTTTTCTGACCCTCAGATGTTCAGAAATGATGGCTTTTTTTTTTTTTTTGGTCCTTGATATTATTTATATCCAGACTTTTGGGGGCAGGGTACATAAGAGAGAATAGATAGAAGGAAGTCACTAGTACTCTATGTCACTCTGAAAAGCTGTCTAAAATTTAAACAATGGTATGCCAGTTGTAGGAGTTGAAAAAAATAAGTTGTGAGAGAGCTAACAAATATTTTTGAGATTTTTTTTCCTAGCTTGGGAGCAAGCAATCCTCTAAGGCCACCTACTATTATTCGCCACACACATCTTAACCTCACCCTGGCTCATGAGGGGGTGATACATAATAAAAACCACTGGTAGGGTTTTCACAATAAACACCTCTCTGGTCTCATTACTGACTGCAACTTCTCGCCTTCACACTGTTTCTCTTCCTGGGATAATATAGTGTCCCTCATATTCCTGGGCCTTTTCAATAGCTATTTTTACCCTAAGATTCTCTCTAAGTATCCTTTGTTCTGGAAGCCTTCTCATGACTTAATGCAAGCTAGGTTCTCAGCATTTTCTGGGTAAAACCAGAGCAAAATATGTACACTCCCATACTTGCACTCAATACGGTCTTCTGCGTGTGACTATGTATCCACCTGCTTCTGTGGGCGCCTTCATGGTTACTTCTTCATCCTTGCATTTCTGTAGAGTAATTCTAGCCTGATAGTTAGCAATTCAGCATAAGGATTGGTTAGATAATTAAAAGTGTGCAAATGCTTCAGAGGTGCTTGTACTTAGTATGGTCCCAGCTAGTGGGAAAATGGCCTTCCTAATGATTTGTTTTGTTATGGATGGAACTCATTGGTCTCTAAAAAAAAATAGTTTTGTAAAATTATACCACTGGCCATAGGGTTGCTGGAGCCTAAATAATAACCAGACTTGCCCATGGGGTTTGTAAGCATAGAGCAGACTGTCTGGTGATCTTTCTTTCTTAATTCCACTCATGTGCCATTTTGAACAAAAAAATTTTTTTTAAATATGTTATCATTATATAAAGCTAAGTAGTAATGGCCAAAGCATCCTCAAGATCACAATATTGTACTCATATACAGAGAGCGGTGCTCATGCAGCTCAAGTCCCTCCTTTCTTTTGTATGATCTTTAATTGCATTAGAGAAGAAGTGCATAGTTCCACACAAGATTATTGCAAGATTTGAAATTCCAAAGCCTCTTCTTTCTTTCTTCTCTAGAGAGACTCAGGACTGTAAGAATTACTAAAGCATATATGGAGGACTAAAAGGGACTCTGTGGCCATCTAGCCTCAGCTGATAAGCACTGATTTGCCCATAATTCTGGTAGCAGAATGAGAGGAACAAAACTCACAGCCACCTTTTCTCTCTATCTCCTCTGTTTTTTTTTATGAAAGTTGCAACAGTAGTGGCCTCTCCTAGAAGTCCCCTAAATTATTGGGTCCCTGGTGGCAATTTAGGAATCTTCTGGTTGCTTCACATACCATGGTTTTACAGGTGATATCATGTTAATATATTCTTTCCTCAACCTATGCCTCAAAGACTAACAATCTCGGATATGTTCTATTCTTCTTTTCTTTTCTTTTTGGTATAGGAAAGGATACAAAATATCCCTAGAAAAATGAAACATAAGTACCCCCCCCCCAGCCAGGCATTGCTATGATGCTAATCAATTATCCATCAGTTAGCAATTTTCTTTTCCAAATTCTTCACGGGGGAAGACAATTAGCAATGGAATTTGCAGTCCCTTTAGATAATTTGCAATCTCAAATTCCTTCCGTCCACCCTTTTCTATCTAGACGATAAAGGGGGTGATTCTATTTCCTCTGAAAGCAGAACAGTCATTCACAATCCTGGTCTTACTATATCCAAAGGTGTCTTCAAACATACAGCACTGTTAAGAGACTTTTAAAATGAGATCAACTGAAATTGAAACAATAAATTCCTCCCACGTCTTCAGAAGTTGAAGAAGAAAGAGTGTATTATAAAATAGAGCATCAAAGGGTGTGCCCTAATGGGTGGAACTTGTTGACCCTGAGAGAAGATGAAAATTCCTTTAGCATCAGTCATGTATTTAAGATCTCACAGGTTTTGGGGGGAGAAAAAAACAACCAGAACAGTCAAAACAAGAAGCCACATCTAGCAAGTCAGGGCCCTCCACAGCATATCTGACAGTTTGAACACCAGCTAAGGTTTTTTTATAACACCAAATTTAACATGCACAGGCTTCAGATCTGTCACTGGAAGCAGGATGATGTCAGTGAGAAAATCTGGTGTTGCTTCATTTTCACAAGTTTTTTAGGATATGAAACTGAGCTGTGGGTTGAGAGTGTCACCACAACGAGGGGGTAATAATTAGGGATCAGTGAAACAAGGCGTGCTGTGAGGTTAAGAATAAAAATCTTGCTTATTAACAAGCAAGTCTATCATAGGGAGGAGGATATGAGGCAAAGGTGTGGTATGCACCACTTTGAAGGCTCTTGTGTTTAGAAACTTTGGGATTCTGTTTTTTGGTTCATGGGAGTGATGTTACACGAACAGAGCCAAATTCACACTTCAGGGGAATGCCAGTGTAAGGCTGGGAAATATGTGATGTCATGGGCGCTTGTATCTTCCCCTTCACTTAAGTGGCCTCTCGCCCTTAAATCTTGAATTGAGAAACCTGAGAGTTCTGTTCTCTTATTTGACCACATCCCCTGGAAGGGGAGACCTGGTGGCACTCAGAGGAAGGATAGCAGGCTACCAAGAAGAGATTTGATACCCTATGAGCATAAACAAGGGGAGGAAATCCCCCTCAGGAACAGTCATAGGGGAGAGGAATAAGGGGAAAATAGGAGGATGGAAGAATGGGAGGATACAAGGGATGGGATAATCATTGAAATGTAACAAGAATAAATTAATAAAAATTTTTAAAAAAAGAAGCTTTTCAAATCTGGAAAGCAGTGTTGAAGTTTTGATGTGCTTTCATTAGTCTATTTATGCCTGTTCAAATCTCTGGCCCATGTTAGAGGGGTGATATTCTTTTCTATTAAATATCCTTTGCCTCAACTTCATATTTAATTTTCTTAGAATTGCTTCATGGCTGGGAGTCTGGAGAGTCTGAAATTGAAGAATTCGGGGTACCTACTTAACTACAGCTCCCCTGGGGAAGAAATTGCTGGTAGCCTTTTGAAATCAAGTGGCTCCTTTTCATTAGTAATGGGATACTGGTTTTATTTGGATGACAATGATTCATGGTTGGGAAAACTTATATTTCTTTTGCCTTTCAGTTGGGGCTATATAGCCATGAAATTGGGTCTTTATCTTGATGTGCTAAAAAGGAAGTTACATGAAAGGTAGAATAAGACTCAAAATGGCGTGAAATCACAGACAAGTCTGCCCCTGTAATGTAACCTTCTTCTCTGTGCAATCTGCCATTTGCTTCTGATGGTTTTTGCTCCCTCAAGCTAACTTGATTGATGTAATAATTGACTTAATGTGTCAAAATCTGCCTGAACCATGGGGTATTCATATATTGATTAGATGTTACTCTCAGTACATCTGAAAAGTTGTTCTTGGGTGAGATGAAAGGTTGTGTTGGTAAACTGAGTAAAGTAGGATGCTTTTCTGAGTCTGGGTGGGCTTCAAATAATCATAGAATAAAAGGGAACAGAACAAAGGGGATGATGTTCTTAGAGTGAAAGAGAATTAATTACCTCTCTCCTCTCTTAGCTGGATTATGATTATCAGAGTTCCTGGAGTCAAATCAAGATGTCTGCTCCTTTTGTGTCTGAAGTATAACGGGTCTTAAACTCATGCTTACTGGTGGCTGTTCTTGGCTTGACGACCTTACAAATGGGGATTTCTTGACCTATATAATCCCATGACCAATTCTCCCTCCATAGTCTCTTCCTATGTCCTGAAAGAGAATCTGATGAATAAAACTAGATAAGCATCTTAAAAGATAAAAAGCACGTTCCTGGACAGTGATGGAGAAACAGCTGGAGACTAGGTTTGGTCCATTTCATAGGATGATTATTCTAGTCCTAGATTGCTAAATGGAGCTTCCAAGCTACGCAAGAAAATAAAGAACTTGCTTAAATGCTGTTAGTTCTGCTTTCTGTTACTGCAAGCCCAATGCGATTCTTAATTAACATCCCCCTAAGCTATACATAAGCTCAGCAAAAGCCAGAAAGAGAATGTATACTCCTTTGTTTTTCCCTCGGTGAGTAATGGAAAGCTTTGCTTGGAACATTAGCTCGTGAGATGTTTGTAGGATCGTTTCCTTCAATGAGCATGTGCTCACTTCCCAACCTGTGCCCAGCAATGTGCTAACAGGAAGAAACCAGAGAATATTTCTGTGAGCGCTCTCATAACTAACCTTGACGTAAACGCCCTGATGGATAAACTCGTGGTCCTTTTTTCCTAAAATGCATCAGCATCAGTGCCCATGGCACTTGACTCTTGGCTCATCAGACAGTACTTTGTTTTGCCTCTGTCCTTCTGATCTCATGTGTTAGGTTTTGAGTGAGTCTCGTGTATGCACAGGCTTGATGATACCATCTGAATGTGTTATTGTAATTAGATAATTATTCTATAGTCAGTGTAATTCGAGTGTGCAAAGAAATGGAGTTGCTGTTTGTATAAAAGTTAGGCTCGTTTCTGCAAAGTAGAACTACTGTATCAGTCATCTCTTTATTACTGTGATCAAGTATCTGACACAGAAAACTTACAGAACAAATGATATATATTTTTTTTAATCACTTCTGAGAGTGCAACCTATAGTAACTCGGTTCCATCTCCTTGCAGAGCACATGACATTGGCAGAAACATGTGGAAAGCTGTTCACATGATATCTGACAGGCAGTAGAGAGCTCAGCACAAAGGAACTATGGAAATTGCTCCTAAAGTTCCACCTCTAAGGACCTATTGCTACCAGCTAAGCTCTTTTAGTTCCCATTGCCTCCCTAAGGATGAGTAATGAATGTAAGTTTGTGTACCATTTTGTAATGCCCCACTTGAAACACAAATTTAAATGAACGGACTATTACACTCTGTGACCTCTGATTACAAGCCTTTTCTCTATTAAAAAATAGCCACGGTTTTGATGTTAGGACATTTATAACTTAGTGTCAGACTTAGATATTTACATATATTGTGATGAAATGACTCAAGGATATATGTTAGCAACTTTTAAAATACAGTTTATGGGACTTACTATTCAACCAAGTCCCTTCCTAAATCAGGTTAGTGCATTTCCAGTACACTCTAAAGTTATTCTTAAGAACTGTAATAAAAAAGAGAGGGAGAACTGGGTGCTCCATAAACTTTTCCTGAAGTTAGTCTAAGAGCACAGGCCTAATCAGAACCATTAAGTGGGGAAAGGCTCTTCTCTCCTTGACAACAATGCTTACTTGAGGATACTGATATTCAGTTTTTGAAATACAGAAAGAAAACCTGCCTATAGCATGGAAGAATGAAGCCAAAAGGGCTTTATGAAAATCAAAAGCAATTGGAGTCTAGTAGCTTTGTTAGTTGAGGGAGTAAAGAAAGGAGGAAGAAGAGACCATGGACACAATGACATATGCAAAGACTCCCATCATGATGTGGTACCGACAGAACCAGAGTCCTGCTATTTAAATTCACAGCTTCTAAAAGTGAGCTAGATATTTTTTTCTTTATAAAGCTATGGAAAGCAAATATAAGCAATAATAAACCCAGCTAGGAAATGATAAACAATACATCTGACAATATAGATAAGCTGGAGCCCCTTCACCATTGGTCTTCATATGGTGAGTCAATAACCTGGCTTTCTGGTTTAAATTATTCAGACTGTGTATTTAGATTTGTAGATGGGTGTGTCATTTGTGCCTCTGTTTCTGTTAGCCAGCGCGCGCGTGTGCGCGCGCGCACACACACACACACACACACACACACTTCCTCAGAAAGATGCCCTCCAATGCTTTAGCCCACAATGATTACAGGCTTCTGTTTCTCCATTATGATCATCTATCTGTAAGAAATGAGCATCACATTACTTGTTTATTGGAGGTCTCCTTTTCACAGTGAACCTGTTCTACAACAATTAACATGAAGAGATTTGGCTTATCTTGCTTGTCAGTTCTGACTTACAGCCATACCAAAAACTTTTGGAGGTAAAGGACAGGTAGACCATCTTCAATGTCCCCAATGTTTTAGGGATGTACTCTGCTCCACTTTGGAAATACAGCTCCATGCTTCTTTAAATCTCTTCTCCCTGCACCCCTTTCCCCCCCTGCTGCAATGTTGGTACTATGTGGAGTTTTATCAGTCTCTTCTATGGCTATTGGGAGCCTTTGAATTGCGCATCATTGGACCTGAGGGAATCTTGTAGCTCACTGTAATCTCCAGAAGTTACTCAGTGCTTCCAGATTTAGCTTTGAGAACATTGGATTTTAAATCCTAAATTCTACAGCTGTGACGCTATACTTTTGCTTATGCCGTATTTCCATACTCTTAGAATATTTTTACCAGTGGAAATTTGCATACAGAAGTACTGCCTTTGACAAACAGCCTGGCACTCTGTATCAATCTCAAGAGCCTAGGACAAGTACAATCTTGGTTTTGTTTTTGCTGTTTTGAGTATATTTATTCAAGAAAAACAAAGCCCCCATTTATAGAAACATATATTCTTCCTAACTACTTTCAAATTAAACAGAAAGAAAATCAAAGAAGCAGTGGTTACAGGAAATTGCATCAAAAATGGTGGTAGACGGAGGGAAGGAACCTAAGGGAGAGGACATGTCGAAGAGTCACCAGACCTACTTTGAAGAGACAAGTGTTTGTCTGGGAACACTTAGATGGATATTGAAGTATTTTGAAATAACAGAAGAGGAAAAATTATCATACACTTCATGCTGGGCACTGCCCTAAGTTCGAATTCCTCAGTTTTTTTTTTTCAGTTATATCTAATGACATCTTTGAATGGGTAACCTTCCTTATTCCACCACTCAAGTGAGAACAAAAGAAGTGAGGATGCCCTTGTAGATGGGTTCTCCAGGTTAGTTAGCAGCTAATGGTGATGGTGGGGTTCGAACTTAGGGTTCCCCAGCTTTGCACCAGAGGCTGAGCTTACAGAGAACCCACTTCCTGGTTGAGAATCTCTTCTACCACATTTCCTCACTATTGCTTCCCCACATCCTCTGCCACTGCCTTCAAGTTTCCTTTTCTAACTTTGAGCCACACTGAAGCAAAGCTCTTCATACACACATACACACACACACACACACACACACACACACACACACACACACAATTTAGAATGAGAATGTGGAATTCTGCAAAGAGCAGCTACTTCATGAGATGTAAAGAAAATTAATGAGTTGGCTTAGAGGCCCCTACAACTAGGGGTGGAGAAAGGGACCCTTGTTGGTAACTAAATGGTCTCTTTGGAATTTATTAGTATTTCCTTGGAAACTATTTTAAAAGAAGGAAAGAATGTATCCAGGAGGCTTGTGCTCTCCTGTAAAGTCCATCTGGGATTTCACAGGTATACATGCCAAATTATACGATTAAAATAACACTTACAAAGGGCTGTTCCTTTTATAAGTTGAAAATCTGTCTGAATTTTCACACTCTTACCAAATCAATGTCTAGGGAAAGATTTTATAAATAAAAACATGTTCCCTGTTGTAACTGCTTCAAGTAAGTTAGGATTAAATTAGTCTAGCTTGCATTTGAAAGTTTTAGAGTTCTCCCAGCTGTGCTTGCCAACAATAAGACCGCAGCCCTCTGTAGGGAAGGACAGTCAAGCCTTTTCCTCCTGCAGATTAGCAAATCTTTCTCCACTGCTAATCTCTTTTTTTTTTCCTTCATTAATTTAATCTTGTTACATCTCAATGGTTATCCCATCCCTTGTATCCTCCCATTCTTCCCTCCCTCCTCTTTTCCTCTTATTCCCCTCCCCTATGACGGTTCCTGAGGGGGATTTCCTCTCCCTGTATATGCTCATAGGGTATCAAGTCTCTTCTTGGTAACCTGCTGTCCTTCCACTGCTATCTCATAATCTGTTTTTTCCTCTTTCAAGATTCCACAGCCTCGGCACCCTCTCCCAGGACACAGCATCTCTCCATTCTGGGAGCTACTCTGTTCCACTGTTGTAGAACATAATAATTTCTCTACTCAGGGACTGAGAGCTTCTTTAGAAAGTCTCCCACTGTTCACGTCTCTGTGCCGAGCATGTATGTAGATGATGCCCCAGATGAGATGGTGTATTGAAATGGCTGTGGGACAAAGCTTGTTCCAAGATAAGGATGCTAAGAGGACTCTAGAACAAAGGCATGGGCATGGCTCAAAACTCACAGCTGATATTTAAAATCAAATATGAGAACAACCAAATTAAAGTCAGTGGATAACCAACTTGGTTTAGCTGAATTCCATGCGTGAGACATTCTTCATTCTAGAAGCCTCAGGAAGCCGTCCTCCAAACCACTGCTCTAAGTCATTACTTTATAGTTCAGGCATGCGGGGTTCATGACAAATTCAACTGTCATACGAACATGGGAAAATTGTTTTTTTTATTATTTTGGTAAAAAAAAAAAAATTATGTTTCATTGAGGGGTACACCACTGGGAAGATTCAAGAAAAAAGAATGAGCCAAACCCCAGTAATTTTTGGATTTTTAATTCAAAGCAGTTCTTGGAAGCATTATACTGAGACCAATGTTAAGAACAGCCCTCTCATACCCACCATCAACACCACACTTTCAATCTTATTTCAAGGCTGAAGACTCTTGACCCACATAGGCAGCTTCCAATCACGGGATGGCATTTCAGAAACATTTTCCAGACTTCACATTAGCTAGCAACATATTTCTTGCTAATTTAAATGTCAATATAAAGCAACTTTCTTGTTTTGCATTGTTTTCTAAATGTCAAGTGTTATTATAATATATATCAAAAGGCAACCAATTCTTCTAGCGTAATGTAGCCCGGCGATCAAACACATTTTCTCTAGATTAATAACATATTTAATCAACAAGGTTCTGCCTCTGCTGTTTACTATGTGATTCATCCCAGCTAAGTAACTAAACTCCTCTAAACCTCCATTCCCTCATTTGTTAAATGAGATTCTTTTACGTGATAATATGAAAGGATATATGTAAAGTCCTGAAATGTGTTAAATATTCACCTGATAGTGCTGTTCCTCTCATAAAAGAAAAGCATACTTAAAAATGAGTCCTATGTAACCTAATGGCCTTTACTTTTTGAGCAAAACAATTTATTTTAAATATTCTTCTAAATCACCACAACTCTCATCCTTAGTATCCTATTTATATTTGGAACCATTGGTGGATTTTTTTTTAAGTTGGTGTGAAATTACATAATCAGAAATTCAGATGATGTTCAGCAGTTTTGATGACTCAGCTCGTTGTATTCAAAATTGAAGTAAGGGTAAATTTCACAGGTGGCCTCATTTCAAGTAGTTAATTAGTGTTGCCTCAGGGTTCAGCATTTGAGAGACCAGAGCAAACCATCTTTTTCCAAAACAACATCGACAAAGAAGAAAAGGTCTTGCCTGAGTGCTACACTTAAAACGTTATATAACTTTCCGCTTCCTCTCGGTTGAGGTCATAAAAGTTTCAGAAAAGTGTTGAGACAAACTTTTTATAAAATAATCTTCCTGTTGCTAGGGGAAGCTGGGGACGGCAAAGGTAAGAGACGCTGTAGGGGTGGGGTAGAAGAGAAAAGGAAAGAAGAAAGAATGTCGCCAAATCTCCACCCATTCCTTTTATTCAATCACACAACCATCGAATGATAAAGGCATGATGTCTTAGCTATACTAGATCTCAAATGTCCACCCAGTCTGCAGTTCTACTGAAGCCTGACCAGTTATATCTCACTTAACATTATGTCTGTTAGCGCGTGAGATCATAAGAAGAAAAATATCTGGGGCTCTAACACTTTGGTGAGTAATGCTGTTTTGTTGTCCTCAGATTCTCGTTGTAGGCTATCTCTGGCCATTTCTAACTTTAAGATAATGTTTTTTTTTCTTTGACAAATTAAGGATGATTTTAGGATGTTGCTGGTAAACGTAACATTTGTGCTAAATAGCAGTGCTTCTACAGGTAATTAATATCATGCCACTTTTCAGCATATCCCAAATGGAGACAGAATATGCTATTAAGGAATATGGCTGCATGAACTGACTTCTTACCATGTGCCAGTTGGAATTGTCTGTCCCATTGTATGTTACATGTAACTGAATCTCTGAAACACCTACCTAATTGATATCATCTCCATTTTTTTAGTTAAGAAAAAGAATAGTGAATTTAGCCTATTTTCTCAAAGTCACAAGGGGATTGAGTCATAACATTTGCTGTACATAGATTGTGAGACCCCAAGAAAACCACCAAGACTTGATACCAATGCAATAATACATGAGGACCTTTAAATGACTCAGAGCCAGGCTCTGACCGGACACGAACACAGTGATATCAAGAGCGAGCCTCAATATCTGGGCTAAGGGTAAATTTATAGGTTCCTATGCCTCCCAGCAGCCCAAAGCAGGGGAGTTCCAACCTGGCAAGCATCTATTGGTTGAGTAACATAAAGATGTCTAATGTCTAAAGTGACAAGCTACAGAAAAAGGCTCCAAGACCAGCCATGGCTTAGCTTTCTTTGTTTACTACCTTATCCAGGAAAGTGTCTGGTTTCTTATTAACCCTATCTCAGGTAGGCAGGAAGGAAAGTGGCAATAAAACTGGGTCTCTTATCAACTCTATCTCTGGTAGGACCCTTTGGGTCAGTCACTAGCCAACACTATCTCTAGTGAGGCTGCTCTTTGCAGCTGGCCAGATTATCTCCTGTAGGCCTCTTTCTTAACCTTTGACCCAGTAACCCGGAAATCCAATTTTAGTTCTTTTGGTATCTCAAGTTAATCAAGTAATCTGACAACACAGCTAGACTTCTTCTTCTTCTTCTTCTTCTTCTTCTTCTTCTTCTTCTTCTTCTTCTTCTCCTCCTCCTCCTCCTCCTCCTCCTCCTCCTCCTCCTCCTCCTTCTCTTCCTCCTCCTCCTTCTTCTTCTTCTTGAACAACCTTGTTGCAGGATATTTGATTATACCTTAAGATTGTGTTGTTCACGGGAAAAACGTGTGGTATGGCTAACCTCTAGCACACACCTTTAATCTAAGAGTTTTCTGCTGATTGTAAACAGGATTAAATAAAGTCAACCATATGTCAAGAGGTGGAGCAACTAACCAGTTGACAGGGATTGAGTGTTAGCATTCTGCCCCAGCCTGCCTGTGATGTCATTGCCTACCTGCCACTGGGTGTGCCCCTGCTCAGGAGGACTATAAAAGGACAAACCTACCTACTTCTTTCTCTCTCTTACTTCTTTTCCTACCACTCACTTTTGCTTTCACTTGTACACTCTCTTACATCTCTCTTTTTTCTTTTTATTCCTCTGTCAGTCTCTCTCTCTATCTGGGGGACCCCCCTCCCTCTCTTTCTTTCCCCATGCTCATATAATAACCCTCTCAATATCATATCTGTTGTGTGGTACATATTTCCTATTTTATATTATATCTAATACCTCACTGTATTTAAAACTGAGCATAGGAAAAAACAGAGAGTAAGAGAAAGTCAGGAGGATGGATAGAGAGACAAAGAGGGGTTTTGAAATGGCACGAGGAAGGAGCTTTCCTTTGGGATGTCAGCTGAGGAGAAAGGTAAGCTGGGTGCTTTCTCTGCCTTACTGAGCTGGCAGGCTTTCATCCCAGCATCTTGCTCCCGAGTTTTTATTGGTAAAATTGAATGCTTGAGATTTTGTTAAAAAAACAATAGAACATCAGCTATTCTGTGTGTTTTTTACTGCATTGATTTAGGTCTTAATGTTCTAACTCAGAAGATCAGTTAAATTCTCACAGGAGAAAAACTTTTTTGTAAGAATTCTTTCACCATAGTTTGGGAAGTTGAAGTGAGGCATATGTGAGGTGTGCCGTGGGTGAGCACACATGAGCATAGCTCATAGTAATATAGGTTGTCCATTTCAGGCAAAGAGGCATTTCACATTCCTTTCAAAGCAGCAAACACAATATGAGTGTTGATCTATTCTATTACTCTAGGCAAAAAAACAGTTGGTGCTGGGCCACTCTTTCAGTCTTCCCTTTCCTGTATGGAAACTAGGGAACCATGCCATGCCTGATGGGACTGTGATGCTAGAGAAGTCTGGAAAACCAAGCCACCATGTGACGCTCAACATTAGGGAGCCTTCTAGTCCCGTGAAGGTTCTGAGCAGGAAGTAATACCTCTGTTGTTTTAGCTCCTGCAACTGCGGGTCTATTTGTTACTACACTATTATGAGTCTATTGGAGACTAATATATTTGTATTTTTTTAAAGGGTAATTGGAAGTCTCTGGAAATAGACAATGCTCCTAGTGCAGGGCTCCAAAGTATCCACACAGAATAATTCTTTACCTTTGCTATAGGCATGCTTCCATAAAAATCCTTGTTAGGGTAACCAATCCATACAACAGAGCACATTTCCTTTATGCATACTGGCAAAGAGTGACTATAACGACAAGCACCTCACCACTTCTTTCCTGGGAATGGCACTCTGAAACTTGCATATGGACTCTTTTCTTCCTTCTTTTTTTTTTCTTTTAACAAAGAAGTCACTATATTTTTGCTTGACACATAATGAATTTCATCTTCTAGCAGAGGAAGATGACTTAAAGCTTCAGAGCTCACCCTTTAAAACTCTCTATATTTCACGCTGGTGTCCAGTCATTCTCTCACGGGAGTAGTGTTACTTCCACACTAAGTGCCCTTGGAGGCAGAAGTATTGTGCACTCCACAATATGGAAGTACAACTCTGATCTTAGCAGAGATTTGTGGGACTCTGGTCAAGTGCTAAGAGCTGCCTGGATATGCTTTCCTATTAGATTGTCAAGTCACGCATGTCCGTGAGCTCAAACTCTTTGTCTTTTATATTTGATACAATATCTCACAAGCATGAGCACACCTTAAGAGTTTTCTTTCTAATGATGTCTGAGTCTTTTCAGACAAAAATCTTCACATCTGAGCAATGCCTCTACACACACACACACACACACACACACACACACACACACACACGTACATATTTACATATACAGATTACTAGTGCACACACAATTTAAGAGAAGCAATGTAATGCTTCACTGTCAAATTAGAATAATAGTGCCTAATTGTTTAAATTAGTGATAAAGGCACCAGGGATAATATAGCAGAAGCCAATACACAGGAATTTCTTTTATTTTTACTTGATATCATCTTAAGTAACAAGATCCTAGATTTCTATGTTATATCTCTTTGAAAAGAAATAACCAAGATCTCATTATGTAGTCCAGAATGGCCTCAAACTCTGTCCTACTTTAGTTACCCAAGTATTATTATTGCAGGTACATAATACCATGTCCTGATCTATTGTATTAAAAAATTCTCTCCAAGAGACTAACAAAAACCCCAGCACCAGGCATGAGAAGCCTTCTTTTGATTTGTTGAGTTGTTCAAAAGACGCCCCCAACATTACTAGTTATTGCTGTTGTCCTTAGCTGTCCCCAGAGGTGAAAAGTAAGTCTCTATTGCTGAATATGCTTTAGACACAGGACCCAAAACATCTGAGCTGAATCTGTACTGAATGTCTTCTTCCTCAGAACAAGCTTCCACAGTACCAGAAAATGTCACGAAGGTTTCCAATGCAGGGAAGTAAACAACAGTCCTACCCAGTTATGATGCCAGTGAACCACAGCAGCAACCAGCATGGCACAATAACTTCAAGAGTGCAAAAGTGACATGCATATCTTGGAGTTAACCAATAGCTCATTTATTTGGACTCAACGCCTTCTTCTCAACAAGAGGAAAATCATGCCTGATACTAGAAACCTAGGCAACTACCCAGGGCAAGAGAAGTCATGGGTCTTAGCGGTGAACCTACAACTGTCCCTTTACTAAAGGAGCATAAATCCTAAGTTATAAATATTTATCCTTATACATACAGGTAAGTGTGTTCTCAACTCTCATGAAAGGAACTTTTCTTTGTAATGCATGGAGACCATTATAAAACACACACATACACTAAAAATACAGAAAATAAGAGACTATATAGTATCCAGTTCCAACTGATACAGCTACAACATAATTCCTGTACCTAAAGCTGAGGACTCTTTGAAGAAGAGGGGGTAGAAAAATTCTAAGAGCCTTAGGAACAGTGTGTTTGCTGTGAGATTGGGTTTTCTAGAATGCCGAAGTGGCTACACCCATGAAGAGTCATTGACATGGCTGCTTAAACAAGGCCTGAAGAACACCACTAATAGACACGTAACATGGAAGGAAGACAACTTTGCAGCACTCAACCCTAGACAAAGTACTATGGCAACCGGGGAATGCTGAGAACAGGAAAAACGTTCTTCCTCTAAGAGTTCTCCAGTTGGTTATGCCATACCAAGTGGTCATCTTTGAGATTATATCTATTTAGGTAACATTATACAGGAATAAGAAGGTTGTAGGTATACACTTATAATTTATATTTATATGTATGTATTTACATTTTGCTTATATAACACTTTTATTTTATTTTACATTTTTTATTTTTCATAATTTATTCACATTACATCCCAATTGTTAGCTCCTCGCTTGTATCCTTCCATTCCCCCCTCTTTTCCTCTTCTTCCCTATTCCTCTGCCCTAGTCCTCTGACAACGGGGGCTGTCTTCTCCCATCTGACCACAGGCCATCAGGTCTCATTAGGATATCCTGCATCCCGTTCCTCTGTGGGTCAACAAAGCTGCCTTGCCAAGGGGAAGTGATCAAACTGTGGGTACCAGAGTTCGTGTCAGAGGCATTTGAGAGACAGCAAGGAGGAGCATGGGAGGGCTGAGAGGGAGGAAAGGGACGGAGAGAAATAATTTAATTATAATTCAAAAATATTTAAAATCTTTAATCTTATACAAAAAATTACTTAAAACTTCCTCTAATATTTCAGGAAATGTAGGCAGCTTCCCCATCTCCTCCACAAGTGTGCTTTTTTTCTAGTGTCTTAAAGTTTGTTGTTACTGTGCATTGTGTTAGCAGAAGCAAACCACGATTGCTCTGCAATAGAATGACAGTTCTTAAGGCAGAACTATTAATACTATTGTACAGTTATTGCTAATAAAATATCCAGTATTTACTGAGAATATATTATATGTAATGTACTTTGATAACATAAAATATATGTATTATATATACTATATAAATATGCTTGTGCTTGCTCAGCATATGAAATTATGTAATTCACACATAATAAGGAAATTACATTCAAGGATCTGTATCTCTCTATATCTTTCCTCTCTATGCGTTCTCTCCTTTCTAGTGATGGGGGTGAAAACAGGGATTAAAGGGCAGAGGAAAACGGACCCACAAAAAAGCAAAAACCAGCCTGCCTCATGTGGTGCTTGAAAGTTAAGGGAAAAAATGGGAAATCTGGTTTCAAATGTTGTAGAGAAAACAGCAGGGGAATAAAGGAATGAATTTTTTTCAGGAGGCCAGCAAAAGGTTTATTGTTCCTGTTACCACTGGGATATCCCCAGCTTTTCTCCCAGAATGGATTTTCTTCCTCTTCTTCCTCTTCATCATATATTTTCTTTCAAAAAAGTTTGAAAGACTGGCTGAGAAGTTGGAAAAATGATGGGTGAAAAAGGGAGAGGCTGAGAAACAAACAAACAAAATGGCTGAAATGGGAAAACAAAAGGGGTCACTCTACACTTTCTTTTCTAAAAGGGGTGCAGAGTTGTCTGTGCAATTGGAAAGGTTCGGTGTTGAAGTTATGTTTATAAAACTGTGTTTGTTTCTTTTAGCTTCTCTCTTTACCAGGATTTCTCACAAATAATTGAGACACCTTTTTATTTGTTTATAAGACTTCAGAGCACAATCTTGAGTAGTTTAAACCTGCTCTTAACCTTCTGTGTTAATTTTGTTTCCTCCCAGTGTCCGTTCCAGAGATATTTCCTTGCTTCAGCTCCTTCCCCTGTTGTTTCCTGGACCTCTCACCATGGCTCAGTCCCCTTGCTGAATCCCCTACTTCCTCTTCTAACTCCTTCTCCCCTACCTGGCAGGAAGTCCAACCCTATTCTCTCCCCTGCTTAGTGATTGGCTAGTAAGCTGCTTTATTGTCGTACCAGGGAACATAGGGGGAACAGTGTTTACACAACACTGAGACAGGAGATTCTCAGAACAAGGATTGCAACCAGATACGGGGAGTACGGAAATCAGCATTTGAGTTACACAATAACCTTATGCCTACAGTTTCAGGAGGAGGGTGAAACTCTTGGGGGGCAAGTAACAGCAGAAAAGAGAGAACAAAAAGAGAGAGCAAGAGAGCGGGAGGAAAGAGGGAAAGACACTACACCAGAGGGTGGTCAGATCAGAGAGAAGCTGAAAAAACAAGGACAATATGATGAAACAGTTTTATTTCAAAAGAAAGGGTTAGTCTCAAACCAACTGCGCCACAAGAGTGGGAGGAGGGTAAGCCCAGGCTTACTAAATTACCACCAGCTTTGCAGTAGTCATATACCATATGATTGCTAATGGTGTGGAGCAGTGTTATGATGAGATAGGATGGTGTCTTATAGAAATGTTAGATCTAAGGCATTTTTTAAAGGCCGTGACTTTATATAGGATGCATTTGTCTTATGGAAAACAATCTCTAAATAACTGGGCTGTTCAAAATAGAATCAAGTTCTAGTATCAAAAAAACAGTCAAGAAGCATACTTTAACCAGTACAATAAAAATCCTTTGTCTAGTCATATTTTTTACACACCCTAATACACATACTTGCATTTTAATGAAGCTGAACAACTTTATAATTTTTTTTTCCTAAGAGGCTGCAACTAGCTCATTGGAGGGGGGATTGATAATCTCCCCATATCAACAAGATAAGAGAGGAAATATTGCCATATATCTGGGACGCAGTTTTAGTATACATTTCTGAGTTTCTCAAACACTAACATTGGATTGTGCTGAGAATATCTAGTTTCTTGTGTCCATTATATATTTTATATACTATCCCTCTATCAGATGTATAGTTGGTGAAAAAACAAAAACAAAACCATTTACCATTCTATAGTTTGCTTCTTTGTCTAAATGATGGCATCCTTTGTCCTGAAGAGGCATCTCGGTTCGCTGAGGTTCCATTTATCAGTTGTAGATCTTAGTGCCCGTGCTAATGTTGTTATGTTCAGAAAGTCTTTTCCTGTGCCAATGTTTTCAAGGCTATTTCCTACTTTCTCTTCTATCATGCTCGGCGTATCTGATTTAATGCATTTGAAGTTGAGTTTTTGCAGCATGCTAAGGATGAATCTACATACAGCCATCTAGTACGTTGGTTGAAGATGCAATCTGTTTTCCAATGTGTATTTCTGGCATCTTTATAAAAACAAGACATCTATGTATATATTGATTTTTTTTGGTCTGGGTCTTCAATTCCATTGATCAATGTATTTGTTTTTGTGTCAATATCATGCTTTTTTATTACTATAATTCTGTAGTAAAATTTGAAATCGGTGATGGTGATACTGCCAGCAAATCTTTGATTACTTACAATTGTATTAGCTGTTTTTGTTTCCATATGAAGCTAAAATTATCTTTTCAAGGCCTGATAAGAGTTGTGTTGAAATTTTGATGGAGATTGCATTGAATCTACAGATTATTTTTGCTAGTATGGTCTACTGATCCTTGATCATGAGAGACTTTTCATTTGCTTGGTTAGAGTTACTCCAAGATGTTTATATTATATGAGGCTATTGTAAAATGTGCTGTTTTCCTGATTTCTTCTTAGTCTGTTTGTAATTTTCTTATGGCTTAGAAAAGACTCCGAGTATTCTATTGAATAGGTATGGAGAGACTGGTCAGCCTAATCTTCTTCCTGATACCAGTGGAATTGTTTTGTGTTTCTCTCAGTTTTTACAGATATTGGGCTTGCTGCAGACTGCCCTTTTTATGTTGAAGTACGTCCCTAATGTCTCCAGAACTTTTATCATGAAGAAGTGTTAGATTTTTGTCAAAGGCTCTTTTTGTATCTAATGCAATGATCATGTGGGTTTTTTTCTTTCAGCTTGTTTATATGGAAAATTATATTTATTTACATATGTTGAGCCATCCCAGCATCTCTGGAATGGAGCCCACTTGATCATGGTAGATGATATTTTTTGATTCAGTTTGACAGCATTTTATTGAGAATTTTTGCAACTATGTTCAGAAAGAAAAGAGAAAAATGCTCTTTCACGGTTCTTTATGTGGTTTAGAGGAAAAGATCTGTGTAATCCCCTGGGAATGGTGGCAAACAGGGAAGGGAAGCTGTAGCAAGTGTTTTTCTGTAGATCTGTGGATAAGACTGGGGAATTTTATCCTACCTGCTTCCCTGGCTGAAGTCACACACACATACACACACACACACACACACACACACACACACACACACGTAAATTTAAATTTCCACTTACTTATTTTCTTCCACATTTCTCATCTTATATTTTACCTATTCTTATTCTATAATACCTAGGGAAATTTTTCACACTTTTATTAGTTTTCATGTATTAGAAATATATAGATATATCTATTATATAACCACTGAAACTTTCCTTCTAAATTTGGTCTTGTAATATTTTTCCTTCTGTTTCTATTCCTAGATTTGAAATTTTCACTTATCAAACTTGTTGAAATTTCTCAAGAGGCTATGGTTAATATCAGTAGGAGGGTGTAGACTAGGTTAGGCCTCATCAATCAGGTATTCTGTTTGCGCTGAAAACTGTCAACATGCTGCTGACAGGCACGCTAACTATTCAGACACTGTTGTGCTGTGTCTATCAGTGGGTGGCATTTTACCGTGCAAGGGGAAGCCTGCATATGACTGTGTCACTTCATCTTTTAGAGTGATAACACAGCAACAGCTTTTGTTAGTTTGAAAAATCCTGAAGCAGATTGAATTTTTGGCAAGACACAAAGAGAGCGCTCTCACGGGCTCAGCTTGTTGTAGTGTACCCTTATGTCATAAGTGCTGCTGGAGAGAGACCCTGTGAGCCAGCGTGTCCACACTGTGAGCAATACATCACCACGCAGGCACCGTCTTTGCACCAGATTTACCTGGCAAGATGAAGATAATAGAAAAGGGAGTCATTAAACAGAGCCCAGCCGTTGCTCTGTTACAAGCTGACCCTGCCACCCAGGGTCCCCACCCCCCGCCCCCTGCCCCATTTCTACCTTCACTGACAATTTTAATAAGCATTAAATGATTGCAGAGCCTCCATTATTTCTATAGTTCAGCTTCCAGACTTGTTTCCAGAGTCTGGATACTTGTGTTTCTTGGGTAAAATGAGATTTATGTTCCTATTGTACAGACTGTTTTTCAAACCAATAGACCACAAAGTACTTCTGAAAACTAGGTCGACTGAACTTGAGAAACAAGCCTTTGTGAAACTGGCTGGCTACAATGATGTTAAAAACTTGTGACAATGTGTTTATGCTAAATGCTATATCATAAAAGTTGCCCTTTTGTATTATTAAGCTTTGCTTGCTTGTAAAGGTCATGAAGGCCCTACATAAGAATTTTCCAGCTGCAGATTAGATGTAGGCTTTGAGCTTTTTCAAACCTGCTTTATTTGGGGTTCTTTCATGCCTACACCTCCCTTCCAATCCACCTACCCTAGATAGGAGAGCAGGTGAAGTAGAGAGCTTTTTAGACGAAATTACACTCGTTGTCATCAGGATTTCAGCAGACTCGTTAAACGGCAAACCAACAATTCAGCAAAGGTGACTGCAGCCTCACCAGCCAGAATCCAGAGCAGCAGATGGAACCAGGACCTCAAAGTATCCTCTGAAACATTTCTTTTTGAGGAAAGTCTCAAAGGGGAGTCATGACCAGTCAAATGACAGGAGTGATGATGCCAAGACCAAAGAGCCCATTGGGCATATAGATCCACAAGAGACAGTTCCCTTTTAGTACACAAATACTGCGTGTCCTCTCACAAGTTTGTTTTCAGCAGATGAATACCACACACCCTCACACAAGGCTGTTTCACACCCCACAGTTGGGGGTCAAAACAAAAACACGTTTATATCCGCTACACTCAGATGCTGCTTTTCTCCTACTCCTGCAGAGAATGAGTTATCTTGGCCACAATAAAAACCCTTTGCCTTGCCACACTGCTGTCGCTGAGAGTGCTTGGATCTTGACTCTGATGCTACAGCCATTCCTTCTGAATGGAAAACTTAGAAGCAAAGAAAAAAATCATATAACAAATTGGACAGGTGGAGGAGTGGAGATGGGTATAACAAAAGTTGGAGGAGGCAGCGAATATAGTTAAAACTCATGTATGAAATTCTCAATGGACTAATAAAATAAGCGTACAGTGCACTATCATTGTAGATGAAGTGATTTACAGCAAATGTGCTATCCTTGAAGTGGAAGGGAATTACAGGAAAGTTGTGCAGGATGTCGTCTGCTCTCATTTCAGGCCCAGATGCTGGAGGAGACAGGAGAGGGCTCTGCTCTGGATTCCACACTTGCGCAGGTGAGTTGAGATGGCTTCACTTCTCTCTCAACAGCTCATTTGAAAAGCTTAGGTGGCCACTCTGGGTTCACTTAGGTCCGTGACCTACCTTACTATGGCAGGTATAGGGTGTTAGTCTTATAAATATTACCAGTGTTAGAGAAGAAATGCAAGTTATTTTCTCATAAATATTTATAACTCGGAAACCAACATTATGAAGCTGCTTTTAGGGAAGAAGCAATTCCAGAGTTAAATTGGCATCCGGATCTTTTTTCTTTGTTTTCTCTGGGGTCTTCTAACTCTCAATAAGCTTTGATTTCAAGAAGTCTCCTTCAGCATGCCAACAAAGAAAATTCTTGTCAGTTTCTGGCTTACAAGAGCCATTCAGGTTTTAATAGCAAAAGGAGATAAGCTGTCTGCAAGTGACCAAAACCTCTAAACAAACAAAACAAAACAAAACAAAACGAAACAAAAACAAAAACAAAAAACAAAAAAAAAACCCCCACAAAAAACAGAAAAAAAAGCTAGGTCTGTGGAGTACATCAAGTACCTCAGAAGAAGATGTACGAGCTTGCAAAAAGAACTTGCTCAAGGATACAAAGAAACTGCAGTTGTGTCTCTAAAAGAAGACCAAGTAGTTCCTGTAATTAGACATGCTAGAAATAGTGGCAGTAATATCTTGAAGAAGCTGAGAGTCAGTCTGCTTCTGGGGTGGTAGAGGGAGCCCCAGGAGGATTTGTTTTCCTCTGTATAATATCTCTTAACTCTCTGCAAAATGCAAAAATAGGATGGAGAGCAAACAAAAAAGGGCAGACTCTGTAGAAATATCAAAATGTATAAGAAAAAGAACTGGGTGGATAGTCCATTGACTGTTAACATGTACCTAGCTAAAAGCTAAAGCACCAACTTAAAAACAAAAAACAACATCAACCAAAAAAAAACAAAACAAAACAAAACAAAAAAACCACTTACTGAAAGAACTAGGGATTTCAGTGAAATCACTCCTGATGGAAAATAAGAAGGGATTGGAATCCCCAAAAAGAAATTGCAGGAGAAAACAACTCATAAATTCTAAAAATAAATCCTATCCAAGCAGCTCACTATGAAATACATACATAAGATGGGTAGAGTTAAATCTTTTTGTTAAATCTTGATTTAGCTAAATACAAAGAATTCACATAGAAGCTAAAGCTGCTTAGAAAAAGGATTTGTGACTTGAAGTCAAGCAGCTTGTTTGTCAACGAAGGCAAACTTGTGTGCTCACTGTTTTAAGGCATATAATGGTGTTAATATTGCCCTCTAGAATCTAACTGAGGGTTTCTTAATATTTGAAGAACTAGGTGTGGCCCACAGTGAAGAGACGAGATAATCTAGACTACACTGATTTTAAAGTGTCATCTGTGACAATGGAAGGCAAAAAAGAAGTGCTACCAAACAGAAGACTAGCAGACACGGTAAAGAATGACCAAAGGAGAGCATCAGAAATGCCTAGACAACCTCAGAAGTCTAACATTTGTACAATTGGACTTCCAGAGGGTACAATAAATACAGGGAAAAGGACAATAAAGACACAAAAGTAGAAGGAAGAAACACAAAAATAAAACAGACTTCCTCATAATTTAAGCGTTGTATGCCAAAGGTTAATTTAAAAAAAAAAAAAGTCAAAATGTAATTTGTAGCATAGGACAAAATGTTTGCCTAGAATTTGAAACTGTATTCTTACAACTCTACAACAAGTGATAATTAAAAAGTTTAAATGCTGTTGGGGGAGTCAGGGAAATTATATATGATCAGCTCTTGTGATCTATTAGAGCCCTAATTGTATTAAGTAATTCTAAGTAACTGTCCTTGTCCCATCACTCAAACCATATTTATATCTATGAGTCCCAGCTTTCCAATGCTCTCTTTTCTACATTTATATTGACTTATTTTAACATTCAAATGTGAGATAGAATGCATAGCATTTGTCTTTATTCGTCTGAATTATTTCAGCTAACATAATAACAAACAAATGACAAACTTAAAAGCAAAAGAAAAATAATCCTTCCTACTCCTTTCAAGATACTAACTGCAATTCTAAGCTGAAAATAATTCATCACATCAGTATCAATAGGATAATGGTTGAACAGGTGAAGAGACATGTAGTAAGTATATCTATATCATGGGTTGATGTTCCTCTAAAAAAGAACCATGTATGGTTACATACAATAATGTGGGCGAATATAAAAAATAAGGTTGAGTGAGATCCAGACACAAGAGTACATAGTGCATTCCTAATTTTATATACAAAATATTCTAGGAGAAGCCGTCTCTAGGAAACAAGGCTTAGATTTAAATAAGAAAGGGCGTATAAGAACATTGTGGGGGAGAGGGTGACAGTATTCCAAATTATTGCAGAGGCCTGGATTATAGGAAGGTGGCATTTTCCAACACACGGATAAGATTTCTGCAGAGCCTATGTAAATTGTACAGCAAATACATTAAACTCTGGGTAAGCATATATGTTGCCCTACTTAGGAGAAAGTGAATTACTGTCTATCATTTGATTTAAAATGCATAAATAGTAAGGAATACTTATAAATGACTAGAGGGATGGATAAATATGATAGAACAAAGCTAATGATGAATCTAAGCGATTTTAGCTGTGTGTACATATGTATAAATACATAACATAGTACAAATAAACTGAAAAAGCATCAATTTGCTTTCTGAGTAAACTTTTTTTTAAATAACAAATACTGTCAAGAAAGAAGCCATAGAGCAGAGGCTGAAAACATGGATTTGGCAGAAACATATCAACCAAGAAAGCAGGACATAGAACCCTTCTGATGTGCCCACATTTTTCTTCCCTCCCCCTGTGAGAGTTCCTGGATCCTGGTCCATGTCACATAACTGTTCCAGTCTCCACTGACACTAAGGGTACTTGTGCTAAGGATGTAATTACTTGTGATAGTCAATTACAAACAGTCCCTTCCAGCACCTACATTTGACAATCCCCAGTGCTTTTCCCCCCAAAGAAGAGATGAAGAAGGCTAGAGATGAGGGTTACGTATCCCACCTGTGCTTTCCTCTGCATACACCAGCATCTAACAAACCTAGTGGCGATTTGTAACTCCTATAGGAAGGTGTAATTGGCATACCCAAAATACATGTTTCTTATTTCCTGTAGGTCTATGGTTCCATATTCATCTGTGTCTGTTAATGGCACATTGGGCGCCATGTATTGTTTTTAAAATTGCATGTATTATCTATAGGCCCAGCTAGTGATCAATTAAGACACAGACACTTGTTATATTTTAAAATAGCCTTAGTTAACCTGGGGCAGGGCAGATATCAATCCTCTAAACTACCTTTCACAATAGCAGACTACCAAGAAGAGACTTGATACCCTATAGCATATACAGGGGCAGGAAATCTCCCTCAGTCACAGTCATAGGGGAGGGGAGTAAGGGGAAATGGGAGGGAGGGAGGAATGGGAGGATACAAGGGATGTGATAACCATTGAGATGTAACAAGAATAAATTAATAAAAAATTAAAAAATTAAAAATAAATAAATAAACTACCTTCCACAATAGGGCCTCAGGCATGGGATCCCTGGGTCAATCCCATGCCATCTGTTTCTAATAACTTATATCAAGCTACCTTGCCCCGGCCCACTGGGGTTCGACTAACGCTTGGGAGGAAAACCCATTTATTGAGAATTTTTACAGAGTTTATATAGGCACAGAGGCATGGGTATTTGCGTAAGCAAGGGTTGCTATGGATACCTAACTCTGGAATGCTCCAGCAGGTAGGTATCTACCTTTACAGCTGCTAATTGCAGGAGAGAAATTTCAGGAAAGTCGTGAAGGATCTGGTTAGTCAGGAAAAAGCTCCCGGAACTGCTGCTCGCAGGCAGCTGGCCCTTAATCTGATCTTATCAGTAGTCCCACTGGAAAAGGAGTAGCTCGGGGATCTGGAATGACCAGCCCCCACCAGCCCCCACGATAAACCACAACAGGTGTCTAACTGCTGACCTACGACAAGGTCAGCTAGTTTCTGGTGAATGGCAGACTTCTGGAGAAATAGGAACCTAGGTTCTGACAAGATGGCTGAACATTGGCCATGCAGCCCGTCCCCAACAATACCTCCCATCCATAATCCCATATACTTGTTCATGTTCTTCATCTGGGCTGGATTCTCCATCCACGCTGGCCATGTCCTGTAAGACCCCCTCCCCTGTGCACCCGACATAGCAAGCATAGCAGCAGTAACGCTATCTTGCAAGGCAAGACTAGAATAATAGGTTCCCGGGATAAGATAAGGCCTGGGGCTCAGAAGAAAAAGATAAAAGCGTGCTTGTCCTTGTCAAACAAGATATTTATGGTCGGCCATCTGGCCCAGAGAATGGGCAAACTCCCCTGTTCCCATCCGATGGCCGGGCCGTAACCTCGCTTCATGTCAAACAAGATATTTATGGACGACCACCTGGCCCAGAGAACGGATAAACTCCCCTGTTCCCAGAGCCCATCTAATGACCGGGCTATAACCTCGCCTCATTTAAATTTACCAATCAGAGCCCTGTAACTATGCTTCTTGCTTCTGTAACCGCGCTTCCCGCCAAACTCCCTATAAAGGACCCCCTAAAGACTCGCTCGGCGCGCCAGCCTCTCCAGAGACTGAAACGCCCGGGTACCCGTCCCCTTAATAATAAAGCCTCTTGCGTGTTGCAACCGAAGCCTTGGTCTCGCCGGTTCTTGGTGGGGGTCTCCACGTTAAGACCGCCGTGCCGGGGGTCTTACAGTCCTTCTCCTCCAGCTAACCCCTGACAGCCTTTCTCTCTTCCCTTCAGGTTTCTCTCCTTTCTGGGTGGCGGTCTTTTCTTCTTCCCAGAATTCCTCTCTCTCTCTCCTAGACCCACCTATATCTCCTGCCCTGCCCAGGTGGGATGGCTTTTTATTAAGCAAAAGGTAAGTCACAGAGACAATAAGCAGTAATTAGTGTCAAAATACACCAGACCATCTTCCCAACAAGCCTCCCTCTGACTCTTTCTTACACCCTGGGAATCATGAATCACTATTTAAATGTTTCATATTTTAGTCACATTATAATTATTTTTTCCTCCAGATTCTGGCCTCTTTCAATCAGTTTAATATCTCTAGTTCACTAATTTCTGAGGTGTTTATGTTCAGTTATCTGAGTTATTAATCAATCTAGTGCTTATTTGACTGTGAGATATTTTATACATGTTATGACTTCACTTTTAGAAACATATGTATTCTAATTGTTAAAATTCTTTGATTATTGCTAATTTTGAGCATAATCACTTTAATATATTTTCTCTACAATTTTTTGCATATTATTAAAATTGCTGTCATGGTTTATTTGCATAATGTTGTCATATCTCCATATATAAGTATATCTATATTTTTCCAACTATATACATTAAAGTACTTCCAATAAACAATATGCTATATTCTGTTTTCATAGTTAATATAGGATTTTGAACTTTATTTGCACTTATATTAAATTCCAAAGTCCCAATCAGTAATATATTTTGCTAATTTCTTTAATCAAAATGTTGGTTCACACACTTCATTAGATAGTTTTAGACTGTTTTTAAAAGGACACTGTTTTCCAGAGTTTTTTTGTTTTTTGTGGTTGTTGTTTTTGTTTTGGTAGTAGCATATAATGTTCGAGAAAGTCTATGGGATGCATTTGGTCAGGAGTTTACAAAGTTGTAACTCATTCCTGGTACTGGGACTTCACTTAGTAACATATCTAATGGAGGCATTGCTTCCCCCACTATTAGTTAACTGTATTTAAATTTTACTAATGTTTATATATATTTTAAGAAGCTTCTGCTGTAGCAGATTTCCATATATGGCTTTTGTTCTTAATTATCAATTCCCCATTTTATCTCTATTCTAATTTTTTCTTTGTTTCTTTATAACACTTTTTAATTTTAAAAATACATTTTGATTAATTCTGTTCCTTAACAACTATATACATGTATAGAATGTTTGCTAAATACTCTTTCCTTATCGTCCTCTTCTATCTCTCTTTTAGCCCTAGCTCCACACCACACCCCTCCCTGTCCCTTTCCCAGATTCATGCCTTTGAGTTTGTTTGGTTTTTTTTTTTTTAATGACCCATTTAGTTCAACCAGGGCCATCTGTGCGAGTGTTGGATTGGAGCTATGCATTTTAAAATTCTTCTTTTTCTCCTTCTCTTTCTCCTTGTAGCCTCCTCCTCCTCCTCCTCCTTCAAATATTAATTGTGCTTTTAATTTAGGTAAACAACCTTTACCCTTCAGTTGTCTTTCTTTCGTGGTTATTATGCCCTGAGTATCTTTTAGATCTTTCTTTCTTAACTTACATTTCCATTAATATTTCATTTTCCTCTTTGGAAGGCTTTGGAAGAAATGGGACGTTTCTACATGCCAGCCTGCATTTCTACCTAGTGGTAGAGAATCTTTGCATACGTGTGTGCAACGTGTGTGTGAGTGGGTATAATGCTGTGGTAATGCACAATTAGGAGCAGAAAGCCTCTGAAATTAACTGTTTGCATTTACCTACCTTAGCTCAGCCTTTGATTTGGGGTTGTTAGGTGTAATTGCTTATCACTTAATGTGTTCAGAGAGGAAGGAACATGGAGGGTGTGATAGGCCTACTGAACTTGGGTGTAGCCACCCTTTATCTCAGAAGCCTTAGCATCACTTAAATTTCTATCGCTTCTGCCAGAGGCTGCTTTCGTCACTCTTTTTCTACTTTATAATTTAATAATCTTCTCGTGCTATTGCTCCGTTTCTGCTGTTTGGATGAATTTTTCCATCTTTTACCATGGAAACAATTCCAGGTGTGCATCTGGAGAAGAAGCGGCAAGCAGCTTCACAGTAGCCAACTTTCCACCTACAGTGCTCAGATGCGATCGCGCCTCTCTTGTCTTCTCCAGCTAAATCATCTCCAGCAGCATTTCAGAAGGAGAGCTTGCCTATCTCAGGCAAGGTGAAGATCACTCGCCGTTTACAGGTCCTTCTGTCCCTCTTACTTCATCTAAGTCAGATGGTAAGAATGACTCAGAAAGTCCAGTACTTTATAATCTACGCATGCAAACACGCTTTTCGTGGATCACCCTGTCCGTTCCTCTGGGAGAACCCCAGACATTGAGCTTTCCTAACTTGAAGGACTCTTATTTCCTCCTTGAAGTTGTTATTTATCTAGTAGAAAAGACCAGGACTTAGCACTCAGGATTTCAACACGGGACTCTTGCTTTCGTTTCTTGTCTTGTGGGTGGGTCTTTTTTTTTTCTTTCTTTCTTCTCTCTTTCTTTCTTTCTTTCTTTCTTTCTTTCTTTCTTTCTTTTTCCTTTAGTTGTGCCTGACTTGTAAAACATGTAAGATAGTATATAGATGTCCTGTGATGATTTTATGCAATGGAGACTACTAAAATCTTTTAAAAGAATAATGAGAAATCATTTATCTGCATCCGAGTCACCTCTTTTCTGCAGTTTTGTGCTATGTCTCAACTATTTTACTAAGCCAGGTAGAATTTATCTTTTTTTTTTTCCACCAACTTTCCATGGCATTTTCTTAGTAGTATTTTTAGAGCACTTATCTCATTTAATCTGAGCTGGAAATCTAGGTAGAAATATAAACTCTGTTTATTTTTGTTGTTGATGATGGAGACACTATCTCACACTAGTTCTAGGCTAGCCTCAAATTCATGATCCTCCTGCCTCACCCTCCATAGTGCTAAGAATGTAGGCTTATCCTGCCACACCTGGCTAATTTCTACCTTTCTCCTGAAAAATATGTGGCTGAATTTGGCATATCGTATCTACTGCCTATTACTTGTGTATAATCCACACTACCATCTACATGAATACATAGAAATTTCACTTGCTTCCTATTTTGCTGTCCTTTGTAAAAGAATGTTGAATGGTCCTTAAAGGAGTTAACAAAATAATAATGGGATATTAGTATGCCTCAGCCTTGGAGCTATGATAGGAAGGTCAGATTTTGAGGAAGTAACCTAAATGTGCCCACCAGCCATGGAGCGAAGGTAAACACTACCGTGTCCATCTTCTAAGATCAATGTGCCATGAGCATTTGGTTTCCTGTGCTGCTCTAGTGTATTAGAGCAAACAGAGTGGTATAAACCTGTACGACTTTACTCCTTGACAGTTCTTCAGGCTGGACGTCCTAAATCTGGAGATACTGGGGTGGGGGGGGGGAGGAGCAGGGCAGGGAATCTATTTCTTGCTTGGTGGCTGGCAATAGTCCTTCGAATACCTAAGCTTATTAAGCTGTACTTCTCCCATTATCACGACAGTGATACCTGTTCTTCTAGCCATGTCTTCTGTTCCCACATCTCTTCTAAGGACTTTTGTTAATTGATTTAGGTACCGCTGGGTAACTCATGATGATTTTATCTCAACATTTTAAACTTGGTTATGTTTTTATAAAAAGACTCCTTTTTCCAAATTAGGTAACACTCAAGGGTTCTCTAGGAAGTTGAATGCAGACCTGTCTTTTGCAGGATTCATCATTCAATCTGAAAACATCAAATTGGGGATATTTTGAATTTGAGATTCACAAGGGTGCTTTTCTTACCTCTCCCTCTTGCTCTCCCTCTTCCCCTCTTTCTCTCTCTCTCTCTGGGCCATGCCCTTTCCTTCTCTCCCCGTGCTCATATATGATAAAAAAAAATTCACAAAGACAAAAATTATGTGTAAATTTAGTTATTCTACACAACAATGCCTGATATTTAAGCAACTTTTGATGTCTTTTAAAATTCTATGACCGCACAGGTTCTTTGTTTCTAAGTATTATGAAGAAATTCAAATTTGGCTTTACTCAATGGCTGAAATCCTGATAAAAATCCCCATTAAAACACACACACACACACACACACACACACACACACACACACACACACATACCATAAAACTTAATGATTAACCCTGGTGGTTTGGACTGGCAATGCTTAATACTTGTGGGTTTATTTTGGCTGAGTAGAGGCCAGAAGATGACCAAGGCACTATTCTGGGTTCTGAGAGAAAAACTTATCTCCCTTATAGCTACTATAAAATGTTACCTTCCAGTGGCTGGTAAGAAGATATTTTTCTGATAAGACATCAGCAAAGAATGACAGATTATGTTCTTTTGGAAATGTCCACCTTCAAAAGACCGTAAATTTTAAAAATCAAAACAATAATAGCTCAGTTTTTACCAATGTGTTTCCCATAAAAAAGACAGTGGTTGGGGTCTGAGAGGACCATCCATTCTTCATATTTTCATCTGTTGGTCTCTCAGAGATGCTTTGATAAGCTGACATTCTCTCAGAAAGAAGGTAAGAGCTGCAGGGAAGCCCAGTGATTAGGACAGACAACACTGAAGAAATTGCCTGAGTGGCATTCTCTGTGGCCTTCCAAGAGACACTTGACCGCTCTGTGTCTCAATTATTGGCAAATTGGGGACAGCGGTAACAACACTTGCTTACCCTATGGGGGAGGCTGTAAGAGCCAATTAACTGAGGGCAATGTCACCGGGAGAGTGAAGGATGGGCACCGTTATGTGGTAACAGAGCATTATCACTGTAGTGTGAGTGGCGAGTGGAAAGTGGAGGCTTAGGGGGAAATTCATGAGTCTACCTTGCAGCAGCTTCCTGACAAATTGCCAATAAAGCTTTCCTAATTTATCTCATTCTGCCAGTGTGGTGACTTGTCCCTAATCGTCTCTGCAGAAGATGGAGAGGAAGAACAAAGAAGCCAAGTCAAGTACAAGACATTGACAGAATGAAAGCAGGTAACAGGTTTCCACTGAAGCTGAATTTTAACTCTTCTTCTAAATTACATGATGTATATCACACACACACACATATATATATATATCATATATATAAACTATCCTAAATTATATATCTAAATGTAGACTACAGAGGGCATAGAGGAGGAGTTTAACATGAAGTTGGAGAGAAGGGGATACATTTTTGGAAGAACCTCTTTACCAGAACTAGAAAGCCAAGGTTTTTTTTTTTACTAAAGACCTGTGGGATTTAGATGGGTACTTATTACCTTGGCAACCTCTGGTGAGAAAGGAAATTACTCAAATGGGGCTGATGGTTCTGGGTACGCACTGTAGCAGGGTGTAAAGCCTACTTAGGACATAACCAGAAGAATGGCCTTAAGATTTGAAGTTACAGCCCAGGGAGATTGCTCAGCAGGTAAAGGCACTTGCTAACAGGCCTAAAGAGCCAAGTTTGATCCTCACTGTGGACGGGGAGAACGAACTAGTGAAAGTTATGCAAGTGTCATGTGACATGTAGGTGACTCCAGACATACACAGACATGTGTGCATGAGAAACATTCAGAATAAATAAATACTAATAAAAATTTTCACTCAACATAAAAGCTATCAGCACTTACGGAGCTGCAAGTTTGGCAGTTTGCAGGAACAGCCTGGAAGAAATGAAAGACTGTCCTTAAACCCAAGACAATCTGCCAAGCCCACCTGGGGAAAGTGGCACTGAGCCAGCCTTGATGTGTTTATTACCAGCTCCTTTGGATGAGAAAAGGAGAAAGAAAAAAAAATAGATTTGCATAAGAAAATAAGAAAAAAAGAAAAAAAAAAGATCTTTAAACACTGTAAGACCCCTGAGTACTGGGAAAAGGACATCTGTTCCACAGGCATTTCATTCTGCCAGCTGACCAAGAAGGAAGTTTGAGGATTAAAATAAAAATCCTTAAAACTGGAGTAGCGCAGAGCACTAATACATTGGAGATGATTGGCAGTGAAGCAATCATTTAAGCATAAGAGAAAAGAGACATACTTCTGGGGAATGAGAAGGAATGCTTCTCATTATTACTTGACGTTCACTAATTTCTTCTTCCTTTATAATCACTGGCATTGCTGTTCTGGTCTTCTTCTTCTTCTTCTTCTTCTTCTTCTTCTTCTTCTTCTTCTTCTTCTTCTTCTCCTCCTCCTCCTCCTCCTCCTCCTCCTCCTCCTCCTCCTCCTCCTCCTCCTCCTCCTCCTCCTCCTTCTTCTACAAGACAGGGTTTCTCTATGTAGCCTTGTCTACACAGAGGGAGTTACAAGCATGCACCACACCTGGTTATTGTACTCTTATTATAGATGGACACTGCATTAAATGGCTTATATATGTTGGGGAGCTTCGATACTTATGGAAGGCCATTAGCTCATGAGCATTCTCTATCAGCCATTTTAGGCTGAAAACAGCTTTTTGATTCTGCTTTTCACCAACACCAAAGTTTTCCATTAGGGTGTGTATCATTGTTGCCCTCTTCATGCCTAGTATAGTTCCTGACCATTGACTGCAACAGTGATAAATATAGTTAACCTTTATTACATTTACGATACCTGCTAGGTTATGATACTTCTCTCTGTGTGTGTCTCTCTCAGTATCTGTCTGTCTGTCTCTGTCTCTGTCTCTGTCTGTCTCTGTCTGTCTCTCTGTCTCTCTGTTTCTCTCTCTCTCTCTCTCTCTCTCTCTCTCTCTCTCTCTCTCTCTCTCTCTCTCTCTCTCTCTCTGTGTGTGTGTGTGTGTGTGTGTGTGTGTGTGTATCTATATCCTCCAAAACATCCTATGGAAGAGTTATTTACTTGATCTTTGTTTTATAATGAGAAAGCAAAGGGAGATTGGCTAATAGATGTCCATTTTGTGTTCCTGGTGGAGATATTGCACTGGATTTCTAAGAGTCTCTAGCAACCCAGTTGCCTACTGCCCTTTGCTCTTGTGTTCATAGACAAAAGTTCTTCAGGGTTGCTGTTTTTTAATCTGTTTTTTGGAAGTAAAATTTATATGCACCATAATATTCGAAATGTACTCATACAATTTAATGGGGTTTGAGATCTGTGGTTATGCTAGTACAATAACAATGATTTAAAAATATATATATTGTTAGTGTTTTCTACATGCCTTTTTGCAGACTCATTTTTCACTAGTTATGTTCTAAACGTTAAACTCTTTTCTGTATCTAAAATTTTGTTTCTTACAAATAGAATTACATAGTAATAGTATTGTTTTGTTGTATCTAAATATTGTATGTTTATCTGTGTTGAAATGTTAGTAGTTCATTATTTTCATTTGCTAATGCTCTGTTAGGTGGATATGAAGACCATATAGCCTAAGGAGGTAGCCATTTGTATGTTGTCTCTGTTTTATGTACAAACATCTGTGTGGATGTATGTTGACATGGAGAAGTTTTTGTCACACAAGAGACACTACCAAGTTTCGAATTCTAGTACAGTCATTCCATTCAGTGCTTCTGTTATCAGTGAATGAGGATTCAAGGCTCTCTGCATCTTGGCCAAGACATGGTGTGTTCAGTCTTCGATTTTCACTAGATGTAGTTGGTAATGCGTATGTGTTGGTAACTTATTATAATCCCATCAGTATTCTTTGATAAATAATGACTCTGAACACCTTTTTCTTGTGTTTGTTATCTATTTGAATACTTTGAGTGTATATTTATGAAGTCTCTGTTCAATCTTTTGTCATTCTTATTGTCTTGATTGTGTATCACTGAGGTATTAAATCTCTGTATGGGTTTTGGGCACTGCCCCATGTTTAGGAGATGACATTGTGTTTCTGCCCTTTCTATCTATGTGCCACAGTTTAGAAAATATCTGTTGCTCTGCTTTCTATTTGGCTACTTTTTTCCCCTGAGGATATTTGTTTATTTGGTTGGTTGGTTGATTGGTTGGTTGGTTGGTTGGTTGGTTGGTTGGTTGGTTTGATTTCATTTGTTTCTTGAAACAGACATTCTCTGTGTAATCCTAGCTGTCCTGGAACTCACTCTGTAGACCAGACAGGCCTCAAAATCATGGACATCCACCTGTCTCTGCCTCCATGGTGTAAATTCGATGGCTACTATAACACTGTTTAGTTTAATTTCTTTATTAAGGAATAATTGTTGAATAAAAGTATTAATATTTGTGGTATAGATGTCATGATTGAATATGTGTATACTTTGTAAAATGATTACTATAATCAAGCTAATTAACACATATTTCACTTACTTATATGTCCTCCCTTAGTAAATTTGAAGTAGTAATGACTATAATGCATTATTATAAACTGTAGTCACCCTGTTTTACATCGTTTCTCAATAGCTTATTCAACTTATAATTGAAAAGTTACACATTACCTCATTCCCAAGCATCTCAACCATAGAAATTGTCACTCTGTTCTCTTTTCTGATTAAACGTACTTTTAGACTCAACACACATATAAAATCATAAGTGTCTGTCTTGTGCTTAGTTAATTTTACTTAGTATATTTTTCAAAGCCTCTTTATGAGTGGGTAGTAATCCCTCCCCGCCCCCCCCCCCGCCCTGCTGTCTCTCTGTCTGTGTCTACGTCTGTCTGTCTGTCTGTCTCTGTCTCTGTCTCTGTCTCTGTCTCTGTCTCTGTCTCTGTCTGTCTCTCTCTCTCTCTCTCTCTCTCTCTCTCTCTCTCTCTCTCTCTCTCTCTTTGTGTGTGTGTTTGTACCACACTTCTTCTTTCATTCATCTGTCACTAAACATTTAGGTGTTTCTGTCTTACAGATGATTCTGCAATAAATATGAGAGGTGGGAGGGCAGATAACTTCTTAACATATAGATAAAACTGATTCCTTTTGATTAAATGTAAACCTGAATGTACAATTGATGCATCCCATGAAAATTCTATTTTTAATTTTTTGAGGAACCTCCACACTTCTATGCATGATGACAGCATCAGACTGAATTCTCACCAACATTGTACAATGTCTCCATTTTCTCTACAACCTCAAATACATTTAGTAAAATCTAAACTTTTCATAGTTGGTGTGAAATCATGTATCTTTGTGGTTTTGCTTTATATTTTGTAGGTGATAGAGTTATAGTCTTCTTTGGCATGTTTATGTCATCTTCAGACACAATATCTATTTGTGCTTTTGGTCTACTTTAAAATTGTCTTATTTCTGCCACTAAATTCTGAGATTTTAAAAAAAATGTATTTTGGATATTGGTCAATTGTAAGTTACATGGTCTATAAATATTTCCTGTCATAGGTTGGGCTGTCTCTTCCCACTGCTACCTCTTTCCCTCGCTGTATTGAGGCTTCTCTGTTTGGTATAGTGAAATCTCTTCACTTTTGCTTTTGTTGACCATGCCTGTAAGGTCATATTTCTCCTCAAAATCATCATTGTCAACTCTGGCATCCAGGAGCTTTCTCCTCATATTTTCTTCTTTTAGAGGTTTTAAGGATTTTATGTCTTATGTTTAAATCTTTCATTCCCTATAAATTGTTTTGTACAAGCTGTAAAAACAAAGATCAAATTCAATGTATTTCTTGTGGCTATACAATTTTTCTAAGCAATATTTATTAAACAGACTATACTTCCCCATGGGATACTTTGGGCACCTTTGTTAAAGATGAGCTGATTACGGGTTTCCTTCTGGTCTGTGCCTTGTTCTGCTAGTCTACGCATCTTTTTATGCCAATGATATATGCTTTGATACACTTTGGCTTTGTAATATTATTTGAAGCCAGGAAGTGTGATGCCCTCAGCCTTTCTTCTTCAGTTGGCCATTCTTCATCTTTATCAATTCTTTTCTTATCATTCAATAATTTTTTTCTATTGATGTGAAAATGCTCCTAGAATTTAGATACTGTTGCATTGGATCTGTAGGTTACTCTGAGTGGCTGGACTAATCACTACGGAAGTGAGTAATCACTTTCTTCTCTGCGCTGGATACTCTCTCAACACTCATCTGCCAATCACCATATGGAGTGAGTAAAAAAAAGGAGTGAGTGGTGCAGCAACATCACGCACAGCCAGGGAAGCCCTAGTTCACTCACTGAACCCTCACTTCTCCCTGTGAGGAACAGAAAGGGGATCTCATGACCTGAGTCAGCTACTTTGGTAGAGGGTCAGTCAAGGTAAAAAATGAAACTACTGTTCTTCTCTGTGTTCAATCTCAGGATATTTTATTCCATTCCTAGACTGGAATTTCCCTGCCGGTCTCCTGAATCTCTTCAAGGGTGTCCAGGTGGAAATGGTGGTAGAAAAACTCCATTTTGGTCTCTTGCCAATACTCTCTACCATGGTTTGGACATCAGTGAAGAGCCAGTATGGCATTGCCACTAAATACTCTTGCTGTCTAGTTTGTCAAAGTTTTCCTCAGTTACGTTCAAGTCAGATCAATGATTTGATTTGTGATTGTCTCATAATGCCCTGCCGTGTCACCCCTTTCATCTGGCCTCCTACATGACACTCCTCTGGTTTGTGAAGCTTAACATGTAGTCAAATAACTATGAAATTACTGTAGCATTTTACATTATTTTCTTCCTCAACTTACTTGTTTCTGGATCCTTCCTCTAAACCTTTCAACTACCTTAGCTCCCCAAGCTTTGATCTGTGTTACGTAAACTGAGCTAAATGACCACCACGGTGCCTGAACACCTCTATTCCTGTGGTTTAACCTTTCTTGGCCATTTATGTGTGCTTTACAGTAATAGACACTTTTGGAACATCTACTTTGAGAGTTTCTTTCTCAACTGGGAAGTGATTTTCTGGGCAAAAAACAAAACAGAAAACAAACAAACAAATAAAAACAAAACAGACTATTATTTCATCTTCTAGTCAAAGAGAAAATAAAATAAAAATTTGGATATCGGGGTATTATAATTTTACTATTATTTCATCCCAGATCTATTTAAATTAGGTACATTTCAGGTGACAGAGACAGGGTTTGTTTCTGTCTAGAATAACACTTACAGGTTATACACTTTTCTAATCTTCACTATCATTGCTTCTTTTAATGTGTAGTGTACACTAAAATCTAGACAGTTTTGCTGACTAAAAATTTCCAAGATTTTCATCTTTACTAGTCTACGAAGAAGAAGAAGAAGAAAAAAGTGGAAATCTCACAGTCCCTTAAGTTGGCTAACCCTTGTTTTTATGGTAAAGTCAGAGGAGTATCCGTGTACCTAATCTAACTGTCTGCTTTACCATGATCTGAGTCTGCCTCCCATGTGGAACATGAAGATTCGAGTCTGTGGATGAAATGTAAAAGCAGCTAATGGATGGGTTCGTAGACCTTGGGCAGGGCCTGGAGGAGAGAGTTGTCTCTCTCACTCTTCTATTTGCCACAGTATTTTTCTTTCTTGTAGGTTACGTTGTGTGAGAACACCTAGAGAGTGCCATCTGTGAGGGACAAACTTTCACAGGACACCTGCTGGAAACCTGTCCTTGGATTTCCCAGCCTTCGCAATGCGTAGCAATAAATTTGCGTTCTTTACAAATTACCGGGTCTCTTATATTGTGTTACAGAAACACAAATAAAGACACATTTCCTGTCTGCATTCACATTTGAGAGTATATTAGAAGGCAAGGTAATAAAAAATTGGGGTGTGAATTTTAAACTTGAACTCTAACTTTGCGTAGCTCGGCTCAGCTTTTCATTATTTATAAGAGAAGAAAGTATCTTGTCAAAGGCTTGTGATATTTCCAAGACTCCTTGGAGAAATGTCAGTGCTGGCTACAGTATCTAGACAGGGCACTTTTAAAGCTTGATACTAAAACCTGCACAATCCCTTCACTATCTGTCATCCGTACAGAAAACCCATTCTGCCCCGAAATTAAGCAGCTGTGAATATTAGAAGGAAAATTTTCACGAGTCAGTACTCTGGGTAAAGAAAGCTACCTTCACTTATGTAAATGGGCATCAATCGATTTCTTGGACCAAAACAAATCTGAGAAAGCAGGAACCCTCTGTCTCTGCTTCAGCTCACATCTGTCACCTTTTGCCCCTCACTGAGGGTATGTCTGGATCTCAAACTACTGGACTGGGAGGTAGACTCACATCAGCACCTCAGTTCTCCAGCATTTGGAAGAAACCCCTGTCTTTTCTGGCTCACCATCCTATAGACGACAGCCTGTGGGGCTTTTCAGCTTCTGTATAGCTGCTTGAGCCTATGCCCATAATAACTCCTGCCATATGTGCATGTCTGTCTGTCTGTCTGTCTGTCTGTCTGTCTGTCTGTCCGTCCGTCCGTCCGTCCGTCCATCCATCCATCCATCCATCTATCTATCTATCTATCTATCTATCTATCTATCTATCTATCTATCTACCTACCTACCTATCTATCCACCTCTCTCTATCTCTATCTCATTTATATCTATATATTATGACTTATGTTTCTCTGATTAATGTATCGATGAAGATGGACTGAAAAATAAGATTATATTCTTTCATCTTAAGGAATTTGTGGAATATTGGTCAGCTTTTTGCAGGATCCACAGATTCATTCTTCATTCATTCATTCATTCATTCATTCATTCATTCATCACAATGACGTGTGTAGAGTTTTGAGGTTGCACTTTCCAGCATCTTGAGTCCAGCTTCTCCAGTAAACCTAATGCCATGTCCAGCAATGAAACAAAGCCAGTATTTATAAATTATAGTAGCACAAGAAAGGGCCAAGTAACAAGAGGCATGTGTTTGTGTGTGTCCCAGTGGCGGAGCTCTGCTTAGGGATTTATCTAACATTCTCACCAATTAACCCCATTTTCTGATTCCCTGATTCCCACAAAGGCATTCTCGATGCTCACAGGACACAGTAAGGCACTGTCACCTCCAGATCTGAGGTGTGAAATGCTACAGCTGATTGTGAGCATGGCTTCCTGCAGTCTGTCCCTGGTGTGTCTTCTCCTGTCCTTTGGCGTGCTCATACATACCACTGTACCCGCTTTTACTCTGCCATCCGCCCTGGTTTCACTCTTATCACTTAATCCCGTTTCTCATGTCTATACATCCGTCTCAAGCGTTGGTGCCTTATCAGGCTCCTCTTGAAAGCTCCACTAAAGCAGGCCAGCGCCAGGAGTACCATGTCACATCTTCAAAAAAAAAAAAAATTCTAACAAAGCAAGAATGTGAAGACCGAGCCCCTGCAACTTCTCTCCTCTTTGATCCTGTAAAATAGATCATAAGTGCGACTGCTTGGAATCTTCCCTGGAGGCCCCTCACTGCTGGGTGCTCATGAGAGACTGAAGAAAGGGGGCAGTAGAAACAAGTGGAATAAGAGCCACATCAGAGTCTTTCCTCACCTGCTATCTTTCTCCCCTCCCTGACAGGGTGTGAGAAGTACCTAGGAACATTCTTCCCCCTGTACAAGGCAGGTGTCTGACAGCTTCTAGAACTCTAACAGGAGTCTCAAATATTATTGGCACATTCTTTAATTTGTCCTCGGGGATGTATATAATTAAAGGTTATGAAATTCGGGCAATTATCCAGCCTCTTTCTTCCTAATGGCAGACAGCAAATATTAAAACGGCGCTTGGCATTCGCCGCTGCCATCAGCCGCCTTGTTCTCATTCGCACAAATCACAACCCTTCATGCCACACTTAATTGGGAATAAGAAAGGTCTTTCCTGCTCCCGTTCAGCTCCGTGATTTTTTTTTTCACCTCCCTTTCTGTTTCTTGAGGGAGGCCTCTGATGCATTCTGTGTCAGCCATCACTTCGGTGCTGGATTCCTCTGTCCTATCACTTAACACATGGAAATTTTTGCATTTAAGGAAGTGTGTGGATGAGCAGGCCTAGTCTAGGTCCTTCTGCTTTTGCGTTTAAAGAGATTCTTTTGAAGATCCGACCTTAGGGGTTTATTTTCTTGGAGAGTGTGTGACACATAGGCTTCATCATACGTTGTGATCCTACTGAACTCTGCAGCAAGGCTCTGCTTCCACCCTCCTTGAGGACCACGCCATGCCTACCACCTTTGAACTCATAAACTGTTTGTAAACCACTCAAGGGAGTGTCTATCTTGCAGACAGATTCTCTCATCACCTGTTCTTGGTGGGTTTTCTATAACTCATCAAAGGTGAATGACAAAAGTGACTCCCGGTAATAACTGGACTGATATCTCTTTATTTGCAGCCATTTTTTTTATTAAGCCTGATGGTCATTTAATAAACAAGGGCACATCAGTCACTCTACTGTCCTCAGTTGCCCTGGTAAGAAGGAGTCGGCTGTCTCCATTTTACAGATGAGGCAAAGGACATTCCAAGGCTGAAAGGACCACACAGAGAGGATTGTGAACTGAGAGTCGAATGCAGTGACTTGAATGGAATGTGTATGCTTCGTCAACCATAAGACGACAGACTGGAGTGGCTGACATTTTCCAATAATGACCCAGAAGGGATTTTTCTCCTTATTAAGCATAGCGGGGTTGAAACTTACTCTTCTTGACTCAGATGTGCAAGTTGAATGGTTACTTTGTTTCTTGTAAAATAACAGGTTTCATCCTGCTTTGAAATTCTCATTTCTGACTGTGATAATGGGATGTGTACATGGGGGTCTATGGATGAGGCAGAGTGTGATGTGGGGAGAGAGTGTCTAATAAAAGTAATTTCATCCTTTTTTTGTTTAAGATTCTCTGGTGACTAGACACACATGCATGCACACCCGCTATGCACATATATGCATCCATCCACCCATCCATGCATGCATGTGGTGTGTATGATAATGTGCCAGTGATCTGTGGTTAGCAGTCAGCATTCCAGGTGATGCAGCACCTTCAGTTTGTAGCATCTTCCAACTTCCATGGTGTAAATACACTCCTTGTGGCTGATTTTTGGCTACCAACACAATGTCAAGATGCGATGCACAAAATAAGCTTTTACTGGCACTAGAAGGCAGATCCGTCAGCATTCAGACACACATATAAAACCGAAACTCCGTAGCAGGATTGTGTTGCTCTTTCAGGAGTCTGTACTTGATCCTTCTGAGGGACCTTTGTGCAGATATGACCCCAGAACCCTCAGATCAGCAGGAGAGTACCATTCATCAGGCAGTGACTGTCCTCTAGCTCATCCCTGGTCCCCACGTCTTTATGTTTCCTGATCCTGTATCAGTGTCGTCAGATGCCAGCAGATCAACTGGGTTGAGTTCTACTCTGCCTTCCAATCCTTTCCTTTCCATTCGTAGGGCCTGCTTTTCTGCAGCCTCATTTCCCTCTTCTCTGGTCCCACCAGCTCTTTCCAGGGCTTTCTCACTCACTGTTCCAAGAACCACAACCTGTGAGGCATCTTTGGGCTTTCTCTAAACCATTGCCCTTCTGTGACATGTCAGTATGGCACCTTCTGAGTTTTAAGTCACTGTGAAAGGATTTTGTTATCTCCAAATCCAAAAATATGAAATACAACCCACCCCACCCAGCATCTAAATCCATGTATTAGAGCTAATTGTACCCCAGCATTTAAACTCCAATACCAAAGGTATGAAGAAAATAAAAGTGAGGCCATCTGTACTTGACATCTTCCTATAACTCCTTCCCCAAGCTTAGCATCTTTCCGTGTGTTACACATCCCTCCTGTGTTGTCTTTTGTTTCCGGGCCTGTTCTTTTTATCCCTGCTGGCACTTCTCCACTGCCTGGAGGATGCACATTCTGAACTCTTGGGGGTCTGAATTAAGTTTTATTTTTCTTCTGCAATGGCAGAGCATTTACTTTTAAACTACTCCGTTCTGTATCAGCTTCATGCTGGAACACACTGCCTAGTAAACAGTGCCGCCTTTCCATAAGTGGCTCAATGTCGTGGTTTTAATGGGTATGAAAGGACAGGGCAGCACATTTTGCAAGGGTCAGAATCTATCCACTTAACATTCATACAGATATTTTTTGCCCTCAGCACTAATGAAGATGAGAGCAGATCACAGCAAGCCGCCCCCTTCCCATCAATTTGCTTCCTCTGAATTTTTTAAAATTTAATTAAAATATAATTACATCATTTTACCCTTTCTTTTTTCCAACCCCTCCCTTTTCTTCCCTCCCTTCTCTTCACTCCTGCTCTCTTTCAAATTCATAGCTTCTTTTCTTTTGCTTATTATTATCACATATGCACATAAGTATAAAACTACAACCTATTGAGTCTGTTTACTGTTTGTATGTGTATGACTTGAGGACTTAATAGTTGGTACTAGAAAGCAGATTAGAGAGCTTCATGTCTGAAGAACACAAATTCTCCCTCTCTCAGGAGTCAGTAATTTCCTGTAGGTCTTTGTCTGGAGGCAGGGATCCAAGAGGCTTTCCTTTCCATGTTAATATGTCTATTGGTGCCGTCGTTTTCAGGTCTTGTTTAGGTGGTCTTGCTGTTGAGGTATCATGGATGTAGTGTCCCTGTAGGAGATACAGCCTCACGGTAGACTTCTGATTATTTGGCTCTTACGGTCTTTTCACCCCTTCTTTGTGATGTGCCCTCGGCCTTAGGTGTAGATGTGTTGGGCACCTTAAGATCCGTTCATCTCTGCATTTTGACCAGTTGTGGTTTTCTACAAAGGTCTCCATCTGCTTCCGAGAGAGACTGATTTGAGGAGGGTGAGAGTGACAGTTACCTGTGGGTTTACAGAAAGGTTTATAATTAGTGTGGTATGGTAAGGTGGCTGTAATATATACTCCTCTAAGACCCATCACTAGTTAACTCCTGGTAATTTACAGGATGGAAGTCATACCTCGTATTGGACAGCTAGTCATTGCTAGTTTTTGAGAAAGCAAGCAAGCTAATGATTATTTTAAAGTGATCAAGAATGATTTAATTGCATGTGAAAAACTGAGAGCTCAGAGCTGACAAAAGGAAGACTTTACTAATGAGGATTCAAAATGTGCTGGGTGACAGTGATGAGTGGTTGGATTCCTTCAGGCAAAGGGAAGTGCACCCTAAAAACCAGCACCCCACATAGATAGCACCCCACATGGATAGGTCTTAGAATCAGAGCCTTATCTGGCTCCCCAAAGCCCTCAGTTTACATCCCCTCCTCTCTTCTCTGTATGACTCGCCCCTCTATTGGCCATGGGAGTCTAGATGGAGACAGTCTTGTTTACCTCATCTCTAGAGTAGCAGGTCTAAAGGAGTTAGCACTCGTCTTAGTTACTGTTTTCTTGCTACACCATGGCCAATACAATGAAGAAGAGAAAGCATTTAACTGGGGCTTTACTTCCTCCACACAGGTTCAGGGTGTGAGTTCACTACAATCATTGCGAGGAGCACGATGGCAGGCAGGCATGTTCCTGGAGCACTGGATGTAAGCTGAGGGCAGAGAGAGAGAGAGAGAGAGAGAGAGAGAGAGAGAGAGAGAGAGAGAGAGAGAGAGACTGAGCTGCTGCCTGGCACAGGTTTTGAAACCTCAAAGTCTACCCAAAAGGCCACAGCTCTTGATCCTTTCCTCAACAATCTACCCAACTGGGAACCAAAACTTCAAGTATATGAACCATTGGCTTCCATTCTCATTCAAACCACCACAGTCACACAGCATTTACAGAGTGAAAGTCCCAAAGAACCAGGTGAGGACTCTGGGATGATTCTAAACAATGCCTCACTGGTTATAAGACTTTAAAATAAATCCATTATCTACAGTAAGGAAAGAGGAGAACATGACACTTCAGAGGCAGCTCAATACAGAACAGGAGGAAATTGGGAGCTCCCTCCCCCACCTCAAGCCAAAATATCATCTTTATGTGCCTGGAATTTTCAGGTTGTCTCTAGACTCAAATGGGGTCTACTCTCATAGCATAGGATCCAGCAAAGTGCACATAAGACATAGAAATGCAACTGTCATGCTGTAATGGATGAGGGATTTTTATGTATATTATCAAAGCCAGTTGAATAGGTCCCTCAACATATGATCTGAGCAGAAAGCTGATCGTGTCATCACATGTATTTACATTAATACAGTGGCTAAAATATTTCCACCGGAAGTATAAATTGAATATTTCTATAGAACAGAAGATGAATTTTCAAGTGTATGTGTGTTTAAGGAACTTTTTAAAAATATAAGTTGGACCAAAATCAGGAGAAAAATCTCTGGTGGAGGTTGACAGATGCTGTCTTTCTTAAGGGATGTCGGTAGGGGGAGCTCTTGATTCATCCTGGAACCTGGATCCAGGCTCCTGGAAAATGCAGACGGATTTTAAGAGAGGAAGAGATTTTAAGAGAAGCTGTGTGGGTGTGTGGGGTGTGGGTGGGGAGTGGAGGGGGGGGGGTGAGGGGGGATTAGAGGGGTGGAAGAACAATCCTGTACTCCTATTTCTTCCGAATAGTATCACCTTGGTTCACCATGCTTCGAAGAATGGAAAATGTGTGCTGTCTAGAACAAACCCTCAACTATCAACCTTGCCTTCCTGCCCCACCCCCAGAATACCTTTTCTGCCTGTGAAACTGCATCTCCTAGTGTAGCATGGTTGGTAATGGAGGTACAGCGAGACGCTGCTTTCTCTGACATTTACCAGTGAAAGTCTAGATGCTGACCTGGTACCTTTAATCAAATGTGCCTCTAGAGAAAAGATACATGACAAGCAGACACAATCAGAGCTGGCTAAGTAGTATGGAGGTTTCACCTGGGTCAAGCTGTAGAAGAGGACATCACGGGAGGAGCAGGATGCC